>NW_026947495.1:11477500-12096818 GCF_034190915.1 Cavia porcellus
TGCTCAGTATCCTATGTTCCCACATGGCTGGATCTCTGGAGATACTGACTGGTTCTCTTCCTGGCTCACCTGTTGCTCACTCACACCATGACTGCTTACCAGTGGCTAGGGATTTAGCTTAGCAGCATAAGTGCTTGCTTGGGAAGCATGATGTTATGAGTTCTATCCCAGGTACCAAAAAAAAAAAAAAAAGTGGTTTTTCCTCTAGATTTTGTGATGGATTAGAAATAGAATATACCTACCTTCATTCTCTTGCATGTGTAAGATGAATGGGTCACTGGAACACCAAGATCCAGGACAGAAGGAGCCTGAGAAGGTGGGTACACACATGCCTCTGGAGGGTGGAGCAACCAGACCACTGAGATACAAACAGCTAGACCCTGGGTGCATGGATGCATACATGCTCTTGAAAGGTGGAGTAATCAGTGAGACCAGCAATGTCAAAGTGTGTAAACAGCATCCGACCAGCAGGTGGGCCCTGAATAACTCCATCAACAGAAAACCAGTTTCATCTTCCATAAACAGAGGACATGACCAGCTCCATATCCAGAATAATCCCCATAATAGTTTTGGTTGGAGTACACCGCACATTTCTGGAATCTGAAAAGGACAATATTACACAACTGTAAACACCTGAGATATTTTAGTATTTGTATACCCCCTCTTTATGTTTTATTAGTTATCTTTTTACAGTCTGGTTGGTTGTCATCTTATTTGGTCCCGTGTTTTGTGATTACTTTTGGTTTTTCTTCTCTTTATCATCCTCCTTCTCATTCTTTTTTTTTTCATTGCTTAGGTTTCTTACTTTTCCTTTTTTGTTTTCCTCTCCTGATCCTCTTTCTCTTTCCTTAAATACTTCTTGAATTTAAACTTTCAAGTGAGTAAATGTTCTCTCTTCCCTTTATGATTATTCCTTCACATTCTATTATATTTTTTCACTCTTGTGATCTCTAGTTATCCAAAATCTGGTTGACTCTTCTGTATTCGACCTCATTCATTGCTTTATGTCATCCTCTACCCATCATAACATCCTCGCCCTATGCGTAAAAGTAAAACCACCCCACGCAAGTGCTAGGTGTACGTCTGGTTTTGTTATATAACTTTTGAGTTTGCTCCTGTGGTTGGAGTAGCAGGTTAATGGTTACTGTGGTTTGTCAACAGTTAAACTCTGCTTGAAAGCATAATTATTACTAATTGTACCACTTTAGCCAGGATGTCATACATGTTATCATCAGTTTTTCTCACTTGTACAACAATGCTGTGATTACATGGGGTTGTAATCATACCACATTGCAGTACCAAAGTATTGAGGAATGAGCCAAATAGCAACTTTGCATCCTTGGGGTAGCTATAAAGAACCATCAACATCTAGAAGACATCTCTGAAGAATGAATAGACATATCCTAGGGAAGCCTCAATACTAGTGATAAAGTTATCTACCATACAATATCAGCAAGCATCAACAAAGAAAACAAAATAAAAGAAAAGAAAATTAAAAATGACAAACTGCAGAAGGAAAATGCAATCACAGACCCCCTGATCTTCCAGGAAAAGCCCAGAATACAATGCAATAGATGAAATTGGAAATCAAACACTGGAACTTTCTGAAATGATAGCAACAGGAAGGACATAAGGGGTGGAAAAAGCTATAGAGCAAATGACTTCTTAGGTACAAAAAATAGTTCTGAAAATCAAAGATATTGGAGAAAATATAGATAAAAGATGAGATGAGCTTGGAAAAATGATGGAAAAAGAAATACTCAGCGCAGGAAAGAAATGGGTCCGAAAAAACAAATAGCCCAAGAGACTAAAATCACGATTGAAAGTATAGGTAACAGATTTAATGAGGGAGAGGATAGAATATCAGACCTTAAAGAAAAGAAAATTGCATCTAGTGCTCATAAAAAGAAAAATATCCTAAAAATAGTTAGCAATTATGATAAATCAGCCCAACAGCTACAAGGTATACTAAGAAGAATAACATAATATTGACTGGGGACATGAGAGAGCTGGGGACAGTGCTAAGGCTGTTAAAAAGCTCTTCATAGACATAATGATAGAAAACTTCTCAAACAGGGATAAAGAATCTGACACATGAATAAATGAAGATTCTAGAAGTCCAAACAGTCATGACCAAAATAAAACTACACCAAGGCATGTAATAAGTTTGCAGAAATACACCAGAAGAACAGAAGTTTACAGGCTGTTAGAGAAATGAAACATCACCTATAAAAGGAAAGCCCATTAGAATCAAGACAAACTTCTCAACACAAACCCTCATGTCAAAAAGTGCTTGGAGTGAAGTACTTCAATTCCTGAAAGAAAACAACTTCCAACCCAAGGTGAAATACTATCTTTCAAAATTAGTGAAGAAATAAGGTATTTCCATGGCAGGGGCTGGGGATTTAGCTCAGTGGCATAAGCGCCTGCCTTGCAAGTGTGCGGTCGTGAGTTCGATCCCTGGTACCGATAAAAATGAAAAAAGACAAAAAAAAAAAAAAAAAAAAAAAGATATTTCCATGGAAAAGAGCACCAGAAGAAATTCATAACCACCAAAACAACCCTACAGAGTACTGAAAGATATTCTAGAAAGAAAAAAAAAAAAAAAATGACCACAATTCCACAAACAACAGAAAGAAACCAACAGGAAGGGCAAGCAATTAAACAGAGAGAAAAAACAATGAGCCAATAGTAGGAAAATACCATGACAAAGACGAGTCAATTTCATATTATTTGTAATCATCAATGTAAATGACCTCAGTGCACCACTCAAAAGAAACAGACTACCAGAATGGATTAAAAAACAAGTTCCAACAATATTCTTTATACAAGAAAAAACATTTAATTCAAAAAGTAATTTATAGACTGACATTCAAAAGATGAAAAAAAAATTCTCTATGCAACTGGAATCCAGAAAAAAAGCAGCAGTAGCTATTCTGTTTGTACACAATGTGAACTTCAAACAAGAAATGATTAAAAGAGATAAAGAAGGTCACTGCATTCTTGTTAGAGGAAAACTTCAAGGGGAAGAGATAACAGTCATAAATACATATGCACCAAATATTGGGCCAGCAAAATATATAAGACAATTGTTAACAGACCTGAAAAAATCTAATAAGCAGTAACACAATTTTAATAGAATGCCTTAATGCCCCATTGTCACAAAGAGATAGACCAACTAGACAAAATACAGCAAAAAAGTATCATACCTGTACCAAACCTGTGAAAAATGGACTTATTAAATGTTTACACAATATTCTATGCAATATGATCAGAATACACATTCCTCTCAGATACACATGGAATGTTCTTTAAAATAGATCCCTAGGCTCAGGATACAGTTCAGTAGCACAGAATCTGCCTGAGAAGCATGAGGTTGAGTTCCACACTCAATACTACCACCACCACAACAACAAAAAATAGATCATATATTAGCCCACAGAATGTACTCAAGTAAATACAAAGGAATTGACTGTTATACGTCCATACTGAAATGAATTTGGAAATTAATTTTCAGAGAAACCACAAAAAAATCCATAAGTACATGGAAATTAAACAACATCTTTCTAAACAACCAATGGATTACAGATAAAATTAAAGAAGAAATTAATATCTACAACTAAATGAGAATGAAGATACAACATCCCGGAACTAATGGGATACAATCAAAGCAGTATAAAGGGGAAATTACTAGCAGTGAATTTCTACATCAGAAGAAATGATGCATACAAATAAACTCAATGTTTCACTTCAAACTTCTAGAAAAAGAAGAGCAACACAAGTCCAAAGCCCATAAAAGGCAGGAAATTATAAAGATCAGTGTAGAAATTAATGAAAACAACACCAATAAATCAACAGAAAGAATTAATGAATCAAAAAGTTGTTTCTTTGAAAGGAGAAATAAAATTGATGAATCCATACCAAACTTTATCAAAAAAGGCAAGAAAAGACTCAAATTCATGTACTGAGTAATGCAAAGAGGGAAATGACTACAGACACTATGAAAATACAGAAGATCATCAATACCTATTTTGAAAATTTTTCCTCTCATAAGATGAAAAACACAGAAGAAATAGGCATATTCTTGATACATAAATAATTGAATCTGAATCAAGATGCTGCAAAATTTCTGAATACCCAGTATCAGCTAAAGAGATTGAAATATATTTAAGGACCAAGTTAATGGAAACAGAGACTCTGCACACTAGATCAAGAGCCATCTGATCATAGCTACACTCCTCCACAAGGGGAGCACACAATAGGACTTCTGAGGCAAGAAGTAACTAAGCAACCTGATCCTCAATCAGGGAAATACTTATGGAGAGAAGGGAACAACCAGAGCCTACCACTGAGGATATAAGTGCAACATTCCAGTCAAACCCTCACCCTCAAGCCAAAATTCATCACAGTTCATAAGACTGACTGTATTTCACATCTACAAAGGGGAGCAAAGAAATGCCTTGACTTGGATGATAACCATAGACTCAGGGGAACAGAGTGACTAGAGTGCAAAGAGGGTGGGCACAGAAAATCAACTGGTTGGATCTAAAGACTGAAAACCTTGAAAAGTATGCACTTATTCAATAATACAGGAGTTCATTATTTGGCTCACTCTTTTCTTGAGCTTTCTATTTTGTATTATTTTAATCTTTCCTTCATTGGAGTCTTTGGGAGTTTTGAAGTTTCCCCTTTTTCCTTTTGTTAGTTTCTTTTTTGTCCTTTTTCTCCCAACCGAACATGTTTTTTTTTTTTTCTTTTCCTTCTTACCTTAGAAATATCTCCTATTGGAAATCATAACAAAAATCTAGAGATTATACAAATGCAAAAACTATGGCAAACAGGTAAACAATGGGTTAAGTATAAACTAAGAAAAGAATAACGCAGTTTCTAAAACTAAATGATAATGCCTGTAGAATACACCAGAATCTAAGCAATACAATGGAAGTAGTGCTGAGAGGGCAGTTTATAGCTGTGAATACCCACATGACAAAAATGAGGCAAGGCTGAATATATAACTTAACAATTCACTTCAAGTTTCTAAAAAAGTCGAAGCCAAAAAGTGTGTCAAAATGAAAATTATGAAGATTATTTCAGAAGTTAAGGAAATTTGTATCAAAAACAATTTAAATAATTAATGAAAACATAATAAAAATAAAAAAGTGAAAGGGTAAAAAGATCCAAAATGTACAATACATTTATAGTAATGAAAGGGAAAAAAGTGCTCAAAGGAAAGAAGAATTAGAAAAGGAGAAAGGAGAAAAGGAAAAGATCTTATGTATGTCGGTATATATACATAAATGTGTGTATCCATATGTATGCAAGATAGATAGCTATACTACTAATCTCCGCTAGCTCATCCAAAAGAAAGTTTGTGCTGTCATTGTTTGTCTGATCATTTTTTGTGCCCAGATCTTGTAACTTGAACAACTACTTCTAAGATAACAATGTGAAATATATATATATATATATATTTTTTTGTTTTTGTTTTTATTTTGAAGGTAGTAAAATACAACAGAACAAAGCCAAATGACACAGTGTAGTGAAATTGGTACAGAACTTCACAGCAAGTTATTGGGATAACAGTAATAGGTATCACAGTATATCTTGTTATCTTCACAATAGTTGTTCTTTCAGTCACATGAAGCAAAATAAAATGAAACACAGAACATTATAGAACTCATCAAAACAGAATATTGAATAGAGCAGTATTTGCCTTCAAAGAAATGGTAGAAGGAAATCCCCCTTATTTGCTATATTGCATATGGTCAACCTTCCAGAGATGCTCAGATTTCTGGTTCCCATTTGCTAACAGAGTGCAGGGGAAGTGGGATGTTTGACTTTCAGCCTGTGTACCATTAGGCATGGATCTCAGGAGATGCTGGTGGTTCTCTCCCTAGAGAGGCCACAGCCAGCCACACCACAGCCACTTACCGGGGAGGCAAGCTGGTTGCTTGGTTTTCCAGAGTTCTAAGTTCCAACATGGTGCAGATAATGTGCAATATATTAACTAGTGTTAATTTCCTACTATTTTTTTGAAATTCTCTATCATTTCTATTTTTTTTTTTTTTTTTTTTTTTTTGTCTTTTTCATTTATATCGGTACCAGGGATCGAACTCTCAAATGCCTGCTTGCAAGGCAGACGCTTATGCCGCTGAGCTAAATCCCCAGCCCTATCATTTCTATTCTTTTTTTCTGTTTTGGTTTTTAAAATAATAATGGAAACTCTAAAAAATAATTAATGAAACAGATTGGTTTTTAGGAAACTTTGTAAAAAATAGACAATCTAGTCGAAAAAGGAAAGAAAAGATACAAATCAATGAAATTTGAAATGAAAAGGATGAAATTACAAAGGATTATGTCAGTATCAAAAACATTATTAACAGCTACTTGGCAAACCAGTATACCAATAAATTGGAGAATTCAGAGTGAATTTTGTCACGAAGATGCAAAACATGGGTATGCAATACCAACTGTATTATTTAGAATATTTCTATTAATAAGTTTTTACATTTTAGTTGTATGAGTTTTATGACATTCAACAATGGTTACTTAACAGTAAAAAATCACAAAAATAAAGTGCTACATTTTAATATTTATTGACTTCATAAATAAGCATCAAAATTTCAACATCAATTATATTTTGGTGTACAGTCTAAAAAGTAACAGAAATAAATTTATATATGAACTACAATGAAAATTGCAATAGAACTCTACAAAATAAACAATCTTTACTTCAATTTTCACACCTAATTCAATCTTCCCACATAACAACAGAGTGTTTCCTGTATACATTTCACCTACACTGGCAGCTCATGTACTTTCCTGGCCTTTTTGTAGGACCTACTTGACATCTTGCTGGTCTTGCTATTTTGTCAGGAGGTTTTCACGATGTTACATATTGTGTAGTTAACAAGGACATAAAGTACCAATAAGATAAAGTATTAAATTCTTAGTATGTGTTGCACATTTAGAATAAACACCAACATTTTCACATCACTTTTGTACTTGCTTATAAAATCTAAAAAATGACACCATAAATAAATTCTTATATAAATTACAATAGAAATAGGAATAAAAATATACCACAGAAATAATCTTTCTTTCAGGTGTCACAAACAGGGCAGATTTCACACATGAAAACGATATGTTCCATAACTAAATATCACTTAGCCTGATAGCAAATATGTTCTGTTTTTCCGACCTTTCTTGTGGGGCACAGTTGACATCAATTTTGTTTGCTTATTGTCATTGTGGGTCTTTGTGATGCTGTATCTGCCTGTTTACCTGTCAGCTCACCAGTGTGCTCCACAATTTTTTTTTTCATAGTTCCCTGAGCAGAAACATTTTTCCCTTTGATGTAAATAATCTCCTATGATTTCTTGTCCCAATTATCTAAGAAAATTTCTCTGTAGTAGTTTGCGCTTGTTATTTTCTCTGCAAACTATGAAACTATCTATGTTACACATGTTTACATGTTTATAATTGAGTAAGACACAATGATTGGCTCACACTCTGTGTTTTGAGTGATTCCATACTTGCATAACTCATCAAAAACATCTAATCCACCTTTGTTTTTTCTGGAGAAACTTAGCATCTCAGGCTTCCATTTTGTCAAGGTTCCCCTAGTGATAGTTCCGCCATGGTGTAATAATAACATCAGTATTATCAGTTGGTTTTTCTTTAATATATATAAGGCCAATGTTTCTGAAATCAAAAGATTGCATAATACAATTCTTTGTTTTGAAATTACATTTCATTTAAAATTTCCAGTGTTCCTGTGTACAATTAGTTCACTGGTTATCTTGTGTTCAGTTAGCAAGTGTAATATCAATTGGAAAGTGGTAAACTAGTTGCTCAATGTTCAGATTCTGATTAGTTTGAGAGCAGGGAGCAACAAGTCTGTTCACATCATTTGGTTTATTACTCTATAAATAAGGACCCAGTGGCTGAGTTCCAGAAAACATTTCTAAATGGAAAACATAGTAAGTTTATGTCTACAAGGGCATACATTTTTACGCCATCTTTTGAAGGTTTTTATGAGTTCACCACCAAAAGCTACAGCCACCATAAGGGCTGAAGAAGTTCATCAATAGTCGTGTATCCAGATGGTGTGTAAACTGCTTGGCAGCTACACACACACACTCAAACATTGAGCAGCCAGCAGACAGAGTCTCAGTTCTTTCTCTTTCTTGCCTGGTAGTTTTGACATCAAACTTCAGGCAATTTTGAAGTAAGCCCAATCTCCTCAGTGTCACTGTTGTTCCTCAAACCTCAGTTGTGTATCTCAGCAATTGTGTTTGCACAGCAGCTTGGAACACTTCTCATCTGTTATAATTTCCAACTCTGAATGACAGTGCTGGCATTCCATCCAACAGACGTCACCCCTACCAAGATCCTCACTGTATTTTTGGACTGAGTTCTAACATCAAATCATTCCATTTCTTTGTGTGAGCATTTTGAACCATTTGGTCTGATCGAATATGCATTCACATTGCTGCTTTCTTCTTCATCTGAAGCAAGAAGGTCTCCATTCCCTGTGTCTTATCAGTCAATCCTTCTCCATTTCACAGTCACAGAAACTGGCTCAAATGGTCAGTGTCAAAGATATTGACCGGCGCAGCCCCAATGAAACAGGAGACAGGAGACGCTCTTGTGGACGACAGTTAACTGCTAGTTTTTTACGCGGGCTCTGGTTTATATATTTGGCCGTGACCAATCACATGCTGCCACAAGGAAGCAGGGCGGGAATGGGATGCAGGCTCTGGCTCTAGCTGTGGCCAATCAGGAGTTGCCACAGAGTACGGAGTAGAGCGCGGGGTGCGCACGGGTTGGCTAATTTAAAGAGGGACGTAGCGCATTGCGGAAGCTGGCGTGGTCCTTAGTCCCGGATGGGGTATGGTATGTTGAGCGCCTGCGCCCAACAGATATTATCATTTTCATTGTCCATGGAAGAATAATCTCATAGTTCAATTTTGACTTGCTCCAAATTTTGAAATCTGGATTTTCCTTTGCTATTGTACTGACTTAGGCTACTTCTATCATAAATGAAAACTTTTTAAAGATGAATCCCATGCATGTATAAATTTAGTAATCAGATTAACCTGAGTAAGATTCAGCTATTGCTGCATTGGAACTCCTGTAACTACCATGGCATTCGTCTGCCAAGTGAGCAAATGCACAACTTTTTTTTCTTTCTCTGTGCACAGCTACTGTGAGTCATATCCACATTTGGTCATGGTAAAATGTATGTGTATGTAAGTAGGGAGTAGTATGGGTGTATTTTGTCCTTATGATGCTCAGATAAACATAATGAATAGCTGTTAGATAGAGCATAATGTTGGTACAGATCCTAGTTTGATACTTTTGCACACATGCACACACTCTGCTATTCATCATACCAAGTAGGTAAATACAAAGATTGCTTCCTGCATCATTCAGGCTCAGCTACTAAGACACATAGCCAGGTCCTAATATGCTAAAGTACAAATTCACAGTAGGAAAATATGGAATGGGCTCTTGTCACGAGTCATTATGTCCATTGCTTGAATATAAATGCCAAAATCTTCAACAAGATACTGACACACAGAACACAAATAATTATCAAAAATATTATATTTATACACACACACTCATATATATATATATATATATATATATATATATATATAATAACTAAGTAGATTCATCCAAAAGATGCCAGGAAAGTTCAACATATGCAAATCAATAAATATTACAAGTCATATAAATAGAAACAAGGACAAAATATCATATGACCATCTCAGTAGATACAGGAAAAGGCCTTTGACAAAATCCAACATCTTTCAAGATGAAAACACTGAAGAAAATAAATATAGAAGGAACTTATTTTCTTTTTTGTCTTTTTCGTTTTTATCAGTACCAGGGATCGAACTCACGACTGCCTGCTTACAAGGCAGGTACTTATGCCGCTGAGCTAAATTCCCAGCCCCAGAAGGAACTTATTTTTATCTGACAAAAGCCATTTGTGGAAAACCCACTGCCAACATCATTATTATTTGACGAAAATCTATGATTTCACTGTAAAATCAGAAACAGGACAAGGATGTCTGCTGCCACAACTTCTATTCAACATAATACTCCAAACATTAACAATAGCAATTAGTGAAGAACAAGAAATAAAAGACAGATATAGATATAGATATAGATATAGTTATAAAGATAGATAGACAGATAGATAGATGAGTCCAAATTGCCATTATTCTCACATTACATGTTTCTCTACATAAAAGAACCTACAAATTTGCAAAATGCTCCTAAAATTAATGACCACAATCAGCACTGTATTGGGATACAAAATCAACACCCAGAAAAGAAATGTACACTAACAATCAACCCATCTACCAAGAAAGAAATTAGAAAAACAAGTCTGAACAATGCAGAAAAATTAAGTAACTATATATTAACCTAACTAAGAAAATGAAAGATCTCTACAATGAAAACCATAGTATCCTGAAGAAAGGATATCAAAGAAAATGTCAGAAAATGGAAAGGTGTACTTTACTCCTGAATAAGCAGAATCAAAACTAAGAATGGCCATAGTCATAAAATTGACATACAGATCCAACAAGAATCTAATCAAAAATCCAGTGGTATTCTTTAAAAAAATGTAGAGAAAACAACCATAAAATTTGTATAGAATCAGAAGAGACCTAGAATAGCAAAAGCAATCCTACGTTAAAAAAAAAAAAAAAAAAAAAAAAGCACAGCAGGAGGCATTGCAACATTGCAATCCCATACCCGCAGTTACTTTACAAAGCCACTCTATGGTAAACCCAGCATGATATTGGAAAAAAAAAAAAAATGAACATGATGATCTAAGAACAGAGTAATGAGTGCAAAAAATAACTTCGAGTATATTGAATCATTCGATCTTTGACAAAGGGACCAAAAACATATACTCAAGGAAAGATAGCCTCTTTAATACATGGTTCTAGGAAAACTGGTTATACAATACAGAAGACTGAGTCTGGGTCACCATACAGAGAAAACTGAAGTGAGTCAAAGAACAAAATGTTAACACAAAAATGCGCCTCCTGCTCAAAAAGAAAATAGACAAAACACTTGAAGTTATAAGTATAGGCAAGGACTTTCTGCATAGAATATGAGTTGGATAGGAAATGGTTCTGACAATCAAGAAATGGGGTCAACTAGTCATTTCTTAATGTTATTTTTTGAATAGTCATTTCTTACTGTTATTATTAATTTTGAAATTCTGTTTCTACCCTTTTTTCTGTTTTGTTTTTGTTCTTTAAATAAAGTAAAATTTTTAAAAATGAGATCTTACAAAGTTAAAATTTTTACACAGAAAAAGAAGCACTTGAGAGTATAAAACAACCTACAAAAAATGAAGTGTTTTTTTGTTTTTTTGGGTTTTTTTTTTTGTACCAGAGTTCGAACTCACGACCTCATACTTTCGAGGCAGGAGCTTGTGCCACTGAGCTAAATATCCATCCCTCTGGAGAAAACTTTTTACCAGCCATTACTGTAGAATATTGAAACAACTCAAAAAATGGAACTCCATTGAATAGAAGACCTAAAATATCACCCAGTTTTCTGCTTCTAATGTATCTTCCCTAAAGATTTTATGTCATCATAGTAGAGTGATACTTAACATACCAAGGTAATAGAAGTACAATTTGTAACAGTTTGATCCTGAAAGTAATATGTGTAACTGTCAATAAATGATTGGATAAGCAAAATGTTCTATCTCTCTATAGGGAAGTACTACTTACCTGAAAAGAATGACAAAATGGAGACAGTTATAGGAAAGTGAATGCACCTAGAAAATATGCTATTGAGTGAACTACATCAGACACACAAGTTTAAATATGAGACAGCATATTTCATTTGATTGAAGCAAAGTACAAGTAGGAAATTATATAGAATTGATAGAAAGGGACAAGGGGAAAGATATCTCGAAATAGGGAGGGTGTCCAAGGGAACAAGCATGAAGTGAGAGGAGGAAAGGAAGAGAAATGAGAGGAATAAAGATGCACCAAGTGCAGGAACCTAATAACCCCAATTAATATAGACAATGTACACTCCTACATGAGCTAAGACAAATACTATTAACAAGAATAAAAAGGATAATGGGGGAACTCATGTGGAAGACGAGGAGGGAAGTATAAGGGGATTAATAAAAAATGAAACGAAGTGCAATGCCTACTACCATTCCAAAGATGATTGGAAACTTCATGAATTGCAAACATATACCAAACAAAAATAAATAAATTTTAAAAATACCCAAGCAAAATGAGTAGACCACAGAATAAGTGGCCAATAAGTAAATGAAGATATGTTCAACATTGCTGTTCACAAGAAAAATGCAATTTAAAACAACACTGAAATTCATCTTACTCCAGAAAGAGTGGCTATCATCAAGAGATCAAGTAATATAAAATGCTGGAGAGGCTGCGGGGAATGGATACTCCAACATTGTTAGTGGGAGTGTAAACCGATACAGTTGAAAATCAGTGTGGAGATCCCTCAGAGTGAAACTAGAAATTCCATTTAACCCAGCTCTTCCCCTTCTTAGTATCTTTTTACAAGATTTAAAGGCATCATATTACAGTGATCCATACATACTCATGTTTACAGCAACACAATTCATGAGAGCTAAATCTTGGAAGTATCTTATGGTTATCAGAGATGATTGGATAGAGAAAATTTAGTATTTACACAAAATCAACTACTACTGTGTTATAAAGATAAATGAGCCATTTATACACTCAAACAATACCATTATATGAAATAAGACGTAAAAGTTTAAATGTCATATTTCTTCTTATGAAACAATATGAATATGTGAATATATTATAAATAAGGGCAAAAATGAAGGATAATAGAAAATAGGAAGACAGAACTACTTTTACAAGAGAAAGAGATCAAGAGATGGAGGTTGGTGAGAAAAGGGAATATAAAGAGGAATAAAGATGTGCAGGGTATGCATATCAACTCTACACAAGGCATGTAAATATTAATTACTAGAAATATGTGCAAAAAAGTAACGGTGTCAAGAAATAAGTGGAAGGAAGAGAGAAGAAAGGGAAAAAGGATGAAAAATAATTAAAATAAGTTCCGTACATGTACTAAGTCTCTCGATGAATGAAAACATTAAGTACCACGAATATGTACTAATAAAGTAGAATAAACTGATTCACTGTTTTTGAAAGATTATCTTTGTAACACACTTGTATCATTAAAACTACCAATGAAGAATTACAGTAAATTTTCGAATTCACTGCTGATAATGTAAATTGGTACTATCACTATGCCTTGCTTACTTTTCTCTCATACTGAGACCAAATATCAAACACCCAAAGTTAAGGAAGGAAAAGTATTTAGTTCACAGTTTGTGGAGGTTTCAGTGTGTAATCAGCTGGCTCCAAAGTAGAATGGCACAACACAAGGGCAACTCTTCAGGGTGGCAGAAGACAGCAAAACCAAAAAAATTAAAAAGGGTAGGGGGAGAGCAAGCCTCTCATCTTTCCTTGTATTCTAAGAAGGCTGTCATCTCCACCCCCAAGGCAGCTGCAGGGTTCACACCTCTCTGTGCCCTCCTTTTGCACAGGCTGAGGATGTTTACAAAGTAGAACCCTGACCTGCTGAATCATTTAGTTAAACTTTAAAGCTTCTTATGTTGATACAATCTATCAGCCATTACAGTGGGCTTCAGAGTGGCAATTCCTTAGCAAGCTAAAACTAGAGATTTCACTTGCTCTAGCTACTTCTCTTCTAGACATCTTCCCCAAAGATTTAGACATCATATTACAGTGACACATGCATTCCTATTTTTATAATAGTGCAATTCATAATAGCTAAATATTGGAAGCAATCTACATCTTGGTCAGCAGTTGAATATGTAAAGTAAATATGGTGAACAAAATGGAACATCACTCTATAATAATGATAAATCTGAGCAATTTGTGGGAAAATGGATGCATCTTGAGACGATACCGGTTAGTTAAATAAATGAGGCAAATGAGTTTAGATATTGTGTTCTTTTATGTGAGAATTCCGAAATATAAAAGACACAATAAAAGACAGATAATAGAAAGTAAGGACCCAGATCTTTCTCAAAGGAGAAAAAGGTTGAGAGATGGAGAGGAGGGAGGAGAAGGGAATGACAAATAAGTTGTGCTATACACTAACTCCTTACAAGGAATGTAATCATTATGTACTGCAAAAACATACCAGTAAAAAAATAAAAGTGAATTATAGTCAGTGTGCTACTTAAAATTTTCCAAACCACAAATTCAAAAAAGTTAATGTGAATCCTAATAGAGTAACTGTGGTGAATAAAATTCCAATAGCACCGAGAGAGGAAAAACATGTACACAAAATGTCAATGGTTATTTTATGTTATTTTAATTCATGGGTAATTGCCTAAATTCTTATTGAAGACAACCCTTTTCTAACATTTGCATCTTGTTCCCACAACACTTTAGCTCTTGGTTGTCACTGCTCCTGTGAGATGTATGGTAATATAAATTGCTTTCTTAAAAGTTGCCAATTTCCCACCACCTGCTGTGTGCTAACAGCAGTAGCAACAATTCTGTTGCTGCAGAAAGATACTCAATTGTAATATCATCTGTCAGATCCACATACTGTTGTTAGGTTATGTGGTCTGTTAGAATAAACCATATTTACTAATACTCTTTTGCTATCTCTCAGCCTTCCTCACAGTATTCGTTGGCATAGAGCAAAAAGAAATGTGATCCTGTTTGGAAAGCTCATTTTGCTGCATTCCCCATGGGGAGCAATGTGTAAGGTTGAGACAGTTTGCAGATGGATATAGACCTTTGGATCTATCTTTTGGTGGAAAATGGAAATACTGTCCTGCTGTTTGTTCAGTTACTTCCACTTCATTTTGCCAACGATATGTCACTGCAGAGCTTGGAGTGGTACAGTGTTGACAGATTAGAATATCAGAAAGAGAACATTTGGGAAAGCCCTAAATTAATCTGCTGTGAAAAAGTACTTGTGTAGATAATAGATATTCTGTCCATATTCTGAGTTATATTGTTGTGATTTGTGATAAATAATGAGACAGTGGAAGGACTGGTTTTCTTCAGTTGAAGTTTCAAAATACAAACCTCCCACTGGTTGATGCACAGCCACAGTGAAGCCCTGACCTAGAGCACATGTGGTATGAACAATGAAAGTCTGTGTCCTGAGGCATATATGGATGAACTCCTAGTGCTTCTCTCCCAAGAGTCGCCATCCCAGCATTGCTGCCTCAAATGTAAACCCACATTCATAGGTCTTAGTATTTTTCCCAATAAAAACTCAGATGTTGCAAATTTTATATACAGAATTCCAAAAGTCCAAATGCAATTGCAAGATAGTTTAGGTGATGTGAAGGCAATAGAAAGGATCCTCATAGGACAGAGTAGATGGAGAACAGCAAAGATAATACCTAGATTGGGAGGTGTAGAAGAGGGAAATAAAAGACAAAGAAAAAAGTTGCACTTTTTTTTCTCATTTAATGACATTATTAGACTCTACATATCTATCAGTCTTCATCACTGTTCCAACCCCCAGTGGCTGCTAACTTCTTGTGAAGACATAAATTTCATTTGAGTCCTCAGATGTTTAATCCTCCATAGTTTTCCACCTCCCCCTATTGTCTTTACTAGATGCTATGTTCAGTCTTTCCTTTAAAGTTCAGTTCTATCTATATTTTTTTCTACTATTCAAGTCCTACAGCCTTAAAAATAACCAGTATAGCAATATCTCCACATTGCTACTCTCATTCCTCAATATAATCTCAAACAATCAGACTGGCCATTGCTTATCTCCTAAATCACACTTCATTCAACATGCTCAAAAGCAATTTTGTTAATATTTACCCTGAACTATTGTTGGTCTTTTATAAGTTTGCTAAATGATAATATTGTTAATTTTGTGTAGCTTATACACACACTAACTTATTTTCTGTGTTCCTTAGCTAGAAAATATACTACTTAGTACAGGGAATTTTGTACACACATATCCCTCAATAGTATCTCGCTGTTTTAGTTACTTTACTCTCATTTCTAAGACAAAATACCCAGCACTCAAAGTTAAAAAAAGAAGATTTATTTAGCTCACAGTTTGCAGAGATTTCAGTCCATTATCTGCTGGCCCCAAAGCGGGGGGGTGTCACGACAGACAAGCATCACAGAGGGAAACATTTCATGGTGAGCAGATAGGAGCAAAGCAACAAGGATTACCACAGCTCTCTATGTCTATTTCTTATATCTTATCCAGGCTGTTTATGGGCAGCACCTACACTCTTACTCCTAGTGTCCTTGGTTCTAGTACTGCACCAGGAATTGATCCCAGAATAACATACCCGAGACTCTGGCACCTTGGAAAAAGCCCATCCATGGCTGCTTGAGGCTTTGGGTGAGCATCTAGACACAACCCAGAACTGTCACATTGAGTTATCTCATGTGTTTCTTGTCTTTTGGCCTTGTTGATGTTCTTTTCTTAAAATTGATCTTGGCTTCACTTTTGTTGATGCAGACTACATTTCCTTCAGAAGTAAATATGATATTTCTTTGCTGTTATGCAAAATATGCTTTTGTCCTTGGAATGAAAAAACTTTTTGCATTTTTCTGTTTGTGCCCCTTCCCATTAGGCATGCTGCCACAAGGTCTGGCCCGTGTTTATCAATAAATCTTTACTGAGTGATTTAGTTACATTTGTAGCTAAAACATTTGTTGGCTAATGTATTTATAACCAAATACAAGTGAAAGTCAGTGACAACCTCATTGATGAAGACTGTTAACTGGTCCTTGTTTAAAGTGGAGGAATCCTCACTAAACGAGGAGTGGCTCAATGTTGAGAAGATTGCTGTTGGAAACGAGTGATGCTTGTAATCTCCTGACTACTTAAAATGCCTCTGTACTAGTTATTGCTCCCCAGAATATAGTGCAACATATATTTCTCCAATGGCGAATGCCCATATCAATGCTTCAAATAAAAAGCAAAACCAAGTAACATTATTGACCTGTACTACAGTAAAGCATGAATTTCCATCAATAATCTTTGGTCTGAAATGTCACTTTGGCTAGTCCCTACTTTTAGAACATAAATCAAATTTAGTAAGTCTTTATTCATGGTTCCCTTTTAATGAACAGTGGATAGTGATATTCCAAATAATTTTGCTATTGAGCATTATCTAAAACCACATACATACTATATGTTAAAAAATCGGTAGAAAATTTAATGAGTTAAACCAAAATTGACTGCTCATTACTGACCATGACCATTTGAATTCTCACATAACTTACTCCAGACCACAAGTAGAATAATTATGGACTTTCTCACCATTATATTTCGCTCTTAAGGGTATAAGACATCTTCTCCACAGGCATCACCCTAGCACCTCATGTATGCCAGGCACATAATATAGAACACTAGGGACATGCACAAAATCTTGGTCAAAATATATCCTAGAAACAAACATGGCAATTTTAAAATGTCACATAAAAAGTATGATACTGTATATTTTAGTAATAATTTGTGTACCTGTATTTATCAGGTAATATCTTGTGACATAAGGATGTACATATTGTAGGTATTGTTATGAAAGCACTTGTTTAAAAATCACTTATTACAGATAATATCTCCAAAATGTTACTTTTACTTCTGTATCAAGATATCATTATAGAAAAATGAATAACTGAATAACAGTGTAGTACTTGTGATAACTTAAATAGAATGGTAGATCGCATACTGATTCCCACTTTCTCCCAACAAAATTGTACATTCTAATCCTTGAAGCTTATAAATATGATTCTTTACATGCGAAAAAAGATTCTATGTTCATAATTGCATTAAAGATGTTGAGATAGGGAAATTACCTGAAAACATCAAAAAGGATCCAGTGTAATGGGAGGGTACTAATCAGGAGGAGGCAAGAGTGTCTGCAATAGTGAAAGTGGTTCTACACAGAACACAGAGATGAGCGGGAGTGACGAGAGGTTGGAGGTGAGTAAAGTGGCTTTGACAGTGAGATGGGGGACGTAGCAAGGCCCCAGGGATATAGGTGCCTCTAGAAGCTATAAAAAACAATCTATAGATAATCCCTTAGACCCTCCAAAAAGAACACAGCTTTATATACATCTCAGATTTAGTCCTCCAAAAGCTGTTTTGGATTTTCCTTCACCAGAACTATAAAATGATAAATGTGCTAAGGCATTAATTTGTGATAATTTGTTGAAACAGCAATATGAAAGTAATACAGATAGATTTGGGGTTCTTCAGTGAATGAGATATTTTAGTACACTAATATTAAAAGTAATTTAAAACATTTTGAAGGAAGCCACAGACCAATGAGCTATCATTATGAAACATAGCCAGAAATCAGGATTGAACTGGAAAAAATAAAGACTCCCATAGCAAGCAAATTATCTCTCCCATGAGAGAAACTGAAAATCAGTTTACCAAAAAATGTTATCAGATGAAACATGATTCCCAAAATTATTTCCAGGTAACTAAGAATCACCATGTAATGTGAAACAAAACCTAACTATAATAACAAAACAGTGAAACATAGTACCTGACTCCTAAAGAAATAGAGGAATCTGAATGACCATAAATAAATAAACTATAAAAAAACTCAAAGAAACACGTAAGCAGTCAAAGAAATAAAACTTTATTTGGTAGCTAAAAGAGGAAATTTTTCTTCTGTTAATTGATAAAAACAAAAATTAAACAGGAAAATCAGAAACAGTTAAATATGTGAGAGGAAACCAAATACTTTAAGTACATCTCAGAAAATCTAGAGAATTAATAAAAAGTAAAAAAGATAGCTATTGTGGAATAATAACTAAAATACAGGTAGTTCAGAAAGCATGAGCAAACAGCTTTAAATTGGGCATACATAAGCCCTTGATAGAAGATTGTTTTGATTACTCTCGTATTGACACTGTGTCCTTTTAGGATGTATTTTATATATCCACAAAATCATTGGAAAGGTTTTCATTTAATCTGTATGTCACCTCTGTAGAATGAACTTTGTAAAAATGTTTTTTTTTTAATTTTTTAAAAAGGGTAAAACTAAACAGAACAAAACAGATCAGAAGAAAGCAATGTAAGTGACCCAGATTTCAAAGCAAGACAATGGGAAATCTACAGTAGCTACCATGTCTCTTGTTTTCTTCTAAATGGCTGTATCTTCACACAAAATAAATTCATACGAAACAAAATAGTATAAAACTGATCAGAAAGAGTAATGAAGGCATTACAGGCTTCAAAACCAGATAATATAAATATTAACAATGGCTGCCATAACGTCTCTTGTTCTCTTCAATACATTTGTACATACCTTCATGTATGTTGAAATTAAACAAGACAAAACAGTATTAAAACCACTCTGAACAAATAATAGAAGCATTACTGGATTTCACAGCATGACGATATAGAATCAGCAGTGGATACCATAATGTCTGTTTTTCTTCAAAGTAGTTGTTCATTTCATCACACATAATATAATTGATTCTCATAAACTATTTAGAAGAATTTTTAGGCTTGTATAAGCTTCTACATGTATACCTATCCTTTCTGCATTAGAGGGAAAAGCAAAACAAAACAGATTTCTAGAAAAATAAGAAACCAGAAAGACAAATAACAATAGCAAAGAGCCCAAAAGAGTAACAATATAGGCCTTCAAAACGTGGTAGTAGGAACAGAACTAAGGTTGATATTTTACATAGTGATCTTCTAGAGTTCCTCATATCAACTGACACAAACATGCGAAATTTTTCCAGTTCTATGAATATTAACTGCTTATTTCTACAAACTCATAGAATTTGAGGCACAATCATCTTAGCTACCGTGTTATATGATTTTAGATATTTTTTCTTTCCCTTCCTTTTTCCTTTTTCTCCTTTTCCCTGAGATATTATTTTTCCCCTTTCAGAAGATTCTTACCTTTTAACTGTATTTATTGAGGATTTTGTGTCTTATGCACTCTTACCATTTCTTAGGCTAGAGAAACAATATGGTATTTATTTATATGAGATTGATTTATTTCACTTATGAGTATGGTCTCAAGTCGCATCCATTTACTTATAAATATCTCAATGTGACTATTTTTATAGCTGAGTAGTACTCCATTGTATGCAAATACCACAACTTTTTATCCATTCCTCAGTTGATGGGCATTTAGGTTGTTTCTAAAATCTGGATATTACAAATTGTATTGCTATAAATATGGATGTACATATATCACTGTGATATGATGCTTTCAGTTCTTCTGGGAACATGCCTAGAATTAGAATAGCTGGGTCAAGCGGGACTTCCAATTCCAGCTTTTTGAGGAAACTCTAGACTGATCTCCACAGTGATTACACGAGTTTACACTCTCACCAACAGTGCAGAAGAGTTCATTTTCCCCCAAGTCTCTCCAGTGTTTGTTGTTGATAATTTTCTTTATCCTGACTATTCTTTCTGGAGTGAGATGAAATCCCAGTGTGGTTTTAATTTCCATTTCTCTAATGACCAATGATGCTGAACATTTTTTCATTTATTTATTTGCCATTTGTAGTTCTTTATCTGGGAACTGTCTATTCATCTCAGATGCTCATTTTTGGACTGGGTTGTTGATCTCCAATGTTTTGGTTTTATTGGTTCTGTTCTTTACTTTTTGTTCAATTATATTATAACTAATGATATAGACAATTCTTTTTAAGATAGCAAGAGGCATTATGGTAACCATTGTTGATCACCTTGTATTTTGTTTTTACATTATGTATTATGTCTATCCTTTTGATTTGACTGACTCTGTTCTGTTATGTCACTTTGGTTTTACTCTCTTCAAAAATAAGTAATAGCTGTGGGAGTAATAAAACCCAAAATATGTAATTGTCATTGTACAAAAGAGAGGAAAAGAAAGTGCTCTAAAGGACATAACTGCATGTATATTTAAGTGTATAAGATAGCTAAGCATATTCCTGAGTTTTGTTGAATCACTGAACAGAACTGTTTGCATTCTCACTGTTTGAATGTCCACTTTAATATGTATTAATTTTATAATTTGAGCAACTATTTTTAGATGACAATATGTAATCTATTAACTAGTGATTTCCTACTGTTTATTTTTTCTGAAATTCTGTATAACTTGTACCCTTTTTCTCCTTAAATAAAATTTAAAAAAATAAAATTTAATGAATTAAAAAAAAAAGAAATGCGGTGGTATGATTTTTAAAAATTCCTTATATGTTCTAGACAAAAATCCTTTGTCTGAGAGAGTTGACTAAGATTTTTAAAAAATGTTTGGGTTTCCTTTTTATTCTGTTGGAAATTTCTTTTAACAATGCAAAAACTCTTTAATAGAACATGATCCCAGGTATTGATTCTGTGAAGTATTTCACCTGTTGTTTGTTGTTCCTGAACTCTCTGCCTACCCCTATGTCTTCAAGATTTTTACCTACTTGTCTTCCAGCAGATTTAGTGTTTCTGTTTTAATATTTAGATCTTTGATCCAGTTTGCCATTAGCTTAGTACATGGTGATAGGCATGGGTCTAGTTTTAGTTTTTGTCATATGGAGAGCCAATTTTTCCAGCACCATTTATCAAAGAGACTGTTGTTCTTCCAATGAACATGTTTGGTCCCTTTATCAAAGATAAGGTGGCTGAGTGTGTTTGTAGTTGTAACTGTATCTTCGAATCTGTTCCAGTGAACTTCAGGTCTGTCTTTATTCCAGTACCATGCTCATTTTTCCTCATTTACCAGGAATTGTGATGCCTCCTGCATTGCCTTTGTTGCTCAGAATTGTCTTCACTATTCTAGGTCTCTTCTGGTTCCAGATAAATTTTAGGAATGATTTCTATAGATCTGTCAGGTATACTAGTGGTATTTTGATGGGATTGCATTAAATATGTATAACAATTTTGGGAGAATGACCATTTTCACTGTTTGTTCTTCCTATCCACAAACAGGGAATGTCTTTCCATTTTTTGAGATACTCTTCAATTTATTCTTCAGGGTATTATAATTTTCCCCGAGTGGATCTTTTACTTCTTTTGTTAGGTTGATTGCTAAGTATTTCATTTTTTGGATGCTGTTGTGAAGGATCTAGTTTCTCTTATTTCTCACACAGTGAATTTGTTGGTTTTGTATAGAAATGCTATTGATTTTTTAGTGTTGACTTTGTATCCAGCTACATTACTGAATTTATTTATTAAATCTAGTAGTCTTTCAAAGGCGTTTTGGGGGTCTTCTATGTAGGGTATCATTTTGTCTGCAAATAATCATAATTTAACTTCTTTTCCTCTCCTTACCCTTTTATTTCTCTCTCTTGTCTAATAGTTATGGCTAGTATTTCCAGCACTATATAAATAGGAATGGTGACAATGGACAACCTTGTCTTTTTGTTCATGATTTTAGAGTAAAGACTTTCAGTTTTGAGCCATTTAATATGATGCTGGCTGTTGACTTGTCTTAGATGGATTTTATCATATTGAAGTAAAGACCATCTATTCCAATTTTTCTGTAAGTTTCTTACCATGAATGAGCATTGGACCTTATCAAAACCTTTTTCTACATCTATAGAAATGATCATGTGACTCATATTTTTGGTTCTATTGATAAGGTGGATTACATATTCAATTTTAATTACATATTCAATTTCATTAATTGAAATTGAATTATTTAGCACTTTTATATCGTCTTGATCCAGTTTTCAAAATTCTTATGTATCCAGGAATGTGTCCATTTCTTCTGTGCTATCAAACTTACAAAAATAGAGGTTTTCAAAATAGATCCTGATGACCCTCTGTATTTCCACAGGCTTTGCAGTGATTTCACCCTTTTCATACTTTATTGCAAGAATTTGAGTTTTTTCTTTCCTTTTCTGTAGTAAGATTGGCTAGGGGTTTATCAATTTGATTTATTCTTTCAAAGAACCAACTCTTTGATTTATTGATTCTTTGTAATGTTTCTTTGTCTCTATTGCACTGATTTCTGCTCTGATCTTTATAATTTCCTCCCTTGTTTTGGCTTTGGGATTGACTTGTGCTTCATTTTCTAGATGTTTGAGATGTAGCATCCAGTTCTTTATTTGTCTTTGTTCTATTTTCCTGATGTGGGAACTCAGTGCAATAAAATTCCCTCTGAGAACTGTTTTCATTGCATTCTACAGGTTCCGTTAAGTTGTATTTATATTTTTCTTTGCTTGTAGATATTATTTAATTTCTTTTTAAATTACTTCTGTGACCCACTGATTGCTCAGAAGTGTTTAATCAATTTGCATGTGTTTGTGGGGTTTTTGCAGTTTCTTTTCTCAGTAATTTCTAGTTTCATGGTGCTATGATCCGATAACATGCATGGAATAATTTCAATTCTTTTGCATTTACTTAAGCATGTTCTATGGGCTAGTATATGGTCTATCTTACATGATAAGATGCTGAGAAGAATGTATATTCAAATGTTGTTGGATGGAGCAATCTGTATACATCCACCAAGTCCATTTGTTCATAGATGTGAGTCAGTTCTGTTATTTCTTTGCTGATTTTCTGTCTGCTTGATCTGTGCCTTTGCATCAAAGGCATGTAAAGGTCTCCTGTTATAAATTGTGTTATTGCTTATCTGATTTTTCATTTATGTTAATATTTGTTTATTATAGCTGGGTGTTCCCAAATTTGGTGCATATATATTTAAGATTGTTATCTCTTTCCCTAACTAGTATGTAGTGATATTCTTTATCTCTTTGGATCATTCTTAATTTGAAGTTCACATTGTCTGCAAACAGAATAGCTACCCCTATTTGTGTGTGTGTGTGTGTGTGTGTGTGTGTGTGTGTGTGTGTTCCTCTTGCATGGAGTATTGTTTTCCATCATTTGACTTTCAGTCTGTGAGTTTCTCTTTGGGTTCCATGGGTTTCTTATAGACAGCACATGGTTGGATGTTGTTTCTTGATCCTTTCTGCCAGTATATTTTTTGCTTGGTGAATTGAGAACTTTTACATTAATGGTTATAACTGAAATATATTTATTTATTGTTGCTATGTTATCTTTCTGCTGTCAGTCCTTTACTTTGCCACTCTGTTTAATTGTCTGCCTTCTTAGTGGTTTTTTTCCTATGTCTATCTAGAATGTCTTTCAGCATTCTTTGCAGGTTTAGTTTGGTGGTCATGAAGTTTTTCAGCTATCTTTGTCATAAAAATATTTTATTTCTCCATCAGATTTGAAGGATATTTTTGCAGGATACATCTGGGTTGGAAGTCATCTCCCTTTAGGACTGAAATACTTCACTCCATGCTCTTCTTGACTTCATTGTTTGTGCTGAGAAATTTGCAGTGATTCAATAGGATTACCTTTATAGGTGATCTGCCTCTTCTTTGTAACACCTTTTAATATTTTGTTCTTATGTTGGATATCTGGTATGATGATTATTATATGTCTGGTGTAATTTTATTTTGGTGATGGTTATTTGGAGTTCTATATGCTTCACTTATGTGTATGGCATTTTCTATTTTCATGACTGGGAAATTTTCAGCTATTAATTCTTTAAATTGCTTCTTGTAATCATTTGTGTTGTCATCTTCTTTTTCATTTATATTATCAGTCTTATGTTTATCTGTGCATCATCTTGCAGCTGTTGAATTGTTATTTCCTGATTCCGTGTTATTTTTAAAAGATCTTTCCTTTCTTGTTCACTAGCTGCAATATTGTCTTAGAGGTCTGAAAGTTTATCTTCACTTTTATTGAGGCAGTTTTGCCAACTTGCAAAGAAATTTTTGATTTCCTGTATATATTTTTGAATCTGTTTCATGCATTCTGTTTGTTTATTACATTGTTCACTCAATATTTCCATATTTTTGCATTGTTCCTCTAATTTTTTAACTATGTCTTCTTTAGATGTGTTTAGTATTTCTTTCATTACATTTATCATTGCTTCTTTGACCTGGGAGATTATTTTTGATCTGAGTTCTTTTATAGTTGCCCAGAGTTGTTTCTTTACTTCAATTGCCAGGATTTCAGGTGTATGGCTTACATTTTCTTCTACGTCCATGTCCTAAGTCTCCTAGCCTTGCTTGGATGGGCTGGAGGTTTGAGCCTCAATTTTGCTCTTTTGTCATTTTGCTATATTCCCGTAGGGAAGCTAAATGCAAGGCCTCAGTTGTTTCTTAGATTGAGAATATCTATTCTTATTGCAGCAAGTTTCCCCAGTTGAATAGGTGTCCTTAGACAGACCTTACCAGGTGGCTCCAGCCAATTGGGGTTGCCAGACATGGCCTTACTACTCTTGGAGTGAAGTTCCAAAGCTTCACTTTGGGCTGCGTGCACTTTAGGCTTGCAAGGCTTAAGGCTGGCAGCTGCATTTAACTTTGGAGTCACTGGGCCCAGATAGGCCCAGAGCTACCTCCTGGTGAGTCGTGTAGTGATGTGGGAGGTGGGGCAGGGTTTTACCAGTCTCCCAGCAAAGCACCAAATAATACTGTAGGCTAAAATAGTGCTGTGCATACTTTTGGCGTCCCAGGCAGAATGAACTTTGTAAAAATATTAAGTGCTCCAAGTTATACACCAAATACATTTTCAATTACTTTCATTGTTCTATACTTTTTTTGTCTCTTTTTTATTTTGATATATAATTTATACATTACTTTAAGTTTATTTGCTTTTGGTTAGTAAATGAAATATTTTTCTTAATTCTTTCTTTGATTGCTTATTATAATGTATAATGCTTAATTCTAATGTTTGATGGCTGTTGTGTGTTGAAGTTGTAGAAATAGATGAATTTGTTTATTAATTGTTTACATTTTATTTGTAATATTGAAATGTTTTTACATATAAAATCATGTCTTGAGCAGAGACAATTTTATTTGTTCCTTTCCAATGTGGATCAATTTTGTTTCTTTTTCTTGTTGGTTACACTGACTAGGAGGTTCAGTATTATGAAGAACACAACTGTCCAAAGTACATGTTCTTGTCATTTCAGATATTGGAGGAAAGGTTTCAGCATTTTAGCATTGAATGTGTTAGCTGTGACTTTCTCCTCTCTGATTTTTATTATGTTGAAGTACTTATTTCTAGTCTTCAAAATATTTCTTGTGTTATGAAAGATTGTTGCATTTTGTCAAATACCTCCACTGTATTAGTTGAGACAAGCACACATTGTTGTTATTTTTATTCTGGTAATGTGGTGTGTTACACTGATTGTTTTTCATGTACCAAATCAGTTCTGCATTCCAGGAATAAGTTCCAGTTTGCTATGGCTAATACTCCTTTTAATACACACTTAAATTTTGTTTGCTAGTATTTTGAAAATTTCATATCAATATTCATCAGGAGAGGGGGTTAGTGAAGAACTTATTTTTTCCTTTTTTGTAATATGACCTTCTGACTTTAGTGTCAGGGATATGTTGGCTCAAAAATGTGTTATAGAGTGCCTCTCCTCTTCAAAAGTTTGGAAGAATTTCAGTGGATTAGTATTCATACTTTATTAAATGTTTCTAAAATTCAGAAATACAAGTTTTTAGTTTTAATCTCATCAAAACTCAAGAGGATTTTAATTACTGATTCAGTTTAGTTATATTATAGTTTTCAGACTTTTTGTTTCATTATGGCTTGGTACATTGTGTTTTCTGGAAATATTATGCAATTGATTTAGGCTATTCAGTTTGTGACATAATTGTAATATTCTTTTATAGTTCTTTTTATTTTCTATAAAATAAGTTTGAATGGTTCTTCTTTCTAATTATAGTTGAGTACTCCTTTTATCTTAATCTACTTAAAGAATATTTTAAATATTTTGTTGCTACTTTTCAAATAACTAGCACTTAATTTTGTTAAGATCTATAATTTTTCTATTATCTTTGGTTTTCTGTGCATACTTCTCCCTGTTATATTTTTCTCATGCTAATGTGAGACTCTTTTATTCTTCTCTGGTTTCTTAAAGTCAAAACTTAGGTTGTGGCTTGAGGTTTGTGAATACTTTTAAAGTAAACATTTGCAACTATCCAAATTCCAAATTTTGGTTTTAGTTTGTTTTGGATTTTTTGTAGCTACAGTACATGGGACTGCTTGTCTAATGTTTATTTAAAATAATTTTCTATTGGTGTATATCAGTGTTATTGATTTTTATGTGTTGATTGTATGTCCTAAAACTTTGCTGAATTTGTTTATAATTTTTAATGGGGTTTTGGTGGAGTATGTATTATTTTTATTTATTACATCATTCCCAATATCATTTTTAAGAATGTGATTATGCCTTGGAGTACGCATGGTTTAGTTCAAGCTGACTGCTGGCATTAAGTCTTCCTGTAGCTGGATAGTTAAATCCATCAATGTCTTTGAGATGCTCATAATATAGTGTCTTTGGATAAGTTGTGTACACTTTCAGCCTTCTCAAATCCCTTATAAGCTCTAGTAATGCAAATATTAGTTCTTTTAATGCTAACCATAAAATTCTCATAGACTTTCTACATTTCTCTTTATTTTCCTTTCTTTTCCTCCAACCACACATTTTCAAATACATTTTATTTGAGCTCACTCCTTCTCTCTTCTGTTTAATCTATTTGTCAATACATTCATAATTACATCTACTACTGTATTTTAAAATTTAAGAATTTTCATTTGCTTATTTTAAATTGGTTCCATCAGTTTTAGTAAAGATGGTGGATAGATAACAGCAGGCTACAGAGGCTCCCTGAGATGGTCAACTTAGATTCCAAAAATAATACAGCATTGTGAGTCCTGAATAGAGGGAAAGGGATCCACCCAACCCAGAAACAAACCAATCTAAGAGAAACCAATTAAACATACAGTCCTGGTGCTACTATTCGAACAGCTAAAGGCTTGGTGCTCCCACTGCAGTGCTTGAACTCATGCAGCCGAGACTTACTGAGCTACCAAAAGCCCGTCCATTCAACTCACTGGAGATGCACTCACACTGAGGTAGGGGGTCAGTGAGCTGATCTAAGATCTGAGCTGGCAGGGAACCTGCATCAACCTGCAGTGAGTCACAGGAATGAAACCAATCCACAGAAAAAGGGGCTCCAACAGATGACATTCTGGGGCCGGGCAGACTGGAGAGAACAAGGAGCAGCGGTGATGTCAGCTTCTCCTTTCTCAAGCGGGATTGGTGGGGTGTGCTTGACCTGGGTTATGGCCCTGGCTGAGATCCAATAGGTTAGCCCAAAACAAGTCTCTACACCTGGCAGCGCACCCTAATGCCGTAAAGCCCTCAGCAGGTTGACTGACCCAGAGAGGAGGGCCCAGCATACGCTGTCCGTGTTTGTACCTCCATAGTACACTGCAGTGGGCAGAAGCACCTCATCAGCATGCTTCAGATGAACTGTAACCAACAAAGAAAGAAACTGGGGCCTCCCATATACACCTGATGGAAAGGAAAAATATATGAGAAGAGGAAGCAACCAGAAAGGGTCCCCAGCCCCAACCCTGAGAACACTGATCCAGGAAAGGTAAATGTGAAGGAGATTGAGGACAGCAAACATGCAGTATCAGACATGGCACCAGTGGACATAAAGAGATATCTTCAGGACCTCATAGACAAGTTCAAAAGTGAAATGTTTAACCAAGTAAAGCAAGATATAAATAGAATAATAGAAAAATGCTAAGCACCCCTCAAGAAGACACAGATGGAAGAATGGAGGAACAAAAAAAAGGGGAGATCTGTTTTATGGGGAATATAAAAAAAACATAAAATACATGAAGCAGGTTCAAAGAGATTATGAGGAAATTTAAAATTCCATTGAAATCTGGGAAAACTGCTTGAAAGAAACTAAGGATTGATTATCCAAACTGGAAGGCACGTTTGCAATGTGGGATCATGAAAGGAAAAAAATTCTTAAAAATAACAAGGAAACAGGCAGTAACAATACAAAGGCTACAAGACAACAAAAGGATCTATAATTTGAGAATAAAGAATGTGAATGAAGAAGCAGGGGTACAAACAAAAGAACTACAAAGGCTATTCACAGAAATAATTAAGGAAAACTTCCCAAACATAGGACATTCTGAACATGAAAAATGAGAAAGGAAAGGAGATTTAAAAACTCTTACTCCTGCTACCAGGCTTCAGTTGCACTGGCTAAAAACATGTTCAGATTTCATTCTTCAGGTGTCTCCAGAGAGGCAGGTGACTGCTGTCCTGCTATGCACCTGCTCTCAGGTAACTTTGAGCATGAGCCCCAATCCATCCAGCTATCACATGGATCAAAGTATGTGCAAGGTAGATGTGGAATGATCAGTGAAGCCTTATCACTGTGCCTTTGTTCATATCCTATCATACTTACACTTCTTCAATTTTCGTGTAGCTCCTAAAATTTTCACATTGCCCGTGGTAGATATAAGTGCCCAAATTACTGCATTTATGGCATTAATATGCCTTGTTAGCTAAGAGATTTCTTTAATTTGCATAGCTGGCCTTTCACTTATTGACAATTTACGATGAATAGGATGACTTCTAGGCAAACTAAGAGGAATTTCCTAGGAAGCGTTTGTGTGTACCCATACACGTGTGAGTGTGTGGTCCCGTTAATTAAATCAGGCCCTTTACACTGTGCTTTGTCTGCATCCTTTGCATTATCTTTCAGTCTGAGATAGGCTTTGTTTAAGTTATCCAGGTAGATTCTGAAATTGGAATTTTTCTGCCTCAGGTTGTCAGAGTGCTAAGTTTACCTCTATGTACATCAGTATTTTTTAAAAAATAAGTTGTAAATCGAACTTATTGGTTGTAAATAGGACTTACTGTAATAAGTCCTAATTTAACTCTGCATACTTCTTTAAATACATTACTTCTGTGCTTAGAAACATATCTAGATACAGCTCATACATGAAATGTATATATAAAAATTAATACATATTTAGATATTATATATATAAGACTTATATGGACAGATACAACATTTTTCATCCTCAAAAATCGGTGCAAAACAATAACAAATCAGCCTGCTTTTCAGATTAGAAATATTTTTACCTCAGAGAAATTAACTTCTTGTTCAATATCACAGAATTATAGATTAGGATTCTCACTCAATCTTTTTCTAAATCTATCTGTCTTGTCTCAGGATAAGATAGCAAATGAACTAGTGAATTCTATAAAAATGCTAATCAACTTTAAAAAGATTAATATATTCCCTTAAGTAGAAAATACAATTAAAGTATTATCAAATGGTCTTATTTTTCAGAGGTTTGAAGAAATTTGAAGAAATCAAATCATTTGTACATTTATCACCTCTAATGATAAAGTGTAGAAAATTAAATTGTGGAAAATATGGAACTAATAAAAATGTCTTCTTAAGTATCTGTGTCATTAGAAAACAAAATGGTGTTGCCCAGATAAAAAGAGATTTAATAGAATAATTTTTGAAAAGTGAGATAATATTTATTATTCAGACAGAAAAATTAATAAAATGTAATTGTCACAGTTACAGTATGTAATCATTACAGCTATGTCAAACACTATATCTTCCAAATGTAAACTTTTAAACACTGAAAAAATAGGAATCATGTTATGAAAAATTTTCCTTGATGTGATTTGATTCTGAAAGAAATTTGTCATGGGGCACATGATAACCATATCCATATATCAAAATGATTATTATATATAAAAATGTATTTTTAAATTGTTCCTATGGGCTATAAAGGATGAATTATCAACACTGAAAATAAAGGCAGTGTTGAAGTTAGCCATTGGAACTGTCCTGCTGTTAGAGGCAACATCCTGGTCTGGTGTAATTACCTCCGAGTATTTGCATGTGAACCCATTCTGAGAAATATTGAGGAAAACTTCTGATGAATAGTTATAGATAAAATACACATAGAATTCATTTTCAATTAAAACATTTTTAGAATTACAGTCAGAGTTTCTATGAGAACTGTTTTCTGAGAAAGAAATGGGAAAAGAAAAATAATCTGGACTAGATCCCATGCTGGCTGAAGACATCAATTCTTGCCATGACTGATATCCAGTTTGCAAAGATAATTAGCACCAGGGTGGGAAGAGTGACACTTCCATCAGAGGAAACTTTCAACCTTTGGAAATTTGTCTGTTCCAAACATGACTTTCCCTCCCTTGGGCTGTACTATTTTAATAGAGGTTCTACTTATTTAAAATTTATTAACCAAATTAAATCAATACCACCTTTTGCTAAATGAATTGAAGATGCACAACACTAAATTTACATGAGAATGTATACTTTTCATCTCCCTCTCAATTGTCAGTGTGACAGCTGTTTATCAAGATGTGATTCTTGAGTTTTACCTTTAAAATTAGATCAGTCTGGTTATTAAAACATTGCTCCCCTTCTAGAGGTAAGAAATTAGTTCAAGATGAAAGGAATTACAAAAATAAAAGACTTAGTTTTCATGAGAAGGCGGCTTCACAAAGGACTGGTTTTGGCATCAGTTTAGCTACAGTAATATAAAGAAATATATGGAAATGAAAAATTTAAATATATTGTCATTTATAATGACATGAAATATTTATGAAATTGGTGGTAATTTAGGTTATTCAAACAGGACTGACTGAGCATGAAGTTCATGGCAATCACTGTGCAATTAATTATTGAGTATCTTTTCCCTGTACAAGGAAAGAGGCTGGTGAATCTGCAATACAGAAAAAAAAAAAAAAAGGAATTTCATCAACCACAACATCCTGAAGGTAGGTAGCAGAGTGTAGAGGCATCAGGACACAAGCTAGCAAGCAAACTAAGAAAGAAATAGGGTGGTATAGAAAGGCAACAATGAGAATGAACATACAAAATTGTGTGAGATGAATACCTTTTGTTTGAATTTAAAAGATGGTAGTAATTGAAGATCTTGAAGTAACACACAGTAAGTAAATTCATGTATTAAGACTCAAATTTATAGTGATTTTCTGTCTTACATAGTTTCACTACTGTACCTCAGTGGCGTCTATTGCTGAGGTTTCAAAAGTTTCTCTAAATAAAAGCATCATGGGGATACAGATTTACAGAGAGATGTTTGTTTGTTTAAGGTGAAGGAAAGTGGTCAGCCTTTCAATCTCTCGCCTCCATTTGTTCTTCTGGTTTGCTTTAGTGTACAAACACATCCATAGCAATGATTCCATCCTGGAAATTGTTCACTTTGCCGCTGTAAAGCATCACAGAAAAATCAGTAGCTCTGATTTTCTCTGGCAGCCTGCTGGGAAGGTGCTGTGGCAGTCAGGTCCACATATGGGGTGCGCTCAGAAAAGACAATCAGATATGTAGTAGTGGGAGAAGAAAGTGAATGATCAGGAAGCATGTAGACTGTAAGGCTGAGGAGTAAACCACAACCAGCAAGGACCAGTCAGGAAATAACACTGGGACTAGAATTCTGAGAGTAACAGAGGGTGTGGCATTGAAATCTGAGTTAGCTTTCTGTAACTATCCCTGGACATCGTAATGAGTTCTGGCCTGTCCTCACATATATTTCTGCACTCAAAGAGAAGAATGTCAGATATGTTTCAAGTGCTGTACCATTACTATGACTGATGTGCTGTTTTTCTTATTTTACCACTCACCCTGTTTAAATCAGGCAAATGCCTTATTTAATGGGCCACATCAGACAGCCTTCCTCCCATCTCCCAGTTTGAGGAGGAGAATTGCAGCATTCCCAGCGGCTGATCCACCTCTCAATAGTTAGCAAAGCTAATGAAATGAATATGGCCTATTGAGAAGGTATACAGAAAAGGGGTGAAGTATACAGGGATCTTCTGAAAACCTCAAGGTGACTGTAATTTCACATGCCTTACTTGTTCCCAAGTACAGAGAACACTGTCCACAGAAAGATGTGCTTGTTGGTGACAGTTGTACAAATCAATGCTTGATACAAAACATAAATGCTGATTAATAGAAAGTTGGTAGCTCAGTGAAAAGTGCCTAGTACTTAACTTGTAAGAGTTTTGTAATTCTATATAGTTACAATTGTATGCATTTACATAAAAAAGCAAAGAAGAAGCATACAACTATCTTTTTTATTTTAAAGACAAGAAAAATATAATACAATTGTTTAATAACAGCATAATAGGAGTATTTAATACATTGCATTTTTTATTCATAATATTGTTCAGAGTAAAAATATAAGGATGATATATTGTGCAAGCAATATTAGCCATGAATCTTAGTTAGCTATAGACTAGCTATATAACTATCTTAGGTATCCTGTGAATAAATATATTTTATAAATTCCTTTTCTTTCCTTCCTTTTCTCTTTCCCATCACAGTTTGTCTTTTCTTTAAACAGTTTGCTTCCAATTCACAATATCTATTTTACACTTTGTATGTCACTCACTCATTCTGTTTCTTACACTAGTCAGACAGCATGATGTTTACACAGACTGGTCTGATATATTTTACTTTTGAATATTGTCTTAAGTTGCATCCATTTAACTATAAAAGTCTTCAGTTTATTCTTCTTTATGACCAAGCAGCACTCCATTGTATAAAAAAAAAAAAAAAAAAAAAAAAAAACACCCACAACTTTTTATCCATTCCTCTGTTGACGGGCACTTGGGTTGTTTCCAAGATTCAGCTACTCTAAATAGCACTGCTATAAACATGAGTGCACAAATGTTACTGTATTATGATGTTTTTAATTCTACTGGGATTCACTGAGATGAAGGGGAATAGTTAAGTTGAATGGAACCTCTAATCCTACTTTGTAAAAGAAAATCCACAGATTTCTGCTGTAGTTGCACTGGTGTGCACTCCCTCTGGCAGTCGAGAAGGGTTCCTTTTTCCTGACAGCTCTACTAGCATTTGTTATTTGTAGAATTTTTTGATGATAGTCATTTTTTTCTGGTATAAGATGAAATTTGAGTGATGTTTTAATTTGCATCTCTCAATTCACCAATGATGTTGAACATTTTTCATTATTGCCATCTGTATTTATGCAATTCACAATATCTACTGTACATATTGTACACCAAGAAATGTGTATCTATCTCAGATGCCCATTTTTGGATTGGGTCTTGAAGTTGGGGAGGTCTGATTTTTTTTTCCAATTCTTTATATATTCTAGATGTAAGTCCGTTGTTTAAGGGACAACTAGCTATATTTTTTCCCCAGTCTATGGGTTGTCTTTTCACTCTGTTGGTGATTATTTTGTTCAAAAGTTTTTAGTAAGGTAAAATCCCATTGAATCTTTGTAGTATTTCCCTTGCAGTCTGGCTTTTTTTCGTGAACTCTCTGCCCACACCTCTGGCTTCAAGATCTCTACCTATCTCTTCTATTAAATTTAGTGTTTCTATTTTAATATTTAGATTTTTGATATATTTTTACTTTAGTGCATGATGATAGGCATGGGTCTGGTTTTAGTCTTTGGAATGTTGAAAATTACTTTTTTTCAGCACCATGTATTAAAGAGGCTGGCTGAATGTTTTTGTACTTGTGTCTGCATTTTCTAATCTGTTCCACTGATTCTCAAGTCTGGGTTTTTTTTTTTTTTTTTTTTTTTTTTTACTGATTTTATCCCAGTAGCTTTGTAGCATAATTTTAGGTCTGGGATTGTGATACTTCCTCCAATGCCTTTGTTGCCCAGAATTGCCTTTGCTATTCTAGGTTTCTGCTGTTTCCAAATGAATTTTAAGAATGTTTTCTCTAGATCTGTGAGGTAAGCTAATGGTATTTTGATTGGGGTTATATTAAGTCTGTATAACATTTTTGGGAAAATGACCATTTCTGCTATGTTCTTTCTTCATATCCAAGAGCAAAGATACGTTTCCATTTCCTCATATCCTCTTTGATTTTCATTTTAGGGTACTGCAATTTTCACTGTACAGATTTTGCATCCTGTGTTAGATTGATTTCTACATATTTTAATTTCTTAGATGCTATTATGAAGGGTGTGCTTTTCCTAATTTCTCTCTCTCTCTCTCTCTCTCTCTCTCTCTCTCTCTCTCTCTCTCTCAAGTTTGTTGTTTATATACAGGGATGTGATTGATTTTTGAGTGCTGACGTTGTATCCAACTACACTGCTGAATATGGATATTAAATCTAACAGTATTTTGGTGAAATTTTTGGAGTCTCTATGTAGGGCATCATGTTACCTGTAAATAATAATGACATATCTTATTCCTTTCTTACCTTTATTCCTTGTATTTTTTCTCTTGCTTAATTGTTCTGGCTAATATTTACAGAAATATATTGGATAGGAGTGGTGGTAGAGTGTATTCTTGTCTCATTCCTGATTTTAGAATGAAATTTTTCAGGTTTTGACCATTTGATATGGTGTTAGCTGTTGGTTTGTCATAAATTGCTTTTATCGAATTGTATTACAATTTGTCATAAGATGGCTTATATAAGATTATATTACAACTTTCTGTAAGGAATTTATTATGAATGGACATAACTTTGAACTTTGTTAAGTGCTTTTTCTGCATCTATTGAAATGAAAATGTGGTTTTTGTCTTTTCTTCTGTTAAACTGGTATATTGCATTTATTGATTTGTGTTTGTTGAATCATCCATGCATCCCTGGGATGAATCCTCTTTGGTCAGGATGTATAATCTTCTTGATGATTTGTTGCGTTCTGTTTTCCAGTATTTTGTGAAGGGTTTTTGCATCCATGCTCATTACGGTAACTGACTTGTAGTTTTCTTTCTTGATTTTGTTATTCTCTCCTTTTTTTTCTTTTTCTTTTTTTTTTTTTTTAATCAGGGTAATCCTTCCTTCAAGGAATGATTTTGGAAGTACTGCTTCCCTTTCAATTTCTTTAAATAGTTTTTGCATTAGCCAAATTGTTTCTTCTCTATATCTCTTGTAGAAATCAACAGTGAATCCATCAGCATCTGGGATTTTCTTTGTTGTTAAAGTTTTTAAGTAATTTTCAGTTTAAGTAGTTTTCAGTCTTACTGATTCATTTAGGTTATTTACAATTCATACATTTTCTCGATTTAGTTTTGGTAATCCAATTTTGTCCAGGAATCTGTCCATTTCTTCTATATTTATTAGAATATAGGTTCTCATAGTAGATATTGATGATCTCCTTGATTTTTGTGGGATCCATTATAATTTCCAACTTTTCATTCCTAATAGCTTGAATTTATTTTCTTTTTTCTGCTTTTGATGATTTCAGCTAATTTTATCAATTTTTTTTCAAAGAACAAACTTCGATTTATGTATTCTTTGTATTATTTTCTTAGTCTTTATTGTATGGATTTCTGCTCTCATCTTTGCAATTCTCCCTCATATGAGACTTGGGTTTCATTTGTTCTTCTTTTACTAGAAATTTGAGTTTCAACATTAGGTTGCTTATTTGCACTAATTTTGATTCCCTGATGTGCAGGTTCATTGCTATAAATTTCTCTCCTAGGATTGTTTTCATTGCATCCCATAAGTTTAGGTATGTTGCATAAGCATTATTGTATATACTGTTTAATGTCATCTTTTGTTTCCTCTGTGACCCATTGCTTGTTAAGGAGGTTGTTTAATTTCCATCTGCTAATACGATTTTGTGACTTCCTCTGTCATTGATTTACAGTTTCATTGTGCTATGGTCAAATAATATGCCTGTGATGATTTCAGTTCCTTTACATTTACTTAAATAAGTTTTGTCAACTAATATATGTTCTATTTCGAAGACTGTCCCATGCATAGCTGAAAAGAATATGTATTCTGTGTTTTGGGGTGGAACACTCTGTATTTGTCTACCAGGTCCATTTTTTCATAGCTTTGGTTTAATTCTGATATTTCTTCATTGATTTTTTTTTTTTTTTTTTTTGTCTAGTTGACCTACCTATTTGTGAGAGTGCGGTATTAAGGTCCCTCACCACAATCATGTTAGTGCCTATTCAGTTTTTCATATTCTTGTTAAAATTTGTTTTATGTATTGGGTGAACCTACACTTGGCTTATAAATATTTCTGATAGTTATCTCTACTCCTGGGAGTTTTGCCTTAGCAAGTATGTAGTGACTTTGTCTTTTTGATCAGTTTTGGCTTAAAGTTTATATTGTCTGCAAATAGCATAACTGCTCTTGCTTTTTTCTGGGTTTCTGTGTCATGGAGAATTGTTTTCCATACTTTGAACTTTAGTCTGTGAATTTCTTTTTTTCATTTCTTTGGGGGAGCATGTACCAGGAATTCAGCTCACAATTTTGTGCTTGGTAGGCAGGTGCTGGCCCACTGAGCTATATGCTGAGCTCTCTTTTTATGTTAAATGTGTTCCTTGAATGCAGTGTATTGTTGTATCTTACCTCTTGGCCATTCTGACCACTTGCTTCTTTTGGCTAATGACTTGAGACCACTTACTTTGATGGTTATAACTGATCTGCATTCACTTTTCCTTTTCATGTTGTTTTCCTGTTGTTTGTTTCCTGCCTTTTCTCTTGTGTTTAACTGCTTGTCTTGCTTGGCAGTCTTTTTCTATTGGTGTTCATGTGTTTGTGATCTTCATTATCTCTTTCTAATATATCTTTCAGAGCATTCAGTAGGGCTGGATGGTGGTCATAAATTTCTTCAGTTATTCTTTGTGATGGAAGTATCTTATTTCTCCATCAATTTTGAAAGCTAGTTTTGTGGTGTACAGCAATCTGCATTGAAGATTGTTTTCCTTTAGGGCTTGAAGTACCTCCCTCTAAGTTCTCCTTGATTTGAGAGCTTGTGTTGAGAAATCTGCTCTGACTCTGTTCTGTTTTCCTTTATAGGTGATATGTTTCTTTTCTCTGGCTGTTTTAGTATTTTATACTTGAACTGAATTTCTGGAATCTTGTTTACTGTATGTTTTGGTTGTATGTATTTTGGTCATTACTATTTGGAGTACTATATGTTTCTTTTATTTGTAAGTCAAATTCTTTTTCCATATTTGAGAAATGTTCTGCTATTAGTTCTGTGAAGAGGTTTTTTAATGGCATTTGTTCTGTCTCCAGCCATCTCACTGATTCCAGTTAATCTTATGTTGTTATTCCTTGGTCTTACACTTGTCCTATTGGTTTTCATGATCTCTAGCTATTCTTAAGATATATTTCTTTTCCTGGTCACTAGTTTTGTTCCTGTCTTCCAGATATGGTATTCTATCCTTTCTTCATTCAATCTGCTGCATAGATTATTTAATGGAGTTTGGAATCTCCTACATTTTTGTTTTGATCTGTTTTATTGATTCCATTTCTTGTCTAAGTTTGGCATCCATGGTTTCCATCATTTCTTGAGCTCTTCTATTTGATTATCTGTTTCTGCTTTAATGTCTTTCATTTTGATAGTCATTTCTTTCTGCACCTCAGAGATTATTTTTTCCTATGGTCTCTTCTGTTTGTTTTTTCACTTCAGCTGCTACCATTTTGGAAAGTTCCATTTGGTGGCTTTTGATTTCTGATATCTCTTTACATTCTGGGCTTATCTTGAGTGGTTTCAGTGTCTGAGATTGCATATTATTTCCTTGTATTAACTTCTATTTTCCATTTTATTTTGTTTTTTGTGTTGATGCTTGTGTATTTCTTATATATTAGATAGACTTATTGCTGGTGTCAAGGATTTTCCCAGATGTGTCAGTTGCTCTGAATGTCTTCTAATGTTGGTTGTTCTTGGTCTTTATGTCTCTTCCAAGAATCCAATATGTTAAGACTGAGGAGTTGCTGTCTATTTGACAAAGGGCCCATTCTTCTAGTGTTGGACTATGATGATGCTTATGAACCATGACAATCACAGTGTTGTCATATACACTTAAAACTCAGTGATAGCATGTATGGAATCCTGGTTAAACTAGTTCAGTTGGCAACAATAATAGACTCAGGTACATCCTTGTTACTGACAAACTGTGAAAACTGTCATTCTGATAGCTATAACCATAGAAGTAAGGTTAACAGAAATATAATATAATCCAATTTTTACTGGGAATTTGTATGCAATGATTGTCTACTTAATAGAGTGATTTTACCCAGTTGTGTGTGAGGATGTCAAGAAGATAAAGAGAAGAGTGGAGAGATGAATGGGGTCAAATACAGTAGAAACAAGTTAGGAGAACAGGATCATCATCCAGATTTTGGATAATTGTAAGACACAGCAGGGGAGGATGAGGAGAAGGCCTAGAATTTTTGAAGTGAGTCAGAAAAAGGAGACCATGTTTACTCACAAGAAATGATCAAGTGAGATAGTTGGCTAAAGAGAGGAAGAGAAAAAAAATAGGAAAAAAAAGGTTAGAGATCTAAATCATGAATGACAGAGAAAAGAGGGAAGAAAAGAAAAAGGAAGAAAAGAAGAAAAATAAAACAGAAACCAAAAATATCCTCACACACTAAAAAATAAAAAACATAGAAAAAGAGAAATAAAAAACAAGATAAAACAGAACTGAGAGAAAATGAGAAAAGAAAGGGAAACAAAAAATAAACAACAAAAAACAAGCAAAGAACTCAAAAACAAAACAAAACACAACTGCAGCTGACTATCAACAGGGAAATCAATCAGAAAAATGAAAACAGTGAGGTTCCCCTAGTGTTTAGAGTTCTGCTGGTGGTCCAAGTCAGGTCCTACATATGACCAGGATTGTAGGTGGGCTTTTGCTAGGTTTGGGTGTCATCATCTTTGTCCTGGACTTGGGAGATGGGATGAGTTTTCTGTGACTGGAGCTCTCCTCAGTCATTTAGAAAAGAAAAACAAAAGAAAACAAAACAAAGACAAAATGCAAGAAAGGAAAAAGGGGCTGCCCCTTTTACCCACTTCTATTCCTCATGTCTTTGTCCTCAAGTATAACACTGATTTGCCTCACTTACCATCTGTTGGCTCCTATTGTTACTGTTGCGTGAGACATTTCTACACCTCTACTTCCCCCTGTCCAGTCTGTGCACTTCAGCCAGGGCCTGCTGGTTGGTGGCATTTTTCTGGCCCTGACCTTGTCCCTCCAGTGGAAAGGGGAGGGGTAAATCTCAGCCGAGCAGGCCTGGGTTAGTGAAGGAAGGGAAGAGCCTATCTCAGACTGCACCCACCACTCCTCACTCTCCTGGCCCTATGGAAGAAGATAAGAGCTGACCTTGGACGCTGCTCACCAGCTGCGCCTTCCTGATATGATGGAGGGTGTATCGTTTGAGTTTTGACATTTATGGGGTCCTTCTTTTACTATAAATATTCCATGTGAAAAATCAGTTAAATAGTGTTTGTACATATATCTTAAATTTACACAACATGCATTAAAGGTCTGTGTCTTCTGCTTATTAATCAAACATAAACATGATGATGTTATTATTTGTACCCTCTATTTTAATTTAATTAATTAATTTATTTTGTCTTTTGTGAGACAGGGTTTCCTTACGCAGTTCAAGATGACTAGAATTCATTTTGTACCTCAAGCTGGCCTCAAACTCACAGTGTTCCTCCTGCCTCAGCCTCCCAAGTGCTGAGATTTCAGGAGTGCCCCACCATACCCAGCCTGTACTCTTTTAAAAAGGCATAATCCTATCAGTTTGCTCACTTTGTTAGTCCTCGATTAACTACAGTGCAATTCAGACTCTCACTGCATTCTTAATAAATGACATGCCCTGCCCCAATCAGCTTATCCTCTGCATCACAGAATTTATATACATGAAAAGCGAAACTCAAGTACAAGTGCTCCAGTGTGTTGTTAGAGAGAAGAGTCCAATTTTCAGAGGAAACATTCCTCTTAGCCTCAGTGCAGATCACTAGAGGGCGTATTCTTTGTCTGGTGTGATCAAGAGCATCACTGTGAACCTCCAGATGGATGAGCTCAATACAATTCTTCACATACTGACATCTACATTGGAGAGCCACAGAAATCCACAGAAACCAAAATGGACAAAGTAACACTGAGATGCTCCAGAGGCATAGAATCTTTGATGAGGAATAAAGAATGGACAAAGTGGAGAAATAGTCAGAGAGAGAGTTAATTTACCTTCAGGAGAAAATAAGAAACAGTCAAACCAAAGAGAGGATATGCTGTTGTGAATGGATAAGAAAGTAGTCTAGACCAGTGGGTGTCTCCTGTTGGAAGGCAGAGAGCAGATAGATGGAGCAGCTCTGGGAGAAGAAAGACCTTAAAGAGAAGACAGAGACCACAAAGTTTTCTCCAGAAACAGTATCTGAACTTGAAATTTCCTTGAGTGTTTTGTCCTTCACCATCAGGGTCGCCAAAACAAATTGTTGTGTTGATAAAGGAAATGTGATTTGCAAAACATGTATCTGACTGAGATTTGCTAAGAAAACACAACAATGACAGAGAGAACAGAATACAGTAATCTCTTGTTATCCAAGGTCTAGCTTTGCATCATTTCAGTTATGCAAAAAATATAGACTAAAAGAGTTGAATGGAGAATTCCAGGAAAGAAGTGCTTATAGGTGTAAATTGTGGCTCATTCTGAGGAGTGGTCAAGATCACATGATCTCTGGCTCTCATCTTCCCAGAACAAGAATCCTGCTTTTGTATCACATCTACACAATGAATATGTGATACAGTTTGGATATACAAGGTCCCCCAAAAGTCTAATGTGTTCAGAGAGGGGCTTTGGGAGGTTATCATATCATATCCATGCTAACCTCATTCACTGATGAATTCTTAGTTGAATGTTCTTAGAAAAAGGTTGCTGGTTGGAGGAGCTGAGTCGTTGGGAATGTGACCTGGAAGGGTGTGTTCTTGTCGCTGAGTTTCAGTATTCCCTCTCTCCCTAGCCTTCTCCTCTATTAATCCCTCTCTCTATTAATCCCTCTCCCCTCAGCTTCCTCCTCCTCCCACTCCTTCTCCTCTTTTTTCTTCTTTCATGTCCTCTCTGTGCTTTCTGGCTGCCATACGTTGAGCAGATATGCTCTGGTACATCCTTCCAACACAGTGTTTCTGCACTGAAGCCAGTCAGTCATTAACTAAACCCTTGAAAATATAGGACAAAATAAATATATTTTCCTTTCTGCTTCAGAGTTTGGTATTTTGTCCCAGAAACAGAAATTTGAATATTACAATATACTACTCATTACATTAGTCACTTGGTAGATATCTTTGTCAACAGAATAAATATTCAACATTGTAAATGTCCACATTCAAGTAACCCTTAAGTAATGGTCTAAAGCTCTATTCTTCACCTCTTGTCAAAACATGTGGACACTGTATCACCACTCATTATCACCAAAGACAGACCAGGGCTATATCTCAGGGGTAAGGTGCTTGTACATTAGTACCGCATGTGTGAGGACCTCAAACCCACTAGAAATATTGTAAAAAAGAAAAGTCAAATACAACATAGTGAAAAAGGAAGAAAGAGAGAAAAAGAAATGAAGAGAGAGGGAGAGATTACCAACTTAACTTTTATTACAGATTACAGTTAAAATCATTTGAAGAATAGTTATTTCTGTTAATCTCTTATAATACCTAGTTTATAAACTAAACTTAATCCCAATTGTGTAGGTATAGGCAAAAAAAGTACAATTATGAGATGGTATTATCTGTGGTTTCAAACATTCACTAGTGTTTTTGAATGTGTCTCCCATTGGTCAGGGGGAACTATTATCATTTTATTCTTTTACTGCCAACACATAACAGATGACTCAGATAGAGGGAATCGCACCTAGAACTTGATCCCAAGAGTCTTCACAGTCTGTGTCCTATTACAGCATGCTTCAAACTAATTTATAAACAATTTAACTGGGCAAATGCTCATAATTGTAGACTACTGCTCTCCTAACATTGATAGGTTTTCCTGAATGCAAAAATTTAGCAAGGAGACAAACATATATGTAGGAGGATCAGAAGTACACACTTAATATCTGCCACCAGTTTCCCAAGAGGAGGAAACATAAGCACTGAACTGATACTGTGACTCAGATGTTGGCTTGAGTGTCCTCCAAACAGTCACCAATGCAGGCTTGAGTCCCAGGGCAGGATGACACAGTTGATGGACGAAGAGTCTTTAGGTCACTGTGATTGTGGCCCTGAAGACAATGAGGGACCTGTCTCTCTCCACACCACAGCTCAGGATGTCGTCACTTTCTTTCTCTGACGGAGTGTTCCTGCCATTCTCACCATACTAGGAGGGGACATGGTGTGCATCAGCCATCTTCAAAACTATGCTTTAGTTTTTTTCCAAACTGTGAGCTACACAATAGTTTTCCCTCTATCAGTGAGTTACTGCAGGTATTTCAGTGTAATACATACCAGCCACATAGCTGTACAACAAGCTAAGGTTATAAGCTATAAAAAAGATTCTAATATCATTTTGTATATGAGAAAATATACATATTTCAAATAGAGTAGATATTGACAGTTCCGCAGTCTGTTCCATCCCAAATACTCTAGTCCTTCAGTTCCCTGCACTAACACAGGTTCTCAGTACACCAGGGGTAGAGTTAAGGTCTGCAGGTGCAATGTGATCCAGCTCTGAACTTGGAAAAACATCACTAAGTGTATTTTGATCTTATTCAGTTTTACTCAAAATCTAATAATGAACAGAGGAGAAAAAAGAACTCAGTAAAAAAAAGAATGAATTTTAAATCTTTACAAGATCACTTTCTTAGATATATTATTTGGATGACATACTATAACATTATAAAATTTGGCAAAATAAAAATGTTACAATTGTCACTTATGTAGTGATCAATCTCTTTGTATATCATCATCAACAAAGTTATTCATTTTTCATGTCTTCTTCCAGAGACAGCAGGGAACTAAAAAATACAATTTACATTGTACAGAAGTAAACAGATGCTGACTCTGCTCCAGGCAACACATCTAAATCCCAATAATTGTGGATTTACTCTGAATGAGGTAATTTGGTATAGTTCTTAGATGTGTTCTGAGCCCATTTGGATTTGTTAATTTTTAACATGCGTGAGCCCAAAATCCAATGAGCTTTGAAGCTGAGATAGAATCTACCTCTCAAGCATGTGATAAAATTTAAATATGATGCTTAAAAAGAAAACCTTGCAGAGAGTTAGCTTTCTTAGTTGCTAGTCCCCTTGAGGAGGTGTGGATGATCACCAATGTGGGCTTCTGACAGAGTGTTTTAACAATTTCCATGTCTGTCCTTGAACTGTGCCTGCCTTGTGCTTGAGTTAAGACCTTCAGCCTCTGTCCAACTTCCTTAGAGTCTGTAGTATGCATTTCACACAGAAATCCCTGTTCTTTTCACAGCCATAAATAACCTCCCCCAAGAAACCAGAAGAGCTTCACCAAGTGGTAATAGCTATTGAACTTTATCAAATTAAGACAAAGTACTCGCTGAACACTTTTTGTCGCCTGGCTTTCACCCTGAAGAAAACACAGCACACCATATTTACTCTATTCATAACCTCAACTTGAGTCCCTTGAGCCAACTAGTAACTTATCAGGGCAAAATGTTAGTCATTGTGACAGGATTAGTGAAATACTGTTCTGAGCAGCAGGAATTGCCTAGTAGCTCAGAAATCACACCCTTTACTGATTATAGGAATAGTCTGCAAGATGAAGTAGAATTGCTCTAGATCTCACATGGATATATGTCTCTCGATGTCTGCAGCCCATGACATATCTTAAACAGATCAGAAGTGCTAATGAGTCATTTTATTTTCCTGTTTTTCTTCAAACTCCATCATAGCAAACAGGGCATTTTAAAGAGGATTTTAATTTGGGGTACCTTGTGGAAACTGGCGGAAATTTTGAGGGCTTGAGAGATGTACCTTGCAGCAGTGTGCTTCTGGCTCGTGCTGGCCACTTACTAGTGCTTAAGTGGAAGCAGGATGAGCCAACAAGATAACTGTTTAATAGCTGGTGTTTAATTAGGATGAAATACACATTTCCATGTACTTGATCCAGATCAGCAGCTCATCAGATGTTAACTGAATTCTGAAAACCAAAATGCATACAGAAAAGAACGCACCCAAAGTATTCCTGTAGTATATGAAAACAGTGAAGTAGAAAAAGGATTGGAAAAATAGCAGAAATAATGTAAATTATTTGGAATTTCTAAAAATAGTAAGTTGCATTTGAGGTTTGCCTTGGTTAGTTTTCTCTGGTTGCTGAGACAAAATATCTAACACTCAAAATTAAGAAAGAAAAGGTTTGTTTATCTCATAATTTATGGAAGTTTCAGTCCATAATCAGCTGGCTCTAAGGCAGGCTCACGGCAGAGGAGCAACAGTTCAAGCTGCCAGCAGACAGAAAAAGCGACAAGAGCTAAGAAGGAGGAACACAAGAGAAGACTCTTTCTGCCTCTATGTTGTATATAGGCTATGCACACTAGGGTGTAGCACTCACACTGATAATCCCAGCAGTAAACAATGAATCTACCACAAACTCTAGATTCAGTCACCTGGGAGAAGCATTCCCCTCATGACTGCATTAGGGGGGACACCCAGACATAAACCAGAGCAAGGATGTGAAGTATGAAAGAGGAAAACTATGAACCACATTTCCTTAGCAGTATTTCTCAAATGGCTTACTTTGAAATAATAGATAGTTGTTGTTTTCTCAATTTCCCTTTTGGGAAACGTAGGGCAGTAGCTTTCTCTTTCTCTGGCTTGCCTCTTCTGACACAGTGTTAATACTTCCAAACTCAGAGGAAGATACAAAACTACTACACAGGGATTTAATATTTAAAGAATGAGATTTTGGCTTTCTATACAGTTTCCACTAAAGAATGTCAAAAATGTCACTTGTAAAAGAATTTCTGCTTTCACCCAGGTAACATCAGGGCCCCAGGGCTGCTCAGCTCGCTCAGCTTCAAAGCACATCAAAGGTGCAACACAGGCAGCCACGGAGCTCCACTCCAGAGGATTTGTTTTCAGCTTAGAATCAAATTAAAGCTTGACCTTTCCAGTCAGAATGCGGGGATAGAAAGAAAGCAGCAGCACCAACCCTGACAAGCAGCATCTACTGTTGTAGATGTAAAATGGTTTAAAGGCATAACTCTTTAATATTTACAAAATATTCTCCAAATCATGTCAGGGAGGCATTGTTGTTATTCTTGTCACTGGACAGATAAGGAAACTAAGACTTAGAAGTTTTGAGTCCATGATTAAGCAACTAGGCAACAGCAAGAACATATGAACATAGCACAGCTACATCACGGGTTTCCAAATGGTTTTCAAGACACAGAGGAGGAACTTATTTTCTTTGGAATTTAAGTGACAGTAGGAGGCAGGATGAAAGAATGTGTGGACTAGGAAAAGAAGTGGGCTTTCTCAAACTTACATTGTGAATCTCAGATTCCAAGAGTTGATACTGATATTAGAAGACAGTAATATTAGTAATATTACTGACAGTAAGATTAGTAATATTAAGTGACACTTAATATTACTCTCACTGAAATATGTCTCTGGAAGACACACCATTAGTGTCATATTATGTCAGATGCCATGCAATAGGGTGTCAGATGACAAACCATCATGGGGTACTGTAAGTCAGTTCATGAGCCAGGTGAACATGACCACAGTAACTAAAAATAGTACATTAAAGCAGAGGTTCCAAAAATGACAAGCTGGAGTCATTCTGTGCCTCAGTTTCTTCATCTCTGATATAAAACTAACACTAGTTACTACTATTTTTGAATAGTTGTGGATATGCTATGAATTAAAACCAATCAAGTATTTCAAACAGTTTACTAGTTACTACTATTTTTGAATAGTTTTGGATATGCTATGAATTAAAACCAATCAAGTATTTCAAACAGTTTTTAACACAGATTGAATGCATAATAAATCAAATTAGTTGCCATAGTCTATAATTTTGATCCCCAGAATAAAAAGAAATTTGACCTCCACATGCTTTGAAGAAAAATGGCTAAGTCAATTCATCCCCATAGGTACCACCTGTCACACAAGTTCTTTGAGAGCATCTGAGAGAGTCAACTCTTTCAGGTAAATTAATGTCTTGGATCTCTAAACTGACAGCACCCAATTTCATACTCTAGGTTTTTGCTTTACTCCCATCAAATGTATTTTTAGCAGAGAGTTCCATAACTCTGCTTTAGTATTTTCAAATGTTCTCCGTATTTAATAAGATGATTTTCAACTAGTCATAGATTGACTTCAGCTACATTCCTTAGTGTGAGGATCCCACAATAAAGAAGCATTTAATCAGGACAGATGTGCTACCTTGAAAAGATTAACAGTTATATGAGTCAGACATATGATTTTGAAAATATTACTTAAGCTCTTTGAACCACAGTCTGTCTCCTCCCAATTTTTTTTTTTTTTTTTTTTTTTTTTTTTTTTTTTTTTTTTGTTGTCAACTTGGTTATGTTGAAAGGTACTTGTAGGATTAGTAAGACTTTCACTTTTGCGTGTGTTGGCGAGAATGTCTCCAGAGAACATTGCCATGTGGTAACAGTAAACTAAGGAATCAGAATTTCCCTGAATGTTGGAGGCTTTTTCAGAGGGTTTGACAAGCAACAAAAAGTGGAAAACATTGGAATCTAGCACAGTACTTGATTCTTCTCAAAGATACATATTTTCTGCTGGGTCTTCCCTGTGTATATCAGAATGCAAATTCTTCAGAAACTGGCACTACAAGCTCCCCAGGGGCCTCCTGGCCTTTAGCCTCAGGCCAGGGCTATAATGCAGGCCTGTTTCTCATTCTAAAAGTTCTTGGACTGAGTGGCAATCAGTCCCAGCATGCAGATGGAGACTGTGAAATGATTCAAATACTGATGTTATGAGTCATTCAGTTAAATTTCCTCCTATAATCACCCCTACTCTATTACTGCTGTTTCTTTGGAGAAATCTGACTAATGAAGTGTGTGTTATACACACACACATGCACGCACATCCAGTTGTACACACATACAGAGACATATACAAACCACTTCCCAATATACATGCAGCAGTTTTCTAAAACAGAAACATCAGGTTCAGTGACCTTATCTTTCATTATAAATCAAGAAACTTCTAGACTTTTGTTTAGTACTAGATGTATTTTTGGGCTAGCTGTGGAAAGGTCTTAGCCCTCTTTTATATGATAAATATATTGAGTTCACATTTGCTATGGCTTCATTGCAACAAAAATAACCCTAGGACATTGCATAAATTGTAAGTTAACATACAGAGCCAGAAAGACAGTAAAATGGAAATCAACAGGGGGCTGGAAGGCAACTGGAGGAAAGTGAATTATCTTGGTAAATGGCCAAGTGTGAAATTCAGTAATAAAATGTGTAATAGGTACCTATTGAAGTCCAACATAAGGGAAGGAGTGGGGTATTTACAGAGTTCTTCTAATAACCCAAACTGAAGTGTAATGATTTTTTGTTGCAAATTTTAAGTGGCTTAAAACAGAATAGAATAAATATATTCATTAATAATTATAATTCAAAATTCTCCTCTGCCTAGCAAGTGAAGGTAATTTAAACCAAATGATGTGATAAATATACTGATATCATTTATTTTATTAAAATCACTGCTCCCTGGGGTAGGGTTATTTGTTGAACATACACATAGGATGGTACTGAGAGCCTATATTTACAAGGCATTACATCAGGAAGACAAAAGAATTCTCCACACACTAAAAACAACTCTGAACCCCACATAGTGCACTGTAGTTCTTTTCCAAGTCCAAAGCATGCCACAGTGTTTTCTCAACACTGAATTTCCATTCTTTTATTCTAGTTATTTATTTACTTATTTATTTTTTATTTGTATGAGGAATCAAAATAAAGACCTCACATTTGCCAAGCATGCATTGTGCCACGGAGCTGTATCTCTGGTCCTCATCTCTCTTATTCATAGTGAGTTTGATGTGAGTCTATATTATGTTTGAAAACTTGAGCAGCCTCAATGCACACACCATTAGAGAGTATCTTTTACTGTAGAAACATTAACAATGGGCCATTCCTCTTGCTTTTCATAGACAGGTAATTGAAGAATTTCAACATGACCCAGGAGACTCCAGGTTAAATCACCTTTACTTAATCTGTCCTCAGGGATGGTCATATCTACCTATATATATATTATATATCTGCCTATTATATTATATATATTATATATTTTATATATTATATTATATATTATATATTATATAATATAATAATATATATTATATATTATATATCTGCCTATCTACCAAGAAAATGCAAATTGACAGAAAAGTAACTCAGAAATCATCTAATAGGTGTATATAAAGATTTAGACGAAACAATGGGCCATTTTATATGCATATGAACATTTTTTTTTTTGGTCTTTTTCCTTTTTATCGGTACCATGGATCAAACTCACAACTGCCTGCTTGCAAGGCAGGCGCTTATGCCGCTGAGCTAAATCCCCAGCCCCAATGCGAACATTCTTATAAGTAAACATTTTAAAAGAGAGCTGCTTAATGAATCACAAAATTCATACATGTTAGACACCTATTACAATCATTTGTAGAACCTAGATTGTAGATAACAACACGAATTTGATCACAAGAAGTGTTAGTTTTAAAATAGCATGGCAACATGATTCAATTTCTGTGCCTATTTCCTCATAAAAGGCAAGAATATGTATCATATGTTTTGTTTTGCCTGGCAAAGTGTATGTATTCAATAAATATTGGATATTGTTATTCTTATGTGCTTTTTGTTTTATGATTGTTTTTCTTACTATTAAAATAAATAGCTGCCACACTCAGAATTAAATAATTATTCCATTAAAGAGTTCCATTAAAGAGCCACTTATTCCATTAAAGAGTTCAGTAAGCAGATTCAGTAAGAATTAATTGATTTAAAGGAGAACCCCCAGTCATTTTGGACCATCTTACTGCTGTATTGCTAACAACGCCTTGGAATGTGCCAGTGTGGAAAGAAAGTTTGGAATAAACTGAAACTTGAATCTCAAACTTTCTGCTTACCAATATTGTGATATCAGAGAAACTGCCATACTGCTAGATAAAAAATCAGAGGTCTGCCTTACCTCTGGATGCAATAACAATGATGAGCAATAGATTCATGTGTCTAAAGTCATAGAGTTAATGGGGCAACATGATATAGAGCTACTAAAGTGTCTTTTTCTTAATTAGCTATGGAAGAAAGTCCATTACTGAAGTTCTAGAGATCCTGAAACCTAAAGCCTTCCCCTCCTCCTCTTTTTCCATTCCTAATCCTACTAAGTTAACATCATGAATATTATTGTACTCTTACCCTTTAGTAAAGAGCAATAAGTGCAATTTCTTTTATATTTTATCATGAATTATGTTCTGCTTCTTGATGCTACTTTCAATTTGTATTCAGTTATCTATATATGCATTGTGTACTCTCATCAAGAATTTGATATGTTTTTCTGCACAAAACCTACAGCAATTAACACAGTGGCATGCACAAAGTCACAGATTTTACACATATATTAAAAAACAAAATCAGTATATAGTCATACTGACAGCTGAGTAACATGTAAATAAAATAGCTCCCCAGGGATTATTTAAGCCATGCTTTATGAATAAGAGTTATGTTAATTGTAGCTTACAGTATAACATAAATGGTCCTAGTGATGGAATGTATCCCACTCCCAGTAGTTAAATATAACTGGTTAAACTCTGAGCTCTCTGGTAAACCCAGATTCAAAAAACCTTTTAACCAATTAAGCAGATGGATGTGGTTTGACAGGAAAGTGACACAAAAGGTTCTATTTTATTACAAATTTAAAGCTGAAATAGAAGAAAGTTGCTAATGTTAATTTAAAAAACAATAAGTGATCATTGTATTTAAAATAACATATACAAGCATTATATTTCTTCCGAATGAAACAGCAAAGACATGAGGTTTCTGAGTTTCCCAAGTTATTAAAACATACTATAGGAGCAGTGTGCTCGAGCTCTTAAATCGTTCATGAATAAAACCACCTAATGATCTTTGGCACTGGGAGTCCAATTATTATTTGTTTTTGTTTTGTTTTTTATTTTTAATTTTCTTCTTCATAAGACTGTAATTCAATTGGGAAATAAGAAGTTGTGTATTGGAAGTAATTTTCAGTAGCTTTTAAAGCACTTCCCCAAGTAGAAAAGAAAACCTAAATAATTAACCCCTTGTAAGGGCAACGTGGGTTTTGGTGTCACACTAAATTAGCTTGCAATACAGAATTCACTAAGCTGCCAGACCTTAGACATATTTTTCTCACTTTATGACTGCAATGTTAATGGAACAGAGAGGAGGAACATAATTTGCGATAGGGATATAATGGATTGTGAAGTCTGGTTCTGCAGTGACTTGGGAACATGACGTAGCCAATGGGAGCTACTGTAATAAAACGTGGTGACAATTAAGGTAGGGCTGCTCTGATCACTGAGGAATATGCAGATGTCCAGAGAATGGTCTTCAGAATTACTGTGCTATGTGATATGAAAACATGAATGCATCTAATAAATGCACTCAGTATTTATAGCAGTGAATAATTCTGCACTGACCATACAATAGTTATGGGTGTGTGGGAACTCTTGGTATTATCTGTTGAAGTTTTCATAGATCTCCTCCAGAACTAAAATTTATCAAGGCAAAGTATTTATAATAAACACCTTGCATCTCATAAGGCATAATTGACTCAAACCTATATGCACTGATACTACCATTTCCTGTAATACCAAAATCTAGTCAGAATCATGTAGCTATTCTCTAACTTCAAAATTACATCTAACCTCCACATTCTCAATTCCCGGTTGGAGTTTTAAAAATTTGTTTTCCATCTTTGAGGGTCCCTTTCCATTTTGAAACAAGATCCTTTCATTACTGCTCACATCGCCTGCCATTATTTTGGGAAGTACAGACATTTTGGGAAGTACAGAATCTGTGAGCTTTTCTTAATTGTAATAGGAGTCTTTTAGAATAGCCATTTGGCTTAGACCAGATTGGGCATATTCAGGGTAGTCTGGCCATACAACAGTCTCATCTGATTTAATGGATGTTTTCAGAGTCATCCATTTAGGGAAAAAACTTTACCTCCACACATTTTGAGTATGGCTTTAACTTGTATTAGAAGTATTTTTATGTGTGTGTTGTTATTTTAAAAATGTATCTGTAAGTCCTAAAAATACATTAGAGTAACTCCCTCACTTACGAAGATTTGAGCAGCACATTTTCACAGGCGGGCATGGAAAGTGAATTAGGAACACTGGCAGATGCTAACAGGCAGAATTGGCTCCTTTGTCTTTCAGACATTGTTGCAGCTGTGCTGTTTTGTGTTTTGTGCACAGGACGGAGGTGCACAGGAGTACAGGACTCAGTCATATCCCAGAATGTTCAGAAGCAAGAGGGAAAGCAGTAGTGCTATGGAGGGTACTGCTAAGCACAAAGGAATAACCATGGGGACAACAGTGAAAATGGTTGAGAGACTGGGTCAAGGAAAAACGATGGTGTTCATTGATCATTCTTCATATGTGTGTGTTTCGTATTTTTATGCTTTATGTTGTATACAGTATTTATGTGAAAGGTATATAGGGCTCACATGGTAGGACTTACTAATGAATATAACTTACAAACATCCCCCCAAAATGAAACACATTTGTATGTTGACGACTTACTTTAAGCTTAATTAGAATTTCTATACCAAACTGATTTTCAGAAGAACTTCCTTAGGAGTTGCTAAGAGATGGCTTTGTACTGATGATAAATAAAAAGGAGATAAAAATGAGGTATGTTACTGTCCTGTTATAAAAATTTCCACAAACTCAAAGTATAAACAGCATAAATGTATTTTCTTACAGCTCTGAATGTCAGAAGTTCACAGTGAGTCTTAGGTATTTAGATTCAAGGCATAGCATTGGTTTTATTCCTTCTGGTCACTCCAAGAAAGAGACTGCTGCCTTGCTGTTTCTACTCTCTAGGAGTGACACATATTTCTTGATGTGTAGTCCTCTCCTCCACAGCCAGCACAAATATCTGCAGCTACGTCTCAGCGTTCCATAACCTTTGCCAACTCTGACCCTATGCCCTTCTTTTCTAAAAGACTCTTATTCTACAATCATTTTTAAATTCCAATCATCTTATTTTGAAAGCCTATACTGTTATTGTTTGAAGTTTTTTGTTGTTCTTGTAGATTTTTGCATGTCTCTTGATTTTGTATGCTTTAAAAAAAAAAAAAAAAGACTACAAAGGAGTAGGACCATACTAGGCCAACTAGGATATTCCAAGACAAACTCTCCAAGTCAAAATATTTAACTTGATTGCAACTGGAAACTCACATTTACCAAGTCTACTTACCAATGAATTAGCATGAGGACACCTTTGGAGTTCCACCGTTTAATGTAACACAGAGGACTAAGTCAGACATGTGGATATGAGTATGCAACTGACTGAAGAATGAAATAAGATTTATAGGGACTGTAAGAGTTAAAAACTTAAGAGAGAATCGTGGAAAATGAAAGGAAGAACTAAATGTGTGCTACTGAAATCTAAATATAGCTCTTGACATAGTTGTTTTAACAAATATATGGTTAAAGAAGATTCTTCTATAGGTGATCTTTGACACACAAAATATGGATTTGGAGATGCCTTCATTATTCTTATTTTGCAATTACAAAAGCTAATGTAGGAATTTATTTTTCCAATCTGGTTTATCATACAACTCTGCAATTTCTGAAGGATTTGCAGGAGAAAGGAGAAGATGATGTGATTTGACTGTATTATGCAAATAATTTTTTCCTATGTTCAATTTATGAAAGTCATGCTTCTTCAAAAACTTTAATGTAAATTGTTTCTTTCATTTGCCTGAAGAAATAGATTGTTATAATAAATATGGAATAAAGTTTCTACTAAAAATATCAGCATTTATAGGAAATTACTCTGTTAAATTATAATGTTGTTTTATGTCAAACAATGACTCTGAATAGAGAAACAAAGCTGGGTTTTGGCTCTACTGAGTGTACATAGTTAAAATGCTAATATGAGTCTTAAGTTTATGAGCTAAGATAATATAAAGCCATCTTTACTAGTATTTTGATAATTAAATGATATATGAAAAGCTCTCAAGACAAACTCACAGCAATTATTATTGAGTGATCATCACTGATTCAATTATTATTGGATGACCATCACTGTAACTGTGAAAATCATAGTTACATAAGTACATATTGTCTATTAATCAGTTCACACCTGTATCTACAGCATAACAGGAAGGTGAGGCCTGTGAAGACAAGAGCTCACACCATGGGAAGGGACTGACAGAGCCCTTAGCTTGGAGCTCAGTGCCTGCCCAATGACAGGATGATGCATCGTGTGCACTGAAATCAGACAGGGACAGAAGACGCGTGGCTTCTTTAGTTAAAATTGGGTGCTGTTATTTATACGAGTGGGGAAGATAAAACAAAGAAGGGATATTAAATATTATTTAAGCAACACATGAAAAATAATTAAACATTAGTTAATAATGCTTAAGGGAGCTTTGGAGATACATACTAAGTGAAATATTTCTGATTCTTTGCCCAGTGATGGAAGGATAAAAGTATTTTCCAGTCAACTTGAGCTGCATATGAGAAAGAAGAAAAGAACAGAGACATAACCTAGGAAGTTAGAGAGATTTTGAAACAGTTATTTATTGGAGATAGCAGAGACTGTGAAACAGTAGATACGCCCAACCTTCTATCCCTCCACAAGAAAGAAATAAATACAGAATGACAATAAAAACATAAACTCCTATTTGTATTATTAGTCAGATTCTGAAAACAAGTTTTAGACACCCACAAGAATACTGATTCAAGGAAACAGAAACTACAGTGATAGAACGACTCTGTGACATCTTGTTTGTTTGTGTTTCACCTCTCTCCAGGCTCATCATAGTCCTGAAACAGGTAGCCAAGGTTTCCTCTCTGGAAACAGGTGCCTGGGTCTGGAGGGAGAAAAGCAGGTCTTCGCTGCAAGGAATTGTGATGTCTTTTTTTATTTTAATCTGTTTTGGGCTACTTTAAGATTGGTGTTGTTCTAGTTTGTGTCTAGATGACCCCCCAAAGCCTCATACTGTCACAGTGTTTTGGAAAACAGACCAAACACAGGAATAAATGGCACCAAAAACGTTTAAGAGGCAGCTGATTACATCAGCGGGCTTGACTGGGATCTTTCCCACAGAGTCAGAGCCCTCACTGTTGGAGTTTGGGGTTTTTGTCAGGAAATCAAAGATGAGGTTCAGAGGCAAATTTAATGCATTATGATCGGAGGACTGGATGACATCACAGTTTGCTGAGGGAGATTAAACCTTTAAGAGTACATTGTAAGATCATCAGCCATATATTTATAATCATATATTTATAAATATATTTATAAAAATATATTTATAATCATGGGTTATACAAAAGAAAAATGTCCTGTTACATTTTAAGTTACATTGCAAAGCCATCAGTTACAGAAAGGCAGTAAATACAGTGGCTATAGAATGGAAGAAATGGCCTGTTATCAGGTCTGTCAAGATGTGTCCACCTAGTTTTGGAGGGCATTCTTCGCAGGTTTTATTAAAATTTTAATTACTTCTTCAATAAGTGGAACTTTTGAAAGAGTTGGATCTAGAGTGCGTGATAGTGAGATTAAGAATATAATGTTGCAATTAATTCATGGTTTCCTATTAGGTTTAAGGGGTTCTACTCTGGGTAGGAGTGTTTCCCGTGAGAAGGAAAAGTAGTCTGGACAGGATACTGGTGACATAAAGAGGGCTGCTGCTGTCACTGCTGATCATTTGCTGCTTGCTACTTTCTGCTTTGCTGCCTTGCCTGACATTAGCTGTTTCTCCTCTGGGATGATCCTCTATCTTGGCACCCTGCCATGAAGCCAGCTGATTATGGACTTAAACCTCTGCAAACTGTGAGCTAAATGAAACTTCCTTCTTTTACTTCAAGATATTTTGTCTCAGCAACAAGTAAAGTAGCTAAGACAGAGGCTTATCTCTGTTTCACTTAATTTGAAGTCACTTACAGTAGGAAGGTAATAGAACCTACTCAAAGTTGTAGTACATGGTGAACAGAAGAGGACAGAGAAACATGCAACTTCGAAAGAGTTGAAGAAAAAACTAGACAACAGTGTTTGGGGGAAATAAGGGTATTCAACAGCCCTTTTTAATGCAGAGATATTGACACAGTTAAATGAAAGTTCACCAAATGTTCACATTCAGGAAAAAGACTGAGAAGACCTAAAGTATGCAGTACTGGATGACTTCCAGGCTCAGTGCAGCAGGAAGTGCAGGTGGGGCAGAGCTGTAAGTGGTCTGGACTGGGCTCAAAGACTATCCCTGACCAGAGCCAGTCTTAGAGTGAAAAAGACATTTTGTTTGTTTATTTTTGGTTTCCTTGTGTTTTTCTTTCTTTCTCTTTTTCTGTTTCTTTCTTCATTTTGTCTCTATTTTTGTTTCTTAAATACCATTCTTCAGGGAAAATTTTCTTTCAAAAGAACTAATACTCAGAGGCCACAAAACAAAGGCTGCACAAGATATGTTTAAAATAACTGAATAACCAGCTGTAGCTTTCAGAAAAAAAACAAATCCCTAAAGAGAGATAATAATCTAATTTCCAGAGCTACTGACTCATTATATATACATATACATATATATATATATATATATATATATATATATATGTAAAATGTCCTGTTTTTGACAAAAGTTATGAAACATGCAAGGAACCAAGGAATTAAATTTTGTTTAAAAGAATTTAAAGAACTTAAAAGGAAATTAAATTCAAATAAATTGTGTCTAAGGAAACATAGACTGAAATTAATTACTGGATGTATTTTAAATAATGTATCATAAAATTGCTTAATATGCTAAAAGAAACTATGGAATAGGTGTTTCTGTCAAGAATGTGAAAACTACCCAATACTCTGCTCCACTATCTGTAAGGGACAAATGAATATAAATACAAAGTATATGATGTTGACTGTCTACCTTGTAGCACATGAAAAACAATTAACTGAACATAGATTTATGTGTTAAGTTAGAGTATAAAATTTCAGAAGATAGAGTATAAAATTTCAAGAAAAATTATGAGAGTAAAATATCATGTGTGTATTCATGAATCCCTAATTATGGTATCAAATTTGTAAGCAATTAAACTGAAAAAGTAGCTAAAATACCCATCATCAGAATTAAAGAATTTTATGCATCAAAGGACATTATCAAAAAAGTGGAAAAAACTTTCAATGTTAGTACTCTGTCTCTATGATAAAATATAGTATCTGTGAAAAATCAAATTAGAGGAAGACAGTATTCATTTTGGCTAATGTGCACAGATTTCAATGCATAGTCAATCAGTTTCATTTAGGTTTGTGACAAGCATAAAAGTCATGGAAGAAGGGCATGGTAGTGATAAAGTGATTATTTCACAACAATGAGGAATAAGGGGGCTTAATAAACTCTTCAGTCACATGTGCCATGACCTACTTCTTCAAATTGTACCTAACCTTGGAGTTACCCATGCAGCTACAAACTCATAATTGATAAGGTCCCCATGATTCAATCATTTCTCTAAGTCCCACCTGTGATGACAGTTCCAATGAGGATAATGCTTTCATGTATGAGACTTTGGGGGACCATTTCGGCTCAGTATATGAACTACCTCCAAATTGTGAGACATATTTTCAAGTCATATGTCTGATACTTATCTGGTGTAATAAAATATAAATAATTCTATCAACTCAAAAGAAAGAAAGTCTGTTTTAAAATACTATTTTGAATAGGGATTTCTCTAAAGAAAGTATACAAATAGATAAGAAGTTTATAAAAATAAGCCTACCATTTTAGAAAACCACAATGAGGTATCACTCCACAACAGAAGGATGTCTATTAACAATACAGCTAAAAGTGGCAATTGTTTAAAAAAAAAAATGCAAGCTTTGTATATTGCTGTTGGGAATGTAACAATGGTTCATTTACTATGGAAAACAGATTGGTTGTTCGTTGGAACTAGAAATGAAGAATTTTCTTAAGACTCAAAATATGTACTACTAGGTGTACACTATAAAAATTCAAAATCAGTATTTCAACAAATCCAAGAACATTTCATATTATGGAAGTACTATTCACAAATTTCAGTGATGAAAACAGTGCAAATATTCATCAAGCAATGAATAGAAAACAAAATTAGTATATAGGTACAACAAAGTACTATAAAGCCATTGTAGGAATAAAGTGCCAGAATGTGCCACAGTGTGGTAAATATACTTATATGGTAAATATAAGGAACCAGACAGAAAATTACATGTTATGAGATCTCACTTACGAAATATGTAGATTAGGTAAGTATGTATGACAGAGTGTATGTTAATAGTTTCCAAGGTCTGTGAAAAATGAAAGTGAGAAGTAGTTGTGTAATGAGTGTGGAATTTCCTTTTTGATTTATCAAATTATTTTATCATAAAAGGGATAGTATATGCACAATAGTACCAGTTTCTATGAAATCACACTAGGTGACATAGTTAAAAATAATAAATGATTTCAAGTAGCACTTGATAAATTTAAAGCTAATTGATACGCTTATAATAGAGTAGAGCCTATAGAAATTTGAGGCAATCTAGGTTTTGACATCAAAGATGTTACTCCCAACAAACAATGGAAAAACAAAAAATGGATTTTAAGTAGAAGTGCAGCATGTTATTTCTCTTTTTCCTAACAATTTTCTGAAGGAGACAAATTATGACTGTGGTAAATCTAATTTTCCTAATGTTATGAGCTTCGAAAATAAAGCCAAATGTTGTTAAACACAGATAGTTCCAAAATGACTATTTTAGTATAATTTAAATATATATTACAGTGCTAAATTTTTAATGTATGACACCTTTCTCCAAAAGTAACTTGTCTAAATATATGTCTGAAGAGTATTTCTTAAATACCCACTTCCAAATGCTCATTTTTTCCTTTTATCTTACCACATAACACTGTTATCATCTAGCATGATCCAACAGAAATGTACTATGAATCATTAAAATAAATCATATGTACAAGTTTTTAATATTTTTATATTTACATTTTAAAAAAGAATTAAAAAAAGAGAATGGTTTTGAAGTTCAAAGAAGTGAATAGACAAAAAGTAACATAATCATGCTTTTACGGTTTGATCTAAAATGTCCTCTGAAAGTCTTAGCTATTCACAGATGTGACTTTAGGGACGTGATTGCATCGTGGAGACTGAGACGCTGTACTGAGAAGTGGATGAAGCCCCCAAGGACTTCACAGCTGAATGTACTCTCAGAGGCCGGCCTTCTGCAGGAAGGAGAAGGGTGTCTCTCTCCTTTAACTCTGCTTCCACGATGCTGTGATTGAGCAGCTGTCCCTCCTCATCCCTTTCCGGGATGCTTCTGCCTTGGAACCAGTCAGTTATGGAATAAAGTTGGAACTAAAGTAAGCATATCACCCATTATGTCCTGGATCTTACTTACTTTGTCCCAGTGACAGAATAGTTGACTAATTCGTATGCAAATCGACACATTTGCTCTGTTTGCTTCATTCAGGCACTGCAGGAGAGAAAGGCAGAAAACAAAATAAAAAAATGATGGCACATAGGAGACAGGGAAAAATACAAAATAGAAGAAAATAAACTAGAGAGAGAGAGGTATCTGGAAGATGCTGATTGCCATAGAAGTACTTATGGTAAGGCTCATTGAGAACATGAAATTAAAGTAAAATAAATGAAGAATCAAAAAAACGGAGAGAGGGAATGAAGGAAGAAGGAACTAAAGAAGGAAGGGAAGAAGAAAGGAAGGAAGAAAGGAAGGAAGGAAGGAAGGAAGGAAGGAAGGAAGGAAGGAAGGAAGAGACAAAAAAGGGAAGCAGGAGTGGAAGAGGGGAGGAAAGGAAAAAGAAAGGGAATTTTCTGAGCAGTTCCTTGTTAGCAAAATTTGTCACACAAATGATAGCAGGGTCAACATGTAGGCCTCATGTATTCCAGAGATCCTCAGAAAACTGGTGGCTGGAGGAGCAGGAGGGAGATCACTGAAGGAGGTCACACAGAGGTAGTGCTGTCTCTTTTCCGTCCTGGAAGACATTTGTAGCACATGAACTTTTCTCTGCAATGAAGAGCAACATCAGGACTTCCAGCACAAACATAGAGCAGCAGGCTTCCCTGTGAGAGGACTGCCTTGTCTTAAAGGGTTAGCCTGTCCCCCAATCCTTTCATGCTTGGGCCGTAAGAAAAGAAACATCCCAGGTAGTCTTGGGTGGCAAGAATAGAAACTTCCCAGCACTGTTCCAACCGCGGAACTCAGCCCTGCCCGGAGGGTACCCAATGAAGACCCTGCGGGACACTCTGCAGCTGGCATCTGGCTCACATGCAGAGCCCCTCCTGCCTCCCAAAACAACCCTTAAAAACCCTTTCCCCAAGCCAAAGGGTGGCTGTCTTGGTCTCCAAGGCATTCCAACCCCCACCAGTAAAGCTGATCTCTGGAAGCAGAATGTCTGGTCTGGCTTTGTGTGGGTTCTGGACCATCAATCTGCTGTGTAGACAATATTCATTTAGTGGTAAGTGGAGATACCAGAATGTGTGTTAGGAAATTTTGCCATAACCTTTTGAGAGGAGACAGTGATTCAGACCTGAAATCTAGAGAGAAGGCAGATAGATGTGTCTACATGCTGGGGATAGTTAAAAAATGAAAATGGCCATAATATATTATCTGTATTATTTCTAACTTTTTAATTAATAAATTGTTGTTTAAAGGAAAGTTTCTAGTAAGAGTTCTGTAGTCTTGAAAAATATAATTATTTGCTCACATGATCCAAATTAAAATTTTATAGTGTTTCATGTTATTTTTGTTCCAATACTCTGATTACACTTCAATTTTATCCTCTTGATACCTTAAAAGTAAAGGTTATATGTTGAAAATTTCACTATGTGGACATCTTTTTCATATTTATTACAAATTTTGCTTTACAAATTTTAACACTATAGTACGAGAGCATAAAACCTTATCAGTATAATATTTGACAGAATTTATTAGTTACATTTCCCTTCTAGTTTCTTTTACCAATATAAAGTTAGACTCTTTCCAGGTTTCAAAATTATACTATCTGACATGAATTTTCTCATTCCTTTTTAGAAACTTTCACTGTTCGACTTCATCTGAATTATGTGTCATCCTTAATATTTAGGATTGTTTATTTGAGATATAGCACTGGGGAAAAGCATACATATTATTGTGCTTACAGTCCTCCCTTGACATGTTTTCTTACTGTAAAACATGAGTTACAGAATATTTAGCACTTGCACCATGAGGATCTATGATATAAAATAGCTCCTCTTAGCAGCCAGTAGACCACCACATCAAGTATCAAATGCAAAGTATTTACTCACATTTTACAAATAACCAGTATAAAAATAAATCTACTATATTTTTTTCTAAAATTCTCAGAAAATGCTTGCAATATATTTTTAAATTCCATTGACAAACAAGTAAGGTATCATCATTTAAACTTAAATAATATTTTAAGACGAGTTTGTAATTACTATATCTTGTTAAAGAAACTTCACTCTATATGATTTTACCCTTCTTTCTGTTCAGATACATGTTCTGAATTTGTTTTAATTCTGTGCCTCAGATTATTCTGATTTGATTTGGATTCTTAGAACTTAAAAGCTTTGATATTGTTTTTAGAATTATATGTACTTATATCAATATAGATGTATTATTTTTGTATTATTGGTATACTTCATAAGAAGATTATATTTCTTCACCCTTAGTAAATCAAGTTTGAGCATGCATTTTTCTTTGCTCTACAAACTGAGGAGATACATTCAGTACATTTAAGAAGTATCAAGGTCTACTACCTAGATATTAGATTATTTTCTTTTCTTCCATATAATATTTCCCAAATTAAGATAGGCCTATACAATATATCCCAGAATGAATTCTAAAACACCATAAGTGCATGATGTGAGATAGAATTAAAGTTATTTTTTTAACTCCCTGAAACTTTGATTTTTTTTTTCTTTACTTTGGCACAAACTGAAAAACACAGAAATCAGTACCAGAAATTATGCACCAGTGTAATGACAAAACTATGTAGGTTAGCTTCATGAAAAAGAAATGAACTTAAAAGATCTTGCTATTGTAGACTAGAAAAATAAAACTCATTCGATAAAAGAGTTTGATCAAAGTTGTGGAATTTAGAAATTAATGTATCAAAATTTTTAATATATCACATGAGTTTCTGCATTTAAAGAATGAGGAAAATTATTGACTTGATTAAAAAGCTATTTGTTGGATTTAACAGTTTCTCAAGAAATAGAATTTGGGCAAGAGGAGAGATTGACTCACAGCAGAGAAAGAATTTAATGCAACTCAAATTTTGAAGTTGAATAATAAGAACATACAATTCATTCTTATTTATGATGAGTAAATGGAAGGATTTTGAGCAACAAAGTATTTTAAAACAGCTTTTTCATTTGGACTTGGTCAAGCGTACTGCAATCACGGTCATTGCTAAAATTTCTGAATTGATTTAATTATGAAAAGTAGCATTCAGAGAGCCAACCTAAAGTTTGACTCCATCAGAAAGTCTGATAAGTTCAGTGTATCACTGACCAAATCTAGAATGAGAAGTATGTCTAGAAAATAATTATTGATCAAGCAATATCACATGGAACAGATTAGAAGGAATCAAGTAGACAAAATATCAAGTGTTTCAAGAGATTTTCTTTTCTTAAAATAAATGACAATTGTAAATCAAAACTACATTAATTGTTTAAAATATATCCACCATGAAGTAATCCACTTTCCTATGGAAAAATGTCTGAGAAGAATTTTTATCCATCTATTTTTAAATATTCTCTTAACATGTGGACAAAAAGCATAACATAAAGGCACAGCCTCCCTGACCCCAAAGATGTAAACCAGGAGCTACAAGGACAGATGAGCTACCACTAGGGAGAAAGACTGAATCTCAATCAAGAAATATTATCCATGCTTTATGACCTCTCAACATCTTACCAGGATTTCAGAAATGCTGTGGACCAGTGATTTCCATGTAACTTGCTTCCCTTATGTTTGCAAGCGAGTGGGAAATATCATTAGACCATCCCTACTGCACCTTGTAGGACGACTAGGAATATATAGCAAGGACCACACCTAACCAAAATCATAATGCATACTACAAGCGTCGTCCTGTGATTAAAGAGAATTTTTGGATTTTTTTTTACCTTTAGGAAAGAAGAAGTGAGTAAAATGTGCATATAGAAGATGAAAACAAATGATGGAGAAGATGAACACTTACAAATCCTAAGGAGTCTGTGCTTTTTGACCAACATAAATTTTAGCTTCATAAACTGCCACTATCTGTCTGGGTCATGTATCCTTCCTTCAGTTCTTGAATTATTATTTAACAAATCACATTCCAATTATAAGCAGAAATACAGAGATATCATGGCATCTTATATGATTTGAAAAGAAGTTGTTCCTTCATTTAACCCAACTATTAAGGAGATGTGAAATAAAAAATAAGCAAACTTTTAAAATATATTTTTACTTATGAGTGAAATTTAGGGATTCTTGATAATTAAAGCATAATCAAGTAAAAATCTCTTCTATACATAAACCTAGCTCCACAGACTATTTGACACATCCTAGGGAAAATAAATTTTTAAAAAATCTGTGATTTTAACTCAGATTTGGATAATTTGAAATGTGTATCTTATCATATCTCTTGAAATATTATGTACAAAAGGAAATTTATAAAATAAAAAATATCTAAAACCTCATGCTACAGATTATAGTGCTTGTAAATTTTATCTTTCCTAATCAATTCACTGGCTATATAACTGAGAGACTATGTCTGAATAGGTTCATAAATAAGGAGAAGAGGAAATATCTTTGCTAGACATGGTCAGATTTCTCAGGAAACAGAGAAATGGAATAGAAATCATGCAGTGGTGTCTCGAGTGACCTGTAGTCTGAATGGAGAGTTCCTAGGGAGAGAGAGAAGGTGTGAGGAGGGTAAAGTAGGTGAGCGTTCATTGTAGACTTGGGTTTAACATAACTGGAACAAATGTATACAGGAAAGCAGAGGACGGAAGCAGAGATAGAGTGGAAATGAAACAGAGATAATACAATCATTGTCAGAAAAATAAAAGCTGGGAAAGATAAAATCAACTCAAAATGCCTGCCATGAACATTTTAAGGAAAACAAAGATAATTGGTATCAGGCAGATATCAGAAAGTAGGAAGGTTATTGTAGAAACAATAATCTGGATAATTTTTATTCTCCTTCCTTTACTTTTCTATATTCTGTGATGTGCTGCAGGGTTTTTTTTTTTTTTTTTTTTTTTTTAACAACGAACATGTAGCATTTCAATATTAAATTATACCAGTAATCATACAATGTTAACTCATAATAAAATGAACAGACTGCTTCAGTAAGAAGTGAAGCGGCAAGGTCCCCAGAGACCTCTTGAGACTGCCCTGATGGCACCCTTAGTCCCTTGTGGCCTTCTGGCCCGCAGCAGCTCATTAGGGGCCGCTCTGCTCCTTACATTCATATCACTGCACGGCAAATGACTCAGGTCTGTTGATTTCTGAATTAATTTAAAATTTTCTTCTGCGTTTCTAAGAAATTCACAGTGATGTGGAGATTTAAATCTTGGCTGAAGTAATAAATAGAAAATGTGTATTGGAAATTGTGGAAGATAAATAGCTAAAATGGTTTCAGACAATCTGGCCATCTTTAAAATTTATATTACCACACTGATTAAAAGAGAACGTTTGAATGGCACTTTAATCAGTGCCCAGTGAACATTAAGTTCACCTTGGATTCATGGCCAAAATTGAAGTGCAGGTCTTAATCAGTTCAATTCAGCAGGCAGAAAGGAACTAAGCAGAGCAGATATAGTTGTGCCCAAAGGGTGCGGTTTATTATATTTTCAGTAAAAACAATTTTTTAAAAAAAATAGTTTTTCTCTGAATTGTTTCATTAAAATTTGATCAGAGAGAAAAATGTTTCTGTTTAACTTCACAAAATGTAATTTTGGTTTCCACCCACAGAGAGAAATTTTATACAGGGTTGATTATGGTTGTGGAGCGCATCTCTATGAATTATAGTTCTTTGTGAAGTGTTATTCCAAAAATATGGCCATCAAGAACAATACAATATTCTCCTCAAAAGTATTTGTCTTAGAAATGGTACCTACTTATGGTGAGAGCTGATTTGTAATGGCTGCTTGCATGCATTGTAGATAGTCTCAAATATTTGGTAGCACTAAAATAAAGTTGTGCTCAGCTGTGGAACTTTTACTGGTTAAGAAATGTCACTTCAAAAAAAATTTTGTCTATTAAATATTAAAAATCTCTTACTTCAGAGTTAGAAGTCTAATAATGCCACAACTTCCTGCTTATCCGTATGTGCGGAAAGGATTTGAGAGTTCAATATTCTAATGCAAACAAAAGTGGTCTAATTTTGCTATTCTCAAGTTATTAAAGAAAGCAGGCTTCCTTTAAAATCTTAATGAAGCTCCAATCTAATGTTATGTACATTATCAGTTATATCAACAAATCATCAAAAAAGATTAATATTTTTAAAAATATTTCTGTTAAAACAATTCTCGATAAAAGCATATGTAACAACAAATCACAATGTGTTAAGAAAACAAACAAAAAAATAACAAGACAATACCACTCTAGTACAATAATATGGAAAGAACACGAAAGATTCTATTAAGGAAAAGAAAGCATAAATGCTGTTAGATTTCTGTTGCAGTTAAGTCTGAGTAGAAATTTGGGTTAAGAACCTATAGTTTGAAAATTAAAGCTTATTAAATCAAATGATCTTCAATCACATGTATGCATGTGAACACACATTCTCAAACACACGCATGCACCATCGTTATCTAAAAATTGAAATACAGGGTTCAGAATATGAGCTTCCATCTTCCTCATTCTCTGCTGTTGTTGCCATTGGTATATTTTAGTAAATGGCACAATAAGATTACCTTGACAGACCTAATGTAATCACATGAGACCTTCAACATAAAAAGAGAAGATAAGAGAGAGTGGAAAGAAAGGAGGATTCCCTGGGTTACTCACTGCTGGCTTTGAAGGCTGGGGAAGGAAGTCAGCTAAGAGACATGGACATCATTTACAAGATAACAGGGACAGCAACCCATAAGTAAAGTAAAACCTCAAGTCTACACCTGCTCTGAGGTGAATTCATTCTGACCCAACAAGGACTGGTTTCCCCCAAAGCTTCCAGTTAAGAGCCTGGGGGTTCCTAACTCTGAATTTTCACTTTGTGAGATCCTAACAGAGAACTGAAGTGAACCACACTGTGCTGTGTTTCTAACTCATGGGAGACAAAGAGATAAATGTTTGCCGTTTTTGTTTCAACACAATAAAAAGGAGTATGGGAAACAAATGGCATCGAATAAATAGAAAAACATCTTATTTTCAAAATGAAAATGATGATATTACCTCTGGGAGCTCTAAAGTGAACATCAGCTTCCCACTGTCTGAAGACGATTTAGAACTTTTAAAAATAAAACAAACACATTAGCTTTTTTCATATTGCCTAGGCTTTAATGGAAAAGGTCCTTTCCTGGTAAAGGAGATGGAGTATTACAGAATGGCTGTAAAGTCATAGGAGAAAAATAAAAGAATGAATTTGGGATTTTGAAAGAGTCCATTTGTTTAACCCTCTTCAAATGGCAAAATTACACAAATGAAGTGGGCATTAGTGGTTTCCAGGAACCAGGATGGTTTGTGGTACAGGAGGAGAGGGATGGTGCAAATGTCAAAGAGCAGTGAAGGAGTTTCTTTCCAGTGATGGAGAACTTTTGTTTCTTGATTTTAATGGTGAGTAAAAAACAAACAAACAAAAAAAAAAAAACTGTACATTGGAGAACAACAGCATAGAACTATTAAAATTCACATGCGCATATGTATACATGCAAATGAGTTCACATGAAAATGGTCAATAATAATTAAGCTTTGCAGTTACTAGGCCTGATCCAATGAGTTTCATATTGAGGCTTAGTTATACATAGTCACCACTGATGAAAGTCAAATAAAGTGAAAATTGAAAATTTTTTATATTATTTTTCTGAATGTGTAGTTATTGGATAAGTTCGTAATAAGTAGCCTATTACACAATGGGCATACTCCTCTCTAAGTAAATCTGCAGAGGAAGATGAATCCCACTGGCCCAATCTTAGTGCTGAGTGATGCAGTAGGAGGGATCTCATGCTGAAATGTACTACTTGATCAAATGTTTTGTGTGAGATTCACTGAGATTTATTGAATGCACTCTGTTTCTTAATGATCAGACATAGTAATAGTACTTTTAGATAACAGACAAGGTTTCTCCACTTCATACAAGCAAAATGTCTTGCCACGATTACAAATGTCTAATCCATGAACCAAAGCATATGAGTCAAAATCTTGTCTTTGATAAATCACAGGTGTCTAGAGAAGAACAGAGACAAACTACGGATGTAATGAGAAGAACTGTAGCACATGCACAATTAGAATTTCAGTACTTATGACACAGATCATTTTGTATCTGTTACCAGAGTAAAGGTGAAAAAAAACAAAGCATTTGGGGAAAGTTCATCGGCCTTTCATAAGTTAGGCTTATATGAAAATAAGTGTACCTGATGCTAGAATATTACATTTCTTCATAAATTACTAGGAAGAAATCTCTGGATATATTGTCTATTGATTAGAATGAAAAATTAGTTATACTGCCTGGAGATTAACAAGGACTAGCTGGCATTTTATTAGGAATCCTATACTATTCTAAATCATTGATAGAAGAAATTTTTATAAAGATATCCTCCTATAACCCACATTATGCTTTTACATATTTTTTTTCCGATAAGCAGAAAATTTTGCAGGCTACTCTTTAGGTTTTCTCCTCTTTTTCAATGTTGACAAGTGGCAGAGGCCTATCTCTTGTCAATGATTTGAAAAAAAAAAAAATAGAAAAGAAATGATGCTACTTAAAAGTATATCATTTAACATTCACCATATATCTATCAGAAAACTGAGGTGCAAATCTACTGAAACAATTTTGAAAATGATATAACTAATGCATTACCAAACCTATGTCTATTTGGCACAGAAAAGACTTGAATATTTACTTCTACATACATTCAGGGTGTTCTTAATAAATAAGGAATAATACTAAGTACTGAAAGCCAAAAGACAGGTAATTTTGTAAAGCTGTGAAGGAGAAACATGTAGCCTTCCAAAAGAAGTGAGTCATAAAGGACATTTAAACATGTATTTGTACTTAGAATTGTTATATATTTGGCCTTCTAAGTAGGCCAAATTATTTGAATGCAGATGAATACTTAAGCAGGCTTTTTTTTTTCTTTTTCTCTCTTTTTTTTTTTTTTTTTCTTTTTTATCGGTACCGGGGATCAAACTCACGACCGCCTGCTTGCAAGGCAGGTGCTTATGCTGCTGAGCTAAATCCCCAGCCCCTTAAGCAGGCTTTATAAATGAATAGATGATAACCACATAAAATACAGCTGGAGGAAGAAAAAAGTTACTGTGGAATAAATTCCTCAGTTTTTGAGTATGACATCATGGAATTTAAAACAATTTTTTATGAATTACTTTGTGTGTTTGTGTGTTTATTTTTGCTACTAGGTATTGAAACCAAGGCCTTCACACTGAATTATATCCCTGGCCCTTTTTTAAATGTTAAAGTTTGAGACACTGTCTTGCTAATCACTATTTTCATACACTGAACTTGAATTGTAGCCCTCTTGCTTCATCCTCCAGATAGAGCATTTCACCTTTATAACAAGAAAAAGGTAGTGCTATTGGCTTCCTTAGTAGGATGACAGAGATTTCAATGAGTTAATGACACCACTAGGGAGAACCAGCCCACCCATCAATAAGAATGTACATAGTAGGAGCTAAAGACTCAAACTTTGAGTAGAAATCCACTAACAGCAAGTCAGCTCCAAGAACTAGCCCACCGGGAGTATCACATACCTGGTGGTTGCTCTGCTAGAGCACAGAGTAGATATCTCGGGGCCAGGGACAAGGCGAGGGGTCTCCCAAAGAGATCAGTTAGTGTGTGAAATAAAAGAGGATGTTACAGGTGTGTGACCATTTTTGACTTTCAATAACACAAAATGTGTATGGTTTAATTTATTGTACAACACAGAAAATGGGAGCATTCAACAAGGTACTATTTTTTTTTCTTCAGGGTATCAAATATCCACAACAATATTTTTATCACCTGGTTGTAATTTGAAAAAAGAAGGGCATTTGGAAAGGTGCCTTGCTTAAATCCACATGTTGAATCAATGTGTTCTGTTTCCTGAAGGCAGTAACAAGGTTTGTGCATCACAACTTGCTTATGTGTACACTAGAAGGATGCATCCCGTACAGAGTTTGCTGAATTTCTTAGAAGATATTGTGCCATTCACTAGATCTCATTAAGATTTCTTTTTTAAATTTTTTAAAAATTTTTTGCTTCCTAATGTACATCTCTCATTTTCTTTCATTAAATTCTTCCATTATGCCCAGTCATGCCCAAATTTATGAGACTATGAGAGAACCACTGTTCAAAAATAACCTCATTGGGTTATTTTAGACAATGAGTTATTTGATTATAACACTTGAGGAAGTGCAGGCTTTTGGATTCATATTCAAGTGGCAAATTCATATTAATGCTTAATGTCTATGCCTCATAAAAACCTTACTTTTAGTATGCAGAAATCTAATCGTTGATTAAAATTTCTGTGGCATATATCTTGGAAAGCTGAAATTCAAGAGGCCTGATGAAATGTAGACCATTTGATGTAAATGCTAAAATAAAGCAAGGGTTTTGACGAAATTCATCACTGCCACAACTAATCATGGAGACTGTTACATGGATAACAAACCCGGATCACTTTATTTATATATATCAAAATAAAAGCAACCTTAAAATCGGAGACATGTTTTATTGCACCTATCTTTTAAAATAACCCTGTCTGTGTTACACTCCTGAAGAGTATCCCCTCTTATCCTTGCATTTCAGTTCAGCTTCTTCAAGGATGGGTCACTAGGTACTCCTTGCAATTCTACTGTGTGTCCTTTGTTGAACCTATGCAATTCAGGCATTAGCTCCAGAGCATCACCCCAACAGTTCCTATCAAGATTCTCAGGGCTTCTATATTGCTAAAATGTTCTCTTTATGTCACTGTCCTTCAAACACTTTTCCAACATAAATCCTAGAATACTGTAATGTGTGAATCCTCACTCATCCTGACTCCATGTTTGCATTTGATGGAATAAAGTTCTTATGTCTTTCTTGTCTTCTTGCTCACTTCTAGGTTTATGACTTAAAATGCAGTCTGCTCCTTCTTGCATCCAAATTTCTCTGCTGCAGAGCATGACTCTGACTTCCATCCCTTACATTCAAAGTTCTACTCAGCACATCTTCATAGAATGGCCACCCCGCAACTCTGCCCACCTTGCATTCTTTTGCAAGTTACTTAATGGCAACTAAAATCTATGCTAATTTTTTTTAAAGTAATCAATCTTGACTCCATTTTCTCTTGTATTTTGTCTCCAAACAATGAATAAATTTTATATTGTTTACTTCAAAACAAGTAGAACCTGAGATGACGGTTTCCTTCTGCTGACATTGCTGCTGCAAAAGCCATCATTACCTACAACTGATATTCAATAAACATTTAATTGCTGGTGTCTTGTCTTTGATTTGTACCTAGGACCAGTCCATTTCCAACTCCTCAGCTAGATCTAGTTTTTAAGGCAACCTTGTTGCTTCTTCTCTATTCAAAATGTTTTGCCCCCAGGCCACCTCCGGTCATGGAATGAAAGTTTACATGCTGAATGGACCGAAGTCTCTTTCCACACATGTTCCTGCTTCGTCTAGGTCCTCTCTGAGTCATTTGTTTCCCTCTTTCATTTGTTCTCTTCCAGGGTCTCCTCCTTCCTTACTCTCTGCATGAAGGCCAGGTTTATCTCTATATCAGAACTTTCCCCTCATGTGCAGTGTACCCATGCCACGCGCAATGTTTAACAGAATGGCTCACTTGTGAAAGTTTCCAGGCCACTACTCCAGTGTGACACTCAAACTACATCTTCTCACTACTTGATCTGTATTTCACATATCTGCCTCCATACCTCATATCTCTTTCTGCTTCTTCACACATTCCACTGATATTTCAATTATTAATTTTATGTCCAGAGTTTTTCTCTAGAACATGATGTCCATACGAACAGCAATGTTCCTATTTTCACTGACACAAAATGCAATAAAACTTTTAGTGCATAATCGAAATTGAAGAAATTTTTGTCAACTGAATGAACTAATTGATGGTAGATTGTTATTATTATCAAAAGAACTAGGCAATAAGCATAAGCTTTTATCTACCAAGATGCCAAAATAAATACTGAATTATGAAAAATACATTACCCAAATAGCTGTTTAAGTGGCTTAACACATTTTTATTTAGCAAAAGATGAAGGCACACTTTAAATAGCCAACTGTCACGTATTTATTTCAGTGCCATTCAGGAAATATGTTGATGCATCATTTGGATTAATAAGTTGGACACGACCAACATTTTGCTTATAATCATTATGCTTGTACATATTTAAGCAATCATTGTGCAGAGTTGGTTCCTTTTTTTACCATCCTAGCCTGTCAGAAAGTATCCTGAATCAACCCAAAAAGAAGAAATTTAAGAAATCCCAGAGAGCAATTGATCTGTTTGTTAAATTTCAAATTTTATCTAGATTTTAAAGTCATGAAGAAAACTAATGCTTCTTAATAATTCTGTAATATTTTAATGTTGACATTCTATGAACTGTAATTAGTGCATGTCTTTCTAACATTTTCCCTGACTCCCTCACGATTTAGAATTTTGCCTTTGGCTAGAATTTTAGCCAACACCCACATTAATCCAGGGACCAAATTGCAGTTTTGTTACTGGATAATACTGGTTATTGGAAAAATTTTTACTTTGAAAAATTTTAATTGTGGAAAATGACAATTACTGGAAATTTTCACTTTTTTGAAAATCTGTAATTTTATGAATGTGGAGAATTTTTGAATAAATTTAATTTTAACAGGATAATACAAAAACTACACTGTGATCTTCAAATTTGATGTCAGGCAAAAGTAATTACCTTCCTGAATTCAAAATCTATTTGGAAGTATTTTACCAAAAATCCGATTGAAGAGAGACAGGTTAGGTTTATTTTTATATTCTTAACATAAGTTGATTTTATGTCTGTGAGAGGCAAAATAAATTGTTTTCGAAAGAAACCCTAATCATTATCATTGTACAAATAGATATGTAGCAAGTATTTGATAGTTTTAGCACTTATAATCTGAAGATACATGATATTAAAATTTTTTAGTTATTAATACCTTAAAAAAATTCATTTTAACCAGATATCTTACTGAGTCATTCATTGTTTAAAAATATATTTCACATATTTTAAAAATTCTACTAATGTTATATAGGAAAGTATAATACATGAAGACACAGGAAGGGTTAAAATTCATAAACTTACGCCTCTTATTTAGCTGTTCTGCTCACTCCAAGTTGTAACATACAGAGTCTACAAAAATACATTTACACATTTTTCTTGTATACATACACAAGCCTACAAGAAAAACTTGTATAATGTGTGTGTTCGCCTGATTCAATACCTGCAGGCTTTTATCTATGGAGACCCTCGAGATTGTCATGTAGCCTAGAAAGTGCACTACACTGCCAGCCCATGGCAAAGAAATTGAAAACGTGTGTGAGGCAATCACAGTGACCGAGATTAATGAAGCAGCAGTGCTTGTGCAAATAAATATTGGAAGCCAATGGACACCGCTTTGAGCATGTCTTTGTAGAAGCCAAATGTAACTTGCATGAATTTCATGATGTCTCAATAAAGTTAGCATTAAAATACTTACATAAATTTTTCTTTCCTGAAGTGTGTATGCATTTTGGGGAGCAAACTGTATATGTTAAATATTAGGATCAACTAATTTAGAATTGACTACTAACATTAAAGTTTGGATAAATTTTCAAATGTGATTTGATATGGTTTTAATGAGGGTTAAAGATTATGAAACTGTGAATTAAGCAACAAAGAATATATATACATTCTGTCATAAAAGTGGTACAAGTTACTCAGTAAGATGGCACTTTTATTTTCTCCAGTACCACATCATTCAAAAGGATTGATTTGATTTTTGCACCAACTGGAAACAAGAGGTAAACATAAATCCAAGACACTGGTGAAATTTTGGTGAAACTTTGGAAATATTTACTGTCCATTTAGGAATAGAAATCACTGTCACTAATCATTACTCTCAGATTTGTTTATGTATCTTTCCATAACTCTGTGGAACTGAGATTTAATACCTTAGTTCAAAGTTCTTGAGATTTTTTTATTTGGAGAATTTCTTTCAAGAGCATATCTTTAAAGAAATGCTACTCTAGTCTCAAAAGTTTGAATGTTTTGATATTATTGAATAACATACCTAAATATCTACTCCTCTGGATGGTATTATGGCATCTTATTTGAAATTACTTTTGTAGATCTATGCTGGCATCTTTCAAAATGTTGAATCATAATTATGATTCTCAAGAGTTGTTTTGATTCACTATATCTTCAAAACCTCATTACACTTATAAAAGTCAAAGACAAAGTAAGTTCTTAATAAGCAATTTTATAATTATGCACAAAAATCCAGGGGGGAAAATAACCTGTTATATAATTTTTCCTTCTTGCCTTATGTGTTTTTAATATTTCATATGAAGCAGGTCATCAATTATTTAGCCAGTATTCACTGCACAAGCAAAACCTATTGGAAGAGTTTGATTAACACAGAGAAGCATAGTTCTGGGGAAAACAATTCTAGGTTTACTGACTATAGCTAGTTTTCCAAATGGCCTGATGTGAATGAGCCAATTTCTGCTTAAATGGGTACTTATTTTCTTTCATATAGCAAGAGAATTCATCCGGCCTTGACAGAAGCAAGACGAATAAAGATGTGTTGGCTTTAAGTGCCTCAGGACATTATCACTGGGGAAAGACAGGAAAAAGAAATACAGACAGTATTGCTTTGCTTTTCCCACATGCGCTATAATCAACGTTCTTGCCAAGTAACAAGACTCACATTTGAATGGACCAGTCTTCTTTGATTAAGCTCTGAACTAAGCTCCCAGGGCAGCCCCAGATGCTCGTACTTGGATTTGGAATCATACGACTGACATTTGGAGTTTTCATCCACCATTTTGGTGTTAAACATGAAAAATAAACCTTCTCTAAGTATTGCTAATTAGTGCTCTCTGATCGTGTCTTACCTTAGGTCAACATGGGGAGTTTCAAACTTTTTCCCCTTAAAATTCTAATTGTCAGTACTGTGGTACTGCCTGATTCTGCTTTCTCGCTTCTTATTTAAGTGTGCTTTGGGTTAGTTGGTAAATGGAATTTTTCATCTACTTCTGTAAATGTCTTCCTTGCCAATTAAATTAAATTCAGTAGTAAGCTCAGAAGGGAGTCATGTCTTGCTTCTTTTAAGATTCCTCAATTTCAAATATTTTAGGGTATTTTTCACTTTTACTACTCCAACTTAAGAAAGTCAGGAGAATATAAATATACACTCATTGGCTATTTAGGCAGTTTAAATGGCAAATCATAAGGAATACAAATATAGTAAAAATAGAACAGCCCCGCAGAATGGGCAGCTCCTTTTTTTCTCAATCAAAACGTATTGTACATATTCATGCGGTAAAATGTGCTGCTGTCATAGGTGTACAATTTGTTCTATGATAGAACCAGGGTAAATAGTAGGTCGTTGCTTTTAATGTTTCTCATTTCTATGGTTTAAAACAGTTAAAATCCTCTCATCTAGTTTTGTTTTAGTGTAACTGCTTTTGCTAGCTTTAGCCATCTTTCTGTGCTGCACAGCACATGAGTGTCTTGCTCCTGTCTAACTGCCGCGGTGACCCATCATCCCCTTCCCTTGTGTTTCCTTCTCTCTACCTCTAGCCGTTTTTCTGCTTTCAGCTTTTCCAAGGTCATTTTTTTCCATTCCATGTGTGGACGGAGATTGTATATGATTTCTTCTTTATGTCTGACATTTTTCACCTAATATGGTAATCTCTGTTACATTACAGTAGTTTCTTCTCTCATATTATTCAGCAAGGTTAAAGTCATTTTTAGTTTACTGGCAGATACACACACACACAGTGGGTTGAGACAAACTATCTCAAATCTGCTCACAAACCTGACTAATCCAAATATTCTTTTCCTTAAATCTGAAAAAAAATATTAAAGTTATTGAAAAACTTCAAATAATTTCTATAGAAATTTAGAAATATAACACATTTTAATTATGGTAATCCAGTAATATATGAGCAAACTGCTCCAAATTAAAATCAATCTGATTGTTTCAGTTAGTTCTTCCCTCATTAGGGAAAAATACCCAACATTTCAGCTTAAAGGAAGAGATTTCTTTGGCTCACAGCTTTCAATAAATTCAGTCCAAAATGAGCTTGCTCTAAAGCAAGCAAACAAACACACAAAAATCAACCAACCAAGCAAAGTAACTAATCTCAGTATGATAGTAGGGCAGAGTGGAGGAAGTTGTCCCTCTCATGGCACACAAGAAGCAAAGAGAGAAAGAAATGAACCCAGGACCAGCATGCACCACTCAGGGCATTCATTCCTCACCTGCAGCCAGGCTGTCTCCTAACAGCTCATGCAGCTACTGAGCTCATTAATACATTGAACTTTCATAATCACCACTAACAAACACTTAAGACATTTTAGATCTAAACCATAACAACAACCAAAACCACAATAGAAGGAACAAGAAATTCCAGAAGTTTTAAGAAAATGAATATTCAAGAGAAAGTGTGCAAAAGGATTTTTGCACCTATTTTCATTAAGGAGTTTGACCTGAAGTTCTCTTTTTTCGTTGGATCTTTCTCTGGCTTTGTTGTCAGGATAATGCTCGCTTCAAGGAATAACTTAGGGACTAGTGTTTCTCTTTCAATTTTATTAAAGAGTTTGACAAGTAGTAGTATTACAACTTCTTTAAATTTCTTGTATAATTCTTGTAAATCCATCAGGAACTGGCCTTTTGTTTTTTGTCAAGGTTTTCATTATCTTTTCTATTCACTGACTTGAAATTACTTAGAATTTTGTATGTTCTTGATTAAACTTTGTATCTTCTTGATTAATTCATAAGTGTCAAAGAATCTGTCCATTTCTTCTGTATTTTCCATTTTATTAACGTTTCCCAAAGTAAGTTCTCATGATTTTCTGGATTTCTGAAGAATCTGTTGTGATTTCACTCTTTTCATTTCTGTTTGCACAAATTTGAGTCTTTTCTTTTGTTGATCAGGTTGGCTAAGGGACTGTCAATCTTATTTAATCTTTCAAAGAACCAGCTATTTATTTCTTTTTTGTATTGTCATCAGGGAGCGGGCTGGCAGTTCCTGAGGTGGGGGTGGGAGGGGGGGTGAGGGTGGAGGGGGTGGGAGTTGGGGGGTTCTGATGCTGGCTGCTGCAGCTCCCTGACAGCTTTCCTATGTGGAGAACCTGCTTGAGATGGAAGCACGATAAAGTCAGAAAGGAAAGGAAGCAGAGGAGAAGAGATCTAAAGTAGAAAAGGAGCAAAAGCCAGGAAATAGGAGAAAAAATATAACAATATATTTCAAATTTACGTAAAAGAAACAACAAAAAGAATAAACAGTGTGTAGATTTAAAAAGCTACCTGAACTGAGCCTTATTCTAGAAGTTCTGAGAAATAATGTTTTCATTACAAAATGAATATAGCGAGTTAAGGTAAAATATTTTTACAAATGTAGTTTATGAAAAAAAGACAACAGATCAGAAAAATATTCTCTTATGAGCAATGATGAAAGGATATGTCCGTAAAGCGTGCTGGAGCTGTAATGTCCCGCGCCAAGCAGGAAAGGAAAGTGAGAAACCTACATGTACCGTACAAGAATTAAAAATACTTAGAAACGTCAGACACAGACACACACGACTCAGGGAAAGCATGGGAATAAATGTGTTAATAGGAATACAAAATTCAGAGCACTATTAAAATGAATAAATCTAGAGGATAATACCTTGATGTAAACAGCTGATTGATAAGAGAAATGAAAAATTTTTAAAAAAGAATGAAAGAGGTAAGTGAATTTCAAGAAAGCAGCAGAGGTTTTTAAAAACTACACAGATGATGTGGTGCTGTACATCTATAATCCCATCATTGTTGAAGTCTGAGGCAGAAGAATCACAAATTCAAGCACAATCTGGGTAACTGGGGGACTTAGGGAGATCTTTTCTTAAAATAATAATTATTTTTTTTAAACTTTAAAAATAGAATTCCACATATTATCCAAGAATCCCATTTCTGGGCATATATCCAACGGAGAAAGTCAGTCTGTCAAAAAGTCATCTCCAGGGGCTGGGCATTTAGCTCAGCGGCATAAGCGCCTGCCTTGCAAGCCGGCAGTCGTGAGTTCGATCCCGGTACTGATTTAAAAAAAAAAAAGTCATCTCCATTCACACTGTCCATTGCAGTAATATACACAAATGCTAAGATACCAAAGCATCCATTGAGTGATGAGTGAATGTGGTAAATGTGGGACAATGCACCATGTTCTCAGCCATAAGAAAAAATGTAATCCCAATATTTACAACATGGCTGGAACAGAAGATCATCCAGGTACACAATGAAAAGGATCACACCATCTCACTCATAAGTTGGATACAAATTGCTCTCACAGGCTTTGAGAGAATTCTGGTTCCCATAGACTGGGGACATTAGATGTAGGGAGACATGGGGGAAGGTTGATCAATGGGCTAAATTAGAGTTTGATAAGAGAAATTCTGGTGTGCTAATACATGGTAGAGTGACGTTAGATAACAATTATGTAACATGTATATATATATATATATATATATATATATTCTAAAAAGTAGAGTTTTCAATGCTTTTGCTATAAAGAAATGATATATGTTTGGGTGGACTGATGAGCAGATTTCAGCCTTACATTATATATGCATCACTTAGTATCCCCTTACTATGTGCAATTTATTGTTATATCAATTAAAAATAAATTGATTTAATAAAAACTCCTTTGAAACTCTTGGCTGAGTAGTGACATTTGTGTTATTATTATGAAAATTTAATTATTTAAAATATAAGCAAAACATCAAAATCTTTACTGTACAAAGGGTAAAAACACGATTGCAGGTAAGATTTGGCTTCTTGGCAATAGATGGTTATCCCAGAAAAAGAGAAAACACATTTTTTGAATAATTAAAACTGTTAATATTGATGTCTCAGAGCTCTGTTTTATCAGAATAAAATGTAATTATAGTTAAATAAGCACAAAGAAATGATATAAACCAAAATTTAGGTCCCAAAGACTCAAAGAGAAATTACTATTAACAAAATTCTAAAGGAATTGGCTTGAAAGACTTTCCTATGAAATCATAGACAATGAGGTAAAGTCCAGACAACCAAGGAAACATTAGTGAAAGAATGCTTGGTGAGAATTAATTATATCGTTACCTGTAGACCTGAAAATATATGAGATTTACAACAGTACAAGTATCCTGTGTTATGTCTCTACCATATGATGATATACATACAGGGCATACATGGAAAAACATAGGAACAGAATGAGAAGTATGGAAAATACACTAAAAAATATTCAGATACAGTAAGTGTGTGGGGAGATGGTGTTAATAATTCTATTTCTGGATGCTACATTTGTGTTTTGCTAAAGCAAATTATTGATCATTCTATCAAATTCTATATCATTGGAGTAAAACACAGAACATACATGAGCAATATAAAAGTAATGCAAGGATCTTATCTTCTTCATATTTATAGGGAAATGTGAAGAATTTTTAAATTGTGTGTGTCCCATAGAAAAGCCACAATAAAAACTCAGTACAATGAATATTTTATTGTTCAGATCTGTAATAAGATGAAAAAGTTTTAAAAAACTTCATGAAATTTATTCTTATTCAATATCTAAAGAAAACTATTTGTAAGATGTGGCTGAGGCACCCAACCAACCAAGAAGAAACCAAGCAACACATTTCACATTGCCCAACAGCCAATTTTACCAGGGTACTACTGTCCTAAGATGGGATAATTTAGCTTCAAACAGAATAGTATTCTCAATCATTAAAAGTTTTAAAATATGATTAAACCTATGAGTTCATAAAATAACTTAAAAATATCATCAAAGCATGCTTGGCAAACATATAGTCTGACTTTTTAAATGAATTATACCATAGGATAAAAAAACAGAAAATTGGTCTCCTTATAAAATTATTACTAAGTTGGAAATGATAATCAGATGAGAATATATTCAGTTCACATTGATGAATTAATGTTTCCATGTCTAGCCACTGAGAATAACTAGTTACTGACCTCCTCAAAAGGAAACCAGCAAGTATATAGTATCAGCTGATAGTGACACAACTCTCAAAGTCATGCCAGTGGGAATCAACTTGAAAGAGCAACAGATTCGGAATACAAACTAGGACAACTGGTAGACCACAGGTTAGCATGAAACTGGCAAAATCTGGACCATGAAAAACTCTTTAGATTAAATTCTCTGGGCTGTGAAGAAGATAAAATATAAAGAAATAATAAGATAGAAAGTGAGCTCCTGGAGAGGTATGAGTGTGTGAACAGATGAACAAACACACATACAGTAATATTTTATGGGAATGTCGCTTAGTGGGAGAGCACTGACTTAGCATGTTGGAGGCTATGGAGTAAAAAGTGACAGGGCTAAACACAAGTAGTAATGATACAGTATTAAGAAAGCCCACAAAGCCAGTATTATAGAAATAAGATAGTAGTCTTACTGTGTAGAATAGCTGGTGATCAGAGGGGAGCCCTGTGAAGACTTTAGAAGGTGGCCCTCAGCATTCCATTTCTTGTTCTTGGAGCACATTACAAGAACTTCATTCACCCTGCATTCATTGAAGTACACGGTTTTCGTGTGTGCTTCAGTGTTTGCACTCGCTCTACGATAAAAAATTAAAACATCAAAAATTCTACTTATGAGAATTTTTCAGGTAATTCTTCCAATTTGTGTTCTGAAAAATCATGTAGCATATGGCTATGGTGACGGTTGAGTGTTGAAAGCTTCTCCTAAACTATCATGCTTAGAACATGTATCAGAGCTTTAACTGTTATGATTCCCATCATTAGCATCATGATGCCTACACAGAAATGGGGATAATAGACATGACATATTATGTGTCCCAGAAAAGTATCTTTTGTTGGCATACAGAGATGAAATATCTGTGCCCAAGGAGCTCACTCTCTACTGAGGGAAAAAAATCAATCTACTGTGATAATGGGTTACAACAGTCAGCTGGTTACTTATCAAACCAGTTTTCTTACAAAATTCCCTGCTTCCCCTTCCATTAATTGTGGCCCCTTGAATAGGCCCCATGCAATTGAATATGATCAGCATTGATAGTGAGACTTCCATCACTGGACCAAGCGAGGCTCTGTGTGCATACTTTAGTGCTCCTTCTCCTGCAATTATGAACACAACACGCTGAAGACAGTAGAATCACAAGTTGGTAAGAGGACAGTTCTCTGGACCCCTAATCAGGACACAGTCACCAGACTGTCAGGACCACTCATTTTGAAATTTTATTAAGAAATACACTATTATTTCATAATTGCCAGATATCTAGAGTTTAAATGCTAGGGGAGTTAGCAACTAAAGATGTGGTACGACCTCTTGAAAAGCCTAAATATATTCAGCCAAGCAGGATGGTGCACGTATGTAATCCCAGCACTCTAACCACAGCCTGACAATTTAGAGCCTTAAGCCGGTCTTATCAGCAAATTACAAATAATAGATATTTTTAAAGGGCTAGGTCAGCATGTAGATTAGAATATTGAGACTCATTTACAGAATTAATAAAAATATAGTAACTATTATCACAGCACTTAACAATAAGTGAGTGCTTACTGAATATATAACCTTAGCAGAAGTAAGAAATAAGAAATGAGCCAAAACAGTAATAGTGGGCTTCTTCCAAAGTAGAAATGAAGAGAGTGAGCTGAGAAATCAGGAGTCATAAATGGTTGGGAAAAACTGATTCTTGCACATTTTCTGATAAAGGGTTACAATTATTAGTATAAATCTAGGAATGATACTATGAGATTTTAGCACATGCAGATACTTAAAATAATGTCAAATTCCTCAGACTTAAAAATATGCAACACAATTATTCAAGACCTAACATGACTCATATCCTTTCTAACATTTGAAATTTTAGCACATTTTATTTTTTCCAGTTGAGTAGTTTTAAAATAGTATACTACCAACAACACATGGCCTTAATTTTCATTTTCAAATATACTAGTGAGGTTCAATTATTGATCATAATTTTTCAGACTCATTATCTTTCTCTATTAAAATTTTGCTTTTGCATAAACTGACATTAAAAGTTTTTAGCCTTTACATATTCTTAATTTTAATCACTAATTGGTTATCTTGACTATGAATTTCTTCTAGAGAAATACAATTTGTTATGATACTTTATGTACTACAGGATTATGATAAAATATATTTTGGAAATACTCTATCAACATTTTTAGTGGTTAGAATTTTTACACTTTGTTTAGGAAACAGTATTCAGTTCAGGGGTTAATAGGACATGCAACTAGATTTTTTTATTTCAGTATGTAATATTTAAGTCTATCTCTTTGCCTATTATGTCCTATTTGCTACACAATTTGCACTTTTCAAAATTCATTGAACAGAAAGGCTGAGGAGCAGCGAGTTGAGGGTACTGCTGTGGATACAGTGAGACGTGCTGGCTCCTAATGAACCTGGAACTGTGGTAAAGAGCAGAATTAATCTCTCTTGGATTGCTTCCTTATCCTGATAGCCATTCATCAACTGCAATGGCACTCACATTTGGCATTTATTTTATTGTATTTTTTTGAAAATTAATCTCCCCTTTCCCCCAGAAGTGAATTAATAATAATTTTTTCATAAGATCAGTAAATGATAGAATCAACATGCTCTTTAATTTTGATCCATACATATCTGGGTGAATGTCAGAATCACACAGAGATATTTTAATTCAAGAAGACATTTTTAAAAGAATTTTTGATTAAGCAGGTTTGCCAATAGAGGATCCTAAAATATTACACAGGCAATTTTTAAAATTTATCAATCAAATTGAAACTCTTCATTTTACAAATGAGAGACCCTGAGAAAGAAATTGCTTAGACCAATATTGCATTATTATTTGCAGAAGAGCACATAAAAGGCTTGAGACCACAGATAGACAAGGGAATACAATGAAAAGGAATCTTTATAGGTAGATAAATCATGCGCATAGATACACATTTAAATGGAAGACGTAACAGAGAGTGGACACATATGCATCTTTCTGTTATGATGTCTACTCTAAAGAAGGAAGTAACGGACTTGAGAAGCAAAGCTGAAGTGAGCCAAAGGAAACAGTTGTCATTTGGACTTGTATTACATCAATTAGAATAGTTCCTGGAATGTATGTATCTTTATGAATTAAAGGTTTGCCAGTAAATTTATTAAAAGGGCCCTTAATAAATATTTTTAACAAATAAATAATGCATGATCGATGAATGAATCATGTGGATTCCTGATAAAAGGTTACAATTATTGGTATAAATCATAGTGCCTTTTGTGGGACTAGGAGACATTTCTCTTCCTATGCCTGCTGACAGTTTAGTGGACTTACTTATCATGCTCATGGATTTTCATTAGGTTAAGGGAAACATAAATATGTTTATGTGAGGTAGATGTGTTAGATCATAACACCACCACCACCGGCCATAAGCATGATTTCATGTGATCATCTCAGAGACCATATCCCATAAGTTTAGTGGATGAATGAGAATTTTGGTTCCATTCAGAAGAGATAAAAGATTTCAAAAGAAAAAAAAAATCCACTATAATCAAATTTCTTTGCATTGGTCTTCACCATTGAATATTCTTTGTCTAAAAAAGTTGTAACAAAAGCAAACAAACTCAATTTCTGAAATGAGATTAGGAGACAAATTGACGTGGGACCCCAGAGCTGATAAAACAACCCCAAAATAGGATATCTGATGTACCCAGCCAACATAAGAAAGTTACCTAGACATGACATTTCTTAACACTCGGCCTTTAAGCAGATAGCCCCAAACAGGAAGGGCGGTATGGAAAACCAAAGGAATTTAAAAAATAAGCTATGAGATGCTAAGAGAAGGAAATGGGAGGAAACTAGTCATGACAAGCATATCAGGAAAAATTTATTCCTCACAGAGCAGATTGGCCTGTAAAAACCACCCAAGTTTAGGGAGTTCTATGAGTCCAAGATTGCTGTCTGACTTTAGAGTTTATTCCAATAAATAGGTTGCCAGAGGCACAGTAAGGACTCTGAAGAGGGACACCGCCATGGGAGCCCCTCAGTTCAGAGAGAGTCTTTGCCGTTGTTGGTTTGGGGTTCTCCTTTTTCTGCTCAGAAGTATGAGAGGAATGGAGTTGTGTCACAGGTTCTGTGGCATGGAACGTTCTGTGATGACATGGTTTTACCTGGGAAAACTACTTCATCTTGTACACATAGAATTTCAGTATCCCATGCAGAGACACACGACATTCCGGTCTGTGATTTATTTCCCCCAGGCAGCATCAACAGGGTTTAATGGGAAACACAGGGCATCCAGTGAGCTACACAAAGCAGAGCAACTCAGATGAAGAGCGGTAACTTGAAACCATAGCAAAAACTATAGACCGTAAAGCAGCCCAGGTCCCACCCATGGAACACAAGCAGGGTAGCTGTCTGATAAAATAAAGCTTTTAAAGGGAGCTAGATTAACCATATTTCTAGGATAAATTAAAAGTTTTTCATTATACCAAAAACCAGTTCAAATGAGAAAATACATGAACACTGAGATGAATCAGATGCTAGAAAGTTATGACACAGATTTTAATTCAGCCACCACACAAATGCTTCAAGAATCAGTGATAATGACATTAGATTAGTAAATGTGAGGATAATTGAGTAATAACCCACCAATGTGAAAAGAAAAGAGAAAATAAACTAAAAAAAACCCTGAGAAAACCCCAGTGAAATGTGGGGAAAGCAATATATATCCACTATTGATTGCATCTGAGACTTAGAAAGGCAAAAGAAAATGTGCATAAAAGAATATTCAAAGAAATAATGACAAAAATCCTCTGAAACTCATCCAAACATGCAAATGCATTTATTCAATAAATTTAATATAGATTAATCTCAAATTAGATACACAAGTAAATCAATGTTATGACATGACATAGCGAAAGTAATAAAAACTGGTCAAACATACATAGGATAAAAATATTTTCAAAAAAAGACTAGAGAGAAACAATGTGTTTTGAATTGGTGAACACAAATTTGAATGTGTATTTTTTCTTCTGAATCCATGTGAAACAGGAAAAGGTAAAAATTTTAAGAGCTGTAAGAAAGTTGTCAACTGTAACTTCTCTATCCAGCTAAACTAAACTTAAGTAGACAGAGGAAATTAGGATATTTTCAAACCAAGGAAAACTGAAACCATGTTTTTGCTATCAGTCTCTTCCTTAAACATCATTAAAATAAACTTTGTATTCACAAAGGAAATGATGAAACAATCTTTGAACATCAAGGAAGAAAATAAGAAAACAAAAGAACAGAAATATAGGTATATACAATAGACAATTAATTTGCTTGATTTAGAAATCATGTTTTTAAAAGAATTAGTACTAAACATATAGTACTGTATCATCATACAGATTGATTACTGCTGAAAGCGACTAGGAAAGTGGATAGGGTGACACAAAGACACAGGAAGGGTGACAAAATTGTGTGGAACTACATGCACCTGAACAAATGAATATTTATGCATATAAATAAAACCAAATACATCTAATTAACACTGTTGTATTATAAATGCTATTGAGATTATACTATAGTTTTCCAAAATGCTGTCAATAAGATAAACATTAAAACATAATTTGCAGCTACATGCAATTCAGTGTGTATTTCTACTAAAGATATACAGTGATGTCATCAAAAATTTTTCTTTCTCTACTTGTGACTCCTTTCTCCTGTGTAATTAATTCTAATCCAGGGCAATATTCTTTCTTTCCAATTTAATCAGGAGAACACTCAATTTTCAAGTGATGGTTATTACTTATGCTTTTTCTAGGTCTTAAGGTCACTGATGAAAATTGGCCTTCCCTGATTATGCAGGCCTCTTTGATCAGCCCAGATCCTGACATTACTCTCATTCTGAGCAGGAAAGAGGGACACCTTTCCAAGCCCCCCGAGTACCCTCATCATGGCCCTGGGGCTCCCTTGGAGTGGATTTTGTTAGTGCTCTGAGACTCAAGGTGCAAACAGCTCATGCTTTGCAAACCTTGAAGCAACAAACATCAAGTAATCTCTCTTCTACTACATTATGACTATGATCCATTCTTTAAAAATTTTATTTTAAAGAGGGTAAAGTTAAACAGAACAAAACATATCATAAGAAAACAATGTAAAAGACACAGATTCCAAAGGAAGACAACGGGAGATCTTCACTGTCTATCATGTTGTCTCTTGTTTTCTTCCAAATAATTGTTCAGATCTTTGTATACAATGAATTCATCCAAAAATTAGTATAAAAGTGAAGGCATTTTAGGTCTTTAAGACCAGACAATAGGGAAGTCAACAATGGCTGCCGTAGCGTCTCTCATTCTCTTCAAAATAGCTGTCCATAATTTCATGTATGTTGATAACTACAGTCAATACCAGTATAAAATGTATTTTTCCATAAAGAGGCAGAAAACTACATATCTTGCCAAAATGAGATTTCAGCACCATCTCTTCACCGCCCACTGGTAACATGTTCCTTCTGCATGAAATGCCACTTTTAGTAGGAGTAAACAATTATTTAGCTTTGTGCATTTTCTTAATTTCAACTAATTTTTGAAAAACTTGTTCTCCAGATGTACAATGATAATTTAGCAGTCTTTCCCTTCTCTATCCTTGCATTTGAAGTGTACTTTCAATAAAGTACAGACACAACTACTTCCTTGTTCACAAAATTTCTGGTAAAAACTTTGCTATAATTTATATCTTTGTTATTCTGTCCATAAAACAATTTTTCCCTTTGGATGCTTTGAGAAATGTTTTCATCACTGGGATTGGGAAGTTTTTTAACTTAGGTCTAGTTTTTAATGTTTTTGTCTTGCATAGTTTTAATGGATTTCTCAACTATTTGGTTTTATTCTTTTTACCGAATTTATGAGGCTTTATTTTTCAGTATTTTTTACTTTTTCCTTTCTTCTCCCATGACTCCATTAGAAACTGCCTTGATATTTCTGTTAGGAACATTTCACCTGTCTCAGTGCTCACTGCTGCTCCTTCCTGTAACTGTTTTCTCACTCTGTGCTGCAGTTTCTATTGGTGCATCTTCAGTTTCGCTGCATTTTTTGCCTAAGCAGTTAATCACCATCTAGATCATGAAGCTTTGGCTTCATCTCAGACATTGTAGCTATTACCATATGAATTCAAACCACTTGAAAATATAGAAAGCAGTTATAAATAAGTTTCCCTAAGTTTTTCTATGTCAATTTTGGGTGGTATTCTGTATAGATTCATTTTTTGTTCTTTCTTATATACTGTATTTTTCCCTGCCTTTTTGCATATCTGAAACTTTTGGTCAGTTACAAATCAGTTTGAACTTTTCCTTGTTGGCTGCTATTCTTCTATTCCTGTAAATATGATTGATTTTCTTTTAGTATGTACTTCAGTTACTAGAAAACAATTTGATGCCTTCATATCTTAAGATATAGATAACACAGAGACTTTTAAGATGTTAGTATCAGTGAAATGTTCAATTTAGACTGAATTCATCCCTACCCTTGAAAGAACACCAGTCTCTTTACCCACTGCCTCACGAATCATAGGGAGTCTTGGTGGGTACAAGGATTATTGAAATATTCTTGCTTAATTGTAACCACTGAACATTTCAGTCTTTTGGATTAAGATAATACACACACACACATACATACATACACACACATACACACGAGCACACACTGGGTGGATCTCTGATGAAAAGTCAATAATTTCAAAGAAGATTCTGTAGATTTCTGTGCATTTATCAATCTGCAAAGACCTCCTTGGCATGTCTCTGTCTTGAAAAGACTATCTGCCTTGATCTACTCTTATGATCAATCCATTATTTTTCTCAGAGAGCTTGACTTTTAGAAACTCTCTTGAGACAGATGTAATCTGGACTGACCATACAAAACACAGTATCTATTTCCCTTTCTCCAGTAGTATTATTCATTTTGCCTATGTACACTGTCTAAAAACTCTTACTAATCTTCCTCTTTTCTAATCATTTTTTTCTGTTTCAGGTGAGATAGGAAATCCCAGTCTGTATTACTCCATCTTGAACAAATGTGACTGCTTCTGTTCTACAAGTTTAAAAATCAAAAAATCTCCTAGGAGGTGCTATCATATCTCTTTTGTAAAACTGAGAGAATTTAAAAAGCAGAGAGGCCAATGCTTGTGTCTTCACAGCTTCAGAGCAAGAGAGCAAAGACTGAAAAATTAGTTCCATGGACTGCCAAACTCTGTGTACTCCCTTCCTAGGAAGAGGCCATTAAAGAGGGTTTGACAGAACAGTGACTGTGATGTCTGCTCCTGGTGACAATGCAATGGTGCAATCACTCTTTACTGGGACACCTTACACTTTATGATTCGGCTCAGATGACATTGCCCCTGGCCAGGTTGAAAGAGCCTCTCTTCTCACATAGCACTTTGAAAAGAACTCTACCATTTTTTGTTATCACAGCTGTCTTTACCTTTAGCAGATAACTTAATTTAGGGTATGAGCTGCGTGTATTTTTGTATTTTATCTTCCTGTACTTGGCCGCAGCACAATGTCTAGCCCACGACAGGTAGTCTGTGTGTGTAGCACTGAACTAACTGCTTGTGGCTTTCTTAAAGCAAGCCTGCCTTAATGATGACTTGCAGGATGCACTGCAGAATAAATCTGCACGTTAAACCACTATGTGTTCTGTAGGCCTAAAGAGTGTTCTGTTTAATTGTGTGTTATCTCTCTAACTTGGCTATTAGTTGAAATAAGAAGTGTAAGCAAAACCAATTATATTCTAAAATCCAAGGGAGGAGGCTTTCAGGAAGATTATCTCTGAAGACACGTTAAGCTCTAATGGATCATTAGGTCTGTGTTGTTGCAAACAAACACAAACACACCCGGGAAAACTTGTGTCAAGATCTTTCAAGATCCTCTGAGCACACATCTCTGGGAATTCTGGAACAGCAGGCAGTGCTCCCCAGCTTTGATCATTTTCTTTCACTACTACCCACCAATTAGTCCATCTCAGATGACTTGCCCTCCTGAAGTTCCTCTTGTTTAAAAAGAAATTAACAGTAGCACCACATGAGCTTGTGGTGAGGGTTAAATAATATTCAAGAGAAAAAAAAAGACTACCACAGGACAAGACAGACCCATGTGCCCCTATCAGTGCAAGCTTGTTTCTGGTTAGCAGCTGCTCACTGAAGAACAGTTAGACAAAGCAGCTGTCCAATGAGGTGAGATTACAGGACAGACACTCACTGAGGACATACAAATGGACATAATACATGATAGAAGCTGAGGCATCAGGATTGTAATTCTCTTTACTTCTTATCTACCAGTGAGTGATCATAGAAAAGGACATTTGCACTGGAATTTGTCCGAGGAACAATAGCCTAGACCATATAAAGTCTTTGCGTTTGGAGAATTACGTTAGCCTCAGTTATTCTTCACTAATTAAGAAGGACAAAATTCTAGTGTAGAATTTAGCATATGGCTCAATATATGGTAAGTGTAATTATTGTCTCGAAGACAGGATAACTTGGGACAATTCCAGGTCTGATTGCGTAAAGCTTTGTCTTTACCCAGAATAATTCATTAGTATTTGCATGCCCTAGGAGTACTGGATTAAAAGATCTCTAAGGTCCTCTTTTAGTTTCCACATTGTTTTTAAGCTTGTTTGCTCATTACTGTATGACATACAAGCTGCTTCAAATCAAATTCACATGCTATAAATTGTGATCTAACTCCTTGTACCTGGTTTGGACACATGAAAATCGGCACACACTATGGATATTATATATGATCAAAATGATCTGTTTGCAGTACTTTATATCATGAATGGTTACAGAGCAAAAAAGAACAAATAGAAAGATGGTTAGGTGATGCCATTTGCCTGTTTGTTGATCCTGAGACTAGAGAAGTGAGCTTTCAGAACTCACAGCCACATATTTTAGGCCAAGTCCCAAGAGAGTGATGCTCAGATCTAGTTAATCATGAAACTCAAACTGTTTAATCAAAGCAAATGATTATAGAATGATTATATAGGCCAGAAAATGGTGAATTTCCCATGACATCTGTGATTTTTTGAAAATTGAATTGGTCATGAAGAGCTAAGATAAATGAGTTAATATTTAAAACTATCAAAGTGCAAAAGTTCTAGGAGATGGCTAGACGCACAACCCAGCCCAAAAGGTCAATGGACAGTGTTACACAAATGAAGATCAAGAGATCATTATTACAAACTGAGTTGGCCACAAAGATAAGGGCATTCCCATGGCAGGAGTTCGAAGAACAAATCAATGCAGTGGTCTGTTATTAAGGAAGATGAAATTAAAGATGATGATGTGTAATTTATCAACAATTGTTACTTTTTCATTATTTTGTTGTGAAAATTTGTTTTACCTTTTCTTCTTAATATTAACAAATAAAGCAATTAAAAAAAAAAAATAAAAGGAAGATGAAATTGTGACCAAAAGATCAATACATGGAAAACACCAGTTAAAGTGTGGTAGAAATTTTCAGTATACATTTCTAAAAAGCAAAGGGTTTTTGAAACAGAAAGACTTTTAAAACTGAAGTAGGGAGATGTGGAAATGGATTACACAACCTAACCTTGTGGCATATTGGTCTGTAGGGGAAGCAGGTCCCCAGAGGCCAGAAAAGGCAAAAGCACAGATTTTGGATTAAGCCTGTCTGTCCGCAGAGAGACTGGGATTTTTCTGAAACATACATGACCAGTGCGTTATCTTTCTCATTTTCTTATATAGTACAAGGCCACCTCCCTAGGTCTCAGTGTTCCCACTATTTTGATAAAAACAAAAGTTTAAACTTGAAAAATACCATTTTTCCTTTTCTTTCTTTTTTCTTTTCTTTTCTTTTCTTTATTTCTTTATTTCTTTCTTTGTTGGTTCTAGTGTTTTCAATTCCTTAATTCTCAAGCATAGACTTTTTTTTTTTTTTTTTTCTGAATGTACTGGAGTGATATATAGCACAAATTGTCCAAGTGATGATTGATTTCACAAAAACCACAAATATTCTAAGTGGCAGCTGAGCAAGAGAAAGGTCACAAATAACATACTTAGAAATGAAAAGTCCAGAAAATAATGCAGTCTTCTTTGTCAATAATCCATCAATAAGAAGACATAGTAGATTATGAACACATAAGCAGCTGTTTGGTTTAATTAAATGCAAAATAGTCTGCTCCCTGGAGGATTCTTGTTCATATAATCTGATCATTTTATGATTTTCATTACTTTTGACTGTATAGCTCAATACCTTTCCTTGTTATGATGAATTTGTAGAAATAGAAGCCTTCAGTTAAGTCATCTTATATTAATTATTAGATGACAAGGAGAAAGAATGTCTCATGTTTCCTATACGTGGTTTAGAATTTGAGGTGAAAGGCAAAGAGTAAATTTTGTGTGTGAAAAATCATCAGAATTTTATCCTAGAAAATAATGTAATATCAAAACAGAACCTGGATAAAGTGAATAGCAAATAATTAAATATTTTTGAGCATTGACCAAGGTATATAGCCTGCTCAAGGGTTTGAATTTTATTGTAAAATTTATTGCTATATAAATCAATTAATCAAAGGGAATCCATACTTTGGAGCAAAATATTATAGATAAAAAAGTAGGACAGTTTTATAATTATGCTATTACTGGTTTAGAATAAATCATAAGTATATTTTTATTTGAAATTAGATTTTACTATTAGTAGTAAATAAAGTAAGATAAAATTTAGATAAAAATGTAATGTTAAATGAGATAGATTTAATATGCTACTATTTAGTAAATGATCATAAATATGTTCAAATGAAAGCAATAAATTGCAAAAGTATTCAAATCATGTTTTCTTATTTCTACATATGTATTTGATTGAGAACTTTATAACAATTAAATTATTTTTTTCATTACTTTCTTATTAAGAATAATCACTCTTGATTGCTTTGTTTTGTTTTATTGGAATTTGTTTTGTTGGCTCTGGGCCCCTGGAAATCTGGAAATATATCTTATTTTTTTTAGCTCAATATATATATATATATATATATATATATATATATATATATATAAAACCAGACATGCATCGTTTATGATTCAAGGTTGAAATATGTAGTTCTTCATTCTTTTCTACAGAAACAGGGTGTGAATGCAAGACCTTAGCACTGAGCTATAACCCGAGCTCCCAGTTTTTATTTGAAACAAAGTTTCCCTAATTTGCTAAATTGCCTAGGTTGGACTCATACTTGTGATCCTCCTGTGTCATTCTCTCAGAGTCCTGGAAATGTACAATTCTAAAAAAAATTCTTCCTTTGTAATTATCCACAAACACATCACTTCACCACATACATTCTAGAAGCACTCTATACATTTTTACAGGTTGGTTTTGGGGAAGGGAATACTGAAGGAGTGGAAAAAATTCTTCTTGAACTGTTACCTTAGTAAGCCAACTTCAAGATTTTTGCTGTTGGAAGTTTAAAGAATGGCTTCTTCTCTGGCAAAAGCCTGTAGCTGGGTATGCACTAGCACTCTAATACCTTCTTTCTCTCACTGGATGCATTTGATTTCTTCCTCTGTCAGAGACCCCATTCAAGGTCAAGTTTCCATTTCCCTCAAGTCTTTGTCTTTTAGGTAACTATATTTTGACAGTGCCTGCGAGTATTCTGTCCAATTGTTTCTGTATTCTCTAAACACTCTGGTTTGGGTCTCTTGAATGGCCTGGCTCTGGGCCCCTGGAAACATGTCTTCTTTTTTTAGCCTAATGGAAATGTATGTAATCAGATTCCAATGCTTAGGATTTCTTTCAGTTGTAACATTAATTCTAAAGGCAGTCAGTCATTCTCATACTGTCCCAGTTCATCCTACTATGTCACAAAATTGCAGAAAAGCATATGGAAAGCTCTCTTAGGAATCATGAATAAGTCTGAAATCTTTAACTAAGGTTAGCAGATGGAACCATTCCAAAGTCTCTTGTTTTAATACAAGAGCATAGCTCTCCCCAAGAAAACTTTCCACAAATCCTGTCCCCACATTGAGTAGATTTTATATGCTGCATATTTTTGCTGTGGTAAGAGGTAGAAGCTTCTATTTAGGACATTATTACAAGTAGATGTAGTGTATGGCTGACTGTGAAATGGCACATCTATATTATTGTTTTTCTGTCTTGGCTTGAGTTCCACACACAAAAAGCTTGCAACAAATGTCAGTGTTCACATAGTATATGAATAACTTAATATAAGAGATGGGGTAAAAATAAGAGAAAACAATTAATAGAAGATGCATAATACAGTTCACCAGATGCATATTACCACTTGTTCTACCCAGGAGAAGGTATATACTACACATAATGTAAAATACTTTTTAAAGTACTCCTGTCTTCAGGTGTTCAACACTTTGGCAATGATACTTAATTCAAGGACATTGCCTTGGTTATTTTTTCTTATTACTGAGACAATATGCCCACTACCCAAAACTAAAGAAGGAAAGGTTTATTTAGCTCACAGTTTATGGAGGGTTTGGTCTATAGTCAACTGGCTCAAAGTAGAGTGGTGTGGACAAAAAAAAAAAAAAAAAAAGGTGGGGGGACTCTGTCTCTTTTCCTCCTTTATAGTGTAAGTAGACTGTCCACCCAAGCCACTGCCATACCCTCCTCTTGCACAGATTCAGAATATTCATAAAGTGAAGACGCTAGATTCTTACTGAGTTGCTTAAACTTCTGAACTTCTCAAGTTGACACAATGTATCAATCATAACAACCCACCCCTTTTCAATTTCATAACCATATACATTTCTTTAGATCAGTCTCCAGATACCAAGACATACTTATTCTTATCATTTCACAACTTGAACATTATAACATAGGTTTAACAATCCTAAAGAGCCATTGTTAAAATCTATCAATATTATATTACATTAGAAGCATAACGTTCCATGCCTGACCTACCAAAGACTAACACACATTATTTTATGCAAAAGATGTTTATTTAGTCCACCTCTAAGAGTTGCCAAATTTCTAAGTTTCTGCTGAAAAGTCCAAGTACCAAGTCTCCTCTGGGATGTAAGGCAAACTTTTAGCTACAAGACCCTGTACAAATGAAAAATTAAACACTTTCAATGTTCAATAGCACAAAATAAACATTTTTATTCCTAAACAGGGGAATACAAGGAGGGGGGTATAAAGGAACACAACCAAAGCAAGTCCAGTGGGGCAAGCATTAAGTCCTGTGGTTCCATGAGTGCCACTCTAAGCAATCTGTGGCAAACTATGAGTTCCAAAGTGCTTGAGTGACTCCATCCCTAGTGCACTTCTCAAGGTTACAGCTCCCATGGCTTCTGTCTTAGGCCTGTTTTGCTCCTTCCTTCCAGTGTTCCTTAGATGATCCACAGTGCTGGCTTTTCCAAACTTCTGGAGTCTCCACTCAACTTTTGGCTTCATACTCACAGCATCACACACTATCGTCTCAGGAGTACACGGCCTGACTTCCCAAGCCTTCTGAAACTGAGGTGAAAGCCTTAACCCCAATAACTATTGCATTCTGCAAGTACTTAAAACGACTGCCACATGGATGCTGCCAAGGCCAGTTGCCAGCTGGAGCAGTAGCTGAGCTTTTCTCAGCTACTGTAGGGATCAAGGATTACTGGACACTCTGAATCCAATTTTGAGGAAAACATTTTCTATGCTGCCATCATTCTGGAACACAGTGTGGCTGCTCCATTCTGGAGCATGATACTTTGTGGCTTTCTCCTCAAAGCAAAGTCTTTCCCCTTTGCAATTTTGAGGCTACAAAGAGTGTAGACTTGCTAGTTCTTGTGATAACCATCAAGCCATCTTTTATATTTCCCTGTTCCTTCTCAGCAGCCAAGATCTCCTCCATTCTACCTTTTGGTTCACAGCTTTACTGGAGCTTCCATTCTGGTGAAACTCACAACATTTTAAATCATTCTGATGCTCTTTGCTCTTGATTTCCAGCATAGGTCTGGTTAAAAGCTTCTAACAATAGCCATGCCACTGCTCCAACATTTGCCTGCCTTGAATTTTCTTCTGCCAGATTAATTAGGTCACCATTCTTAATTTCAGTCTCAGGAAAAGTTTCTGGACATGAACAAAATACAGACAAATTTTCTGCCAAACCATAACACATATTATCTGGATTCTAGCATGCAGTGCAGTCTTTCCTAGCAGAAACCTCCAGAGTCTGATTTTACTGGTTTGCTGATCTTTTGAGCTCCAACTAGAATTTCTCGTACAGAACAGCCTAACAGCAATGACCCCACTTCTCTGATATCCAATTTTGTCTTGATTGCTTTTCTCTCATTGCTATACAAAATACCTGACAACCAGAATTAAGTAAGAAAATGCCTATTTAGCCAAAAATGCTATTTTTGGAGGTTTCATTTCATACTCAGGTGACCAATGCAGGGTGATATGACACAGGGACAACATTTTTAGGCAGCAGAAAACAGCAAAAGCAACAAGAGCAAAAAGGAGGGGGCAGCCTCTTTCCTCCTTATATTTTAAGCAGTCTTTCCACCCACATCATCTCCATGGCCTCCTCTTGCACAGGCTCAGGATGTTTACAAAGTGAGGACCCTAGCTCCCTGATGAATTGCTTAGTTAAACTCTAAACATTTTAAGTTGAGTCAATGTATCAACCATAACAGGTATCAAATGAATTTCCTAAGCAAAGATGTCTACACAAAAGGCAGATGACCAGAAGCCAAATAATGCAGGAATAGCATTTAAAAAGGAACTAGAAGTTCCCTTTCTGAGAGTTTGGTCAGTATTGCACTGCAGTACCTGTAAAAAGAGACAAAGACAACAAAATTCTAAAACTCAGCACAGGAACTGCATGATATACTGTTGAAGTTCCCTGTTTCAATGTTCTATTGCTTATGCATATTTCTACTTCAGTTGGAATGGATACCCAAAATATTATTAAAATGACTATATGTTGGTAGTTGAACTCAGAAAGTGAGAAGTAAGTGTGCTTTTTTACTTTTCTCTGAATTAATGATGATTCTTTTAAACTATAGAATTTACAGCCACCTCCAAGATATTTCTCTAGAACTCTATTCCCCTTTCAATTTATTCAAAAGGCCTCATTTTTAAAATGTGAGTAACTATTAATCATATGTATTTGTAAAAATATTTTCTATATTTATATTTCTAAATGACATATCATGTAGAATGTCTTAAAATCTTAAATGATATGTTCTATAATCAACTCTTATTTTTATTCCACTCAATGTACTTGTGTTAGTCAGCTTTTAATCACTGTAAAAAAAATAACTCAGACAAACAAAAAGGAAAAGTTTCTTTTGGATCATGGTTTTAGAGGGTTGAGTCCATGATACTCCATTATTTGGTGGCAGAACCTAATGGTGGATGTCTGTGATGAAGGGAAAGCTGCTCCTCTCATGGAAAGTAGGAACCAAAGTTGAGGGGAAATAGGCAGAGACAAATAAACCTTCCAGGTTATGGTCAAACCCTCTGCCTAGGCCCTACGTCCTCATAGACTGTCCCACTATGAAATCATTGGTGGATAAATCCACCAATAAGGTGAGAACCCTCTCGATGCAGTTATACAACATGTTACTCAATTTGGGGTGGATTTATAGATATATATTTATAATGTTTCCTGTGATCACAGAGCTTTGGGGAGAAATTTGAATGGGAATTATAATGATGTATTTAGCTTAAAAATGTAAAGACCTGACAATTTCCTATTTAGTGATAATTATTTTATGAAATTCCACATTTAAAATACATACTGAATAGTCATTCTTTTCTGAATGGGTACATGTTTTCTCAGCCTTCTCTGTGGCTCTCAAGCTGCCACCACATCCTTTGCATATGTCACTGAGCGTATGAAATTTATATTACTCTGCTCAGCTAAATGCTCTCTAGTGTTCTTACATAAGAAGAATTGGTTGGTGCAAAGATATATATAAGTTTAATTTCACTTCACATTGTGAAATTTCCTTATAAAGCAGTTACATAAACTAATATTACCATAATAATGTCTGTTGTTTTACCTTGTTGCAGCTGGTGCTATTAGACTATCAAAATCTTTTCAATAAAATGAATATGGAAAGTCATTTCACTATTATTTGGTTAGATATTTACCTTCTTAATACTGAGGTTTAGCATCTTTTCAAATACTTATTGGTTATTTTGGCTTACCTATTTTTGAGTTCCTTGTCAAAAAGCCTTGTCAAGTTTTTAAAAAATATTTGTTTTCCTTGTTTTTGTGAGTTCTTTATTATTCCAGATAGTGACACTCCAAAAATAATGTGAATGGGAAATTTCTTCTCAGGCTGTGGCTTGTCATTTGATTTATCTTTATAGTGACTTGTATTGATTTGAAGTTTAAATTTTAATGCAATAAATAAAACTTGTAAGTATATTTTTTTTTGCTCTTAGAAATATGTTCCTGTATTTGTTGACAAAGCTTTGCTTCCATTTTTTTTTCTTTTTAGAGATTGTTTTCTTCATTTAAGCTGTTTTGCTCATTTAGAATTTGAATGTGTGTGTATGTGTGAATGTATGTGTATGTGTGTGTGTTGTGTCCATATCTTTGTAGCTCATTGATGGAGTAGAGATACACAGGAACATTTGGTGTTAAAAATGTGTGGATTACTTATCACTATGCCAAAATATCTTTCATATATGAGGATTATGCTTAAGAGTTCTTTCGCTGGCTTGTTCTACATTATAACATTATTATAAATTTATATTAATTATACAACATGTTATTCAAATTTTGATATATTTATAGATTTAGATTTATAACAATTCTTGAATTTTGGGAAGGCATTTCAAATTATTTAAATTCATTTTAGTTATTTTTAGATGAATTTCTATGAATTATAATATTATGTTATAATTATAATATCATGTTTTTCTATGAATTATAATATTAACTTGTGTACTTTCTTGGAAATATATGGCATTTGTGTAATAATTCAGTTAGAATGAATATTTTCATGCTATTAATAAGAAAACATCTCACTGTATTTTCTTTGTAAATGGTTTTATGTTACAGTTTTGTGGCAACTATACACTATCTTTTTAAACTAATATACATGGTACAGGAAGGACAAATTGAGGTTTTGAGAACCTACAATGTATGCCAACTAGACAACTACTTTTTAACAAAAAGTGACAGAAGAGGGAAGATATTTTTCCTCCCTGAGAACATGAGAAGCTTATGATTTCACGTAGTTACAGACACCATAGTTACCTACTGCCGGACCAACATGACTGTGAGTTCTTGAATTGATTACTTCTCATTATCAGTGTCATCTTAGTGCTCTTACTATCTACTTCTCCCATCAGAGTAAGAAACTGATTGCTTCCATTATGTTTGCAAATTTAGTGATATCCCCATAGAATTCAGAATTGGCTACTTGTAAACTTACACAAGTTTTACATATGTTATATACTTTAAAAAGTCAATTTAGTTTGCTGCAAAATGTTTTTATTCCAATTGCATGAGCTGAAACCATAGCATATTATAATGACTTTGTAAACCAGTTAAAATCAACACAAAAGATAATTATCTTCCAGGAAACGTTTCATGTTTTACAAGTAGCAAAGAAAAGAAAAGGAGGTATGGATGAGGTAAGAAAATGCAAAAGAATTATTTCATACTTTTAAAACAGCAAATGTATTATTATACTCACACACCTGCCACATATGCAGTATTTGAATGGGTAGCTTACCTCTGATCTGTGTACCACCAGCTGAGATGTGACAGAATGGTGGATCCATGTTAGGAGGCTACTATACATGGACAGCAAGTTACTGAGAGGGACTCTTCTCCAGGTGGGCTGTATGGGCACCTGTAGGTCACACTAGTTGCATTTAGAGTGTCTTACTGATATAAGAATATTTTACCTTCTTTGCTTCAAGATTATGCTGTTTCTTTAAAAAAGGATAAGACTGGGAAAAAAGAGAGACTATGCTGTAAATTCGTTTATGAAAATAGAAATCCTAAATCTCAATCAGGATTTGTTAGAGAAACAGTGCTGATAAGGTCGTGAAAGAAACACATTGGTTGCCATTTGTGTAATACTGATAACAGGAAATATTTAAGGGACTTGCAGTGTTTGACTATATAGTTTTAACCACTGATCCCTCTTGTATTACTGCTTTGTTTGCTTACTTAGGATACAGGCCTAAAACCCACACTGTCATATGATTTCTACAGAACTGGCTTCCGTTTGGAATGTTTTAAACGTACTCAGGTGCTCCAAACTCTTGTCCTTTCCCTTGCTACTCTATGTGAATGTACTATCTCTTCTCCACAAGCCAGAATTCTTGTCAGACTGTGCCAATTACAGAGAAATTCTGAAGAAATGCCATGAAAGGAAGAATCTTGTCCTTCTTGCAGCCTAAATTGAAAATGGCAGAGAAATGTGAAAGTTTCTGAACTCCATCAAACAACCTTCCAGAAGCTCTGTCTGTGGTTGGCACGCTTTCATTTCTTCATAGTAAACACCCTTGGGTTAGTAAATTACTAAGCATGTTACTGGAGTGCAAATAATCTCCCACAAATTCCTTCTGAGTCACTAAAGGCTATATTTACTCCATTCTTATACAAGTGTCTAACTCTGTCCAAATTTGCTCTTTATATGTGAGATTTGTTACCTTGTAGTTGATTCTTTTATCTTAACAGATGTGAATAGCTTAACATTTACAATCAGTTTTTCAGATGTATAAATACTAATTGCATTTTAGAATATATAAATATCTTTATTGCTACAGTATTTCCTGTTTGGATGGTTTAGAATATCACGAAAATGGATTAGATTTTACCAGTGCTTAACAAGAACCTCCCTGGCATAAAGGGCAGTGTAAAAAATGACCAAAGTTATTTTATCTAACTATCTATCTATCTATCTATCTGTCTATCTATCTATCTATCTATCTATCTGTCTGTCTATTATCTACATATCTATATATGTATCATCTAATGCCGTCTTCTGAGTCCCTTACTAAAGGATCTAGTAAGCAAATTCTGCGCTAATATTAAGGAATTTTACTCGATTATTTTTAATGCAATTTCCAGACTATTTTTTGAATAGATAAACATTTACTCATATATTTACTAAAGCAGAATTGCTGCAATTTAAATAATCCTCATTGAAAATTTAATTAATTTATTTATTTAAATTTATTTAATTTAAAATTTATTAGAAATGTAATAAAAATACATATTTGAAAAGGTTATATAACTCTTAAGTGTACAATATTAAAGAAAGGTTTTCCTTGAAGAGAATTTAAAATCAGAATTAAATTCTCTCCAATTAAGTATATTAGAATTGAGCAAATACATGTTTATGCAAATATCAAAGGCTTTCAGTTTCTCTACAAACAAAGCAAATAGCAAATATTAACTTCACAGAAAGAACTAATGGGTTATAAAATAAATCTAAAAATTTAAGTAATGGTTGCTATTGATTATATTATATTATATAATAACAATTTGTATTCATATTTCTCTGAAGTTCCCATTTTTATCAGGAAGACATCTTCCTTCAGCATTTTCCAGGGCTAAGTAATTCATGTAATCATTTACTGTAAAGCATCAAATGAAATCTTTGAAGATGATATTTTTGGAAAACTACACTACTCACTAGTAACATCATTACATTTTAGCATTTATGTTTTACTATTTTAATAAGATAAATTGTGGCTATTATTTGACCTAAATTTTTCTCTCACAGAAAATTTAGAGATACCATAGTTGACAGTGTACTTTTTGTATTTGTTATTTTATACATATATATATACACATATATATGACACCTGAAAGTATCAAAACATAAGTATAATCAAGTATCTAGTAGTTAAATATATTTTAAATTCTTTCTCCCTTAATTACACAGGTAATGGCTCTTATACAGTTTGATGTTTTTATAAATACAAGTATAAAATATCAAATTATCATATTTTTACTTTGGATTATCAGGTGTATTTCTTCCAAGTTATATACTGCTGAATTTAACATGCAACTTTTATAATATTTAGATTTATTCTCAACCCAAGTCCCTATTTATAAATTTGTAAGACAGTCATTGAGAAAACATAAATTCATCTATTGCACAAGTCTTAAGGCTGATTTGAAATCAAGCTGCAACAAGAACATTTCCTTCTGAAGGTTCAAAAAGAGAAGCCATCCCACAACTATAAACTTCTGTTTATTGCTAGCAACCATAGTCATTACTTGGCTGATATAGGCATTAGTCAAATTTCTGCCACCATATGAACGTTGCATTTGTGTACATCTCTCTGTTCTTTTTAAGCACACTTGCATTGGAGGTAATACCCACCTGAGCCAAGTGTGATTTCATCTTGAGCCTTACCTTAAGTCTATCATGAAGTAATTTTTATATGAAGTTCAATTATGGTTTAGATCTGAACTGATTCCAAAAGCCTCACATTTTCACATTTTCAGTCTTGGTTACTTTTCTTGTTGCTGGGACAAAAAACCCAATGGCCAAAGCTAAGTAGGAAAGATCTATTTACCTCACAATTTGTAGAAATTTCAGTCCATAATCAGCTGGCTCTGAGACAGTGGCATATGGAAGAGAAGTAACCTTTCATGGTAGCAGAAGACAGCAAAAGCAACAAGAGAAAAGAGAGACACCAGCCTCTTTCAGTCTCCTACAGTGTATGCAGGCTGCCTTTCCTACAGTGGATGTAGCACTCTAACCCTTAACTGCAGTACTGGACTATGAATCAATCACAAACTTTAAAAGCCTGCCCCCATGACTGGAGGCGGCCTTAGGGATACATCTAGACACAAACCATAGCAGAAGGTGTCACAATCATGGGGGCACTATAGCTGACTTGATATTAGGAGATGGTGTCTCATCAGAAGAGGATGATGAATGTGGGTGGCACCTGGAAGGTTGCATCTCTTTTCAAGCTACTTCCTGACTGTCTGCTTCCTGTCACCATAAGCTGGGTAGCTCTCCTTTGGCACCTTTGAGCTAACTGACTATGAATTGAAAATATGATCCCAAATAGATCTCTCTTGATAGAAGAATATTTTAAGTAAATTCTCAGCAAAAACAAATTGCAAATAATGACACACGTATAAATGTTAGGAAATTTTACTTTTCTTAATCTTATCTTTTAAAGTATGCATAATGAAAGACATTCCACTATTATCAGATGTAATACTCAGCTTTCCATAAATAATTGTATTTTGTGTTTATACACATATTTCACATTGTTTGTCATAATGCAGCCACTATAACTTGATAAGTCATTGCACTATTCAAGGATCTCAGAAATAAAATGAATTTAATTTGCTGAAGACTTAGTACTTATGTAACTCTTGAACCCTTGACAAACTGCACCAGGAAGAGCAGACTTTTTTGCAGTAACTAGGTCGCTCACACCTGGCCCCAGGATGCATTCCTGTTTTCATCTCTAATGGGGTTTCTGTTTTCTGATGTGTTTTCAGATAGGTTTCACCACCTACAACTCAGTTCAATACAACTGTATTGAGCTTCAAAATGTATTTGAAGTAATATTTAAATAGACATTTAAAATAATTAATTAGATGTTTTTAAATTTGTGCATAGTTATTTTACACTATAAAATATTTTTCTCTTCCCATTCCCTTCTGCCACTCTTAATATGCTTATTAAAATATTTTTGTAAACAAACAAAAATAAACCTCTATTCCTTTAAATTTCAGTTGTTGGATATTTTGTCTCAGTGTGGAGGAAAGTAACGAAACAGGCTTCCCAGTAGCCATGAACTATGAAGAGGAACCATTCAGCCTATTACATTCACTTTCACCACCATCTCAAAGAGGATGTCACATTTCAGTCACATAAGTAACCATATCTAACTCATCCTTCCATCTCCCACAGACTTATTCCAAATTTTAAAGTGAGGTTACAACCAGCTCAAAGTCTCAGTTTGCATCATCTAAATCAGATGTGGACAGCGCTCAAAGAATGACTCATCACAAATCAAAATTCCTTTTTATATGCAGGACTGAGAAATTAGGAAAAAATTTATTTCTAAAATACAATTGTGTCACAATGGGACAGATAACTTCATTTCTGTTGGTAGAAATTAGGAGAAGCAAGGGGTTGCCAATTCTAAAATGTCTGAGATTTTCCAGGTCAAATTTTATCAGGTTTCAGGAATTGAGGATAATCATGAGACAATTACATCATTCAGCTTTGTTCTCTGGGCTCAGACTATAAGAAATGCCTGTGTTGGTATTCTTAGCTCCATCCTACCATTGTTTTTCTTGAACACCAAAAATGTTGACCCATTTCTCAGTTGTACAGCTTTGCAGGTCCAAAAGCTTTATTTCATTTTTCATTTTGTCATTTCGCTGTCCCTTTCAATCCAAGTTGACATTACTTCGATAATATAATAATCTCAAAAATTTTATGGATTTCCTATACATTTCTGTACTGCACAAATCCTTTCTGAATAACATTTATGGTATTACTGACTTCTATTGAAATGAAACTATCATTTCCATAACTAAGTTTTACAGAAAAATGTATATTCAAACCGTTGATCTTTCTATAGAGCATACAACCTTTACAATTAGTATAGGTTAAAGACTTTCAAGGTCATCTAGAACTGTTTCATTTTCCTTATGTTTTTGCCTTAATTGCTGTTTTAGTTGCCTCCTTGTCACTAAGATACAACACTTGACACACAAGTTAAAGAAGGAAAGAATTGTTTGTCTCACAGTTTGTAGAGGTTTGAATCCATAGATGGCTGCCTCCAAGGCAAGGCAACAATGTAGGAGGGCATGACAAAGGGAAATAACCCATGGCAAGAGAGGCAAAAAGTACAGTGAAATAGAAGGAGCAGAAGAGCTATATATACAGTTCCTTGTGATCTATAAACATAGTACCTATCTCTTCCAACCAGGTTTGCCTTCTCACTATCAAATCCATCAGTAGATTGATTCATTTTATATATCCATGATTCAGTCCCTCCCAAAAGCCTCATCTATGAGTGCATGATGTTGTAAGTCAACATCTAGACTTAGGGAATAACATTCTGCTCCCAGCCCCCAAAGGACTAATATAAATCCATTTATACAAAATAATATTTAGCTCATCTCCAAGAACTGCCAAAATTCTGATGGTTTCAGCACTGATGAAAAGTTCAAGTTCAAAATGTCCTCTGAGATTTAAGGCAAACTCTTGCTATGAACCAGTGTAAAAATAAAAATGAAACCATCACTTCCAACAAGTAATGCCACACATTAAACAGTCCCATTCCAAAAGGTAGAAATAGGAGGATATCAAGGAATATAATCAAGGCAAGACCAAAGTCCAGCAGAGCAAACATTAAATACCGTAGCTGAATGTCCAGCACCTCTGGCAATCTGGCAAGATGTGACCTCCAAAGGGCTTGAGTGTCCCCACCCTTTGCAGTCGGCTGTAACACTCATGGTCTCCTTGTTGGACGGCTTTGCTCAATTCCTGCAGATTTCCTCAGGCAATCCACATTCCTGGCTACTTCAACTTTGTGGGGTTTCTGTTGCACTTTCATTTTCATACTTAGAGCTTCATACACTACCCACTCCCACTAACTGCTTTCCCAGACTGTCTGAAATCTGGATGGAAGCCTTCTTGACCTCACAAATCTTGAACAGCATGTACCTAAAATCAGCACCACATGGATGACCTCCAGATCTTTGGCCAGTTTGAGCAGTAGCCAGGCTTTCTTTTCTCCTGACTGTAGGAGTCAAGTGCTTGGATGTCTGAGTTCTATAAATGTCCTCCCTAAGCCCTTGATGTATGGGGATACCTTTCCCTAGAATACTCTTCTCAAAGCAAAGCTTTTCACATGTGTAATTTTGTGACTGCAAAGTATGTAGTCCTGTTGGTTTTTGTGATGCCCTCACATCATCTTTTCTATTTTCCAGTTCCAAAGTGCTTAGGTTTTGTTTTGTTTTGAATATTCATCTTTCCCACAACCAACTTCTCTTCTGCTACATCGTGGTAGACTTCAATTTGCAACTTTACTGGAACTTCCTTGCAGGTCAAACTCAAAACATTTTAAAACATTGTTCCTTGCCATTTGCTCTTGATTCTCAATGTAGAGCTAGGTAAAAGCATACAACAGTAAATATGCCACTGCATCAACATCAGACTGCCTTGAAATTTCTTCTGCAAGATTAACTTGTTTGCTACCTTTACTCTCAGTCTCCTGCAATGTCTCTGAACATGAGCAAAATGTAGACACATTTTCTGTCAAGACATAATACCGGTGGTCTGGAGTCCAATGGTCCATGCAGTCTTTTTCCAAATGAAACTTCTTCTTGAGACCTATCTTTACAGACCACATCTATCACCGGAGTGTCCCATCAAGCTCAGTATTTTGAGGCTACTTCTTTAGATGACATCTCTAAAACTTTCTACCCTCATGGTATAAGCCAGTTTCAAAGGCTTCTGTACCACAGAAGCAGGTAGTGTCACAACAGCCTCATTCCCAGTACCAAAATCTGTACCTCTATTCTTTAGAAACTATATATGTAGTAATTTACCAGGTAGGCGTACTGGGGCCACTCGAAGGAGTTAGGTGTGAGGAATACAAACCTGTGTGCAGGATAGCTGAATGAGCCAGTCAAATCTGGAATACCTGGAGTTCACATCAGAGCCCCATTGGAGTGTACATTGGAAGCCAAAGGCTCTACATTGGAAAAGCAAAGAATCTGATCCGGAAGGCTGAACAATCTGCTCTGGAACTGGTGACAAGCATCCAAAGACAATGGGGAAGACTGGAGCTTCTCCAGAAAAGAAAAGGGAAATTGCCTTCTTTCCCATGGTATTCCAGTCAGGATATATAATCATATAATCATGTGTTTGTTTGTGCCACCTGTGCCCAGGATGGGTCTTCTCTTTTCATTAATTCATTATGTACACCCAGAATATGTGAAACCAATCAGCTGGGCACTTTAAGCTGACACCACAGATAATGGTCACAGGCTGCTTCTTCAATTTATCTTTTCTTTTACTTTTTTAAAGTGATCATCAGCGATAACTAAGACTGTGCCTAGAACACTTCCTGATGTCTTAGTACTCAAGCTCCATAACTGACAATTTCTGTCTTCTACCCAACAGCAGAAGACATTTCAGTCGTGTTTTGTGAGGATCATCTTTCTCTCCATTTATAACTCAGTGATTTCATTCTGAGATCTCAGAAAGGCATTTTTAATGTTTACATTTCTGCCAACACTACATTTGTATGATACATATTTTTTACAACATTCTTTTCTTCCTTCTGTGATCTCCCCAGAAACTTCTGTAATGTTCATCTTTCTAATGGTCTCTTTACAGAAATCTAAATTTCATCTATCATAATTCTAAAGTCTTTGAATATTTGTCTAATACTCAATTCCGAAGACATGTCTACAATTTTAGATTTATTGTAGAAATGTCCACCTGCCAGGACCAAAATAATTATTAATATCATAGTTATTCACAACAAATTACCACAATCTTAGTTTTAAATTTAGTATCTCACAATTCTGGAAACCTGAAATCTGAAATCAGTATTGGTTCCTTCTGGAGAGCTGTGGAGAAATGCTCTCCCTGCTTGCCCCAGCTCTGAGTGAACTGCCAGGCATCAGTGACACCAGACACATGTCTGTCTTCTCTGCCTCCTTTTCATTTCACATGCTTTGTTCACCCTGTGTCCTCTTGTCTTTCTAATAAGGACACTCATACAATTCAGCACTCATCCTAACCCAGTGTGGTCTCCTCTTGGCTTTCACTTTCATGACATTCTCAGAGATCTATTTTCCAAATAAATCATACGCTGAGGTTCTAGGTGGTTAGGAGTAGTTTGGGGGGCCAGACCAAACCTCTTACACTTAAGTGTGTGAATAACTTACTTTTCAAAATTAATAGTTTTTATAATGCAATGCGACTGTTTTATTCCTAGAATAACAAATCTGTACTATAGTTTGAGTGACTTCATGCCTAAAAATGAAAGTGAAATGTAATGCTAAGATAGACATAATGATAACTTACACAATTAAAATGTCATCATAAGTGAACATTATACATACGTGTATATATATATATATATATATATATATATATATGAAGGTTTGCTTCCTGCAGGCAGCCAGTGTAAGCAGGGAGCCACAACCAGGTAAGCCCTGTGCATCTGCAGGCTATCATTGGAGGCCCTTGCTTCCCTCAGGCAACCAGCACCCACCAGGAGAATCAGACAAACACACCCCCGTGCGCCTGCCAGCATCATGTGAGTCCCAGTGTATACTCACAGGCCGAGAGAAGAAGCCCCACCATCATGTAGCCCTGGCCATCAGGGAAGCCCCAGTGTAGCTGAACAGGTCTTGAGTAGCCTGCCCCACAACCAGCTACCTCTCTGGGAACCTGAAGTCAGAGAAACCCAGATGCCTGTCCCATTCTCTACAACACAAAGGTCAGACAACATAGGAAGTGCCTGGTACCTCACAATCAGCTTGTTAGGAGGAACCCAGAATGTCAAGACGAAGGAGCAAAGGCAAATCCAGACTTCCAGCCCGCACAAAACAAATCTGGGAGATACAATCATGGAAGAAAATGGAAACAGTCTTGTATCATTTTCATAATTTTGTTAGCTTTGGTTTTGTTTTGTCTTGTTTTGTTAGATTTTGCTGTGTCTAAAGATATGGGCAGCTATTTTGAAGATATAAGAAGATGTATTATGGCAGCATGCTTTCAATCTTTTGTTTAATTGGTTTTATTCTGTTTTGTTTTGTTTGATTTTATTATGTGTGATGGTATGAACAGCTGTTTTGAAGAAAACGAGAAATGATAGCCATCGTAGATTTCCTGTTATCTTGTTTGGAAGCCTTATAATGCTTTTATTCTTTTTGATTGGTTTTATTCTGTTGTGTTCTATTTGATTTTATTACATGCGACACTATGGAGAATCCCTTGTCAGGGAAGACCGGAAGACAAGCTGTTGTCACAGTCCATATGAAGTTATTTAAAAAAAAAAAACAAGACATTATAGTAGCTATTGTTCATTTCTTGTTATCTTGCTTTGAAGTCCTGTAATACTTCCATTCTTTTGTTTTTATTGGTTTTAATCTGCTTTCTATCATTTGATTTCATTATATATGAAGGAATGGACAGATATTTTGAAGAAAACAAGAGACATTATGGTAGCCATTGTTGATTTCCTATCGTTTTGTTTTGAAATCCTGTGTTGTTCGTATTGTTCTGTTATGATTTGCTTTGTTTTGCTTTGTTTTATTCTTTAAAAAATATTTTAAAAACCACTTACTGCTAAATATTAGATAATATGATAAAAATGAAGCTAAATATAGGAAGCTTACATAATGTTCATCAGGCATAAACAAAACTCTTGGGTCAGTATCACACATCCTATCAGACTTATCTCTCAATCTTTATATAAGATATTTCTTTATTTTGTGGAGTTAAATTCAATATCCTCTGCTTAGCTGAGTGATAGGACTTACTGAGGAGTAAAACACTGAAGGAGTCTCCTGGAGTCTCCTTAGGATTCACTGAATGGTATCTGATTTCAGAGTCTGCAGTGTCAACAGTTCTCAATATATAAATAAAAATGCCTGAAAACAATTAAACCTACCTGGAATATTTCTACTGGGACAGGTTAGAAACATGACATCTTGGAACGCTGCCACATCCCTCCTCACCACTCATCATTAGAAATACATCTATTTTCTCATAACACTCAGCTGCACTGTCTGAAGTCAGAGAAACCCAGATGCCCAGATGGTTTTTCAGGTGCTCATCTTTATATTTGATCCACCTACAAGGACCTGACTCCTTACATGCTGAGCTGTTGAAGACAAAGCTTTTGAATGATTCATCAGTGCTGCTTATAACATTTATCTCTTTTATTTGCTCACTGCCATTTTAAGCATTAGTTTTCCCTTTATCTCTTTTGAATGATGTAGAGTGTGACTATTGTACATGCAGGTGAGATACCCAAGGTTATTATTGGTAGGGTTCTGGAGATTGAAGGATATTTTCTCACCCTGATTTCCTATACACTTCTACTGAACATAAACATTATACAACTTATAGGAATGAAAATACCCCAGTGGTCACAATGAGAAAACTTTGCTAACATGATACGTTTCTGGTCCTGAGACTCGTGTTTTTGTGTTCTCTGCACAGAGATCCCAAACTCTCCCTACCAGGTTCACCAGCCCCAAATGTCCTCCAAACTTCAGTGCAAGGTTATCAGATTGTAGTATATGTAGCTCTTTTTTGTAAAGCAACCACTCTGTCCACACCACTCAGCATGACAAGAGATTTAGAGGAACTTGAGAACCCACAGTACCTGAGGGAACAAAGTCATGAGTGCATTCACCGGTACACTGGAGCAAGCCTTTATTTTCAGAAGAGCTGCAGCATCATGGTGAAGAGGTTCAGCAGAGGGCCCCGGGTGGGTCCTGCCTAGCCCAGGAGGGTGAGGGGAAGTGCTTCTGGATAAACCAGCGGCAGCAGGGCTGGGATTGGTACAAGTGTGGGCCTGGGACTGGTTTCAGCAGGTGAGGTATCCAGCACAGCCCAGCCCTCTTATTGGAAAACCAGCTGTGCTGTCTCCACAAAAAATGATAAAGCAGGAAAGGGTCTGGAGAGGTGACTGTGCTCCCCACAATTCACGGGGTCAGTGCTGTGGTGATGTTAACAGTGGGCCCAGTTCTGTTCTGCTCCATCTCAGCCATCACTTTAGGGTGCCCTCTCCCCCTCACAGAGGCAGCTGCAGAGTCTGGGGTGGTGGGATGGCAGAGGACCCTGCAGCCCACAGTCAAGCTGCATCTCTTTCCAGGCATCCTGGGGTGAAGTGGCCCTTAATTGTCAGGGAAGACAGGAGGACAAGCTGCTGTCCTAATCCATTGGGGGAGAGAATAACGGGGCAAATGGAAGCATGGGGGAGGCCTCTACTGGTGCCGGCAGGGAAAAGGATCCCTTGCTCCTTTCCAACTGTGAATGTAGCCGCTCCTTGCAGTGGTGACTTTTTACTTCCTACGGAAGACTGCTGAAAAGCCAGAAGCTGTACATCACCAAAGGACAAGAAATCAAAGGGAAGTCTGTTGTTTTTCACAACCTGAAAGTAAGAAAACTAAAATACTTATAAAAAGTTTGTAAGAGGATAAGCCAGAAGTGATGGGTGGCACATGACTAGCAATTCCAGCACTTGGGAAGGCTGAAGCAGGTGAATTTCAAATTTTCATCCCAGTAGTACAATTTAGCAACTAAGTGAAACCCTGACTCAAAATAAAATGTTTAAAGTGCTGAGGATGTAGCGTATGTGAAGACTCAATTCAACCCACAAGTTCTGAAGCAATAAAACAGAAAAGAAATAAAACTGAACCTCCAAGAGGTTAATAATCTTGTCCAAAATCTTTCTTTTAACAATTTTTGTATCTAGGATTCAAATTAATACCTATGTGACATCAAGGCATGTATATTCAGCCACTTCCTGACAATGATATGCAAATAAGTCATCAATCTATGTCTGTTAGTGCAGGAAAAGAAAATCCAAGACAATGAGAAATGAAAAATAGCTACATTTGGCAGATCTCCAGGAAAATTAGCAGATAACCTATGGCCTTTTGCATTCATTATCTAACAAAACTGAAGGTATCATTAAGCTTTAAATAAAGAGACGTGTCCCTGATTCTCTTCTTTGATTATATTTTCCCTAGTATCCATACTTTATTCAATATTCTAAATAGTATGTCTATAGAAAGAAAAATTTTTGATGTAAGGTTCTAGGTTTTTTTGACAGTTTCATCATTCAAAACAAAAAAAATTAATCACTAGGCACATTCATGTTTTATCCTTTAGTAACACTCATTATGGATTTGTGAGCATAAGTTAGCACTTAAGGTCAAAGCTAGCAGGTTTAAGAATACAGTAAAATAGCAAGCTGATTGCCAAGGCTAGTTGGCTACATTTGTCTTATTTTACCTGAAACAGCAGGATATAAAACTTGTGGCCTTGCTGACAATGTGTTACATTATATTTTAATTTAATCATTTTGTATTTTATTGTTCCAAAACTGCTGGTTTATTTCATCATAGTAGCTATTTTAAATTTTGGTAAATTTAATTTCATTTGCTTTACCTATATGTTAAAATTGTACTTATGACATATTACTAACCTTTATGAGTTTTGTTTCAGAAATTAACAAATGACTTGTTCTTGGTTATGTTACTAAGGGTAGGTGGCTAGATTCAAACAGAAATTCTGAAGTCTCAAATCACTGTCAAGTCTCCTGTAGATGCCTTGCGAATTTCAATATATTATTATAAAATATGGTTCCTCTAAGAATAGAAATAAACACCTTAGAAAATGTAGGCAATGTGTAAAATTGTCATAAAAATGAAAAGAAAAATCTTCTCTAAATTAACGATAATCTGCCTTTTCCTTTTATCCCAATCAGTTTTTCATACTGTAGATTATGAAGTAAAGGGAATAGTTTTCTTTCACTTATCAATTTCTAAAAAGAAATTGTGTTACTCAAAATATTGTAAAATTTATTCTTCTTTAAGTATTTTCTTCAAAAATTGAGCCTACCTATGATGTATGTTAGATTGATAAACAATGAAGCATTTATTAGATTCAATTTTTATTGAGGAACTCATTCTCAATATTTGAACAAAACCCCACAAATAAATGTTTTCACTATTGATTTCAGTTTTCCAAAATATTATTTATTTCCTTTCATTGTCTCATGTTCAGGAACATTCTTACCTTTGATTCCTGTTTCTCTGTGGGTCCTCTTTCCTATCAATTTGCTCTTTTTGCTGTTTTCTGATTTTGAGTGTGTTCCCCATGCAAGGCATCCCTGTGATTTCTGTGCCAGTCTCCAGCCTCACAACCTCTTGGTGCAGAATTGAAAGGCTATTTAATTATTTATTTTTGTAGCTTCCAATATACTTACTTTGCTTCATTCAGATTGATCTATCCCTGGTCCTACTCTGTGAGTTATATGACTATGTTTTAGGAAAATCATACTTGATCAGTGTGGGTATTGGACTTATGTAGTTGCCAAAAGAGAGATGGGAAGATACATATCTTTAAATGAGTTATTTTAGGATGGAAGAGAAAATGGATGCACCTTGAGGCCATGAAGTCAAGTAAAGTTATTTAAACATGTAGTTTTAAATTTCACTTGGTTTCTCTTATATGACAAACAAACTAAAGCACCAAACAAAATACATATAACAGGAAAGAGGGAGACAGATGCTTTGCAAATGAAAAGAGAACCAAGAGATAGAGGAAAGGAGGAGAAAAAGACATAGATTTAAAATGTTAAGTAGGTTATATATATATATATATATATATATATATATATATTTTCTACTGCATATAACATGTGAAATCATTATGGAATACAAACAAGTGCTAATAAAAACAAAAAGATGTTGAACAAAAGATATCAAATATGTAATGATGAGAGTTTCCTTAAATGAATTAAATATACATGAAGAGGTAGGAAGGTAGATAAGAGTGCTGTCTCTAGACAGAAGAAAAACTCTGAAATGCAATAAAAATATCCATACGTTACCAGAATAAGTTAAGGGAAAATAACAGAAAAGTGAACATCAGGTCAATATTCACAGAAAGTGTACATAATATGCAACAAGTTTGGATTTTGTTTAAAAAACAAAAATAGTCATAGCCCATATTAAAATAAATGAAGAAAAAAACAATACTCCAAAAACCTATACATCTTTCAACTGAAAGTATTGATTGAATGATGACAAAGGAAGAATACACTCTGTTATACAAGTTAATGATGTGAATTAAAATATGTAAACTGAAAGATATTAATAAATTAGAAACTTATAGATACTGAAAATATGGGAAGAAAGACAAAGTAGAGAAAACAACCAAAGAATTACAGAACATTTATAAACTTTCAGTTTTAGAAAAAACAAATTTTATGTTTAAATTAAGACTAATGTGCAGAATTTCTTTGGCGATGCAGTGGCATCTGGACTCTTATGTAATGATTTTATGTTAAGAAAATAATGAGAAAATTGCATCTTCTATGAGCGGAGTCAATTTCTATCCAAGTAGTAGAATATTAGTGGGGAACCCAGGAAGAAATTTGGGGAAAAGTACAACACTCTGAAACTGAAAGATAGGTAAAGATTGGAATCTGGTTCAAGGATTGGCTCAGGATTGAATATAATTCATGAATCTTATTTTTTCAAGAGTTTACTTGCAACAAATAAAAATAAATCTGTCATTGCAGAGTCACAGTGCCATACTCTTCCTTCGCACTGGTTAACTGGAGGGTGTTTTTGAAAGGAAAGAGTAGCATCATCCGTCACCTGGGCAGCAACTTTAGCTCTGTGGAAAGCCCACTGCCTGGATTCTTCTTGTGTCTTGTTGCAGTTCACGAGGGTGGAAGTTACCGAAAGAAGAGGAAACAGTGGTGCCAAAAATGTTCAAAGTCTTTGTAAAAGTTCTAAGATGATTTGTGAATCATTTAGTTAGAGAACTGATTATATAATAGCACACTTCTTGCAAAGAAAAAACCATAATTAAACATCAAATGATTCTATTTCAAAATAGTAATGCATGAAAAATGTTAGAGGAGTTTAAATAGACTGTGGCTAGCCCAAGCTAGGAAGACTCAATATTAAAAAGATCACTATTGTTCCAAAGTTATTTTAGGAATCTCATAGGGTTTAAAAAGTACACTTAAAAAGATTAAGTGGCAAAGAAGAAAATTATGGGCATGCTCATCCAAAAGTCCATTTGGAAAGCATGCCATGATAGCCAGGATATGTCTGAAAATTAATAATCAGAAGAGATTTCAAATCAATTTTTCAGTTAGTAAGAAATATTGGATGTCAAACTGTATTCTCACAAATATTAATTAAAGATGAGTTTATCTGTTAAATGTTTAACCACTCATGAAAACATTAAAATTAAAATGCAATTTTGTATGAAAATTATTGAGAGAATTTATAATATTGACAACATGGAATACAAAAAGGAAAGATATACATTTGACAATATGAAAATGCAAAATTTCTACTTGAAAAGTCATACAAATGAAGCTGAAAAATGAGTTACAAATCAGTGGCAAATTGTTGCACTCATGACAAGAAAGTGCAAATTTATTTAAATACAAGAAAGATTAATAAGTAAATAACCCATAAAGAGTGAATTCATTAAACATCACATAAATCTGTGACTAGATACAAAACAACCCATAAACAGAACTTCATAACCTTATAGAATGATTGTAATTTCAGTGAAAGGTATAAGTTTTATGTATTAAATTAATCAAAATAATTTAAAACATTGAATTTTGATGTTAGGAAATAAGTATTTCCTGAGTGGCTCAGAATACATTATTGCAATATATATGAAAGATAATTTAGAAATATAAACAAAATATTTAAGTTTATGCAATATTTGATAGGGTATGATGGTGTATGTCTGTAATCTCAGCACTCAGGGCGAAGGCAGGAAAATTATTTTAAGTGACTCCCCTTGAATGCAGAACAATTGTTGCAACTTTGATTATATGGAGACTGATTTCCTTGTACTGATATGAAGAGAGCTGACTATGGTATTTCCTTCTCTCTTCAATTGTCTCTAAGCACTGCAAATAAGGTTAGCTGAGGCCCTGGTATGTAATCTTTAACACCATCAGACAGTCTCCTGTTTCCTCCTATGTATTCTCTGTAAAATATATAATCACAGCAGGATGGTAGAGCCAGTCACCTCCAGACTGTCAACTGGATATAAGCCTCAAGGTAAAGAGGCTATGATTCCCCAGGGCACAAAAATTTACATATCAGAAACCTAAGCAACAATCTCCAAAAACAATTTAGTTGCTACCTTAATTGAATTACGCAAATTGATTCTTCTGCATATCCTTATCTGTACCTTTTGCAGAGTTGCTTTTCACAGTATCTCACTAGCCAGTTCATGTTACTCATGTAGTTCCTGCCATCCTTACTGTCACTCATCTTTGAACCACCCACTTTCCACTTCTTCACAAGATAATAAATTCTGGGAGAGGCCTAGGATCAGGCCTTTGTCCACACATCCTCATGGGGATTAGATTTAGGACTACTTGGTTGCCCTTAACTTGGAATATCTGTTGATGTCTTTATTCTCATGGAGGGTTGCAAATTGAAGGTGGTAAATTGGAATTATCTTGCTGAGATTCCAATAACAACTCAATAGGATTATAAACATAATTTTTTGCAATGTGAGGAAGACTGGGAAAAGGATTATAGTACTTGGATAACTATACTCTTATGTTTGAATTTACAATATTTGGTGCTCAACGACCAAAACACACAACCTTCATACCACAAGAACCGACCATCATCCAGGAAACAACCCACTGGACCTTGTGTGATGAATTTTAAGGTAAGCAGAGCAATTTCCTAATTATTTTGCTCAGACACAAGTAGTAATTTATACACTATCGCTAAGGGTAACTATGGGCCAAAACTATTCATTATCTACAGGAGTGAAAGACTTCAGCTTATTGATTATAAAATTATTGAAAGATTCAGATATTACTGTATCACCTAAAAAAGAGTTTTGACCGCTCCAACAAATAACTATGCTATAACCTTCTTTCCCCAAAGCTGGTACACTTGATATGAAAGTTTGGGATAGCATAGATAAAACCCTTCAGGAAGCCACAAAAAGCAAAACTAAACAACTCCACCCTGAAACTATAGCTATTTTTAATTTAGTAAAAGTAGCTCTTGGGTCCTTACAAATTAACTTAATAAAAGACACAGACCACCAGCAAATTTCCATTACCAAAGACAACCTAATGGCTAATGCAATTGAACTACAAAAGAGCCCTGAAGTAACAATAGCAAAAAATTCAGATCACCACAGTAACATGCCTCCTAAGGAGTTGAGACAGACAAATGAAATTGTGGCAAGGTCAGCCTGGGCTAAATAGAGAGCTTAAGGCCAGCCTCAGCTATACAGTGAGACCCTGTCTCAAAAACAAAAAAAAATCAAACACAAAAACCCTCAGAAACATGTAGACTTTTCCCTATGCATAAACATTATATGCAAGAATTTTCAAACAAACATTTGTAAAAGCTACAATAAAACAATGCAATTACCTGAAGTAGGAACTAGGTAAGGGAAAGTGGAAGTAAGCACCAGGGATTATTTCACAGATAGGTTTCTAAAAGGTCTAAAGGGCTTGCAAATAAATCAGTCCTTTGCTAGGAAAGAAAACGTGTTTCTCTTGCATGAAAGTTGGTCATATACTGTGTGTGTGTGTGTGTGTGTGTGTGTGTGTGTGTGTGTGTGTGTGTAAGAGAAATGCAGACATTAACTCAATGTAATACCCATCATAATCTAATAAAAAGATATTAAATTAAGAATGGTTTTCTAAAATTCTGGAACACATAAGTATGTGCACGCACATTTCTTTCATTTGTCACACTGTACACTACCAGAGACGTCTGGAACAGTGGCCTGGCCCTGGCCACTCATACATATGTGTAAATTGTTTGTAAGAATGCATGTGAATAAGTAAACATCACTGAGTGCGATACAGACTCTTAATTTTATTGGTGATATGCAGAGAAATACATCTGGAGATGAACAAAATTAAGAAAATGATCTGAGACTTGTGACCAGACAGAGGTCACTGCAGACACCAAACGGGTAAAAGGATCTGATGTCAGCCTGCACAATGACACAGGAAGGGGCTTGTGGTATGCACTTAAAGAACATTAAAGCTGAAATCAAAGCCAAAAGAGAACCACAGTAAATATATACATTCTATCGGTTTTTTGTTTTTGTTTTTGTTTACTATTTCTATTTTCTGATTAGTAAATAGATGTATTGGTCACATAGCATGGCTGTCTCACAGCAGAGTAAGTAACAATAGAACCTTGCTTTTCCAAAAACAGTACCTTCTCCAATACACCTCACAACACATGTAAGGGAGAAGTGGACTTCAAATTCCTGAGGAATTTATCTTTGTCTCCAGTTATATTTGAGCACATAGTCTAATTTTAATATACTCCCAAAACCTTCTGAGTTCCTTAGCCCAAGGTACTTCATATCCTGCTAGGTAAGTGGGAGAAAGGAGTTGTGTCCATTCTCAAATGTTTAACAGAAAAAAAAAAAAAAAAAAAAGCAGTATTTACAAAATAAAGCGATATTATGTCTTAAGGGGATCACATAACTTACTTGAGAAACATCAGAGTTCCTGCCTACCCCGCCACAGCTTTTCTTACTTAATTCCCATATTGTGGATTCAACCCAGGGCCTTCACACAGAACCTTATTCCCAGTTGTCTGTAGTTTTTATTTTGAGACAGGATCTCTAACTGCCCAGGCTGGGCTGGAGCTCATGTCCGCTTGCTTCAGCCTTCCCCAAAGCTGAGGTGATAGGTCTGCTCCTCCAAGTTCTGCGCAGCGCTACTTTCTTGAAAGAACTAAATACAACCTGTGAGCTAAGGCATGACGGGAAAAGGGAGATGAAATGTTTCCAGAGGATAAAATGGGATGAACAACAACTGGGGAAAAGCATGTCCTGGCGCCCAGGAAGACAAAGCTGCGCAGGCATAGTCCCTAGAAAGGGGGACCCCGGAGGAGTGGCCAGGGGCAGAGAAGGCCAATGTCAGGAAAGCTCTCCTGAAGAGCTGGGATAGCCTCTTGCTGCCCCTCTACCATGCTGTCACCCTGTGACAGCTGGGCCTTCCCACCTAAGCAGAGCTGCCACAGGGCCCAAGCTCGCACACTGCGGAGCGTCTCACAGGTGAGACGGGGTTCTGATGCCGGACAGGGGAGCATCGCTGCCTTCAGCTGGGTTATAGGACTGGGTTCCAGGCAATCTAGGACTCAACTGCAACTGAGTGTGGAAACAGAAACGACAAGTCTTCAAGGTTCTCCTGAAACAGCAAGAGGTGGTATAGATCCTGGCCAGATGGAGAGAGAATCCTTTGACTTTGGTTCAATGTTTTTCATTTTGAACAGTTGAGAGACTCATTTAACTTTAAACATTTTAATTTTAAAGTCAAAGTGTTGTCTTTAGCTGAAGACAATGGGAAGACACCCCCATTCCCTTTGCTGCTTGCAAAACCAAGAAAAAAATCCTACTTATTTTGTGTCCGAAAGCTTATTTTTTTCCTTCCTTTCCTATGGGGGAAGTAAAAACAAGGTGTGGTTTACTTATTCTATTGACATTTGAGTTTGCAAAGTAGAAAAATGAGTGCAGTATACATGATTAATATTAATAATGATAATATAAGCTCCTACAAAGGTTCCCTGCTAATCTTATATTATTCAGTCTCTGGCACATAATGAACATCCTGAATATTTAATAGCTGAAAGAAAGAAAACTCAATTGTGAGAACATCTCAAGCTGTCATATATATGCATGAAAACCCCCTTATTCCATGACAGGGCACAATAGACTGGATCTGTGTGTGGTAAAATACGACATTTTTACACCCTTAGTCAAATGTCACTATAGATTGCAAGTGACATCTTATGACAAAGAACAACTTCCTGTAGAGTACGAAAAATATAAATCCTTCTTTCTTGGCTAAGAATTCATATTGAAAGGTCATTGCCATGCACACAGTCCCACCAAAGCTGCTTCATGCACTTTTTATTTCTGTCCCCATATCATCAGGCAGTGGGAATGGGCCTGGGATAGTTAACAGGCAGAAGGAAGACAGGTAAGGGAGGCTCTGCAGGGGGAAAACGGTGGAGCAACCCAGAAATAACAGGGGAATCACAGAATCCGCATGTTCAGGCCTTTGCACTGTAGAAGAAGAAAGGCAGTTTTCCTTTTTACTCCTCTTTATTTCTTTCTTTCTTTCTTACTGCCTCCCCCACAAGGCACAGGCATCTTCTTCCAGCAGAAGCATGTTCCTCCAAAGCACACAAAGGCTTTATGAGATACGAAGTTTTCTTAAGAAAATGAGCTTTTTTCCAATTCAATTCACGCTGGAAATGAAGTTGGTTTGGTGCATTACGTGAATTGTGGCACTTTGCTCTATATTTATATAGTCAGCATTTTGAATGTAACAACAGAGAATAAGGGAATAATTGGGAAATGGGAATAGATCTCGGAGCAATTGATTTTTATTTAGAGAATGAAAAAGTTGCCAGCAAAAGAAGCCTTAGCATGCCTTTTTATAGGATAAGCTGTTACAACTCATTTTTCCACTTCATTTAAAAACTGTCACTTCTGCATATCAGGTCTGATTGTCACACTTTCCCTGCTTTCACTTTGGTCTTCCTACCTCAAAAAACAATTAAATGATTTTCAACATTTCTTCTCATTCTTATGCCTAGTAGTGTTTGCTAAAAGGGGAGTAACTTCTGGAAACCAAAGTTAGAAATCCTTTAAAAATTTCTTGAAAGCTGAATTCTCCCAGTTTGGTTCAGATGACATACCCATTGGATGTGGACAGGAAAATCTGTTTAACGATGTTTTCAAGTAAGCACTACTATTCTTGAAAGATTTTATTTGCATATTGGCAGGACTTTCTGAGTTAATCAGTGGATTCCCTGTTATAAAGCAGATATGAAACCAGACTCAGGACAAGAGAGGAAATTTCTGTTATAATTGTTTAAAATCTATCAGGTATATTAAAAGTACATTCTCTTCTTACATTGATTTTTGGAAATATAACACACTTTACCACTTCTAAAAGAATTTTCCACTGAACATTAGACATATATTTGCAAAAACTGCTGAATGAAGCTATTGAAAACTTATATATTATGTGAATACTGTGGAATCACAATTTACATGAAAGAAAAACATTCTAAATATAATAAGATTGTATCTAGGTGTTGCAATACACATTTTTGTGCTTTCGGTTTTAATTCATTGGCTATAATTTGTAAAGTTTAAATCAGTGCATTTGTCATAATAGGAAAATATAAAAATGTACACTGTGAAATACATTTTAGACCAAACTCTTAGTATGTTATAACATTTCTTATTCATATACAAAGCCTTTGCAGATAAACTAAGTTGAAAACTTCCAGCGGCAGATATTGGCTCTGTGGTTGTTAAAATTTATGCCTAGAGTATCTTCCCAGAGGCTCATGTGTCCAGAGATGAGACCTTGAAAGGAGATTGAGTCATTGAAGTGCTATTCTAGTCATGGACCAATCCACAAATGAGTTTAGAGCCAAACATGCGAGCGATAGGGCCAGTTCCAAAGATGCATGTCTTGGTTACTTTTCTCTCTTTGCTGAGACAAAAATACCTGACACTGCAAATTAGAGAAAGATGGTTTACTTATCTTACATTTTTTGGAGGCTTCAGTTCATACTCAGCTAGCTCCAAGGCAGATTGGCGTGGTTGAGGGGCAGCCATTCGTGGTAGTTGCAAAAAGCAAGATGGAAGGGGCAAAAGAGGGAAAAACAAGCCTCCTTTCCTCCTTTATATTGTATGACGGCTCCCCATCCCTAGACAGTGCAGTACTCACACTGTCAGTCCAAGCACTTGACAATGAACCCATCACAAATGCTAGAATCAGCCTCTTGCATGACTGCATGGGGCTTGGAGAACCAACTAGACACAAACCATAACAAGGCAGATCACTGGTGGTGACCTAGAAAGGTATGACTCCTTCCCAAGTTCCTCCATTCTCTTTCTGCCTCCTGGATGACATGTGATGAGCCAACATACCCTGCCTGGGACATTCCACTGTGATGCTTCTACCTTTGAGGTAGCTCATCATGGACAGAAACCATGAACCAAAGTGAACCTCTCCACTGTCTGGGTGTAGCTGTCAGGTGTTTTGTCCCTATGATGGGAAACAAACAATACTGTGAATGTTTATTCATCCATGAATCTACTCATTAGTATTTCTTAGCCCTGGGCTAACTTGTACAAATATTTTGTATTTCCATTCACTATGTGTTATTATTGTGTTATTATTTCATTATTCATTTTACAAATAATTAAAAAGTAGGTAGAACTTGTATTCTTTTTCAGGACTGGCCACTCCATCTCCAGTGGAGACCCTGAATTGCAGCTGGTTGTGGAGGGTACTGGAGTCCCCATTTCCATATCAGCCTGCCATATTAAAGTGGATACTGCAGAAATCTCAGGCAAATGGATTTTGAATGTATTTTATGACCTTGCATGTATGCTGAAGGACATAAGTAGTGTGTATGGAAGATGGAAACCACAAAAATGAAATGAAGTCATAAATCCACCACATATACTGTGATCCAGGATAATACTAACACAATTTAAAGGTTGCACTCTTAACTTTATGCCATTACCCTATTTCTACAATGCTAAAGGAAAAATTTTTATATTCTCTTTCTAAAAGCATATATTAGTTGAAAAGCACATAGTTTCGTAGTTTTCTTGTTTTTTATAGTAATGAAATCACTTGATATGTAAGATTCTTATATGCTCTCTATATATTTCTATAACTATTGCTTTCTATTGCCCATAACTATTTACATTTATTGGTATATTCTATTGAATAAACACATTACAATGGCAATTTATTGTTTTCAATATGTTACTTATACAGAGCAGAACACATGCACACACACACACACACACACACACACACACACTCTCTCTCTCTCTCTCTCACACACACACACACACACAGAGACTATTGTATAATTCTTGCTTCTGTGTCCATATATAAGATTTACTCTAACATGTATAATTGGGAGTGAATATGTTAGATCAACATATATTGTGTCGGTATATCACTACATATAAATCAATGCTGCAAAACAATGCTAGCATTTTCCAATATGTTTGTATCAAATCAAATAAGCTATAGTGACTCAAATAAATTCAGTTTTACAGTCATTCTATTCAATGTGTGGTGCTATCAGACTTTATAATTATTAGAACTCTAAGATCCTTGAATTATATCTCATTATAATCTTGATTTCCACTCTTCTGATTAGTAATCAAGATTAAAATGTTTACATGTGTCTGTTGGCCATCTATATTTCTTCCTTTTTGAAATACCTATTTATACATCATCCAGTTTTAATAAACCATTATACATTCTTTGTTATTTCCAAGTTGCATTCACATTTAGAAACAAAAGTATATTTTGCTCATGTCTTATGCTAATTCAGGATTTGCAATTTTTATTTCCTTAACATTGCCTTTTTCTAATCAATATCCTAAATGTCAAAGTTTCCACTTATGATCTGAATTTCTATATCTTGTTTAAAATACATTTCTTTACTGTAGCAAAATAGTTTCCTATATTAACTTTTAAGAGTGTTTAAATTGGTCTTTGAAAAGAAAACTCCAATCCACTGGAATTAATTTTGCATGTAATATAAGAGTGTTACTCAATTAACTTGATATATGAGGAACTAGATATTTTATTGAAGGGCATGTCTCTCCCTCACTAACTTACACAGCCTTAACCTTATTCAGTAGTTTCATATCATTTGGAGATTCTCAGTCTTGTCTCACTCTGTTCTACTTATCAGTATATCGACTGTCTATAGCTATGTTTAATTATGCAACACTGTGTGCTTTAGTATATAGCAGGAGAGTTTTCTCCTATTCTTAAATTTGACACAGTCACCCAGTTTTTGTAATCTGTGTGTCATAGTATTCACAAAAGTAACATTGAACATATTGAATAAATGTGTAATTAATTATGGATAAATGTGGGGAGAGTTGAAATACTATATTGCATTTTTCTAGCTAAGGATATGGTAAAGTTATTTGCTTAATTAGAAATTCTTTAATGTTCAGTAAAGATATGATTATATCTATTTTTGGCACATATGTCAATTAATATTTCTTTTATTTTTTGTTACTTTATACTGATGTACCTAACTTAAACAATGTCTTATAAATTATTTTTGTCAAATACAAGCAAATAGAAATAGATTGTTATTATTTGAGCTAAAATCTCTTTGCTGATTTTTAAAGTAATTTACATAAAAATTATTTTACTCCTCATATGAAAAAACATCAACTACGAAAAGTAAAAGCTTTGAAATTTTGCATTGAATAATATTTAATTTGCATTTATCTCATTGATCTTATTTTGGATTATGTACAACTATGTTTTCCATTTTTACTCTTTCAATTTTTCTGATTACTTTTGAAATCTCCATTATTAGGTGATGTGTTGCTTATGAATGAACTCAATTACAAAATCAGTTTTTAATTAAAATTAATAATTCCAATATCTCAAATTTTGAGTGTTGGCATAGTTTCATGGTAGGGTGTTTCAATTTTTTTGTGTGTATATTTCTATTTAATGTTAATCTCTAAGTCTGCTAAGTGGCTAAATTGATTGTTGTAGACACCATGGATTACTTGGAAATCAGTGTGTCACCGACCTGGAAATCCTTGTGGCTTGTTCCATAAAACCTGCAACTCTGGCTCCATTCTATCCCCAGATCCAAGGTTCCTCACCATGTCACAGTGATAAGGTAGCTTTTGCTGTGAAATTCTCCATGCAGTTTGCATTTCATATCAGTGCTCTTTGCTACATCTTCAGGGTTGCTTGGTTTTTGTGTTATGGGCTATTGGCCTGCAGGCCACAGAAATTTTCCTAACTTCACAGCCTTTAAAAAGTATGTTTTCTAAAGATCTAATTCATTTTGTTTCTTGAATTTTTGTTCTTTTGTTTTATTTTGTTTAAATTGGGCATTTCTTTAGGTACCTGGCCCAGAACACTGCCAGACATGAAGTCCATGAGCTAAATACTTTCATTTTCCAAAAGTATCTTTTAGAATATGAATGAATGTAAAAATCAGCCCCAACTGGGATAGAATATTGAACCTGACACTGAACTATTGTTTTGTAGGTAAAAACAAATTTCTACATAATCTTTCATACTTTAAGAAAGAAATCCAGAAACAGACGGATTGCCATGCTTTTGTTCTGTCATATGGATTTACACCAAATAAATCCACAAGTGTTCAGATATTAACTTAGGTTTTCTAAATGCATGTACTCCCAGCTTTTGATGAACATTATCTGTGTTGTAGGTTCATCTGTTTCATCAACTGAGACTCAAAATAGAAGAATCCTATAAAGTCTCAACCTAGCATCCCAAAGCAAGGGTGAGAACCTCCTCGTCTCATGCTATCTCCATGTGCCTGTGGGGCTGCTGTTACCTAGACAGTCTAAGTTAACTCCACAGTGTATCCTACATTCCTATCAGAGAAGCAGAAATACAAAAGAAATGAGACCTCTCTTGCCAGTAAAAAGAATACAGAAAGCTACATAAAAAATGCTTCTTCATCTCATCAGTGTCAATAATTTACACCTAATTGAGATGAACCTGAAAAATTTGGTAGCTATCTCTGGCAACTACACTTCTAGGTAACATTTGGGTGACCTAGTAGTATTGAAGACGCAAGATTGAACATGAGAATTCAAGATGTTGTTTTTTCCTTTTGTTATTCATTGTTGAATTCTCTGTGCGATTCAAGGCACAATATGCACAGAATGGTTGCATAGCCTCCATAGTCACAAATGGAGCAGTATCCCAAAACCCAGAAAGCTCTAAAGCCAAAACAATGGCACAAAAACATTGCCAAAACATGCCAGGAATAATGCTGAATGCTCCTCATACTGTACAGAGCATTTCATTCTGAAAATTAGTCTAATGTCAGTCATTTCTCAAAAATAGACAGTAAGGACTTGGCTCGTAATAGTTCACTTGATAAATGGCCTGGGAAGCATTAAGAGAATGTGAGGGACTGAGGCAGGAAGATGCAACTGATAATGTGCCATGTTGGACAACTGCAGCAAGATTCCATGGAGGACCCTCTGAGAAGCTGGGCCACCTTCACGTGACCAATAAAGGAAAAGAAAGGCAGAGAATATTCTCTATATTCACCATGTGTAGCAGTTCGCATCTGTCACTGTTCTAAAGTTTCCCTTAATTCTCCAACACTAATGTCTTTGCTGGTGCTAGGAATAAACATGCGACCCCTGTTTCCACACAGAGAAACTAAGAAAGCCACAGGTACTGTGTATCAGTCAGCTTTTCCATTGCTGAATCAAAAATATGACACCTAAAATTTAACAGAGAATATGTTCGTTTTGGTTCATGGTTGACTCAAGGCAGAAACATGCTAGAAAGGCATGCCAGAGGGAAACTACTGAGTTCATGGTGTCTGAGAAGCAGAGAGCAGGAGAAGAGCCAGAAAAAAGGGCACAGAGTGCAGACATTTTCCCCTTGTAACCCACTTCATTCAATTGGTCCCCAACAACTAATAGTCCATTCAACTATGAATACATCAAGATGCAATCCCATTGGTGAGGTTAGGACGCTCACAGTTCAATCACCTCTCCAGGAATCATTGAGTCCAGTCAGGTTTACAATCAAGATAAACTGGTTTACACAGTTAGGACAATTCAGCTGGAAGTAGGCCAGAGGTATTGACAAAAGACTGCCAGAACCCAGTATGGAAATACTTTGTCATTTTCTAAATAACTGTGTTGATGCTCAGAGATTTTGAACCTTGCCTAGTAAGAGGTCCTGCTTGGTACTGCTTGACACCTTGTCATTCTGACTCATAGCTGGTGCTGTAGACCACAGCTCTGTAAAAACATAAACACTCTTTTACTGAAGAATGCTTATGTTTCTAGATTTCTGACATGTCAACATGGATATGTAGCATCCCTGCTTAGGAACTCTGGCTTAATTCTACAAGTACCTCCCTCTATTGATTCAGTAATGTGAGCCTTTCTTGGTCAGATTCCATCCACCGAGCTTCTAAGACTCCATCTTACCTCTTCCCAATTGATGCTGCTGGTGATGGCTGTCAAGAGATGATTATCTAAGTACTGTAACACTGGGCATGTTGTCTGCCCACTGTCTTATCTATCTATATCAGACAAAGGAAAAGTAAGCTCAGAAGCGGAGCTTGAAAGGCACATGTTCACAGGATGCTACATAGATTCTCTCCTACTAGTTGTCAAACGTTAGCAGAGGAAGAAAATTATTAAGTTGCCTCCACCTGGGGGAGTGTTCCCTTCAAGAGATAAACAATGTGCTTGGATCTGTGTAGGTTTTCTTTATCAGAGTAAAGAATGTATACTGTGCACATGTGTGTGTTGCTGCCTCCACTTGCAAACTAAGTGAAATATTCATGCTTGCTTACACTTCTCTCTCTCTCTCTCTCTTTCTCTCTCTCTCTCTCTCTCTCTCCTCAAAGGGATAACATAGACAAGATGCTAGCAAAAAACAGGATCGATTCTTGAATAAAACCAAAGAACTTTGGCAAAATCTTTGCCATTCTGGTGAAGCTTCTATCAAATTAGACAAAATCATCTTCAAAATGATGTGTTGTAATACTCGTGCTCTTCCATAGAAAAGACTCAGTATGTGGAAAACTTTCTTGGTGACTGGTCTTTGTTGTTATTCTCATTGTACCCTTTGGATCTGCCAGTGTCTCCCATGACTCTGTCCAGTATGTCCGATGCACACTCACTCCATCATCAACTTCATGTTCCCTCTCAGCTGCACAACTCCAGCCCAAGACCAAGACTGGAGGTGACTTTCCAGGTCTTTGCATCTCAGAAACATGTCTGGTACTCATACTTTCATTTTCATAGGCCCCAGTCTTTTCTGCAGCTGTAGTTATCTCTCAAATTAAGTGCATAGTTATCTATGTGATGATTTGTTTGGCCTAAAGCTCTCTCTGTCTTGCCATCCATGACAAAACAAAAGTTTTCATTAATTCCATCTATTATTTTTAAACACTAAGTTTTTAAAATTAATCTTTCTTCTAATTACAATATAAATATGATTCTATATATGGTTCAATTTGCAAACATATCAATTCAATTTGAAAATTATTGCATTATATAGCATTATACTCTACTTAGGTGGAGGAGCTACCATTATTGTATTACTTTAATTATTCTGACAAGGTTTTATATTTGAAAAACTCATGTCAGGGCTCTTTTTTCTTTGTTATTTATACTAACCCACAATAAATAACATCTTGTATGAATGAGTAAGATTTCCTTTTTCCATTCATTTACTTTGGATAAATTCCCAGAAACAGTGGTCAAGGTATATATATCTGCCTATTGCTCCAAAAATATATCCTTAGACATACTCTAAAATTAATAAGTTTAAATTTCTACTAGCTATATATCAATGCTAGTGAACCTATGGTATGTGTGTTATATGCTTTTCTTTTTTAAAAAAAGATGTTAATGTGTGAGTTTTTTCTAAACTAAAATCTCAGTGTTCAGATTTCATTACATTTTATCACTTTGTGATTAAATAAGTGGGCTTTTGATCACAGTTTGTGATCTAAAACATTCACTATTACTACTATATAGAATCCCTATTCTCTTGTCCTTCCTTCAAGATAGGCAATAAAGTATTAACAAACTGATTAAGTACTTCTACTTTGTTCTCTGTGTTTATATAAACTTGAAAGCAGAAGATTACTCATATGTGGAGAGGAGTATGTGTTGGTTCATTTACTACATCATTATTCTTATTATATTAGGATTCTCTAGTAAAACAATAAATAGAAAGTATCTGTATAATTACATAAAGGAAAGGATTAGGAATGCTGAGATTAAGGCAGAAGAATCTACAGTGGCTGTCTACGTGCTGGAAGGTCATAGAATCCAGTAGCTTCCCTGACCAAAAAAATGGAAACCACAGAAAGAGATGGATCTAAGGCTGGAGAATTCATGATAGAGTCAATGGCCTAAAACTACAAGAGGAATCTGACCAAACTGGAACCCTAGGTCCAAAGATGACTCTGTTAGCTGCTTTTCTGTCTCTCAGTCCTGAGACAAAATACCTGATACCCAAAATTAAGGCAGAAAAGGTTTACTTTGTTCACAGTTTGTGAAGGTTTCAGTCCATACTCAGATGGCTCAAAGGCAGAGCATGTGAAAGAAGACAATCTTTCATAGCAGTGAAAAATATAAAAGCATTAAGAGCAAAAGGGGCAAAATGCAGGAACAGGTCTCTTTTCCTCCCTTATATTATATGCAAGCTACCTACCCTAGGGCAGTTGTAGCACTCACACTCTCTACTCCAAGCACCAAACAATGAACCAATTACATACTCTGGATTTAGCTGCTTCTGAAGAAAAGCCTGTCCCCCATGACTGCATCAGGCACTGGGGGAACATTCAGACATAAACCATAACAGTGACAGTGAACACTGAAGCTTTTTTCCAAACAATCATACTTCCTTTTTAATTCCATCCAGACATCAAATGTACTGATTCTTGAACCCCATATTCAAATGAATCTTCCCCTTAATTTGCTGGTCTCCAGGTCAGTCATTGACAGACACCTATCTGTTAGGTAACTCTTAATCCATTCAAGTTGACATATCATAATCAACAGTCACAGTCACTTAACTTTTCCCCATGTAAATTAAAGAAAATCTAAAATAAGCTGTTAAATAACTAGAAAGTGTTACAAAATATGAATTCACTCTATTTGCCCTTATAATGTTTAATTTTTTGATTTATTTAATGATTTTATTTAATGTGTTGATGTATTTTCAATGTATTTGCTGTTTTCAAGTTTTTACTGTTTGCTTGTTGTAGTATTTCACATAAGTGTGTATTGAACATTTTTGTGTATAAAATGCACTTACTGCCTTCACTTCTCACCTCTCCAACAAGAAAGTACCAAAAGGTGAAATTGACAAAACAAAAAGGCAAAATGCAATCTCAAACATCTAGTCTATCAGGAGCAAGTACAGGGGACATTGAAAGACAGAACTTTAAAAGTTATATAGCAGAAATTTTTGAAAATATAGCAAATGAAGTAAAGAAACAAATCCATAAGTCTATAGAGGAAATCAAATTAGAAATTATGTCTTACATAAAGACAGAAATAACAACCTTAGTAAATGAGCTGCTCAACTCAGCTAGAGAAGAAATAGATTAAAAAATACAGCACATGGGAAATTGAAACTTTGAAGGAACAATGCAGAAAACAAGCAGAATTCATGAAACAAATTCAAAGAGATATTCAAGAAACAAAAAATTCTATTGAAAGCTGGAAAAAACTATGTAAATGAAGTTGAGGATAGAATTTCAGATGTTGAAGACAGGATCTCAAATAGCTATCATGAAAGGGTAGAACTTATAAAAACAGCAAAGCAGCATGAAATGACAACCCAGTAGCTTCAAGATGATGCCAAGAGAAATAATATAATACTAATAGACATCAGTGAAGATGCAGGAGTCAATGTAAATGACATAACTAAACTATTCACAGAAGTAATAGCAGAAAATTTCCCACATATAGTGACAAAATCTGATATACAAGTAAGTGAGGCACACAGAATGCCAAACAGTCACAATCAACATAAATGTACACCAAGACATATAATAATTAAGATCCCAGACATACAGCATAAAAACAATACTAAAAGTTGTTAGAGAAAAGACATAACTCATCTATCAAGTAAAGCCTAGTAGAATCATGGCAGACTTTTCAATACAAACTTTCAAGTTAAGACAAGCTTGGAGTGAAGTATTTCAAGCCCTAAAAGAAAACAGCTTTCAACCCAGACTGATGTACCTAACAAAATGGTCTTTCAGGTTTAATGGAAAAACAAGATACTTCCATGAAAAAGAACAGCTGAAAGAATTCATGTCCATGAAACCAACCCTAGAAAGAGTACTGAAATACATGCTAGATAGAAATAAAAATGACCACAATCTCCAGAGCAAGAAGAGAAAGAAATCACCAGTCTTGACAAGAAATTAAACAAGGGAGAAAGCAGGAAACCAACAATAGGATCACAGCATGGCAAAGTCAAGGCAGTACATATCAGTGATATTCATAAATGTAAATGGTCTCAATTCACCTATGGAAAAAAAAGACATTGATAGAATGGATCAAGAAACAGGATCCCAAAATATGCTGTGTATAAGAAACACATCTGACTAAAAAAAGAAATTCATATATTAAAAGTCAAAAGATGGAAAACAGTATTCCATGCAACAGAAACCCAGAAAAAAGCAGGGGTAGCTATTCTGTTTGTAGACAAAATGAACTTCAAACATAAAAGGATTAAAAGAGATAAAGAAGGCCATTATATACTTGTGGGTGGAATACTACAAGAGAAAGAGCTAACAATTATAAATATATATGCACCAAATACAGGAGTACCATCTATATAAGACAAATACTAATGGATATGAAAAACCAAATACACAAGACACAATTGTAATAGGAGTCCTTAACATCTCACTGTCACAAAGAGATAGATAAACTAAACAAAAATAATAGAATTAAGCAAAGAAATAACAGATTGAATCATACCTGTGAGCAAATGGACTTAGTGCATGTTTACAGAGTGTTCCACCCAACCACATCAGAATATACATTCTTCTCAGCTGCACGTGGGACATTCTCCAAAATACACCACATATTAACTTGTAAAGCATTCTTAGCAAAATGCAAAGGGAGCAAAATTACCCCATGCATAATATCTGATGAAACCACACTAAAATAGGAACTCAAAGGCAAAAAGTCCTGCAAAACGTACAAATGCATGGAACTTAAAAAACAATCTTCTGAATAACCAGTGGGTTACACATGAAATTAAAGAAGAAATAAAACAATACCTACATTACAATGAAAATGCAGGCACAATATACTGTAACCTATGAGATGCAATGAAAGCAGTCCCAAGAGGAAAATACATAGCAATAAATAGTCACATCAAGAAAATAGAATGAGCATAATTAAATAACCTAATGCTACATCTCAAGCTCCTCGAAAAGTAAGAGCAAGACAACCCAAAGCTCATAGAAGAAAGGAAATTATAAAGATTAAAGCAGAAATAAATGCAATTGAAACTAAAAAAATACAAAGAATTAATGAATCAAACAGCTGGTTTTTTTGAGAGAATAAACAAAATTGATACACCCCTGGCCAACCTTATCAAGAAAAAGAAATGAAAAACTAAAATCAACACAATGTGGACTGAAACGAAGGAAATTACTACAGACCCCATGGAAATTCAAAAGATCATGAACACCTACTTTGAAAATCTCTACTCACATAGAGTGAAAAACACAGAGGAAATGAACAGATTCCTAGGACCATATGAATTACCAAAGCTCAACCAAGAAGATATAGCAATTTTGAATACCCCATGTCTTAGTTACTTTTTAGCCACCACTGAGACAAAATACCTGATGCTCAAAGTTGAGAAAGGAAAGGTTTATTTCTTATAGTTTTTGGAGGTTTCAGTCCATACTCAGTTGACTTCAAGGTAGGGTGGCATGGCAGGGATGCAGTTCATGGCAGCTGCAAACAGCAAGGTGGAAACCAGCCAAAGAGAGAGACACACTTTCTTCCTGCCATTACAGTGTATGCTGGTTCCACCCCTAGGTGGGTATAGCACTGACACCATCAATCCAAGCACTAGACAAGGAACCAACCACAAATGCACAATGCAAATGCATGAGGCCTGGGGGCCACCAGCATAAACTATGACAACTCAATATCACCAACTGAAATCGAAAATGTGATTAAAAACTTACCAACAAAGAAGAGCCCAGGTCGTGATGGATTCACAGCTGAATTCTATAAGAAATTTAGAGAAGATTTAATGCCAGTACTCCTTAATATCTTCAATGAAATTAAAAGAGCAACAGTCCTCCCAAACTCATTCTTGGAAGCAAGTATCACTTTGATACCAAAACCAGAGAAAGACTCAACCAAAAAGGAGAAGTACAGACCAATCTCAATAATGTACATTGATGCAAAAATTCTCAATAAAATATTGACAAACAGAATGCAGCAAATCATTAAGAAGATTATATATCATGACCAAGTGGGATTTATCCCAGGAATGCAGGGATGGTTCAACCTATGCAAATCAATAAATGTAATACATCACATCAACAGAGCCAAAAATAAAAATCACGTGATCATCTCAATAGACACAGAAAAAGCCTTCAATAATGTCCAACACCTTTTCATGATAAAAACCCTATAGAAACTTGGAATAGATGGTACGCATCTTAATTTCATAAAGGCCATCCTATGACAAACGGACAGCCAACATTATAGAAAATGGACAAAAAAATGAAAGCCTTCCCTCTAAAATCAGGAACTAGACAAAGATATCCACTATTGCCACCCCTATTCAATACAGTTCTGGAAATACTAGCCAGAGAAATCAGACAAGAGGATGAATTAAAAGGAATAAATATAGGAAAATTTAAAGTATCGTTACTTGCAGATGACCTGATATTCTACATAGAAGACCTCAAAAACTCCATTAAAAGACTGCGAGAGGTAATAAATTTATCAGCATAGCTGGATAGAAAGTCAACACTCAAACATCAATAACATTCCTAAAACAGCAAAAAACCCACAGAGAGAGAAATTATGGAAATATTGCCTTTCACAATAACATCTAATAAAATGAAATACCTAGGAATCAACCTAACCAAGAATGTAAAAGACCTATATGCTGAAAATTACACTACTCTAAAAAAGGAGATTGAAGAGGATATTAGAAAATGGAAGGATATTCCTTGTTCTTGGTTAGGAAGAATCAACATTGTGAAAATGGCCATACTCACAAAACTGTTATAGAGATTTAATGCAATCTCAATCAAAATATCATTAACATACCTTACAGATCTAGATAAAATATTCCTAAAACTCATCTGGAAAAAGAAGAAACCTACAATATCAAAGGCAATTCTGAGCAACAAAGGCAAGGCAGGCTGCATCTCAATTCCTCACTTGACGGTATACTACAAGGCTATAATAATAAAATCAGCATGGTACTGGCAAAGAAATAGACCTGAGGATCAATGGAACAGATTAGAAGATGCAGACACCACTGCAAAGACACTCAGTGACCTGATATTTGACAATGGGGCTAAAAATTCACTGGAAAAAAGAGAGCCCCTTTAATAAATGGTGTTGGAAAAATTGGCTTTCCACATCCTAAAAACTGAAAATAGACCCATGTCTATCACCATACATTAAAGTAAAAATGGATCAAGGATCCAAATATTAAAACAGAAAAACTAAATCTACTGGAGGACAAAGTAAGGTAAAAATCTTGGAGACATAAGGGTAGGAAGAGAATTCATGAATAAAATACAAACCACACGGGAAATACTTCAAAGAATCAACAACTGGGATCTCATATTACTAAAAAGTTGCACTTCAAAAGAAATCATCAACAAGGTGTAAAGAAAACCCACAGAATGGGAAAGCATTTTAGCCAACAATACCTCAGACAAAGGATTTATATCAGAACATATAAAGAATTGAAAAACGTTGTGTTCCACAGATTCAAAGACCCTCTCCTAGAAGGGGCATTGGAAATGAACACACAGTTCTCAGATGAAGATATACAAATGGCAAATCAATATATGAAGAAATTTTCACTGTCACTGGTAATTTGAGAAATGCAAATCAAAATAGCGATGAGATTTCATCTCACCCTGGAAAGAATGGCTGTCATCAAGAAAACAACTGATAACAAATGTTGCTGAGGATGTAGGGAAAAAGGAACACTTCTCCACTGTTGGAGGGAGCGCACTGGTGCAACCACTGTGGAAATCAATATGGAGATCCCACAAAAAAGTAGAATTGGAAGTTCCATTCAACCCAGCTATTCCTCTCCTGGTTATTTTCTCAGAAAAATTGAAAGGTCATGTAATAGTAATATATGTGCATCCATGTTCATAGCAGCACAATTCATGATAGCTAAATCTTGGAAACAACCAAAATAACCCATCAACAACAGAGTGAATTTTAAAAAATGTATTTTTATACAATGGAGTATTATTCAGCTATAAAAAGAATGATTTTGAGGCCTTTGTAGGTAAATGGAGACAACCTGAGAATGTCCTCATTAGTGAAATAAACAAGACTACATTAGTAAATATCACATTGTCTTTCTAGTGTAAAAATTAGTAAGAACTGACAGAATAATTGGATCCAAAAGTATAGATATTGTAAATAAATATTGTAAAATTGAAAGGGAAGGAAAGTGCTCTAAAGGATATAATGAAATGTATAGTATATAAGATAGATGATCATATTACTAAATTTCTATTAGATCATTGAACAGAAGAAATTGCACTGTCAATGTTTGAGTGTCTAGCCACGTTTTATGCTTTGATTTTGTAACTTTAACAACTATTGTTAAGATGATATATAATGTATCAACTAGCCCTTTTGTGATGTTAATTTTTTTAAAATTCTGTACTCCACTTTTTTTTTCTTTTTTCTATTTTTTAAAAATTTTCTTTCCTTCTTTAAGTAAAATAAAAACTAAAATAAAATAAAATAGTATTCTCCCCAAACAGAACCTCCTTACTCTGCCACAGTTGTATCCTTTTCATCCTCCTCTATTTTATTATGATATGCCTTTTTTTCAAATTCATAGTAATATTGTGTATAGAAAAATAGGTAGTAAGAAAAATCTTCTGAAACTATTTTGGTATTCACAGACAGCTATTTGGCTCTTTGCATATTTAAAATGCAGTACCAAATGCCAAGCTTACTATTTGCATTAAAATTATTCATAAATTTGAGGATAACTATATTTAAAATTCCTTTATATGGACTTTGCAGTTTTTCTAATAATTCAACATGGTTGTTTATTTATATTGCACCATGAATTATTATCACACAATCAGAAGATCATTGTGAATTTTATGTTTAACTAATATCCAGCACATTTACCATTTTATTTTATCTATATTTTATTAGAATTTCTATTAAGCACAATATTATATGATGCATTGCATAACATGTAAATAATTTATTTCATCACCTTTATTTTACATTTAATAATTTTTAGATGGAATGGCATATGGAGTTAGCAAATATATTTTCTGGTAATTTTAAATGTAATAATTTTTCTTTTTGGTTAGTTGATACTAGAAAAATATGCTTACACATTAACTCTGAAAATTTTTATGCCTAATGGCAGTTATATGAATAAAAATCCGAGCCTATATCCAATATTTTTAAACGTTATATATTAAACTAGTGTAAAGTAAACTTAAATAATATGTATTCTGTCTTCCTTAACTAGCATATTTACATACTTATCTGAAAAGTCAATTAATTAAAAATGTAAAATTCTCGGCCTCAGAATTCTTCCCCAGGAGTTGATGGTCTGGATAATAGACTATAGCCACTCTGTAAGAATAGTTGTGATGTTTGTTTACTGGTCTTTTAATGGTAATTGTTTTATAATTTAAATTTCTTCTTTGATTGCTTCTTTTTAGTTTTTGCTTGTATGGAAAATATAATAGTGAATATTAAGATAAATTATCACAATTTTATAGGCTTTGCTTTTTTTTTCCTTTCTCTCCGTTTGCCTTTCTTTCTCTTCTTTCACTGCTACTCATCAGTTTCTTTTGAACAATGCTGAGTAGACACCATGACAATAGATATTGAAATCATGTTCTTAACTTCACAGGAAATTACCATAAAATCTCATTACTAAGCGCCACAGATTTGGAAGTAATACACTGATCAAGTTAAGAAATTCTAGTATTCATTCATCATCTCCTATAAATTTTAGTATGGAGTTATTGTTTATCAAAACATTTCCCTCAGTTATCAAAATGATGGTGAATTCTTCCTCTTGAAATCCACTAATGTGATATGTAATATTTTGATTTCTGGCTTTGACCATCTCATTCTTTATTCTTTTTTTTTATTGTCACTCGGGTTATTCTCCAATTTTTCTAAGCCTGTCACCATTTGTAGTTATTTTATTTTGCTTTGACAAAGATTTTATTATGTCTTTCTTTTCAACATTTTAAATTTTTATGGGTGCATGTTTGCATTGTTTGATGTTTACATTCTTTATGGGGAATTGGTACATGTACACAGCACATTCTAATTGTTCTTTATTTCCTTTCCTCCCTTCCTCTTTCCTCCCTCTGGCTCTTGATCCATGTGAACAAAATCTCCTTATTTCCTATTATCTTTCATTTTGCTCTGTATTTATATTTTGGGTTTCTCATATATTGGAAACAGTGTATATTTAAGCGTGTGTGTCTGATTTAGTTCACTTAACATTATGGCCTTAAGTTGTGTCCATTTTCCTGCAGAAGACTCAACTCTATTCTTCTTGATGACAGAACAGTACTCCATTATGTATACCATCATATTTTATTTATCCACTGATCTGTTGATGAACATCTATATAGGCTGCTTCAAGATTTACCTACTATGAACTGTGGTGCTACAAAAATGTGTCTACATACATCACATAATATGATGTCTTTATATTTAATGTTTTCTGTGTATCTGCTTTCTGTAATGTGTCCTAACTTCTATTCTAACGTTTTTATTTTGTTGTATCCTCTCCCAGCACATCTATAAGACAGTACCTTCTAAGAAGAGTTCCACTGTTCTGAGTTCTACCGGTTGCATGACATGGGGATGTGGGTGATAAACTTGGGTATTGAATTACACTGTGTGATTTTCCACGCTGATTAGGAGCAGGAATCAAGCCCTGGGTTTCAGACCACAAACTCACGTTAAGTTTTCAATTAATTATGGCCAATGTCTTCAACTACACACAGTATCTGAACCCTAGGAAGAGTGATTATTCATTTAGCTGAGCATTCTAGCTCTTGCAATAATCAGTCCATGGTAATTTCTTTTACCATCTTTTCGAAATATGTTTTGATTTGTAGCTAAACATCATTCCTTTGCGTTTGATGAAAACTCCCTTTTTTCAGAAGTCTAATATAGTTTATCAGTGCCACAAGCCTATCATAAATACATCATCTTAAGGAAGGAGTTAAAGGTTTCTCATAGGAATAAAACACAAGATTGAGACCATGGACTCCTAGAGATGTCCTTTGAGATTTTTCTTATCTTCTAATATTCTCCAAAGTCTGCTCTAGGTTGTTTACTAATAAATGAAGCATATTTGATTGAATGTTTAAATTATTGACCACCAAACCAACACTAACATATAGATGCTACAGAAGTTATAGAAAATACTGAAAGAACTAGTCATGAAGAATTCTCTTTGAGATACAATTTTTAGCATTAAAAATATATATTTTAATAATACTTTAAGACAAAAAATAGAGAAAAATGCCAGTGGCATAAGTATAGAATTCTAGATTCAGCTGAAACCCTTTTTGAGTGCAAATTAAACATAGCATAATTTTGCAAATCCAATATTTTTATTATTTTTTATAAAACATAATTCATAAATGTTTAAATGCTTTCAAAAATCTATTTTCTTCCAACTAAACATTATCAATTTGATTATATTCTTTGAAAGCTTTATCTGAGCTTCTTCCCATATATAAAAATATAAAACACGCATTTAACTTTCAAATGTAGGGGTGTGTTATTAAATAATGTTCATTGTTCTGCCTACTGGTACAGCATAGGCAGTAATTCAAGACAGTAGTTACTGATAACTCTCTGTGTTAGTACTTAAAATATCCAATTAGGTAGCCAGAAAGCTTTCAGAGTTTTATGTTGTGTTTGCCACTCAAGAAATTTTGAAAAGAAAAGCTGCATGTATATTTTTATATTCTGAAAATGTCATTTTATTCATTTAATGTAGATTCACACATTCAGGATTTCCAGGTCCAGGTGTTTTCACAAACATACTTTGTGTGATGGTCCTTAAAGTATCATGTCAATTGTCATTTCCACAACCACTGGGTAAAAGGAACAATAATGTCAACAACCTCAGTAAACTATAGCAAATTAAATGCTTTGAAATCTTTAAAACATATTTCAAAATTTTAGTAGTATTTGGAGTATCTTTTTTGATGATTTTAATAGCTTAGTTACTTAATTATCTATTGCATAATTGGGGCAATGTTATGAAAGATGAGGATAAAGTAGCGACTATCCTTTGGTGGAAAAAAAATTGAATGAGTACAATTACTATCTTACAAAATGCAGAGTGCTTTGATACACTTTGGTGATAGAAGTTGAAAATAAAATTTATTTACAGTATCGGTAGTTACAGTACAAATCCCATGTGCATACTGATATAATGTTTCTAATACCCATCCTGAGAGTTTCAATGAAGCTTCCAATTTATAATGTTTAGTAATAAATTTCAGCTCCTGTCACTGGACTTCTGAACATATTAAAATCTGATTATAATTTTCATTTATTATGATAAAGGTATATTAATATATGCAGAAATAATAAAATCCAAAATGAAAATAATCACTTGAGAGTAGTTAATGGAAACAGAATTATCATTTACAACCACTAAGTTGATAATAATACTTTAACAACTAAAGCTAGGAATGACACAGAGCTTTTTCTATATTATTTTTGCAGTATTTCCATATCTTAAAATTAAAATTGATTAAATATATAATTTACTAGAAATAGAGATTTAGCAAATATATAATTTTTAATGTATTTATTCTGTGCATTCTTCCAATAGCACAGGACTTCTAAAGGTATTAAAAAACTGACTGCAATTTTTATTTATTTTGTTTTATTTCTGTCAAATGATGAAACCTATTTGACATTTCTCCAGGATTAAGTCATTGCATTTGATTCAAGATATTATTTAGAAAATTGTTGTCTCAGGTGTCTCCATTTGGTAACTTATAATGATGCAACTGTCAGAAATAATTTACTATGGAAATGAGGGACAAAGCCTGTAGATTCTGTGTTCTTTAATAGACTAGTAACATAGAAAAGATGAATAAATGTAAACTTCAGGGTAAGTTGATGCAAAGAACAGTAGAAACATAAAGAAACAAAGTCACTAAGCACATGCACACACAGAGACACATAAATAGTAATATTATATATAAAATGGACACACAATTTTAACTGTACTAAATAAGGAGACACTTCCAAAAATAAAATATACCAGTATCTTTGTCCTTGAAAAAGATAATTCTCTAAAACCATACAATGACTATAACTTTTTCAATATAAATAAATGTGACTAAGCCTGCAAAGATTAAAGATAAAAATTCAAATAAGTTAAAAATTATAAAAGTTAAGCGCGAATACTGAGTACAATTTTCATTTATTATGATAAAGTATATGAATATACGCAGAAATAATTAAATGAAATCCAAACTACAGTTGACCACTTGAGAGTAGTTGATGGAAACAGAAGTATCATCTACAACTACCAAGCTGGCAACTAAAGGTAGGAATGACATAGGAACCTTTTCTGATGTTATTTTTGATATCTTTGCCATAAATTAAAATGAAAATTGATCAAATGTATAATGTAAGTTACTAATAATGGAGATTTAGCAAATACACAAATTTTTATGAATTTATCCTATGCATCCTTTCAACAGCACAGTCATTTTTCAAGTTTCTGGAACTTCCCAATTGTTCTCTATTCAGTGCATAAATCACTCAAAACTCATTTATTAAGGTTGCAATTGAAACGTATTTTGTTGGGTAATTGTATAGATAAACTCCTGTAACATACATCTCCACAGTTTCAGACAACAGTAAAACACTGAGGCAGCTTAATAATATTTGTTAAAATTTTTTAACAAAACACTATAATATTTTAAAATAAACTTTTGAATTAGCATCTGGTTATATTTCTGGATGGTTCAGTTATTACAAGCACATACATTAAGAATTGAGTTCTGAGAGTGTATGTATAATATTAAGATTTTATGAAGATATAAAATCATTTTCTCTGATAAGCTTTGTAATATAGCACATAATAGACAAATATTCATACACAGAGTGCACACACACCCACACATACACAGGATTGTTGGGTTAAAACAAGCAATGTCTATTCTAGAGACAGTATATATATGTATAGCTGTTGTTGACCTCAAAGTGGTATTAAGCCTTAACAGTTCCTGAAAGAAGAAAATACTGTACTAGAGTAGTTTTCAGGCACTTGTATTCCAATGGCTATTGTTGCTGTTTTTAATTTATGGTGATAACTTGATTTTAAAAATGATCAGTGGCTCTAAGATTCATGGACTTCAATACTATAATGATGAAAGAGGGTACACAATGGCAAATCATGTCTCTACACTAGGGAAAATGAAGTAAAGCTATGCTGTGCAGTGCCTCCCTCTTTTAAGTCCTTGGTTTCATCTTCGAGCACCCTGGATTATGAGTAAACTCAGTTCTTTGGATGAGTTAAGTAGATAAAGAAATCAGAGAAATCTGGAGTCAATGCAAAAGGTTTTGATGGAGAATTTAGAGACAGACAAAATTTTCGAGGGAATGAGCTGATAGAACATGATAGGAGGCATTTTTCTGATTTGCAATTTTTCTCCTTCAGTAAAACCTACTGATTTTAACTGACTTCAAGTAATTTAGCCACTTAATTTTCAAGAAGTCATTGCTATTCAAGCAGGTGTGAAAACTCAAGGAAGCAGATGAATTTAATATTCAGAAGTGAGGCTATTTATTCCCTTTCCCGCAGTGTTCCATAATTAAGATAGGAGAGGAGAGAAGAATAAAGTACAAGCAAACACACGGCTTTTGTTTTTATCAGTTTAGGTGGCGCACTTCAAAATTACTTTAAGCTGCACTGAGTTGTAATATTATTTGAATAATAATGCTTGCAATTTATACAAAAGCTTGCATTACGGGGCAAAAGGAATTTTATGAATGCTATCTAGTTACTCTTGCTAATAGTCCTGTGTATAAGGGGTCTGAGACCAGTGGCCCATTACCATAAATGAGAAACTGTAAGTAGAAAGTTGTAAGCAGTTTCACCCTCACAGTGGTCTTCATGAGTATGGGAAGATGCAACCCATCTCTGTGGAGCATTCTTCCTTCAGGCTAACTCTTAAGAGAGTGGCTGAAGGACACAAGAATAAAGGTTTTGTAACAGGAGACACCTAGTTTGAAATTTCAACTCTAAGTACAGACCTATAACCTTGGATATGTGAGAGAATCTCTCATGCTTGGTTTTCTCATCTGTAAAATAAGAACAGAGTAGTGTTATTTTTTTTAAATCTATTTTAACTAATACATAAAAATATTGAAAATATACATTAAGTGGGGTACCATATAATATTTCAGTGCTTGGACACATTGTGTAACGTTATATGAGAGTAAACACATCACCTCAAACACATCATTTTTGTACTAAAGCTTGCAAAACCTCTCTGCTAGCTGTTTGAATAACTACACGGCTCATGATTGTTTTCTAGAGTCACCCCCCTCTCCCATACACTCCGGAGCTTCTTGCTCTGTCTTACTGTAAGAACACCTCTCGTTCAGCTTTTCCCATTCCTCTCACCCCACACCTCACTGGTAACCACTACTCAACTCTCAAATTATATGAACATTTTTTTCATATTTAACACAAAATAAAATCATGAGATACTTGTCTTTCTGAGGCTGGTTTATTTCATTTGGCACAAGGATATCCAGTTCCATCAATGTCAGTGTAAATGGTAAGATTTATTTCTTTTTATGACTAAATAGTATTCTATGGTGTGCCTGTACCACATTTTCTTTATCTTTGCATCAGTGGATGGACATTTTTTCATTTCCTACTTAGTGCTGAAATAAACACCAAAATGCAGGTGTGTCTCAGGCAGAGCAGGTTATTTTGAGGATTTAACTTAACAGTTTGTCTAAAATATCAGGCACCACAGCATACCTAGCAAGAACTCAGCCAGGTTACAAACCTGAAATACCACATCCAATGTCAAGCCCAGAACCAATATTAACATAACTTAAAATGCAACTAATTACAGAGTATAGCTAGCACAGTTTACACTATTTGATAGGTCAAGGACGTGGTGGGATATGATACCAATACCTCCTTAAATTCTGGGCACTTTGCAGACATCACTGGTTAGAAGCACTAATTCTACCCATTACAACAGTGGGTGTCATATTCCTCTCACTCTGCAAACGATCATATTTGAGTTAATATATGGTAAATTTATGTTTAATCTGACACAGCATATAGAAGCTAATTTTTAAAATGACAAGAGCTTCAAGCAATTAACCAGTTTTTGTACTAAGTCATGCACATGATGAATAGTGAAGATAGAATTTAAAAGTTAAAGCACACACACACACAAAAGTTAAAGCACAATGCTAAGCATATGACACATGTCACAGATTCATTTTAAAATAAATACATTGACTTGCTACATGATCCTTTCCAGCACTCAGGGATGCCCTATTTATTATCAGCAGGAATTGCATTTTCTGTATAACAAATAACATAGGCCTCTGTCTCAGTCATAGGTCAGACCCCTCATGTTGTTGAGAGAAGAGAATGATATCTCACATTCTATTGTGTTTTTTATCAGCCTTGCTTTAACCTATGAAGTAATTTGTGAAGGAAACATTCAAAATATATCTTGTTACTTCTAGCCATGTAATATTTTGATGTCATAATCAATTACCTCAAAATGTTTAATTTTTTTTAACATTTTGCCTAAAGTACTTGTTAAATCACCAATTGAAATATTTCAACTTATTTTTCATTTGGGTTTTCATCTAACACAAATCTCTGTTGAGAGTAATAATTTTATTTTTCCTTTTCAATTCTTTCACATTTTAGGTCATTTATTTGTCTACTGTATTGGCTTTGGCCTCCAATAAAATGTCAAAAAGTTGATAAAATAACAAAAAGAAAGATGCTATGATTTCATCTTCAAATATGATATTTGTAGTGCTTTTTAATATATTCTTATCCTGTAAAGACCCTTTCAGTTTACAGTTTCCTAGCAATATTTCGTTTCTTCAGCTCAGGAATACATGTGGAACTTTATAAGAATTCATTTATCCTGATGATATATAAATTCCCTTAAAGGGTTAATATAAAGTAATTCAACATTTATATTCATTTACTTTTGCATTCTTCATATAAAATATCATGATGAAAATATCCTGCAATGTTTCATATATTAATGAATTTAATTTTTTATTTTCTTTAGAATTTATATGTATATTTTTTCTTAAATGATATTGACCAACAGTTTTCTTTCACATGCTGACCTCATCATATAAATATTAGCCTCAAAAATTATATGAAGGAAGTATTTTTTACACAAGGAATTAATTTCAGATTAGAACAATTTTTCATTTTCCAGTAAAATTTTATAATTTTAATGCTAATATTATGCCAAATTTTATGGGAAGATTTGAACTACTCAATAACTAATAGTAATCCTCATATATTGCCTGATTTCTTTTTTGTGTCATCTTTATTAACATTAATCCAGCAGTTCAGATAGTTCATAAGTACTTACATATTGTGCTGTTGATTCATTTGTAATATTCTCATAATTATTTTAATTATCCAGATACTAGAGCACTGCTATCTTTTTAGACTTCATATTAGTAAATCATGCATGTATTTTTTTCTTTTGTTCTTCTCTTTTCCCTCCTCCATCCCTTTCTCAGTTTTTTCTTTTTCTCTGGCTGTGTTTCATTTTGCTTGGCCAGATTTCAAGTCATCAGTCATTAATCACTTGAGAAAAAAACTTCTATGAGTATAGGCTCACTGTAAAGATAGCTTTTGCTGTTATCTTTATAATATCCTCCTGTGTTATGTGGAATTATTCAGTTATCATTCATTATTTAATAAAGACACATATTTTCCCAATTAATATTTCATTGATGTTCATTGTTTCTAACAAATTTAATTGAGGTTGTATATTTTTCTTTAAATATAACAATAGCTATAATTTTGATATGAAGTTCTGTAATGCTACTCACTAAAATTATGAATCATTATTTTCCAATGCTTAATATAATTTTGTTTGTTCCAAAGCTCATTTATAAATTATCATACTTCAACAAAATCTAGGTTTACTGTTTTGTGCTTTTCATCTCTAGCACTCTTTCATTTCTGTCAATAAAATTCTATATATAATCTTAATGTATTTAAGCTCTATATGATATTATTAGCCCATGATATCCTTTAGTTCTCTACATTTTTTGAGAATAACTCTTGCTTTTTCTCCTTATTCACAGAAATATGTTATTATTTCCCAATGTGATTACTGATATAAATATCTAACCCATTTTCTTCAGGCTTTTGAGACCAAGTAATATGATATATTAAAATTTGAAGTGTCTTCCCTGGTGGGTAGAATGATTTATTATTATGAATTATTGTCATTTCTAAAATTAATTATCTCATTATAATGTCTACTATTACTCTAAATAGTCATTCACGTTTTTTGTAGTATTTTCTTAAGTATTATGTTTTACAGTACTATATTGTATACCCCCTTTTAGAAAAAGCACATAATAGCTTGACTTTTATTTATCCTGCCAGTGTTTTAATTAGAAAAATCAATCCACTTATAGTGTTATTTAATTGCTGATGTGGTTAGAGTTTTGTTTGTCCTGCTTATTCTTTCCAGCAGTCTTTATTGCTTTTGGATTGACCGCATCATTATGTTTCTGTATTATTATGAATGTAACTCAATCATATTTAGGGATAGATTAGAAATTTAATATATGTTCTTAAATTAATGTTAATAGTTATATCTCACTTTCTCCCAGAAAACACAGGAACTGAGATTGCTCTCATTATATTTGTCTCTTCGTGGCTTATTGTTGTGATGCGTTTTAACTCCAGTGCAATGGAGTTTTACAACCTGCATAGTACTCCTACCACTGTGTACAAAGTTGACTTAAGTGTGTTCACACAGCAGTTCCACATATTACTTTGGTCTTGATTCCATCCTACAACTCTGACATTTCTATCATTACCCTTTTGTCTAACAATTGCTGTTATAATTCTTTTTTAGTTTTTATTCTACTAGCAACACTGTTGCAATTATTTTATAAAGTCTTCATTTGACTTTTATTGTTGAAAGATATATGACATTTTTAAATTTGTGATCATTTTCTAATTTTGGAGGGTTTACGTTTTCTCATGTTAATGATACCACCAAACAGTCTTAAGAATTCCATTACTACTGTTGAAAATTTAGCTATAGGTCTATCCTTTATTTAATATCTGATATTTTTACAAGTTGAAAATGCTGATTTTTGTCTCTTTTTGAGTATGAATTTCTTTCAGTCTTGAAATGTTCTCTGCTCTAATTGTCTTTATAGGTTCTTCTAAGTTTTCAGACTTTTTCTTTAAAACATTCCTTTTGTGCTGTTTTTCCCCTTTTAGTCTAAAGCTTCAATTAACCGTACGTTATACCTTAACACTTTTTTCTCTATACAGCTTACCTCCTTTTTCACGTCTTATTTTCACAGTTTTAATCCCATGGTTCACTCTAAATAGCATCTGCAAAAGGAAAGAACAACTGGGATAGGGAAAGGGAGAAAAGAAGGAAGGGAAAAGAATATAGCTAAGATAGTTATGCTACTAATTTCTGTTAGTTCACTGAAAAGAACAGTTTGTACTTACATTATTTGATCATTTTTTCATGCCTATATCTTGAAACCTGAGCAAGTGCTTTGAAAACAACAGTAGAAAGTGTATGTACACTGTTAATCTATTATCTTGTGCAATTTTCTGTCATTGTTTTTATTGTTCTTCCTCTTTAAAATTACATAAATAAATAAATAGCATCTGCTAAACTATATTCTTGGTCAAAATTTTATCTTCATCTGTGCTTTGTCCCTGTTCTACAAAGTAACTGAGCATATAAATTTCACATATGTGTTGCTTCTTGAAAAATCAATTTTAATTTTTATAATTTATGTCCTCCAAAGTTCCAAGCTTGACTGTCTCCTTAAATGAAGTCAAATATATTCCAAGAGTAATATTTCTAGTAGGTGGAGTCCCAGCAGATCTTTCTCTGTTGCCAGTATTCCCAGATCTCTTGTTCACAGAATCCACTGTAAGATTTGTATATGTGCCCACATGCACTTATGAGTTGGGCATCACTACATACAAAAACACCACAATTTCATTAAAACTCACTGTGAGTCATGACAGAGTCCCAAGACTTTGTGAACCATCCCAATGTGCAACACGTATGTTTGGTTCAAAGGTCAATGTGCTTTGTCACCTTTTTGGAGCCTTAATGCTTGTGTTGGACTCGAGCCTCCTTGTGGTCTGAATACCTGAGAACTACATTATACTAAAGTGAGTGCTAGTTATGCCTCTTACCATGCCATACTGCATTAGGAGAAAGCAGGCCTCATGTGCTGACATATACAGTATGTATAATAGCGTAGTATTTGTATTATAAATGAATATATATACATCTTTAACTGCTCGTACATGTGTGTGTGTGTGTGTATATATATATATATATATATATAATTTATTTTTCCAATATCAATTTTGTGTTATTCCTGCCCCCAAACAGAACATCAGTGAATGGAGTTCTTTACCTATTTGAGGAATTCAGTCTTCCAGTTTTATTATATATGAGTGTTTTTTTAAATTTCACTGCTGCACATTTTCAGTATATATTGATTACATTCACTGTAGGGATTGGTATGTTTACATAATTCATCTCAACTTCCTTTTTTCTCCGTCCCTCTACCATCCTTTTAATTTTCCAGATCACATTCATTTATACATAAGACTTTATAAATTAAATTATCATATATACAGATTGAAACCAGACAAATAGGCTAAAGAACATATAAACCATGTAAAACAATTGTCCTAAGTCACAAAACACTTTTAGATACATCATCCACAATGGATTACAATATTTTTTCTCTCTTTCTTCCTATTATATATCATATTTTTCATGTAAGAGAAGCCATGTGATATTTAGGTGTATGTGCCTGAGTTAATTTGCTTCACATTAATGTTTCTCCATTTGTAAAATTATTACATATTTATTTTGACTCTTAATTGGGGACATGAAGCCTAGCCTATCATTATGCCGAGCAGCAAAACAGATTTTAGTTGGGAATGTTATCACCCTAGCACAGAAATAACCTCTCTTATTTTAAGATTATGAATAGATCAAACTAAGAATGAGCACATTTTCTAAGAGGGAATGAGTGAAACAGAACAAAAAGAATAAAGTAATTCCTTGAAAGATGACAAACCTGATTAGATTATGGCACTGCTATTTAAGAGCTAGGTGATTTTGTAATGGTAATCTCCTCTTCATCTACCTCTACCTCTTCATCTAAGGTAGAAAACCTTTTTTCTCCCAAAGGACAACATGAGTGTACATTAGATATCACAATATACTACAAGCATTGGAAAACTTAAGGAACTCAATAAAGGATATGGATTGTGTTTTGTGCTGTCCTACAGCAGCTGAATTGCAAACTTACTTTCCTCTAGAAGTTTGAAAGCATAGTTTGCCAGACGAAAGAGTGTCAGAAAGCTCACTGTGTAACTCATTGGGCAAACTGCTGTGGTGATATTCATATGTGCTAACTACAAAAACATTGGCTGCACAAGACAGTGTTGTAGCACAAGGGACTGGATTTTCTGGAGAGAAGCATCTGCTTTTGTTCATTATGCTTTAGAAGAAGTTAATGGAAGGAGGCAAAATTAAACTCATCAAATGTAATTCAACAAATTATCATTTATATCTGGATGCCCCACACAAGTTTCACACTTTCAGGCTTGTAGGAAGGTGTTTGGATTATGGTGATTTCAGCTGGCTTGGTTTTGGAGCTGAGACCTGATCAGAAGAGGTGTGTGATTGGAGCCATGTCCTGGAAGAGGGTGTCTCTTTCCATAGCTTTTCCTTTTGCTCTGCCTCCTGGCTGCCACCTTGTGAGCAGCCTCGCCCGTCCACCATGTAGCCAACCACACGAGAACTGAGATTTCTGAAACAAGCACAAAATAAATTTCTCCTCCTTTAACTTGCTGGTGTTGGGGACTAAGAGAACTCCGAAGTAAAAATTTTCTTATCCTTCCATTTTTATTCCTACACTTTTCTTCTCTGCTCCTTGAATGTTCTTCTCTGGGACCATGGATCTGGTTCTTATGAGGGGCAGATTGGGAGGCATCAGGGTACAGCAGACCTGGAAAATGTTTCCATGGATATGCAAGGCAGAACACACAGTGATTCCCTCTAGACATATTCGATAATGAGGTAACTGGAGATTTCAAGCTAAAAATAAAACAGCTGTTGTGTTAGTCTACAATCAAGTTTGGAAACAATATTTTCTATTTACATCCCATTTCCTATGCTTTTTGCTTGCAAAACCATGAGAAAGGAAGGTAAAGAAGTCTCATGAGTGTAGCGGAAAAATTGAATGCAGAATGTAAGAACTTTGAGCATAAATTTGGAAAAATGCAACATATTAAAGTGGAGATGTCAGAAGTCAGAGCAGAATTTGGTTCCAAAACTCACAAAGTGTTGATATGATGAATTTGGGAGGCAATGGTATATGCATAATACATGAAACTGTTCTATTAGGCTTGCAATTGAGTGGTACATATTCATTTTTCATAACATCTTACTACATGCAAGCTCTGAATACCTCAGTGGACTATTACAAACTTTGTAACAAAACATCTGAATAAACTGTTCATTGCCTTTCACAAATCTAAGAGTGCAACAATTTTCAGTAAATACTTGTTGATTGGATGCAACACTGATGAGCTGTGTAACCTTTATTCACTCAACTTCAGTGAGCTTCAATTCAATTATCTGAACTATGATGGCCTAAACTAAGCTTGGTATCACTTTCTGTAAAATCTTTTAAAAAATATTTTTGAATTGAACTATACATCTCGTATAGGTGGTTTATTAAATGTTTTTAGCTGGATCTTTATTTGGGGGGGGAGGTGAGTCCCTTATTTTTTTTATTTTAAAAAATCAAAACAGAAAAATGATAGAAATGATACAGAATTTCAATAAAATTAGTAAGAAATTAGCACTAATTAATATATTGCATATTGTTATCTTAGAAGTAATTGTTCAGGTTACAATATTTAGGCACAAAAATGATCAAAAAGTCAAATAATGAAAGCACAAATTGTTCTTTTGTATGAATTCACAGAGATTAGTAGTACAGCTATCTTGTGTGTATACACAATTTATATACATTGTACACAAAATTTAGAGAAGATTTAATGCAAATACTCTTCAAATCCTTTAATGAAATTATACCTGCATCTTTAAAACCCCCAAGTAACATATCCTAGTTGTCATTCTGCATGTCTAGGGGGGGATTGACAGTCTATATGCTCAGGAAACATATTTGGTTCAACTCCACCATTATTTTATTGAGAAGCAGCACTAAAAGTTTCATCTTTCACATACATATATATATATATATATATATATATATATATGAGAAAAATCCTCTGAGTTGAATTTTATAAATTTGTGACTTTTTCCAATGTCTCAGAGATGAGAATACAACTGAAGGAAGTTTCTTTTGTAGTCAGAAATTTGAAAGTTTTGCACTCTTCAGAAGAAGATGATTACTGTTTCCTCATAGACAGCAGCTTGGTGAAGACATATTTTTCATCTAGTCGGGCATGGCATAGGTTTCCAAGGCAGCCTTCTTTCCCTGCTTCCTCAAGCATGCTTACTTCTGGTATGGTTTGACCAAGTACCTCATCCTCAAGCAGCCTTTACTGTTGTGTGTCAGTGTTGACAATTCCAGTAAGTACTTCAAAGCATTCAAATTCATGTTAAAATAGTACTATATTAAGTTGAATATGAATTTATCTGAATTTATGATTATGTTCTGATTTAGACATAGATACAGATATTTTCTTAAACTCGGGGCCTATGAAGCATTTAACAACATTTAATTACACATTTCTGAATAAAGCAGTTTTATGATTTTATTTTTTAAAAGGAAAAAGCAAAATTTTCAGGCTTTAATGTATATAAAGAGACAAAAATAGTAACAAGACTATCTAAAGTTGAACTAGCATTTCTTCAGTAACAAAGGTACAATATAATTGTAGGAGACCTGCCAAACCCTAATTCCTGTATGGGAAAAAAAATTCTTAATTTCAGAAATTAAGTCATTGAGTTTCAGACTTCAAAAAACATTTCAAGTCATATTAAATTGTTCTTTGTGTTCAGTTTGTCAGATTAACTGAAGAGCACCGAAAAATTAAATTTCAAAATAAATAATTACCAAGTAATGTTTTAGACAAAAGTATTACAAAACCTTTTTTTTAATCAATCTGACATTGAATTTTAACTAAACCTCTTGTTTTTTGATGCCTGTCTGCTCTTGTGGTTTTTTTTTTTAAAGAAACACAGAAAAAAAGACAGAAATACAGAATTTCAAAAAAATAGAAAATTAACGCTGATTAATAGGTTGCACGTTGTTATTTTATAATATTCACCCAAAGAGTCAAATGCAGAAACATACAAGAGATCTGTCCATGTGCTAGAGACCCAAAGAATGAGAGCCTAGATTCCACAGCAATGATCTCCATGAGTGTAAGAGGAGGCCTAGAGCCCATGACAATGTCTCATGCAAGTCTATATCAAGCATCTGCACTGGGAAGGCCCAGTGGTCAGTGGTGGAAGCTAGAAAGTCTGTCAGCAGGATGAAGGCTCTGTTCCAGTCGGCTGAGGGCTCCTGCACTGGAGCCAGGAAGCGATGCTCACAGTAAGGACCAGAGCTCCTCCGAAAAGAGCTGCAGCCACGCTCATTGACAGCAAGGATCTGAGCTCCTCTGATCATGACACCTGAGTTCATATCAAGAAAATCAGCATGGCATGCTTCTCCAGGAGAATCAACAACACACCATCTTCCCCTCTAGTTTTACTTTATGCTGTGGGCACCAACCCGCAGGTGGGCCTTCCACACCCCAAGCCATGCTGACTCAGTCCATTTGGGTGCTACAAGTTGGCTGTATGCTAATCTATCACACATTCCACGCCTTTTTCGGTGATTGATACATACTGTTCATTGTTTATATACATATACATCAATTAACAATATGGGGATAAAGTGAGAAGCAATGTCCTGCCCTCAAAATAACTTTCAGTTTTCTAAAAGGGAATATATAGATTAATCAAGGTAATATGAGGAAGGCCATAAAAGACGGCAGTAATGTGCTTACTTTGGGTTTTCAAAGAAAGAATGGATTTTGCCCGATGATGAGGGAGAAGCAAGAATCATCAGGCATCTTGGGAATCTCCAGTGAAGAAAGAGAGGTTTCTTTTGGAAGATTTATATGTGAAATTCATTGACTCTGATACAATATGTACTTTGCCAAAGCTACCTTTAATAGTGGAAAAAGAAGATAGAAAGTTGCTTAGAGCTACTTATGTTTGAACTGAAACAGAGAGAACAGAGTCATTTAATAAAGCAAGCAAGAAACTCCAGACCAGGGACGGTTCAGGGCTGTGGCCCAGGTACAGAGCAAGCTGTGTACAACAAACTGGGTCCATCATGTGAGGGAGCCAGGGGAGGACGGAAGTAGAACTTAGGTTGGAGAATGTTGAGAAAGATTTGGCATGCCACAAACCTGCATGACTTTCAATGTCTTTTTTTTTTTTTTTTTTTTTTTTTTTTGGTACTGGGCATCAAACTCACTACCTTGCACTCGTAAGGCAGGCACTTATGCCATTGAGCTAAATCTCTAGCTGGCTTTTATTGTCTTTACTTAAAGGAAATACGCAGTCCATCTTTGGCATAACAATTTCTGCAGTTAGTTATTGGTGTGTTGCAGGAAAGTAACTCTATTTGAAAAGTGGTAAAAATAACAAAAGAAATCATTTATTTCAAATAATATATTAGAAGGATCTAATTCCAGAAAAATTAGTAGAAAAAGTGAGAAAGATGATGATAACTAGCAATAGAAAATGAAAGAGAAAAAGCAGAATGACATTGTTATAAGTAGGCCCCTATAATTTTGCTACAGATGCACGTAAATTACAGTGACTCACTGATTCTGTGCAGTAGCTCAGTGACATTGGTGCTGGATCACAAGATATATTGTGACTCTAATCCATGACAAGAAGATTAGAGATTTGGAAATTAGCTTTGCAGAATGAACTGAGAACAAAAAGAGATGGCTAAATGCTCTAAAGATACAGTTACTTCATCCATTAAAGGAAATAAAAGAGAAAAGAAAATTATCAAAAATTTTATAAGACCCTCTCTCACTGATCAAACTAGCTCTTGGCATTTTCTAAACACCAGGCCTGTTGAAGCGGATAACAATGCCAGTGAACTGCATTGTCAGGGTGTTTGCTCTAATGCAATTTGTGGTACCTTGGAAAGAAATGAAAAGTTAGGAAATATGTAAATAAAAACATGAGCAAACTGGCAATATGTTTTTATATAGTAATGCTTATTAATATTGAAGGTCATGGAATAGAAAATGGTGCCTATAAACTCTAGATAAAGGTTGGTGGGTTATCTACAGATGTCAGCATTTCCTTACTCAAGGAACACTTGATACTTTGAATAAAAAAATAAAGAAGCAGAAGGCCGGATAATGACACCTCATGCTAGTAGGTCAGGAAGTGCAAAGATTCCAAAGGAGAAAATTGTTGCATGTTTGCAAGCAGAAAAGATATCGTGTCCCTGGGGTAGAGCAACTCAATTTTAATAAGAAAAGAGGACAATTATAGGCGATGAAAGAAGAAGAAGTGGGAAATTCTAAGATTCTAAGTGATTTGAAGACATAACTCTTACATAAAGCCCTATCCCAGACAGTGGTTAAGCTCAGAGGAACAGCACTTGCCTCGCATGTGTAATATTTTGGGTTCAATCAACAAATCTTAGAAGTTGAAGAAGCCAACCCCTTCCTGAGAGTCAGCAGAAGTTGTGGGCTTCAGGGAGGAGAAATAAGAAGGCCATCCCTTTCTGTGAGTCAGCTGGCACACTGGCTGGCAGACGAAAAATAGTCGAGCTGCCCCCTCCACCACCACCATAAGCAACCAACTAATCTGGAGAAGCACAGACTGGGATGATAGCTACTGAGGTAGAACACAACAACTAAATGCTTGTGGTGTTCAGTGTTTGATTTTTCAGGCCTAAGCCTGGTCATCTGGGCATCTATTTGGAGGATAACAATATTCAGTATAGCAACTATGGGGGAATTCCTTCTGAAGGTGATAGCCATTGCTAACTCCCTATTATCTTGTTTTAAATTCCTATATTGCTTTCATTGTTTTGTTTTTATTGATTCTATTTTATTATGTCTGATGGCATGGACAGCTATTCTGAAGATAACAAGAGGTTTTATGGTAGCCACTGTTGATTTCCTGTTATTTTCTTTTGAAGTCTGATATCACTTTAACTGTTCTGTTTTGACTGACTTTATTCTGTTTTATGTTACGTGGTTTTATTGTTTTTAAAGTAAAAATTTTTAAAAATCTCACAAATTTTTGAGAATGTCAGCCTATGCAATGCCTACTGAAATTTAGTAACTACACTACTAACTTCTGTAAAGAATCCATCTTACAGCAATGGAATCTGTAACTACTTTATTTACTCTGAGGTATTTTCCCTTTTGGTTTTTCAGCACAATCTTGCTATATCACCCATGTTAGTCTCAGACTCACAGTGCTCCTGCCTCAGCCTTTTTAGTCCTCCAGTCCTGGTATTGAAGGCACGTGCCACCATAAGCTGCTCTGGGAGCAACTTTAAAAGTTTTATTCCATACCCTGCCATCCTTGTATATCTACAGAGGCACAGAAGGTAAGATAAAATTAATTGAGTCAATAAAATAAAAATCCATTACTCTCAAAGCATGAAAGCACTTTTCCTACTTCCATTCCTCTTCCTTACACCACAGGACAGCTAGTCATTTGATGATACAAGAAGCAGAACCTTGTTCTAGCCTTTCTATCAAAACTGAACAATTTCAGAAAGGTAGCTCAGAGAGATAGCTAAGAAATACTGTGCAAATGTAGGTCATTTAAAACCACTTAAAACTTACCAGCGTCAACATATTTTGAAAATAATTGTCTATCAGTGATATCCATTTTAACATAACTATGTCCCACAGGTCTTAGGTTCACCCTTATCCTCCGCCACAGTGAATTCACTTCTTGTATTCTCTGATTTGCATTGCTCAGAAATTTCAGGACTGGCTTCCATTCTTAGATTTCCGAAGTGTCTTGAAGTGACAGGTTCTGAGCATTTACATAACAATATTATGACTCTATTACATTAAGAAGTAGGAATGTGACGTAACAAGAAAACACCAAACCACCAAATACAACTTCTCATTAAATTCCCCACTATTTCTCATAACCAAACCATAATATCAAAGTGTCATTTCAGTATCATTGTATGTCTCAAAGATGCATTATAATTTTCCAAAGTAATACTTTGTTTTTTAAATGCACAGTTTGTTCCTATTTTTCTAATCTTGTAAACAATAGCTTTCAAAACAGAATCCACAAACACTTCTGATCAAGGCCAAATAACACGTACTTTATGACTTCATAGGCTTTGACAGTCAATCTGGATATTAGCCTGAAGGTATTAAGAAGTGTCTACAATATTACTGGAGCACAGTTCTGGGCATGTTTGGATGACTAACTTGTAAGTTGTAAACTACAAAAGAAGATCTGCCCTCGGTGTGGGTGGCACCAACCAACAAGATTGTAGACTGGATAGAATAAGAAAAGGAAGAAAAAAGAAATGTTACTGTTTGCTTTTCTGGAGGAGCTTCAGTCCTTATGATTGCCTTTGGACATTTGTCTTACTTTCCTCCAGGCTTCCAGCACAGGCACTTCAGCCTTCAGATGAGACCTTTAGGTTTCTGTTAACAACACCCTCAAGAGTCTCCAGGGAGCAGCAGGCTGGCTACCTTCTGCTCCATCTCCCATGCTCTAGTGCACAGATGAGCAATTTGCCTTCTTCTGCCTTGGCTTCCACATGCAGCCACAGGAAGCCTACTTTGTAAGTCCTTTGTATATCATATATATTTTATATTCAATGTGTTTCTCCAGTGAACCCTAACTAATAGAGGGACATATTTTTCCTGTACCAACTACTCAATTCTTTAGTTTGGCACAAAATAAATAATTGCTAGACTATGAATAAGTTAAACAGCATGACTATTTTCATGTAAAAGTTTAAATGAAAGGAGAAATTTTCTCTTAGATAGAATTGGATTACTCCAGTCTGCCTATCTTGAAGCGTATTATTGCTCCCAAATTTTATTGCTAAATATCACAAAGTCTTAATTAACAAAACAATAAAATAATGACTTTAAATTATTTGACATGTATTGCCATATTGCTTTCAAACATAATTTCCAAAGTGATGCATATGTATGCCCATCACTTCATACTCTCATTGGTATACATGTACATTCTTATACTTCTATATATATGTATATAAATACGTATATACATAAGTGTATACACTTAAGTGTAAGTATACTTATACACACATTAAGTTTATAAGTAAATATACAGATAAATGTATAAGTATACATACCCTTATACATCTAGAATAAGAATGTGTGTGTATGTGTATATATACATACACATAGATATCTCAAGCTTTCATTTGGGTCAAAAATTATTAAATTGGCTAGGCATGGTTGATGTATATCTGCAATCCTAGATCTCTGGGAAACTGAGGGAGGAGGACAGAAATTTTTTTTCTCAGCCTGGACAACTTAGCAACATAACAACATCTATCTAAAGAGAAAGACAGAGACAGAGACAGAGATAGAAACAGAAAGACGAAAGAAAGAAAAAAAGAGAGAAAGAAAGAAAGAAAGAAAGAAAGAAAGAAAGAAAGAAAGAAAGAAAGAAAAGAAAGAAAAAGAAAGAAAGTTAGAGAAAAGGGGACAGATTGGGTATGTTGTTCAATGCAAAGGGTGTGGGTTCTGTCCCCAGTACTTCAAAAGGGTCCTACAACTTCCAAGTAACTTTATAAATCACAACTTTCTGAAACATACATATCATATTTATATTAATACTGTCAAGTATACAAACATATTTTTGTAAGAAATTTATTTTATATTATTGAACTAAAATAGCAATAAATTATAAAAGTAACAAAATTTAATGATTTTAGAACTACAGTATGTCAAGCATTGCACAAAACCTTTGTTGAGCCACTATCTGGATGACATCATGGGCAAAATGGCAGAAATGGGTGAATCATAGGGGAACACCTGAAAAAATCTGAAGTATGCTTGAAAGATCACCAAAGAAAGAACAGAATCAAAAAAAGTACTGTGCTTGCCCATCTTAGTCTCCATCTGTGGGAAAAGTCATTAAAGGAGAAAATGATCTACTCTGTGAAAGGAGAGACTGAGGGATTCCCCCTTACTGGGAATTCGAAAGTCACAACCTATCTTAAGTTTGGTGATCCTGCCAGTAGCTGTCAATGGTTCAATGATGAATATTTAGGAAATGCAAGTTATCACTGGTATAGAGTATTGAGATTAAAGATCATTGTTCAAGAATGTCTACCTGTGGTCAATACATGCATCAATAATTAGATGGGTAAGTTTATTGTCTGTTTTCTTTGTATTTTAAAGGTACCCTTCCTGCCAATGATAATTGTAAGCTTTGAATAAAAGTATTTAAAAATTTAAAACATACACTGAAAAACTTTGAAAAGTGAGAAGAATTTGGGCAAATCCTCAGAAAAATCATGGATAGAAGGAGAGGCAGATAGAAACATCAGTGTTTTTATAGTTTTTCATCTGATGGCACTCTAAAATCTGTACGAAAACAGGTAGTCAGGCTCAAGCAGAACAACATGGACTTCTGGATTGCACAGGTCTGTTTAGGGTCCTAGGGTGTCTGCTAAGGACCACATCTGTTAGCTGGAGCTCACAATTCTCACAATTTGGGAAATGCAGCTAAGAGTACAGCAGATGCAATATCATGGAGGCTAAGAAAATGAACAGAAAATTCAGCGGACATGTATTGCAAGAAAGACAAATTTGTACTTTGAATTCAGACAATTTGGTTTGCAACTAACATAGTGACAATGCAGTATAATGTAATGAATCAGAATCCCAAATAACTAAAATACATGGAGTTTATAAATTCCATGTGTATAATACTTAACAAGCAATGTAACTTGTGATAAAATACTATTTTTATTTATAGTTATATATGGGCTGTCGTGGTAAAAAGTTGAAGTCTTTCAAAATACATAAAGAAGAGATGTATTTTTATTTCATTGTCATTAACTCCCCTTATAAAAGCTTCACAAATTTCAATATAAAAGTGTTTCATCCCTTTGTATTAAACTTTCCCTAAATATGCTGCGCATTCTGTTGGTATCTCAAACAGTTTTTCTTTATTTCTTTTTCAGAATTTTTTGTGTAACAAATCTCATTTTGGACTGTTCAGTTTGTATACTGAAATTTTAGTGAGTGGTTTAGTAGCTTCCATATTTTTGTTTTGGAATCTACAGAGTTTCCTATTATTCAGCTCATTCCTTCCCAATTAGAATACCTCTATTTCTTTTTTTTATTTTTATAGATTTCTTACTTTTATTTGTTTTCCTTAGCTAATTGTGACTAGAATTTCTAATATCTTTACAGTGAAAGTAATCATTTACATCTGGATTCTGATCTCCAGTGTACCAGTTCACTTTTTTTAATCACTTAGTCTGATATTAACTGTGTTTGATTAAAATATATGGAATTTGTATGGTAGGGATAGTTTGTACGATTCTCAGTTCATGGAGTGAATCATCATAGCAAGATGCTTAATATACTCAATTCTGTAAAATTTGTGCAATAATTGAGATGACTGTGATTTTACTTCATTTTATGAATGTGAGCTATTGTATTGTATTGTATTGGAGACTGAGTTTTGAAATTTGAGTCTTATTTCCATTCCAGAAATGAATCATAGACAGCTATGATATATGAGAGTTTTAGTATACTGGATATATTGGTTTGCTAGAATTTTAACAAAATTTTGTGAAATAATTTATTATTCAGTTTTTCTCCTTTCTTTACTTTTCTGAACTTTAGCTTTTGTCATTCCCTTCTGGATAGTTCTGGATTTCAGATCGCACTTACTCTCTGCTTCCCTAAAATACAAAGTTGGGTTACTAATTTGGAATTTTCCTTCTTTACTAATAAAGAAATTCAAAGCTATACATGTCTTTGTTACTATAATTTGCTGTATCAAACAAGTTTGTACATTTTATATATTCTCTTTTATAGTTTTTCCATTTTCATTTGTGATTTTTTTCTTTGACACAATGATTTTTTAAGAGAATGTTATTTTTTATATACTTGAAAATTTACTCTTTCTTGATTGACTTCTAGTTTAATTACACTGGCGTTAGTAAACAGTCACTGTGTGAGGCATGGGGACACAAACATGTGATCCCAGCTACTTTTTGTTTCATCTTTTAATTTATAGAGAATTGTTTTATGATCTTAGAAATTGTATATTTTGGGAAATCTTTTTTTAAAATTTTATTTAAAGAGAAAAAAACAAAAAAGGGTACAAGTAATACAGAATATCAAAAAAAATAAACAGTAGGAAATAGTTAATAGATAACATATTGTCACCTTAGAAATAGTTGTTCACGTTACAAAATTAAAGCATACAAAGTGGACAAACAGTGAGACTGCAAACAGTTCTGTTCAATGATCCAACAAAAATTCAGTAATGTGGTTGTCTTTCTGATACACTTAAACATATATGCAGTTATATCCTTTAGAGCACTTCCTGGGTGGAAGGTTATGCAAAGAAGAACCTGTACAAGAACACAAAAATCAGTAGACTTGTTAAAAACAGTGGTTGCTATACAGGGTGAGAGGCCAGATTTGCAGGCCCAAGATGTCCCTGGGGGTGGAATGAGGTAATTATTTGGCTTGAATTCACAATGAAGCTGGGCACAGAGTCGTGCTGCCAGTGCTGGTGGACGGCTGTCCCTCTACCTGAGACGTCAGAGAGAGTCAGCTTGTGGTGATTGCCCCAGTCACAGGCAGATGAGCTAGAAGAACTGTTAAAGGTCAAATTGAGGGCCTTTCCTTCATAATATGGGGGAGGGGCAGCCAAGCATAACCAACAGGATTGGGTGAGATCATGTTGGGTATGATTTAAAGCCATGTATGCCCCTTTAATCAAACTGAATAGGTTAGAATGTGAATATTGAGGGGCAGGTATGTGATCTGCCTGCTGTGGGGGGGGGCTTGAGAAATGCTTATGGTTGAGTGACTTACTGTGGTTGTTTAAACAGCAGTAACAGGATCTGTATTGGACTGATTGCATTTTGGATTTGGATTATATTTTGGCTTTAGAGCAGGATTTAGGCCTATGGGCGTGGATAAAATCTGTAGGGGAACCTTTTTTATGAGAATAAGATTTCCCCTGTCTTTGCCTGACTCATAGACTCGAAGTCCCCAGGTGCGTCCTGTCAGCCAGCCAGGGTCTTCAGGAGTGGTGACAGTGACGTTTAGAAGCTGACAGGGTCTTTGATTGGCCAGTGGGTAGTCATCTAGGCTGCACCCCAGTGGCCCCCATGTCAGTTTAAGTTGTTTATTGGGGAAGGCGGATTGCCATCCTGTTGCAACTGTTTCGCAGCCCCAAGGAGCACAAAAATATTCTCCCGGGGAATTACAATATGATCTGCCCCCTATTGCTGCGGGACAAAGGTAGAATTGACTTTGTCTGGGACCCTGGAGCCCCGGAAAGAACCAACTGGGTGTGGGCACAAACCATGGACTTCCGGATCCTACCCAAGTCCAAACTGTCTCTTGTCATTCTAGCAGCGAAACTCCCATTTCCAGGGTTGATAGGGCGGTACAGAGGAGGGAGCATGGTGGCGCCATTTTTTTTGTCTTTTTTAATAAAAACAACCCTACATTTATTGCCCCCAGTAAAAACATAAGGGTAGACAAAACAATATGAACAAACATTTTACAAATACTCCCAAGGCAAACCACTTAATCAGTTGCCTTTTTTATATGGGTACACACTGTAATTGACATTTATCTTAATTGCCTGCCATTGCTTCTCACTGCTGTCTTAATTCACTGATCATTTTTAGTTGGAGACACTTTGCAGCAGAGTAATATTATCTCCTTTCAGCATGATCTGACCCAGTTGTTTTCTTGACTTGGTTCTAGAATGAGTTTCTTCTGCATCATCTAATACAAGGTTCATGTACTCATCAAAACCAATAATACAGCCCTCTATCCGCATATTCACCTGCTCGTACAGCCACACCTGAATCTGGGATCTATTCTGCAAGTATCTGAAGATGAGGTTGATGGGCTGCACCATCACCTTCTGCACTTTCTGGCCCTGGCCCCTGTATGCCATGGCAGAACCCGACAAGGACCACAGCACCCACCACGCTAGCTCTTACAGAAACTTTTTTTTTTTTTTTAAATCGGTACCGGGGATCAAACTCACAACCACCTGCTTGCAAGGCAGGTTCTTATGCTGCTAGGCTAAATCCTCAGCCCCCTATTTTTTTTCACCACCAGAGTCAGTATGGAGGCGGCACCATTTTGAGTATTGGGGTGGTGCACACCATTTTGAGTACCCTTGTGGCCTCCAAAAAAAGGAAGTGGCAGCAAGTCGCCATCTTGAAAAGGCTCCGGGATATCAAGGACCACAGAGCCAGGAGGGCTGGGTGCTTTAGATAAGTCTGGTGGGGCCGGAGTACAATTGCGGAAGGCAGATAATGCAGCCTCACCCTGGGCAAGTGTCTCTGCGACCTGGGGATCTGCGTGACATTGTGCGAACAGCTCAGAGATTAAAATCCAATATGAAAAGGTGGTTACCGGAATCTTTTTGGGGCCAAAAACCTCATAAGAGTCTTTAAGAGCATCTCCCACTCTTTTCCACCTGTTTAAATTAATGGTGCCCTCTAGGGGAACCATGAACACACTGAATGTATAAACTGAAAGTACTGTATCAAATCTTTTGTCTTAACGTTAATCCCTCTTATCTTGGGTGCCTCCCTGAGGCCATTCACGAACAATTCATGCTCACTAAGTGCTTGCCCCATGCTAATCCTGTCCACCTACCATGATTCAGGTGAGACATAAGGTGGCTGTCTGCACAGATCACAGGAACGAAGTCCCAAAACAGTCACACCGGCCGGCGCTTTACCCCCGTGAACGGTCCCGCGTCATTATCCCTCATGCCAGGTCTGTCCCACGTTGGGCGCCACTTGATCCATCCCATGGATTGGTCCGTGGGCCTCGCCTGGAGAGGGGACCGAGAAGAAGGGCTGGGCAAGAGAAAAGAGAGATGGAGACAGGTTGAGATTCTAATCGAGTCTCGTTTGTTCAGAATGTGTACATGGCTTATATAGAGTCAAAGGGGACGTGGCCTTACAGGATGGGCCAGCTTGGATCTTCTCATATGCAGTGGGCCTATCAGACTAGCAGGAAGTCATATGTAGGCACATAGGTAAGTGGACATGATGTCAACAAGAGGGGATTATGGGAAAAGTAGGCTGAAGTGGGAAGTTGCTCACATCATGTGCACTGTAGGCAAGGAGAGGATCATGGGAAATGTAGGCTGACACACAAAATGCCCTTAAGTTGGAGGGGCAGGGCAGCTGCTGCCATTCTGAGCTGCTCCCTACAATCAATCAAAACAGAATAGAGTAAAATCAGTCAAAAAATATGGTCAGAGCAATATAGGGTTTCAAATCAAGTTAACAGGAAATCAAAGTGGGTTACTATAATGTGTCCTGATTTTTTATTTGTTTTTTTTCCTTAATTAAAAAGATAAAAATAAAAAATAATAAAAAAGGAGATTAGATAAAAGAGACCATAATAACACAGCAGCACAGGCCAGAACATAACAATTTAAGCAACATAGTGTTTCAAGACAAGATATCCCAACATAACAGTAGTTACCATAGTATCTCTTTCCTTGATATATTTGAGTATAACTTTGTATACTGTAGCATCAAACATATCAAGACAATGTAAAACCATTCAAAAGAATAACAGTATTACAGGGTATTTAGAACCAACTAACAAAAAATAAACAATGGTTTCTATATTATCTCCTTGTCTATAAAAGTTTTTGTTTATACTATCACATATAATAAAATCCAATAAGATGCAACATGTTAAGACCAATGGAGACAAAAGAACAAAAGCTTGATGGGACTTCAAAACAAGATGATATTAAATCAGCACTAGCTATTATGGTGTCTTGTTTTCTCCAAAATAGCTGTTCATAATATCATAGACAATAAAATCAAACAGCCCAAATAAAACCGTACAATTAATGAATGAAAACATTATAAGGCTTCAAAGCAGTATAATGGGGAATCATGGTTACCACATACTTTTATGTATTTGTATCATTTTTTACACTAGGGAAACTATTAGGTATTCATACATGTGAGTTTGATTTATTTTACTTATGAGTATGGTCTCAAGCTGCGCACATTTATTTATAAATATCTCAATGTTTTCCTTCTTTTAGCTGAGTAGTACTCCATTGTATGAAAATACCACATCTTTTTTATCCATTCCTCAGTTGACGGACACTTAGGTTGTTTCCAAGATCTGGCTATTACAAATTGTGCTGCTATAAATATAGGAGTATATCACTGTGGTACCATGCTTTCAGTTCTTCTGGGAATATGCCTAGCAGTGGAATAGCTGGAAGAAATGGGACTTCCAATCTCAGTTTTTTAAGAAATCAACAGAATGACTTTCACAATGGTTGCACCAGTCTACACTCCCATCAACAGTGTAAGAGAGTTCCTTTTTTCCCCACAGCCTCTCCAGCATTTGTTGTTGGTGGTTTTCCTGATCCTGGGCATTCTTTCAGGAGTGAGATGGAATCTCAGTGTGGTTTTAATTTGCATTTCTCTAATGACTAATGATGATGAACATTTTTTCATGTATTTATTTGTTATTTGTATTTCTTCATCTAAGAAGTGTGTATTCATCTCAGATGCCCATTTTTGGATTGAATCTTTGAATTTTGGGGGTCTGATCTTTTTTAATTCTTTATATGTTTTAGACAGAAGTCCTTTGTCTGAGGGACAGTTCACTAAGATTTTTTCCCAGTTTGTGGGCTTTGTTTTCACTATGCTGGAGATTTCTTTTGATGTTCAGAACTTTTTAATAAGACATGATCCCAGTTATTGATTCTGGTAATTATTTCCCATGAGGTTTGAGTCCTGTTCATGAATTCTCTACCTACCACTATGTCTTCAAGGTTTTTACTGAATTTGTCTTCCAATAGATTTACTGTTTCTCCATTTAGATTTTAATTTAGTACATGGTGATAGGCATTGGTCTACTTTTAGTTTTCAGTATGTGGAAAGGCAATTTTTCCAACACCATTTATTAAAGAGACTGTCCTTCCAGTGAATCTGTTTGGCCCCTTTATCAAAAATAAGGAGGTTGAGTGTGTTTGTAGTTGTGGTTGTATCTTCTAATCTATTACATTGATCTCTGGCTGTTTTGATTCCAGTACCATGTTGATTTTACTACAGTTGCTTTGTAGTATACCTTCAGGTCAGGGATTGTGATACCTCGTGCCTTGCCCTTGCTTCTTAGAACTGTCTTTGCTATTCCAGTCTCTTCTCACTCCAGATGAATTTAAGATTGATTTGTCTAGATCTATGAAGTATGTTGATGGTATTTTTATGGGGATTGCATTGAATCTGTATAACAGTTTTTGGAGAATGGCCATTTTCACAATATTTATTCTTCCTATCCATGAGCAAGGGATGTCTTTCCATTTTCTGAGATCCTTTTCAATTTCATTTTTTCAGTGTATTGTGATTTTCCTTGTATAGGTCTTTCACTTCTTTCCTGAGAGTAATTCCTAAATATATCATTTTTTTGGTTGCTGGTGTGAAGGGTGTTGCTTCTCTTATTTCTCTCTCTGTGAACTTCTTGTTAGTGTATAGGAATGCTATTGAGATTTGAGTATTGATTTTGTATCTAGCTACATAGCTGAATTTATTTATTATATCAAAGAGTCTTACAATGGAATTTTGGGGTCTTCTATGTACAGTATCATATCATCTGTAAATAATAATAACTTCTTCTTTTCCTATCTTTACCCCTTTTATTTCTCTCTTGTCTAATTGCTCTGGCTAGTATTTCCAGTACTATATTAAATAGAAGCAGTGATATGGAACATCCTTGTCTTGTGCCTGATTTTAAAATAAAGGCCTTCAATTTTTGGACATTTAGTATGATACTGGCTGTTGGTTTGTCATAGGTGGCCTTTATTATATTTAGATATATTCCAATTTTCTGCAAGGCTTTTATCATAAATAAATTTTGACCCTTATCAAAAGCTTTTTCTGCATCTATAGAAATGATTATGTGGTTCTTACTTTTGGTTTTATTGATATAGTGGATTACATTTATTGATTTACATATATTGAACCATCCCTACATTCCTAGGATGAATCCCAATTGGTCATGGTGTATAGTCTTCTTGATGATTTGCTGCATTCTATTTGCCAATATTTTATTGAGGATTTTTGCATCTGTGTTCATTAGGGAGATTGGTCTGTAGTTCTATTTTTTAGTTGGGTCTTTCTCAAGTTTTGGTTCTAGAGTAATATTTGCTTCCAGGAGTGACTTATGAAGGATTGCTTCCCCTTCAATTTCATTGAAGAGTTTGAGGAGTGTCCGCATTAAGTCTTCTTTGTAGTTCTTGTAGAATTCTGCAGTGAATCCATCTGGGCTTGGGCTCTTCTTTGTAGTTAAGGACTTAATTACATTTTCAATTTCATTAATAAAAATTGTGTTATTCAGCAGTTTTAGGTCTTCTTGACCTACCTTTGGTACTTCATATGTTTCTAGGAATATATCTATTTCTTCTGTGTTTTCAAACCTATGACAGTAGAGGTTTTCCAAATAGGTGCTGATTATCTTCTGTATTTCTACAGAGTCTGCAGTGATTTTGCCTTTTTCATTTCTTATTGCATGAATTTGAGCTTTTTCTTCCCTTTTTGAATAACGTTGGCTAGGGGCTTATCAGTTTTATTTCTTCTTTCAAAGAACTAACTCTTCGATTCATTGTTTCTTTGGATTGTTTTCTTAGTCTTTATTGCATTAATTTCTGCTCTGATTTTTATAATTTCCTCTCTTCTTTTGACTTTGGACTTGACTTGCTCTTCTTTTTCTAGATGTTTGAGGTGTAACATCAGGTTATTTATTTGTATTCATTCTGTTTTCCTGATATGGGAACTCAGTGCAATAAATTTTCCTCTGAGGACAGCTTTCATTGCATCCCACAGATTCTTGTAAGATGTATTTGTATTTATGTTTGCTTGTAAGTATTGTTTAATTTCCCTTGTGGCCCATTGATTACTCAAAAGTCTGTTATTCAGTTTCTATGTGTTTGTGGGATTTTTGCAGTATCTTTTATCATTTCTAATTTCATGGCACTATGATGTGATAACATGCAAGGGATAATTTCAACTCTTTTGCATTTATTTAAATATACTCTGTGAGATAATATATGGTCTATTTTAGAGAATGACCCATGTACTGCTGAGAAGAATGTATATTCTGATCTTGTTGGGTGGAACACTCTGTATATGTCTATCAAGTCCATTTTTCACAGGTGTGATTCAGTTGTGTTATTTCTTTGCTGGTTTTCTGTTTGGTTGATCTGTCCATTGGTGTCAATGATGTGCTAAGGTCTCCTGTTATAATTGTGTTATGGCTAATTTGGTTTTTCATTTCTGTTAATTATGTTTTATGTAACTGGGTGCTGTGGAATTTGGTGCATACATATTTAAGATTGTTATCACTTCCTTTTGAAGTTTTCCCCTAGCCAGTATGTAATGACCTTCTTTATGTCTTCTGATCATTATTGGTTTGAAGTTCACATTGTCTGCAAACAGAAAAGCTACCACTGCTTTTTTTGGAGGGAGGGGTGGTTCCTGTTGCATGAAACATTGTTTTCCATCCTTTGACTTTCAGCCCATGAGTATCCTTTGCAGTTCAATGAGTTTCCTGTAGACAGTATAGGGTTGGATTTTGTTTCTTGATCCATTCTGCCAGTCTCTTTGTTTTAACTGGTGCATTGAGTCCATTTACATTAATGGTTATAAGTGTTATATGTTGGTTTATTGTTGACATGTTATCTTTCTGCTGTTACATCTTTATCTTTCTGTTCTGTTTAATTGTCTGCTTTGCATAGTGGTTTTTTCCTAAGTGTTTAGATAACTGTCTTTCAGTATTCTTTGCAGGTTTGGCTTGGTGATCATGAAGTTTTTCAGCTGTTATTTGTCATGGAAGCATCTTATTTCTCCATCCATTTTGAAGGACAGCTTTTCAGGGTACATCAGTCTAGGTTGAAAATCATTTTCCTTTAGGATCTGAAATACTTCACTCCATGCTGTTTTTGACTTCATTGTTTGTGGTGAGAAGTCTGCTGTGATTCTGATAGGCTTTCCTTTATAGGTGATCTGTCTTTTCTCTCTGACAGCTTTTAGTATTCTATTCTTATGCTGGATTTCTGGGATGGTGATTATCATATGCCTGAGTGTAGTTTTATTTTGGTTATGACTCTTTGGATTACTATATGCTTCACTAATCCTAATCTCAGTTTCCATTCTCCTGTTTGGGACATTTTCATTTATGACTTCTGTGACTAGCCTTTTGATATCATTTGTGCTGTTCCCTTCTTTTCCATTTATCCTTATTTATCTTATGTTGGTTTTTTTTTTTTTTGCATCATCTTGCAACTATTGAATTGTTATTTCCTGACTCCTTGTTTTTCTCTTTTTTTTAAAAAAGATCTTTCCTTTCCTGTTCACTAGCTGCAATCTTGTCTTTGAGGTCTAAAATTCTATCTTCACTTTCATTGAGTCAGTTTTGACAACTTTCAATGAATTTTTTTTTATTTCCTGTATATCTCTTTGAATCTGCTTTATGCATTCTTTTTGTTTCTTAAATTCTTCATCCAGGGATTCTATCTTTTTGATTTATTCCTCTAATTTTTAAACTGTGTCTTCCTTAGATGTGTTCAGCATCCCTTTCATTACTTTTATCATTTCTTCTTTTACCTGGGAGATTATTTCTAGTTTGAATTCCTTTAAAGCTTCCTGGAGTTGCTTCTTTATTTCATTTGCTATTATTACAGGTATTTCAGGTGTATGGGATATATTTTCTTCTATGTACATGGTTCCTAGGGTTTCTTGGGATTGGCTGGAGGTTTGAGATTGCATTTTGGTCTTTTGTTTTGTTATTTTCATATATTTCTGTGTTTTAAATGTTTTTCTAAGGCTTCCCCTGGATGTGTTGGAAATCATCTCCTATGCCCTAGGCCCCTAGGACTGAATGGAGGTTGCTCTGGGTGGTCCAGTCAGGCCCTCAGGCCCTCCTATGCTACCTTCAGTGTTCTAGATAGCTGAGAAGGCACCAACCCACTGTGGATGATGGGCTAAAGCTCTCCCTGGAAACTCACTGAACTGAAACTGCCCTGAAACTCACTTCACCTGCTCTCCACTCCCGTAATTGAAGAAGGTCACTGGGGGTAATCTACTCAGGCTGCAAAACCTTCCAAGGTGAGTCTAGTGTGTCTGGGCTCTGGATGGGTCTTTGAGTTTTGGGAAGAATGATCTTAACACAATGTCCCAGGCTCAGGATGGCACATGGACTCCCGCAGCCACCAGCTGAGTTTACTGGTTTCCAGGTTCAGAGAAAGTTGCTGGGCAGGTCCTGGGGCAGGCCTGAACCTGCCAGGTGAGTGCAGCCTAATGTGGTTGGACTCTGGGTGGGTCCTTGAGCTCTGGGAGCAATGATCTTAACACAGTCTCTCTGACTCTGAATGGGGAGTAGACTCACCCCCAGCCACCAGCTGCATTTCCAGGTTCCTGGTTCAGGAGAATGTCACTGGATGTGCCCTTGGCAGGCCTGAAACCCACCAGGTGAGCACAACCTAGTGTGGCTGGGCTCTGGTCGGGCCTTGAGCTCTGGGAGCAATGATCTTAACACAGTCTCTCTGACTCTGGATGGGGAGCAGACTCACCCCAGCTGCCAGCTGAGTTTCCTGGTTCCCAGTTCCAGAGAAGGTTGCTGGGCATGTCCTGGGCAGGCCTGAAACCTGCCAGGCAAGCTCAGCCTGGTGTGTCTGGGCTCTGGGTGGGTCCTAGAGCTCAGGGAGCAATCTATTCTGGGAAATCTACAGATAGTTGAAAATCAGATTGCTATTGGATGAACTGTTCAATAAATATATGTTAAGTCTAATTGGTCATAATGTTGATCTAGGTCTTTATACAACTATTCAACTCATATTTGGTTCTATCTATTATTAAAGAATTAATCTTGCATCATCTATTATCATGTGACAATTTTTCTCTTCAATTCAATTGGCTTTTTATCTATATTTATGCTGAATCAATTTTTTTATCAATAAAAAATATGCCAGCCCTAGAGATTGTTCTTAGATTCAAATTTATGTAATACTAGACTAGGTACTGTAGCATTTGATTAGTATTTAAGTGAAACAACTTTTCAGTCTTTCAACTTCAACCATTGGGTGTATCTAGCTTTCAGATAATCTAAAAAGAACATGTTGTGTGGAATTGTGTGCATTCTACATGGTGAGCTGAAAGTGCATGCAGCAATCTCCAGCCCATAGGAAAGCTTTAGTGCTTTACTCCAAGACTGGTAAAGCCCCACCCAGCTGCCCACATCACTGGAGCATGAACCTAGAGGTCACTTTGGACCTATCTGGGCCCCTCCCATGGACCCCTGAGTGACCCACAGCTGCCTGCACACCACCTGGCCAGCCAAAAGTGTGCACAGTGCTTTCCAGGCAACAGAAAAGCTTTGATGTGTAACTCTGACACTGGTAAGCACCTGCCTGGCAACCTCAAGTGACTGGGAGCCACCTGGTAACTCAACTGGTGAAACTCCCTGAAATATAAATAGGTATTCTCAACCCAAGAAACAACTGAGACCTTGCCTTTGACTTCCCTAAGGCAATATGGGAAAATGACAAAATGAAAGAGCAAAATTCAATCTCAAACCTCCAGCCCATTCCAAGAAAGCCTAGCAGACACAGACGCAGAAGAAAATGTAAGCCATACACCCGAAACCCCTGAGATGATAGTGACTGAAGTGAATAAACAACTCTGGGAACCTATAAAAGATTTTAGATCAGAAATAATCTCCCAGGTAAAAGAAAAAAAATGATAAATGTAATGAAAGAAATGCTGAACACATCTAAAGAAGACATAGTTAAAAAATTAGATGAACACTGCAAAAAGATGAAAACTTTGAATGAACAATAGATGACACAAACAGTATGCATGAAACACATTCAAAGAGATATCCAGGAATTCAAAAATTTCATCAAAACTTGGCAAAACCATTTCAGTGAAAGAAAGGATAGACTTTTAGACCTTGAAGACAAAATTGCAGCTAGTGAACAGGGAAGGGAAGATCTTTTAAAAATAACAAGAAACCAGGAAATAACAATTCAACAGTTGCCAGATGATGCAAACAAAAGTAACATAATATTGATAGGCATAAATGAAAAAGAAAGTGATAACACAAACGATATCAAGAGGCTATTTACAGAAGTGATAGCTGAAGATTTCCCAAACGTGAGCATGGAAAATGACATACAAATAAGTGAAACATATAGGACTCTATGTAGCCATAACCAAAATAAAATTACACCCAGACATAATAATCAACAACCTAGAAATTCAACATAAGAATAGAATATTAAAAGCTGTTAGAGAGAAGAGACATATCATCTGTAAAGGAAAGCTTATCAGAATCACAGCAGATTTCTTAACACCAACAATGCAGTCAATACACCTCCAAGAACAATGGAGGCATGGAGTGAAATACTGCAAATCCTAAAGGAAAATGACTTCCAACCCAGAATGACACACTCTGAAAAACTGTCCTTCAAAATAGATAGAGAAATAAAATACTTCCACAATAGAGAACAGCTAAAGAACTTCATGATCACCAAGCCTACCCTGCAAAGAATACTGAAAGACAGTATAGAAACACTTCAGAAAAAAACACTAAGCAAGGCAGACAATTAAACAGAGTGGCAATGTAATGAATTGACAGCAGAAAGATAATATGACAAAAATAAACCATTAAATATCAGTTATAACCGTTAATGAAAATGACCTCAATTCACCAAGTAAAAGAAACAAACTAGCAGAATAGATCAAGAAACAACATCTAACCTTATGCTGTATATAGGAAACCCATCTAACCCAAAACAAAACTCATAGACTGAAAGTCAAAGGATAGAAAACAATACTTTATGCAACAGGAACCTAAAAATATGCAGGGTAGCTGTTTTGTTTGCAGACAGTGTGAACTTCAAATCAGGAATGATCAGAAGAGACAGAGAAGGCCACTACATACTACTTAGGAGAAAACTTTGAGGAAGTGATAACCATTTAAATATCTATGCACCAAATTCAGAAGCACCCAATTATGCAAAACAAATATTAACAAAAATGAAAAATCCAATAAGCAAATTCACATTTATAATGGGAGCCTTTAACACCCCACTGACACAAAGAGACAAATCAACTAGACAGAAAATCAGCAAAGAAATAATAAGAAATTGAATCACAACTGTGAACAAATTGACTTGGAGAATGTATGCAAAGTGTTCCACCCAACAGCATCAGAATATACATTATTCTCAGTGGCACATGGAACATTCTCTAAAATAGACTATATACTAACCCACAGAACATGCTTAAGTAAATGCAAAAGAACTAAAATTACCCCATGCATGTTATTAGATCATAGCGCCATGAAACTAAAAATTAATGACAAAAGAAACAGTAAAACCCCCACAAAGACATGAAAATTGAATAATATACTGATGAGCAATCAGTGGGTCACAGAGGAAATTAAAGCAGAAATTAAACAATATCTGCAAGCAAATTAAAATATAATTTACAGGAACCTGTGGGATGCAATGAAAGCATTCCTCAGAGGAAAATTTATTGTGGTGAATTCCCACATCAGGAAAAGAAAATGAACACAAGGAAACAACCTGATGCTATATCTCAAACATCTAGAAGAAGTAGAGCAAGTCAAGCTCAAGGCCAAAAGTAGGGATAAAATTATAAAGATCAGAGCACAAAGTAGTGCAACAGAGACTAAGAAAACAATAGAAAGAATCAATGAATCAAAGAGTTGGTTCTTTGAAATAAATAAAATTGATAAACTCTTAGCAAACTTTATTTTAAAAAGGAAAGAAAAAACTGAAATTCATGCAGTAAGGAATGAAAAGAGTGAAAACACTACAGATCCTGTGAAAATACAGAAAAACTTTAATATTTACTTCACAAACCTCTACTTTCATAGGCTTTATAACACAGAAGAAATGGACAGATTCCTAGAGACATATGAATTATGAAAGTTGTATCCAGAAGATGTAAAACTGCTGAATAACCCAACTTTAATTAATGAAATTGAAAATGTAATTAAAACCTTACCAATGAAGAAAAGCCCAGGTCCAGATGGATTCACTGCACAATTTTACAAGAAATTCGAAGAAGACTTAATGCTGACACTCCACAAACTGTTGAATGAAATTGAAAGGGAAGTAATTCTCCCTAAATCATTCCTGGAAACAAGTATTACTCTAATACCAAAACCAGACAAAGATCTAACCAAAACAGAGAACTACAGGCCAGTCTACCTAATGAACATATATGCAATAATTCTCAATAAAATATTGGCAAGCAGAATGCAGCAAATCATCAAGAAGATTATACACCACAACCAAGTCAGTTTCCTCCTAGGAATGCAGGGTTTTTTCAATATATGCAAATCAATAAATGTAATCTATCATATCAAAAGAGTAAAAAATAAGAATCACATGATTATCTCTGTAGATGAAGAAAAAGCTTTTGATAAGGTCCAACATTCATTCATTGTAAGAAATTTATGGAAAATTAGAATATATAGTCTGTATCTCAGTATGATAAAAGCCATCTATGACAAACCAACAGACAGCATCATATTAAATGGCCAAAACTTGAAAGCCTTTATTGAAAATCAGGAACAAGACAGGAATGTCCATTATCATCACTCTTATTCAGTATAGTGCTGGAAATACTAGCCAGAGCATTTAGACAAGAGAGAGGAATAAAAGGTGTAAGAATAGGGAAATAAGTTAAATTACCATTATTTATAGATGACATAATACTCTACCTTGAAGACCTCCAAAACTCCATTGAAGACTCCTAGGTATAATAAATAAACCTAGTAATATAGAGGGATACAAAGTCAATCCTCAAAAATCAATAGCATTCCTATACACAAACTACAAACAGAGAGAAATGAGAAGCCATAGCCTTCACAACTGCATGCAAGAAAATGAAATACTTAGAAATCAAACTAACAAAAGAAGTGAAAGATTTATTCAGAGAGATTTTTTTTTTTTTGTCTTTTTCTATTTTATGGGTACTGGGGATCGATCTCAGGACAACACACTTGCAAGGCAGGTGCCTATGCAGCTGAGTTACATCCCCAGCCTGAAAAAGGAAATTGAAGAGAATCTCGGAAAATGGAAAGATATTCTTATCCATGGATAGGAAGAGCAAATATTGTGAAAATCACCATTCTGCCAAAATTGTCATATACATTTAAGGCTATCAAAATATCACTAGCATACCTTAAAGACCTAAAGGAAGCATTCCTAAAATTCATCTGGAACCGGAAGAGACCTAGAAGAGCAAAGGCAATTCTGGGAAACAGAATTGTTTCCATTCTAGGAAACAAAGGCAAGGCAGGAAGCATCACAATCCCTGACCTGAAGTTATACTACAAAGCTACTGTGATAAAATCAGCATGCCACTGGAATAAAAACAGACCTAAATATCAGTGGAATAGATTAGATCATACAATTACAACTACAAACATACTCAGCCACATTATCTTTGATAAAGAGGCCAAACATATACACTGGAAAAAAAGTAGTCTTTTTAATAAACGGTGCCAGAAAAATTGGCTCTTACTATGCCAAAAACTAAAATTATACCCATGCCTATCACCATGTACTAAGCTAAAGTCAAAATGAATCAAAGATCTAAATATAAACAGAAACACTAAATCTGCTGGAAGACAAAGTAAGTAAAAATCTTGAAGACATATGGGTTGGTGACAAATTCATGAACAAAAAGCAAACTGCCCAGGAAATACTTCCCAGAATCAGTAACTAGGATGTTGTCTTATTAAAAGTGTTTGTGTGTCAAAAGAAATCTCCAAAAGAGTAAAAAGGAAACCGATGAATTTCGAAAAAATCTTAGTCAACTGTTCCTCAAAGGACTTATGTCGAGAACATACAAAATTTTTTTTTTAAAAAATTGAAGCCCCAAAATTCAAAGACCCAATCCAAAAATGGACATCTGAGATGAATACACAGTTCTCAGACAAAAAAAATACAAATGGCAAATTGAATTCATGAAAAAATATTCAGCACCATTGGTTATTAGAGAAATATACATTAAAGCCACACTGAGTTTCCATCTCACTCCATAAACCATGGCCAAGATTAAGAAAACTACCAACAACAAAAGCTAGACAAGCTGTGGGGAAAAGGAACTCTTCTGCATTGTGGATGGTAGTATAGATTTGATCCAAACACTGTGGAGTTTAGTCTGGAGGTTCCTCAAATAGCTGGGATAGGAAGTCCCATTTGACCCAGCTATTCCATTTCCCAGAAGAAATGAAAACATCACATCACAGTAATATATATCACAATAGAGCAGCACAATTTGTAATAGCCAAATCTTGGAAACAACCTAAATGTGGAAATGAAAACCTATATGAAACTGAGGAAAGGATAAAAAAAGATGCGGTATTTTTATACAATGGATACTACTCAACTATAAAGAATGATCACATTGAGACATTTATAAGTAAGTAGATGCAGCTTGAGACCATACTCATAAGTGAAATAAGTCAAACTCTCATGTGTAAATACCATGTTGTCTCCCTAGTGTAAGAAATGGTAAGAGTGCATAAAACACAGAATCCTCAATAAATACTATGAAAGGGAAATAATATGCTCAGAGTGGAAAGAAATAATGTCTCAAGGAAAAGGATGAAAGACGAAAAGGAAAGGAAAAGAAAAAAGATTGAAATTTGTATAAACATGCTTAGGATAGGAAAGATGATTGTGTTACAAATTCTGTAAAGTTCATACAATAAAGCAGTTAACATTTGTAGGATGAATAATTTTGCGTGTTTATGTCAGATGATCTGTGGAACTCTTGAAGATCACTATGTAAAATATCAACCTTACTTATGTTTCTGAAGGCATATTATATCTTCATTGTTTTGGGCTCTTTGCTATTGTTATTTATTTGGTTTTTTTGTTTCTTGTTTTTCTAGCAACCTTCTAGCAAACCTTGTTTGTTTTATTTTGTTTTGTTTTCCCCTCTAATACAGAAAGGATAGGTATTCATGTAGATGCTTATTTATGCCTAAAATTTCTTCTAAACAGTTTACATGAGTTGATTATATTATGCATGATGAAATGAACAGCTAACTTGAAGAAAAGCAGACATTATGATATTCATTGCTGATTCCGTATTGTCATGCTGAGAAATCCAGTAATGCCTTTATTCTTTGTTCAGAGGGGTTTTAGTCTGTTTTGTATTGTTTAATTTCAATACATAAAGGTGTAGACACCTATTTTGAATAGAACAAGAAAGATTATTGTAGCCATTGTTGATTTTCCCATAGTCTGATTTTGAAGGTCGATAAGGCCTTCATTACTCTGTTCTGATTAGTTTTGTACTATTTTATTTTGTATTAATTCATTGTATGTGAAGATATAGACAACTATTTAGAAGAAAACATTGTTATGGCCACTGTAGATCTTCTGTTGTCTTGCTTTGAAATCTGTGTCACTTCAGTGTTCTCTTGTGCTCTGTTTGTTCTGTTTTGTTATGTTTAGTTTTACTCACTTTAAAATAAAAAAAAATGCAGTGAGGTAATGACATTTTGATCGAATTTGTGAATACCAAACCTGTGACTTTTTAATTTAATTCATTTACATTTAAAGAAATTTTGATAAGGAGGATTCGCTATCACTTTGATAGTGGTTTCTGGTCCCTTGTGTCCCATCAATGATTTCTTATTTGTTCAGTTAACCTTTATACTGATGCATTTAATTCAGCATTTCCATTCTGAGATTATGTTTATTTTTAGCTTGGTTAGCAAGGGGGATAGATAAAGAAAGAAAGAAAGAAAGATAGATAGATAGATAGATTTAGATACATAGAGAGACAGATGGATTGGATTGATTTTTAGTTTAATTTCACTGTGGCTAGCAAACTTTGACAGTGTGAAGGATGGTGGGACACACACTGTATATGTGGTTTTAGAGAAAAAATTTCCTATGTACTAATGGAACAAAACTTCACACATATACTAAACTCTTCTAAACAGCAATCTCCTCTTTGTGTTATTTATGACACAAATTCTCTTTTTGTATATTCTGTGCAGAGTAGCATAGTTCTGCACTCTTTTGCATTAATATTTTAAATGTAATAGTAAGTGAAAAACGTGGAAATACACACCAAAATTGCAATAGTATTTAATTTTATGCTTGTAAATTTACTTCCCTTTCTTAGAATTCTCTTAACTGGTAATATTAAATATCAACATGACTTGACTTGGAAAATCTTGGAGAAGAGACTGGATCATGGATGTATTATAGTAACATTACTGGATAACTCACTGATGTCCAAAGAGGAAAACATATCATAGGGCATGTAGTCCAGTGGAAGGAGGTGAATCACAAGGCCTTGCCTTTAAAGGTCTACTGTTCACAGATGTAAGCAATCGTCCATTCCCCACCACCATGCAATGAGTAGCTCTGCCCACTATGCCGTCCTCAATGATGCTTCTGGCTTTTAGCCAACATATCATAGACTGAATCCCCTGAAACCGTTAGCCAGTACAAACCTCTCCTACATTAAGTTGTGGGTGTTAGATTTTTTTTCCTTAGCAACAGGAAAGCTGAATAACATATCTCTGTATCTTGATTTCAGGTACAGCGTAATGTTTTATTTGTCAACTTGAGAAAAACTCTTCATCTTTGGGCTGGTGTATTGCCCATAAGCTCCTGCATGTGCATTAGTTACAATCTCAAGGTTTTTTTTTTTTTTTTTTTTTTTTCTTCAAAATGCTTTCATTTCTTCTTCATTCTTGAAAAACAGTTCTACCAAATATATGTCTCAGTTTATTTGAGACTCTAAAAATGTGGCCTACATTGACCTAACTCAAATTAAAAGCTATAAAACTCAAGAATAAAATGGTGATTGCCAGAAGTTGTAAAGGGTAGCATGGAGGGTGGGTTCAGAAAAGGTTAATCAAATGATACCAAGTCATAGTTAGATACAAGCAAAAAGTTTCTATGTTGTCACTGAGAAAGATGATAATAGATATTGATTGGGTTGTATATATCTAAAAATGTTAAACCAGGATTCTGAATGCTTTTGCCACAAAGATACTGATAGATGCTTGAGCAAACAGCTAAGTTCACTGAAACACTGCACAATTTATACATTTTTGAAAGAGCATAGAATTAATGTGAACAATTTTTGTGTATCAGCAAAAAATAAAGAAAAAGTGATTGAAACCATGAGAGTTTGAAAATGCAATTTGACAATAAATAAGTATATTATAGATAGGGAAAACAAAGTATTAGTCTTTAAGTATTGGTAAATTGAACTTTCTGAAAATTAAAAAAAATTCCGTGAAAACTACCATTAAGATTTAGAGCCACATTGGTAACACACGCCTATAATGTCAGTATTTAGGATATTAAAACAGAAGGATCAAAAGTTCAAGGCCAGCTAGGAAATATAACAAATTTTGTTCTCAAATTTAAAAAAAATAAAGAATTTATTGGTAAGTGGCTCAGTAGTAGAGCATCTCTAGTTTGATACTTAGCAATGCCAAAATAAATAAATAAATAAATAAAAGCTAACTACATAATAAAGGACAATTTTCCCTATAATATTGTAAGGGAACTATACGCAAAGTATAATAAATATTATTTTCAAATTATTGTTGAGAATCTGATTTTAAAATAGTGAGCAAATAATTCATAAAAATAAGCACATAGTCACTAAATTCATAAAAAACAATCTACATTATTAGACATCAGAAAATTGGATGTTAAACTCATAATAGTATACTAACACACACCCACTAAAATGGTTAAGACTAGAATTACCAAACATTGCCAAGAATATAGATGAATCAATATGTTATATAAAGTTGTTAGGAAAGTTCACATGATTATTCACACCAGCTTTAATTCATAATATTCAAAAAATGTTAAATGCAACTCTAAAAGATGGAATGAATAAGCATATTAAGCAAATTATGTTACACTCAAATAATAGACTGATAGTATTAGAAAAGAGCCAAACTGTGGAAATGCAAAAATTCATAGAAGATGTTTAGAATTTATGTTTTTGTATCTAGACATCCTCCCCAAAGCCATATGCTCTTATAGATGGGAAGTTTCTAAAGTGACTGAATTAGGGTGTGTGAATATGCTTTAAGGGTGTGGTGCTGGGATTAAGGATGTGGGCTACAAAAGTCTCATTTTGAAGTGTGGGTGGCCAATCAATAGATTCACAGCTGTGATGGAATACAGAGGGACAGAAAGAAGGCAGGTCTTCTGTGGCTGCTCCCTTCTGCTTCCTGTGCCTAGAACTGTTTCTCTTCTGTGATGCCCCTCTGCCATCTCACCCTGCTTTGGAATGAGCCAATTATGGACTGAAACCTCTACAAACTGTGGGCCAAATAAATCTTTCCTCCTTTAACTTTGAGTATAAGTTAGTTTGTCTTGGTACTGAGAAAAATAATACAGTATTTCAAGCCAAAAGTTTTGGAAACAAAGATATTAGATTTACGTGGCTTTTCAAAATAGGCACAATGGATATATGCTAGAAAACAAATATTTTTTTTTTCAAAAATATGTTATCAGTGGTATAATGGAGTTTGGTATAATAGAGACATTTCATGCACTGGGAAAATATACAACCTCATTGATATTCAGCCTAACTGAATTCATTCCTTATTTGTGTTTGAACATGAAAAATTTGAAAACTGAACATATTTTTTTTTCCAGAGGAAATGGTGGAAAACCAAATAATTGGTTATGAGGCCCAAAAGTTATAAAATTATTTTTCCAAGATTTTAACACAAAATTGACAGCCTAAGGTTGTGGAAATGCCTGCTAAAACATCTAAACACAGTAAATACAGTTCATTATGTATCAAAAAAATTAGTTTAAAAATTGTATACCTTGGCTTGGAGGCTTCCTGGCACTGGAAGCTGGAGGAAGAGAAATTTATTTTTTGAAAAGAAAGAGTCGCTTTCTGTAGAGCGCTCTTTATGACACCTTTTTTTTTTTTTTTTCACTTTTTGTCACTTAATATTTCTCTGGACAAGGCAGGCACTTACATCATAACCCCTCTGTACACACCGTGGGACACAGTATTCACTATCAGCCCACACAAGCTTTCTCTAACGGGGATTTTCGGCTGCATTCCCAAGCAAAGCTATAAATACTGAAAGGACAGTTTTATTTCATTTTTTTGTTTGTTTGTTTTTTTACTTTGCTATTTAAGTTGTGGAAAGTTGAGCTTGGGGCCCTTCAACAACCCTGGTATCACCATATCTAACACTTACAATTTAAAAAGGATTATATTTTGACTCAGAGTTCATAGAATTCAACATACAATCATCTGAGTCCAGGCAAAAGAATGAGTTGAAAGGAACTGGTAGAAAAGCAGCTCATATCACAGTGACTGAAATCGGAGAGAGGAGGGAGCATCAGGGGAAAAGAATTCACCATTTCAGGTCCCATTTCCAGTGACTGGCTCTTTCAACCAGGCCCCACCTTCTCTGCACATTCAGCTACTGAACTCATCAACAGATGCATCCTCTGATGAGTATAATGCTCTCTGGACTCAATTGCCCTTGAAACACTTAAGACCTTGGAGGGACATTCAGATCTAAACCACAGCAACTGAAAACACACATGAGAGAATATTCTCAGATGACAAAAACGATATTCCATAATTTCATAAAGGTATGACTTACATGGATTTTCCCCCAGCATTCCCTGAATTATACCTTTAAAACTTGTACATCTCACAATATACTTAATTTTACCTTTAAAAACCTGGTTAAATATTTAACTTCAATTAATAAATTTTCTTTTTGCAACAATGTACATTAGTAATTGCAAAATAAGCATCTGTGAATTCTAGAAAAGAATGAGTGAATCCAGTGAAGATAATAAGACCCAATTTCTCACAGACAGAGAAGAAAGTTATATTTGCTGAAAGAAGAAAGCTGAAATAAGCTTTAAGTTGATGAGGGGCTAACTTATGCTCTTTCAACATACCACTGAAACACAAGTAATATAAATGCAATATGCAAATGCTAGGTCTGCAAATATATATTTCCATATATATGCATAAGTATACATGCACTTCTTTTGTTTGCTGCTAGGACCTAAAAATGTTGATTTACTGGTAGATACAAATGCACTTTGAACCTAAGTTTTTGCTTTTGAGTATTATTCTGCACTAAAAAGTGTTAGTGTCCTAGAAGAAAGGGCAGTTTTCTGATGCTCAAAGAGAAAAATGCAAAGTGACCTTGAAAGATCTCATTATTCCAGAAATGTGGATGAAATCTTTGGTAAGTTAGAAGCATAATTAAATATTAGTACTGGTAAATAATGGACTATAACCCAGTGAATGAATTAGAAGTCCATGAGTCAATAAGCTATAGTTTTAAGTTTTTCATTAATTGTATGAGAATTGAAAGCATTCTCACACATAAGCTAATCAACATAGAAGGAATGATACAATTAGAAAATCATTTGCATGCTCTAAAAAATATCTCCCTAATACTTACTTTTTGTGACAGAAAAAATAGTAAAGTGACTGTAGAGAAAACTGGTAGAGATTCCCTGAAGTGATAATAGTTTAATGCACCAGTACTGAGACAATCGTCATCATATAATGCACTGAGAAGTACCCAAGATCAATGGTGTAATATTCCTGCTAAAATACATATTTTGACTTCAAAGAAAATTATATCAATATATACAGCATCTGCAGAAATATATAAAATACCATAGTAAATCTATACTAGCAAACTAATTTATACAGTGGTTATTCTAAGAAGTAAACATCTTAGAATATATGTGATAAAGATTTTAAGGGCAGAAAAATTAAGGTCCTGATGTTTTAAACTTCCAAAGATCTATCAGTTTGCAATAGTCAAAATATATCTTTGGAATATGGAGAAAAATAATATTTAGGTAAAGACATAAAGTGAATGGAGCTTACAGAAGATTTGATGGAATTAAAATTAGAGCCATTTATACACTTCAAAACAGACTTTGTAAATGTTATGCTTTGTGTCTAGTTGTCCCCCTAAAACTTCATTCAGTCATGGGGTAGGCTTCTAGAATTTGTGATTGATTCATTACAAATGCTGGGATTATGGTGTGAGTTCTTCATACACCCTAGGGTGGGTAGCCTATGTACAATATGAGGGACAGAAAGAGTCTTCTCTAGTACTCCTCCCCTTTTTCCTCTTACTGCTTTTGCTGTTTTCCACTATCATGAACTGTTGCATTCTGCCATGTGCCACTCTACCTCAGGACCTGCCAAGTATGTACTGAAACCTCCACAAACTGGGGACTAAATAATCCTTTCCATCTTTAATTTTGGGCATTAGATATGTTGTATCACCAAGAAGAAAAAAGTAATGAAGATAGTGAGCTTGTCTGTGTTTTGCATATTTTTATACTTGGTAGTATGGGGACCTATTAGGCTGGAACACTATTGAAGTTAAGTAGCCATCAGTGCTTTGTAAATTACAGATGATCCTTCTTGGAAATAAGTCTTATAAAAGCCATTGATGTAGTTCGCTCAAGGTAAAGTGCAAATGATTTGTTGTCACAAAGCAATAAGACAATACTGATGTGCTTTGAGGCATATTTTTAATAAAATATTTTCTTAACATAGAAGATTTCTTTAATAAATCTAATAAAAGTGGAATTTATAGATTTATTTCTAATTCTCTTTGTAAGCATTTTTTAATTATTAAGTAAGAATGACTGAAAGTATGGCATTGTGATTAAAGACACATATTCTGAAGGCAGAGATTCCACCTTTAGTTCCTAGATCCTCTACAATGTGTGTTCTGACAAGATGCCTCAACTCTCAAGGGCTCTAGTTCCTCCCCTGTAGAGCACAGATAATAAAGATTCCTTTACTTTCTGGGGATGTGGTGTGAATCAAGTGAGTTAATGCATGTTAAGATCTCATTAGCCAGAATGTAATAAGTTCCCAATCAGTGCAAACAATTTCTTTATCAGATTCATCAAATAATTTGCAGAGTTGGCAGCAGTGTATTTATTGTATAATCCTACATTCACATTAATTAAAAACCACCAAGGCCATGCTATCCATATCAAATATGAACATACTTGACTATCCTTGGATGAAAAGATACACACACACACACACACACACACACACACACACACACTTTTCTAGACAGCATCTGTCCAAGTTGAAATACCTTTATTATATCTTTGTTAATAAAATCATGAAAAATTTGTTTCTTTTTGACATTTTGACATACTTTTATATGCAAGGAATAAGGAAGTTGAGATTCCTTTCACATAAATAAATAAAATATAATGACGTCATTGGAAAATTATAAACAACCAACAAAAAATTTCAAAACTTCAGTTCTGAAATGAGACAGATGTAGGAGATAAAAAGCTGATCAAGTTTTTGCACTGTGTATGCTGTTCTGTCACAAAGGAACGAGCAACAGGAAATTTAGAAAGTCATCAAGTCCCTTACCTTATTTATTCTGTAAGTGGTCAGCAAACTCTTAGTCAGCTGGAAAGAATACAGGTAAAGGGAAAATTTGCTCTGAATTTCATCCTGATGCACACACCTACACACACAGTGGTTGGAAATTTAATGCATAGTTAAACTGTAAAAAGAAAAAAAATGCTTCTTTTGAATGGCAACTGTGTTAACTACATTATCTCATATTCATCTGAACCATAACCTGATGAGATAGACCTTGTGTGTGCTACTTGACAGATGAGGAAACTTAGGATCAATGGTCTAAATAATTTTTACAGAGGTAGGAACTGATAAAACCAAAATTTATATGCATGTTTTCATTTGCCAATTTTTTTTGTTTTTTAAATATTTTTGCTTATTAAAAGTGTTATAAATTTCTAATTTTGGAACATTAAAAATTATTGAATCAGTGGAGATGGAATGAAGAGAAGCAGCAACTTCTGAGAATTTTCCAGTTTCACATATTTTCCATCAGGAAACCCAGAAGGGGATCATAACAATGGCATCAAAAAGACTGCCTCATTGCTTTATCTAGAAGGAGAAAGGAGCAGTCACACCTTATGATGATTTCTCTATAAGGAATATCAACATATGTAAGAAAACGTTGATCTTAGTAAGGGTTGTTGTCACAGGATAAAAGGCAACAAGTGTTGACAAAAATATGGACAAAAGGCACCCTTGTATGCTGTGAGTGAGAAATACTAGTGCCACCATAGGGCAAACAGTAGGAAATCTTCAGAAAGCTAAAAGTAAAACTATCATGGACTCCAATGATCAAAGTTCTGGCTATATAAAGAAATTGAAATCATTCCACTGAGGAGACATTAGCATGCCCATGCTGTCTGCAGTACTTTATTCTTTATTTACAAAAGTCAAGACGTGAAAGCAATCAAAGTGCTGGGCAGTACATGAACAGATAATGAAAATATGTGAAAACACACACACACACATATTCACATATACCAAATAGTATTCAGATTTTTATTTATTTATTTTTTATTATTTAAAGAGAAAGAAACAAAAAAAAGACATGGAGAAAAAGAAAAAAAAAAAGGGTAGAAATAATACAGAATTCCAGAAAAATAAAAGTAAGAATTCACTAGTTGACAAGTTACATATTGTCATCTTAGAAATAGTTGTTCAGGATACAAAATTAAACATATAAAGTGACATTCAAATAGTAACACTGCCAACAGTTCTGCTCAATGATCCAACAAAAACTTAGTAATATGGTTATCAGTCCTACACACTTTTTTTTTATCTTAAAGAAGGTAAGATTAAACATACCAAAACAGAACAAAACAGTTCATAAAAAAAAAAAACAAAACAATTTAAAGAAATACAGATTTCAAAGCAAGTCCACTGGAGATCTTCACTGTCTATCTTATTGTCTCTAGTTTTCTTCCAAATAGTTGTCCCCATCTTCACACACAGTGAATATATACTGGACATTATAGAACTAATCAGATCATTACAGGATGATGAAGGCTTTTTAGGTCTTCAAGATCTGACATTGGGGAAATCAATAATGACTACCACAATGTCTCTCATCCTTTGTAGTAGTTGTCTTTATCTTTACATATGTTGAAACTGAATTTAAGAGACTAGACTAATATCACTCTGAACAGTGAATAATAGTATTGCTAGATTTTATATCATAATGTTACAGAATTAGCATCGGGTTTCTTAGTGTCTCTTCTTCATCAGAGTATCTGTTCATTACATTGTGCATTATATAGTCTGTTACTGTAAATAGTTTAAAAAATTCTTCCCATGTGTGAATTTCTACATGTATATCTATCCTATTTGTATTATAGGGAAAAACAGATCATAACAAGACAACAAAACAAATTCTTAGAAAAACATGCAATGATAAAAACACATATAGCCACAATATTAGGTGATCTACCATAGTTACTATGCTTTCTCTTGTTATTTTCAATAGACTTGTCCACATCATCAGGCTTAATATAGTTAAGCATAGTGTTACATAGCTATTTTTATAAAAACACAACTTTGAAAACATTGTAAGACTTGAGAGCAGTTAATAATCAAAACCGGTATGGATATCTTTTACATCTTGTTATCTTCTGAGTAGTTGCTTCTACTTCTAGACTTGATACTATCAAGCATACCAAATTCGAATAAAATCAGCCAAGGCAAAACTACGGTCTAACAAACCAGATTCAAATAAGATCAGGCACAGTAAGACAATGTAAGTAATACAGGTTTTCAGTTTAAGTTAATAGGAAATTAAGGATAGTTACCACGGTATAACGTGCTATTTTTGGGTTAGATGTCTGTGCTCTCAAATCTGATATGAGTGGACAGACTGGAAAAAATAAAGACAAACTAAACAGCGATAAGACTACTGTGGCTTTTAAGTCCTGACACACTATTACCAATGACCTCTGCCTTCCTTTTTAAGGGTATTTTTCACCTTTCCCCTTCTCAGGATGCTTTGTATGTTTTGGGTCTCACTAGCCTCTTTAGTTTTTAAATTATGGGGCCAGCCTGTTGTCTGTCTGAGTGTTGCTGAACCTTTCTATCCCTGAGCTTGATCATGAGCTGTACTCCTTTACTCACTAAAGTCATAGGGTTTTGCTTCTTTCCAGTTGTGTAGTTTTACACTGCCCAAAAGTGTCATAGCTTTCCAGTCTATCTGCGGCTGCTGGATGAGTTGTCCCTATTTCTCTCTGGTTTCCTGTCACATAGCTTTGCTTTCTCATCTTTGACTTTCAGTTTATATACCCTCCTTTCCCTCCTGGGTTGAGTGTATTTCCCATTTAGAGCATCTCAATGGAGCCTGCCTCTTAATCTACTCTGCCTGTATTTTTATTTTAGTGTGTCAAGGCTATCTATATTAAAGATTACAGCTTACCATCTCTGCCTCATGTCTGCTACTCCACTTCACTGCTATAATTTGTCTACCTGTCTACCTTACTCCCTCATTCGTCTGCCCCATTCACTGAGGCCTCTCTGCCACTGTTGCTGGAATCCTGGTATCTCTCTCTCTCTCTCTCTCTCTCTCTCTCTCTCTCTCTCTCTCTCTCTGGAATGTCCTTCAGAATTCTTTGTAGGGTTGGGTTGGTGGCCATGAACTCCCACAGTTCCTCTTTGTCTTAGAAACATCTTATTTCTCCATTAATTTTGAAAGAGAGTTCTTCTGGGTATATCAGTCTTGGTTGAAAATTATTTTCTTTCAGGGCTTGGAGTATTTCCTTCCAGGCTCTTCTCAATTTGAGAGTTTGTGTTGATAATTCTGTTGTTATTTTGATAATTTTTCCATTGTAGGTACTCTGCTTCTTTTCTCTGGCTGATTTTAGTATTCTGTTCTTTTGGTGGATTTCTTGAATCTTGATTATTATATGTCTGGGTGTAGATCTGTTTTGGTCTTAGGTGGCTGGAGTTCTGTATGCCTCACTTATTGAGATATCATTTCTTTTTCCTATGCTTGGGAAGTTTTCCTTTAATATATCTGTGAATATCATTTGTAGTTCATTTTTGGTTATTCCTGCTTCCTCACTCACATGCTTTATTCTTAAATTATGTATCCTTATATAAGGATATATAAATTTGTCGAGTTCTAGCCTTTGAATTGTCTCTTTCTGGTTCCTCATTATTTTTAAGAGGTCTTTTCTTTTGTGATCATATATCATAAATCTCTTTTCAAGTTTCAAAAGGCTAACTTTAGTTTCTATCAAGTCATTTTGCCAATTTTCAATGGAGTTTTTAGTTTCCAGGTAATCTCTTGGGATCTGTTTCATGTATTCTAGGTTGTGTTTAAATTCTTCATCAGAGGTTTCTATTTCTTTTCTGATTTCCTCTGTTATTCCATCTGTGTTCTCTTGGGATGAGCTTATCATTTCTTTAATTAATCTTTTTATATCTTGCCTCAGTTGGATCAGAAGAACAGTTTTAATTTCATCTATGAGGTTATGAAGGTATTTCTTTATATCCGCTGGTGTTATGTCTAGTATTAGATGGTTACTACACTGGTTATCTTCTGTATTTACTTCTCCTGGACTTATTTTCCCAGGTTCGGCAGCTGGAGACTTTTTTTTTTTATTTGTATCTCTTGTCATGTTTCTGGTTTCTTTCAGACTGTTGTGTCCAGGGGTCTCTGGCCCTCTCTGTATTGCTTAGGGTCTTTCCGAAGCATGCTGACTGGAGTTTTTGCTGCCCTCCCCAATTTGCTGTTATCTGAGGTACAAGCAGGGATGCAGGGATGGTGCAGGCTAGCTTCGAGCCTCTGTGCCAGTCAATCTGCAAGTTAGGCTGTACTTTGTGGATGTCACAGAGTCACAACAATTTTGTATCTGCTTATTGGGTCCCAACCAGAGGCGTAGCTCAGCCCCAACAGAACCCACCAATTCTCTCTGCACCAGGGGCAGCTGATTGATGTCACTGCGGTGCCAGGCTCTGCTGAACTCCAAGCTGTCTTCCACTAGACCTCTCTGCACCAGGGGTGACTTAGTATTCAGACTTTTAAAAGAAGGAATTTCTGCCACTTGAGATCACATGGATGAACCCTGAGGATATTAATTGAAATCAGTCACACACAGAAACACAAATACTATACGACAACATTTGCCTTCAGAATTGAAAAAAGTTGAACACAAGGAAATAAAGAGTGCAAAGGTGGTCACTGGAGTCTGGGGTGTATAGACTAGCAAGAATTTGTCAAAGGTACAAATTTTCAATTGGACAAGAAAGAAAAGTTTTAACAGCATATTCCTCAGTAATATGATTAGAGTGGTGAATAGGTATATTGTAAAGTTGCTTCAAGAATGTACATTTTTTCTAATTATGAGCCATAGCCTACTCATATTCAATTTAATGTTCAGAGAGTATGATAGGAGCTCTGATTTCTAGCCAAAGAAATAGCACAGTTTGTCGATGACTACAAATAGTTTTGTTACTAGCTGAAACTTCCAGAATTATAAAACAACATCAGGTGTGTGTGCTGATGCTTTGAGGTAATGTACCACTTGAGCTCGCAAGAGGAAAGACAAGGCCTGAGACCTGATGCAAGGGGAAATAGAACAAGCTCAGAAGGTATACACCAGTTCATTGACCAAAGCAATATATTTTATTTCTTTCACTGCCTGATCAGTAGAAATCTCTTATTTTTTGCACAAATAGAAATCTTATTTCATGTAAAACTGATTTTCTGTTTGTCTTTTTGATTAGGAAGTGTTATAGGGATTTTTAGCACAATGAATTGAACTTGTGGGCCCATTACAAGTTCTTTTGTTCATAATACAAGTTCTGCATTACATTTCTATTCATTAACCTTAGGCTTAATCCTCTAATTGTCATAGAAGGACATTTTTGTTTCTGTAGTGCTTTTCTCTGTTAGTGTTTTTGTCCCTCAATAATATACAGACTTATGACACAGACACAACGTCTAACTCATTCACTATTTTCAGGGTCAGTAATTTCATTAAGCACAAAGCAAATACTTAACACATGCATTGACATGGACTCAATACTTTAAGAAGCAATATAGCAGAAATAATTGTATTTTCAGGGGTATACTCTTCTACTTTACAAGCTGTCATAGGCAGCTTGTAAAGTAGGAAGTTTTATAATTAAAGCAAAAACAAAACAAAAAAAACTAAAGTAAATATTTTTTTATTAATGAAGAATCCACAAAACTATCAAAAAGTTTTAGTTCTTGAAGGAGGTAATAAAACATTAAAGGAAGCCTAAGGATTGTGGAGTCAAAGAAGTTCTTGTTGTTTTGTATACTGCACTGCTTTTTTGAGGCTCCCAAGAAATTAAGGGATATGTTGGATTTACCATTATATAAACATCAAATCCCCAAAGATGTTATATTTCTCCAGCTCAAAAAACTCAAACTATACTTCAGTGATTACACAAATACTCTGGAATTCAAGTCCTTCACTCCCCCAAAAAACTGAGATGCTGAACAGTGGGTATGTTATTAATTTGTTCATTATATTCAATTTTTACATTCTACAAGAGATTTCAGTTGATTGTTCATTATGAATATATTGCTAAAACTAGATAATTCATTTGGTCATGATAAAAGATGTGTGTTAGCTTTACATATGAAATGGCTTTATGAAATAAAGGTATTTCCTAAGCAACTGAACAGCATTTATATTTAAATAAAGGCATTTACACCTCTGATTGCTTAAAAATTTGAAATTTCAGAGCAAACAACTATTCAAATGATTTTTTCAATTTCTAAAATTTAGTTAAGTACTACTTGAGTTTATAAACTTACTATAAACTATAAACTTAAGTAAGTTTATAAACTTAAAGTAGTATATAAGAAAGAGTATATGAGAGTATATATACTTAAAGAGTATATAAGAAAGAACAGAAATGAAGGCATTCAAATTACAAATGAAAAGTCAATTAAGAAAATGATGACATATTATCATTACCTCTGTCGACATTGTGGTCAAACCACATCAAGATTTCCATTTGGGAAACAGATCTCAGAAAGGGCTTTGCTGGTCCAAAGATAGTGCTGTGGACATACTGGCAACAATTACTTCATAAATATGAACATGATTACATTTTCCCCAATGGAATGCAAGGCAAGACTGTTAGAAGATTCATAAAAATATGGATTTTGGTGCATTAAAAGAAAGATTTGATGAATATAAGGTTTAGTTTCCCCAGATGTCAACTAAAAACCAAACAACTACCTCCCTCTCCTGTTGTCTCCCTCCCTCCTTTCTTCCTTCCACTTTCTGTCCTTTCTCTTGCCCCATTACCTCTCTCTCTCCACCTCTTTTTTTCCTTTTCTCTCCTGTGCATTGCTAATATCCAACATGAGTCACATTAGACCACAGCTGTACCGCAGAGCTAACATTTGCAGCACAGAAACATTCATAGAGTAAACTTTCTCAGCAACACAAGAAAAACTGTTAAAACTTGTTTAAGTTATAGCCTTCAATGTAGCCTGCATAAAAGGAAGTTAAAAACAAAACCTTAAGTTTTCAGTGGATCATGGATCTGTGCTAAAACCATGCCTCTTATTATATGCATCAATGAATTTCTTAGTTGTATGAGTCTGTCGGACAAGTTATCTGTCATTTACAGTGAAACATTTTACCTACTACAGAGAGTTCCAGAAATAGCCGCTGTGGAAACTCCTTCCTGATACTTAGCCAACAAGCTTTCCATTAGAAGCTCTTCTCCAGGCAAACTTTCATAAGGTCAGTGATAAAAGCTACTCACCATTTTCACAGGTGCTTGTCTCTTTTTCTCGTTGATAGATATCTCAAGTTTCCCAAATACTTTCTTCATTTTCTCAAAGTGAAATGACGTAGAAATTATAAGTACGATTATATCCCCCCCCCAATTACTTGGAAAAAAGAAATAGTGAGTAGAGGGCAAAATGAATAGGACAAAGTTAGGTATTTGCTCAGGGAGCTGCCAAGAAGCTTGGTAAGAAGCAGCTCTTTCCCTGCATGGCTCTTTCCCATCTTTGGATTGGGAGGAATTCAGCGCTCCCAGCCACTTGCTGTAGCACGAGCTCTTCTCTTACCCCGTTAGCCCCTTCACGTAGATGCTCTGAGGTAGAGGTTCGGTGTTTCAAAATACCTGCAACAGAAATATGCCCTGGTACTAGCACAAACTACTCTGTGGAGAGTAGTAACCAGGTACAGAAATGAGAAGCGACTTTTGTTGAGAGCTCTATGTAGGTGAGTGTCACCATCCAGCTATTTTTAAAAGGCAAGCACGGGACAAACTTGGTTCTCTGAAGGTTGTGCATTACCCTATTTCTTAAGTGCACAAGTGGGAACTTCCAGCATAAGATAATTTGCAACACTGCTAGCTTTTATGAAGGTTTATACTTGAAGTCAATGTTTAGAGGGTGAGAAAAACCTGTACTAAATAAAGTGAAGAAAAAGTACAATTTATACATGATTCAAGAATTTAATTGTCTGTTAAATAAAAAGTCCCTGAGTAGATGAAAATGATGTATAGAGTTTGCAAGCTCTGCCACACGTGCCTTTTAGGACAGGTCTTTCTACCAACAGCAGTGGCACGGTGGGTGCCTCTCTACAGTGATCAGAGAAGGCAATGCAGGAACACAAGTGGAAGAGTCCAAAGTCCAGTTAGCACGGCCTGAGTAACCAGAACCAAAGGAAACTAAAAACAGGAAGAAGAAAAATGAGTGAAAAAATCAGTCTGTAAGTAAAATGGCTCAGTAGCTCAAATCTGTTATGCTAACCTAAGCAAGATTTTTACACTCAGAGATGTTAAATAGTACATTGCATTGTACACAAAGCAAAAGAATCAGTTAGAAATCCTGACAGTTATGTCTCAGTTATGTAAATGAAATGAATAAAAAAACTTGAAAATTATTCATCTTTAACTTTCCTTGATATATGACAAAAAAGAAAGGCTGAAGACGAAATTTGTAAGAGAATTCAAGAGAGAATGCTATCAGAAATTTTTATCTAGACAATTCCTTAAAATTACGTAAATTGACAATTGACAGTAACAAGTGGTATTAACTTTAAAAGATGAGTATCTAAACATCATGGTGAAATGTTGAAAATGAATAAAGAAAAAATATGAAACTTCCCAAAAGTAAACACATCTGCTTTTATAAAAATACAATTGCACTGAATTTTCAAAATGTATATGACATTTGCTACATGAAATATAATCCTATACTAGGTAACACTAGCTTTAAAATAAAAATTAAATAAACAAAAATGATGTTTACTGGAATTCAAGTTTATAATAATCACATTATATATAAAGATAAACTCAAAAATTTAAGATAACTAAATAGTGTGAATGTGGGAAATGTGAAACAGAAATACAATTAAGCACAAAAGCAGATTGGTAATATCAATGTCAGAAAATGTAGAATTCATGTCAAAAATATCAAATAGGCATAAATTAATTCTCACTTATAAAATTTCTAATCATGATTATAAATTCATTTTTAAATAATCTATCTAAAAACATTTCTAAACCTGTAAAGCAAAAACAAAGTAAAATTAATGTTAGTTTTTGCAGTCTATAACCTTATTAGTATGAAGTTTGACCACTACTAGAAATCATTAATAAAATAAAAATAGGTAAACAATGGTATTTAATTGAAAGCACACATAATTTTTTATTCAACAAACAATTTATGACCAACTATATTTCAATCAAAGTTGGATCAACTAAAATTTTAAAGCAGTTTTCAAAAACAGACCTTGGCAAAACATCAGATATAAAAACATGGACCACTTCGGAATGTGATTAAAGTTAGGAATGCAGGGAGCAAGGAGTGGAGATGCAGGGAAGTGGAAATCCCAGCGGGTGTAAGTGACTGTTTTCCTTCTTCTTCCCAGACTTTGCCACTTTAACCATGGTATTAATTTGATGGCCTATCACACTGGGATAGATGGTCACACCACTCATGAATTCTCTTAGTCAATGATGAAATATTGTAAGACTGTGGCAAAGGACGCTACTGAAGGAGCTGCAACTTACTATAATGAGCAGAAGTGACTAGCAAGGCACATGTCAGTATCATAACATATTTTCATGGTAAACCTTCTCAGAAAGCCACATCTGCATGGTACACTGGGTTATGCATGAGGGACACTTGCAATTGTTCCCAACCCTGCTTAGATATTTTAAGACCATTGTGATTACCATCCTGGAATCTGTAATTAACTGGGATTAAGTGTAGGCCAAAGAAAATAGCATGGTAAATATATACAGGTAGGGGTATATTTTTGCACTCCTGAATGATTTGTCCAGTTGTGTGTGCATGAGAAAGGGGTAGAGAGAGGGAGAGAGAGGATTTCAGGGCCCAATAGATTTGTCTTTTTTCTTATCCATTTATGAAACATGTATATTATTGGTAATTTCCCCCATAAGCAAGCCAAAAGCTTACTTTTTAAAAACAATGCTTCATGTTTTCATGTTTAAAAAACCTATTACAATTGATGTATTTGCTTAAAGTATAGTGAAACAATTAGGATATTAGCACAATTCCTTTCAGATTACCTTTCATAGGAACACTATTCTGCAAGTATTTTTCTCAGTCTTTTTTTAAATTTTGTTTAATGAAATTTTATTTTATAGGTACCTCCAATATCATTCTACACAGTCAATTCTGAAATGATGAATACACTTGTTTATTACAGTTCCAGTGTAGAAATTGTTTGGAGGAAGTGTACCGGAACACAGGAATAACTTGTCAAAGCATACTGTCTGATTATCTGTCCCTCTATCTATCTCTCTATATATCACCATGACATAATATGAATTAATATTAAGCCAACTCTTACTACGTTTCAGGTATTATTTTAAGATTTTAACCATTAGCTTCTTGGAAACTACATGAGTTAGGTATTATTAAAATCACCCTCCTGTGAGAGGTGAGATGACTGTCACTGAGAAAGGTTAAATGATCTGCCTCAGTTTCAGTGTGACAAAGACTGATAAATGTTCCTTCATAGTTTTTCTTCCCTGCTCTAACGCCATTCTATGTTTCCTAAACAAAGATAAATGGACTACACTGATCTCACTACGTCCAGGCCTGTTAGGTGATGCTCCAAGGTTTCTCTTCGTAGTAATTTTCTGGTTGGCTCAACGGGGCCCAGCTGAAGACTGTCACAGTGGTGGAACTGCGGGCTGACAAGGCCCAGATCCCTGCATGGCTCAGTGGGTTGGGTCTCCTGAGCCCAACTTCTTCATCTCTCATGCATGTGTGTGACTCAAATAAAACTTTTGTTGTTGAAAACCTGGGGACTGCTTAGTCCAACACTCAGTATTACTTATTTTGTTTAAAGAACTTAAGCAGTTAAAATTCCTAATCTTCTGAGAACAACTTTGATGAAATTCGGAGGCAGAATTTCTCGTAGCATCAGCCATTTTTCTTTCTCTTCATAGATTTTGCTATACTGTGTGTTGCAATAACGTGATTGGGCTTAATGTAATTGACCCTAGAGATGTTGGTCCCATGGTGATTAATACTTCCAAATTTAGTTGATGCTATACCAAAGAGATATAAGAAACTTAGTACTTTGCACTCCAAACCCTGTTTGTTTGATAAAGAAACTTCTTTGTTTCTTTAGTACATCATTTTGTGTATGCTGGCCCAATTGATTGCTTCTAAGAAACCATACTAAAATGGTTCCAGTTCTTTTTTATCCTAGGCCTTCCCCCATATCCACCCTATTTTACAGGTCACACTTGTCTTTCACTATCTTGAAAAATTATCTCCCATCTTTCCATAAAGTTGAAGTGCCTAGTATCCCATATGCCAATCTCTCAGTTACTACACTTTTTAATTTTGATGACTTGTTCCTGTAAAGTTCAAATTTAAATGTCTCAGAATCTTCAACTGACTCATAACTGCAGACATGTTAATCCATTAATTCCAATCTAGTATTTCTATTGAAATGTCAATAACATTTCAATGTTCCTGAAATTTAGGTAGTATTGATTCTCAACTCTAATACATATGTTATTTTCCATAGAAACTTAAAAATTTATATCTGTATAATCTCTACCTAGAAGGAGTTTGATTCCATTCATCTGGCATAATTTCTGAGTGTTCCTATGCTTAAAAAATTCTTTGTTGTGTTTCTAGTAGATAGTTATTTGTAAACACCCATGATTACATTCGTTCGAATAATTCTCTTTTTTATTTGATACAAATTTCACTTTTGCCTCAGTTCTACAGATCTTCATTTGATCACTTTTTGTCAATAGTATTAACCTTTCTTCACTTTAATCTTAAGTCACTTGGTTTTACAACTCACTCATTTAAATCATGTCATGACCCTCAAAAGTGACTATTACCTGGGCGGTAAGTCCTCTTGGAACCAATGAAATGATCAGGAAGAGATGTGTCATGGCCCATCACGTGGTCTGCTCTCCAACCACAATCATACATTCATTTCCACATTTCAATTCTTGTATCCAGTGGCTCCATCTCTGTTTGGGAAGGGTTCTTGCACTCTGGCTTTTGCTTCGAGAATCTCATTGTCAAGGCCAAGAGAAGCATTCTAACCTCTTTGTCAGGTTTTATCTTATAAAAGGAAGTCCTCGTAGTTTTCACATTGCTATCTAGAACTAGAAATCCTCAAATAGTTTAATATGGTTGCATAAATTTAGTTTTATCCTAGTTCATCTTGACTTAAGGTATTAGCAATCTATTGTTTGCTAAAACACTGAAAAATGTTCTGATTACAAAATACTTTCTAAATTCATTCATTAGTGTGTTTAAATCCTCCATCAGGCTTCCTACTCTAATTTTTAGCATCCTTAAAGTTTTAGGTCACATAAACCATAAATATTAGCTGGAAACAATCTCGGTGTTCCTTTCTGTGTTCTGATCACTAAACGTCTGTCAGCAACCTGCCTGAAAAGGAAACCCAGGGCAGCTGTCTTCTATAGCTGCTATACCGTAAAAATGACATCTACCTGGATGACTTTGCTGAGGAAAAAAAGGAGTTCAAATTTGCCATTGGGCTTTATAGGTTGGTGTTTTGAAAGTTCAAAAGAAGAACTCAAGTTAGAAATCATACTAAGTACTCAGCATAATTCACGCTGATTCTATTCACACAGTTGAATCTTTCTGAGTATTGTAAGAGAGCCTGCACGGCTTCTTGTCAATAAACATAGGTTAGTTTTACAAGACGTACTAGGTTGTTTTCTGAAACTAATGACTTGCCTAAGAGGATGAAGCTCTCCAGGAAAGGTTTGCATCCTTGGCATTGCAAAGAAAAGGAATCGCTACACTTTCACATAGCTAGTACTCCTGAGAAGTAAATTAAAACTATTTTAGATATCCAAGATAAAGAAAGAAAACTGCCTTTTGGCAAGGAGAATTTAGCACAGTGCTCCAGGTTACATAGATGAAGCACAGAAGACTGCACAGCTGATATGAGGTTAATTGGGTGATGCAAATGCTAAGATATCATCAAATCTAATTCCGAGAATGTCTAAATGACACTAAGGGAAAATTTCTCAACATTGGCACTGATGACATCTTATGCAAGCCTTTTTTATTTCCCTTGTATTAGGCTGTTCTGTGTGCTATAGATATTTAGAAGCATCTCTGCCCTCTATTCACTAGATGGCAGCCCCACCTGGCAGCCCCAGTTGTGATAGTTAAAATTACTGCCTGATGTCATCAAATACAAACACCCCTGGCAAGAGAGTGAACATCTTCCTGGTTGAGAATCACTGAACTAAAGGATACGAAATTTTTCTTTTAGCCAATAACTTTCCAATGAGGCAAACTGAGCTTTCCTACAGCAGTATAATGCAAGTGAGAAGGATCAGCAAACTACCTTCTGTTTTGTTACCATAATACAGAGAATGTGAACCCAGTGGTGTGAGGAAAGAAATAATGAACAAAAGGAAAAACACAAACACATTAGTGAAAAGAAAGGAGTTACAGACACAAGAGTAATCAGAATCTGTGATGGAGCTCGAGAGATAGTGGAAAGAAGGGTGATCCCTTTTCCCTTTGATTCAATAGTATAATGATTACTCCCATTCTCTTCATTTTGAAGAAAGTTTTTGTTGTGATTTCTTCCTTTCCTTTGTCTGAGGAAAAGTATGGCAACTGTTTTAAGCATCACAGAAGAGCATAGAAATGCAGGAATGGGGGCCTTTTGGAATTGTAGCCAGTGGAAACATGGTGGACAGCTCTGAAACTCTCAACACTTGCTCACATGATGCAACGGTCTGTGGAGAGAATAACAGATAGGAAAATTAGAGAATGTTAGAGAATATCAAGAAGAAGGATTTCACTTAGAAAGGGGGATGAGTGTGAAGCAGATAAATATCTCAGGAAGGTAATCAAAGACTAGAACAAAAAGAAATGCTTCTAGAAGGAAAAAGTCTTTGCAAATAATTCAGGGAGCTAAGGATCATGAGATATAAGAGGAGACTAAAAGGGATGTATTAATAAAAGGTATAGGTTATTCACCAAAGAACAGCAGAGACAGGAATTAAACAAATGTAAGTTATGTGCTGATGGGATTAGACAGAAGCCTACGGTGAGTACTGCTATTTTGCTGGAATAAGATACGTACCATGAATGAAAAATTAAAAAGCAAGGTAAGATTTTAAATACTATCATGATAACAAAAAAGATAAAAATGAACATTTTTAAGATGAAAAAGATCAAAGTCTGTAAGAGAAATGTATAAATGAAAATAAGCAAAACAGTTGAATATACAAGAAATAAGCAATCAATATATACTACAGTGTTTTGTTCGAACATGGACAGGTCTGTGTTCAGACAGACATACAAAAATGAAGTATTTTCTCTTTTAATAGTTCTGAACTGGGCCAACCCTTTAAAAAAAAAAAACAAAGGTAGATAAAATTGAATATTGAACTATTTAAAACAATTTTTTAAAAAAGTATGCCTCTAAGAAGAAGAAAACCCTTTTTTTCTCCCTCTAAATGTCAAAATCATGAACAGAAGCACATCCACAAGAATCACCACAGCTGCTATACTCACAGCAAGCTCCCTGAAAGGGTGGATTCTCCGGGATCATTGTGCTCCATTCAGCTGTTACTCTTCAGACTTTTACTGCATCTCTGCATGAGACTCCGAATTTTTCAGCTAACAATAAAGGCTGCAACAGGAAAGATGTATGGATTTATCCTTTCTTGGTTAGGTTTAGAAACACAAAATTACACAACAAGCCTATTAACTGGTTGTAAAACATGATGCTTTAGCTATTTTAACTAAAATCTTTATTTTTAAACAGACATTGAGATAAAGGCTAACATTAAAAAATGTAAAGCCTTGGCCTTGCCTGTAGTTAGCGTGGTGAATTTCATTCACAAATTCGTACAATAAATGAAAATTGTAGACATCAGTATGCAACACGTGTTCCTAAACCACTCTTAAAGATATCAGACTACAATCCGCAAACTTTTCACCCTGTATGTACTGATGGATTTTTGTCTGTGTGCTCACCACCTACAAGGAGAAAAAAAAAAAAAAAAAAAAGTCTTTAATGACTACAAAAGTTATTCACTAAAAGTTCCGTGCTTGAGACAAAGGATAGACAGAATGGGAAATTCGGGTTCTCACATTGCTACCAAGAGTTAACAATTATTCTAGATCTTCCCAGGGGTTGAGGGGGGAGGAGTCAGAGAAACCTCCAACAGAGAGAGAAACTCATGGGTGGTACTTCCAAAGCTGTTAAATTCCAGGTGGGTAAAGGCAAACTGGTGAACAAAACATGACTTGCATGAAAATGAAAACATTCAGCATATTGAAAGATTACAAACCATGGAACCATGATAAAAAGGAGGAGATACTTAAAATGAACAGTATGTGTAGCAAATATGAAAGAAAGGTTGTGAGAGCTGCTTTTGCATAAAAACAGCATTAATGACAGAGTGGCTTTGGGTTCTAGGGAGAGCATGGGGAAAGAACTGTCAACTATACCTACCTCCAGAGCCAGCCTTTGAGGCTGCTGTGAAGACAGTGTTCCTCACACTAATTGAGGCTATGAAGGTGGCTAGATCCACAACAGCCTCTCAGGTCCACTCAATGAAATGTTCTCAGGTAGAAGGAGAAGTGGTCTTTGGCATCCAGAAGGGACTTCAAGGCAATCAGCAAAGCTGGAAGGGAGTTGATGAGTTTACCAGGAACCTACTGTTTAAGATTCATTCTCTGGAATTTAAAATCACAGACGTAGGCTGGGGATTTAGCTCAGTGGCATAAGCACCTGCCTTGCAAGCAGGTGGTCATGAGTTTGATCTCGGATACCGATTAAAAAAAAAAAAAAACAACTAAAATCACAGACATGACAGAGACGAAGTGCTATGCTTCATGCTGATGCTTGTGCAGCAAGCAGGCATTTGATTGTCTGCCACCGACTGTACTTTAATTACTGTACCTGTGTATTCAGGAAGGGGCATGATGTGAAGTCAGACAGGTCTGCTTCAGATTAGACTTTCCTTCCATCATTAACCACGCGATGTTGGGTGAATCCTGTAATCTACTTCTGGCCTTCCCTCTCTTCCTTTCATGTTTAATGAAAATCTTACACATTTGTATAATTTGATTTATTTTATTAACTATATACGCATACAGATTAAAGAATAAGTTCTACAATTATTATTATAAAATCAGGAACTTCCACTTCCTCTAATTCCTGTTTCCTCAAGGAAGACACTATTTTTTTGTTTTGCAAGCTGACCCTTTGATACAAAATATCATATGGCCATTTATTACTACTTTTTAAAAAATATTTTCTAGTGAATCCCTCCATGGCATATATGAATTCACATTTTGGTCATTTGACATTTCGCCTCTGATCATATGCCCGGTACACACATGCACACAGCTCTCTGCCTTGTGTTTCCTCCTTCCTGGCAATATAGGTAGAAAATAACTAAGTGTAAATTCAGTGTTTACATTTCTATGGTTATATAAATGCAGCCATTCACAGTTGGGGTACACATTTTGCCCTGTTATCTTCTCATTACTTGTACAATTTGGTTGATTTTGGGGGAACTGAGGGAGTTTTAAACATTTATTTTGTTTTTCTATGTTCTTATTTGTCTAGTTTCATAAAAGCTTGTAAGTTGTCAAACACTGAACATACCTCATAAAATTCTCCTGAAGTATGTTCACTTATAGTTGGTATTATACTACTTTTAATCTTCTTTTCTTGGGAGTTTCTTATCTTCTGTAGTTAGACTGGAAAGTTTTTATAGGCAGGTGAAGCCTGTACTGTACACAGTGCTATTAAGCAGAAATGAAATGGGAAGCCAGGCACAGGGGTGCATGCTGTGGCCTAGCATTTGGAGACATTGCAAGTTCAAGCCCAGCTTGGACATCTAAGCAACTTAACTAAACCATGAGTGTACACAAACACACATATGCATAGGTGTGCACAGACACATGCAATCTGAGATCACATAGTTAAGCTAAAAAGTCCTAGGATTTACATTTGCAGTAAAAATATATTCTGTTTAACCAATATAACCAAAATACTATAATTTCAGCACATAAGTAAATAGCTTTAAATTGCACAGTACCAAGAGGAGCGATTAGCAAACCTGGGGGCAAACACTACCTGCTGCCCGAGGTTGCTGCAGAAGCACAGCCTCTGCCATTTGTTATTTTGTATCCACTGTTGTTTTGTAGTGGAATGACAGAGCTTTCTGTCCCATAAAGCCTGAAATATTTACTCTCTAGTCCTTTATAAAAAATGTACATTAAACCTTGGCTTCTAGCACACTCATTTTGGACTAGTCGCATTTCAAGGGTTTGACAGCTGGATGTGACACAAGGCCGGTATACTGAATCTCTCTACTCCACAACTTTAACAATCTCCCTCTCCTTTCTATTGACTTATAGTCCAATACTCTATTCTCTTTCTTTGCTTTTAGTTTTCTCCCACATTTTAATAGAGGTCCTCTTCTAGCATCTTTCTCAAAAAGGTATATGAAAAGTAGAATTTACTTGCTTTTATGTTTACTGTGTCCTCAAAATCAATCAATATGTTGGTAGCTATAGAATTCCTGATTAAGAAGCATTTGTTCGAAGCTTAAAACTTGCCATCATTGTCTTTTAAGATTCAAGGTTGCTTATAAAAATCTGAGAATCTTTTGATGCTTGATCCTTTCCATGAGATGATATGTGTGTGTGTGCATGTGTGTATGAAAAGTATGTGTGTATGTATATGTGCAGAGTTTACAAAACTTTATTTGTTCAGAATTTTTAGAGTTTGCACAATACCTGCCCTCGTTTTCTATTTCTAAATACATACTTAAATTTTCTTTGTGAGTGTCACTGCTTTTCACAGTACCTGGTGCTGCTTCACTTATACTTCCTAAACCCCTATTTGCACTATTTTTGAATAGTTTGGGATTAATTTCTTCTTTGTTTATTTCTTATTTTTTGTATACACTAAGTTGCTTCTTAGTTTTCATGCCTTTATGTAAGACAGTTGTATACACAGTCTGTCAAGTCTATTTCCTTGCCTCTACCTATTTTACAGCTTCTAAAACACATTTCTTTTCTTTTTTGTTAGGTGTATAATAAATCCTATTAAACATATCTTTAATGGAGATAATATATTTGTGTTTAATCTATCCATTTAATAGGACAAATTCACTTATTACTTCGTGATACCTGATTTTCTCATCATTAATGTAGTGATAATAATAATGGATTTACACAATTGTTATAGAGATTAGAAATAACGTTTTGCTAGAACAGTGTCTGTCATCTAGAAATTCCATAAAAATGAATCAAACAGCTATACTTCTTAAGAACAAAAAATATGAGATACTAAGTTAGACAATGCTGGGAGAAAGAAGCAGTATTGTTATGCTTAATTTTTAATTTTTAAAGAAGCAGTATTGTTATGCTAAATTGAAGCACAGATTGAGTTTCACTTGTACTTCCTTATCTCAGTCCTTCATAATACTATTCATTACACTATGCAACTAACAGATTACACTATGCCGTGTAAGTAGAACTCAGGCCAATTATAAATGAAAGTAAAAAAGTTTGCTAAGGCTAAGATTTTTAAAAATAAATATGTATTCTTTAAATGAGCTGTGTAATCTCCTGTTTGCATAGTAGTTCAATATTCACCTTTCATCACTGTGTTTAATACTGAACACATTCACTGCTTTTCTGTTTTTCAAAGGCCAGAACTGGTACAAAGCCAGAGATGCATGTTGGTGGCAGATGGGGCTGTTATCTCAACTGTGAGAGACACATGTAGATCCAAGCCAGAGCTCATGCCCTGGGAGTGAAAAGTGTACTTAACTGATGAGGAAACACTTCAATCCCTGTTGGTTGCAGGAACCAACAGGAAGTACTGCACCAAAGCAAAGACAGGAATGGGAGTTAGTAGCAAAGAACAACTGGAGAGCAGACACAGAACCAAAGTGTAGATGACTGTTGTAGTAGGGTTCATAAGGGAGAAGACTTACTACAGGACACATATTTGATAGGATTATTTTATAATATTCACCCAAAAAAGTCAAGCAAAGAATGTAGATATGTTCACACAGTCAAGACACAAAGAATCCAACTGAGGCCTTAGATTCCATGTCAATGACCTCCACAAGTGGAAATGGAGGTCTAGAGTTCATGACAATGTTTCATGCAAGTTGATAACAAGGTTCTGCACTAGGAAGGCCCAAAAGTCATGGTGGAAGCTAGGAAGTCTGCACCAGAAGGATGAAGGATCTGTACCAGTGAGCTGAGAGATCTGCATGGGAGCCAGAAAACAATGCTCAGCATAAGGACCAGAGCTACCCCAGAAAGAACTGTAGCCATCCTCAGCAACAGCAAGGACCCAAGCTCCTCCAACAGCTGAGTCATACAGGGAAAGCCAGTGTAACAATATTTTCCAGGAGAATTAACAACTTACCATCTTTCCCTCCAGTTCTCTTTTTATGCTTTTGGCAACAACCCTCCAGTGGGTCTTTCACATCCAGAACCATGCTGATTCAGTTCAGCTGGGTGTTACAACTTAAACATTAGATAATCCACTGCAAGAACTTAGAGCTAGATTCAAGAAATCATTCGCCCATTGGCTCAGTTACTTTTCTCTATTTCCTGGGACAAAATAACTAATGTCCAGAGTAAAAGGGGGACAGGTTTATTTAGCTCACAGTTTGTAGTGATCTCAGTCCATAATTGGCTGGCTCCAAGGCAAGTAGAAGGTCAACAGTTCATGGTAGTGGAAGACAGCAAAAGCAGCAAGAGCAAAGGGGGAGCAATAAGCCTTTCCCTCCCTTGTATCGCATGCAGACTACCTGCCCTATAGCAAGTTTAGCACTCACATCTCCATTCTAGCACCAGACAAACCAATTACAAACTCTAGATTCAGGCACTTACCTCTGAAAATCTTGCCCCCTTGACCACATGAGTCTTTGGGGCAACATCTAGAAACAAGCCATAACACCCACCTTCAAATCTTTCCATGGATTATCCTGCTTTGCTGAGAGTGTTCTTCATTCTTTACCTAAACACACACCATTTCCATACTTCATTAGAGCAAAATGTACCTGATTTTTTTTCCCAGGGATTGAACTCACGATCTTGTGCCTGCTAGACAGGGACTTTCATTGCTGAGCTAAATGCCCAGTCCCCCTAGTAATGAATTGATTTATTTGCCTCAAATCTTGTCAAATTTGTTCTTCAAAGTTTATGGTCAGCTTGTGTTTTGAGCCTAGCCTCGCTTTAGAAGATGAGTTATTGTTTTCTCTAGGAGGTCTCCCTTCACTACAAGCAATTAGGTTGAATGTCAAAATATAATTATTATTTTGTCAGAGTTTTACAAGGGAAACAAATATACACAGGACACATATTTTACAGAATTATTTTATAATAATAACCCAAAGAGTTAAATATACAAGGTGCAAGATATCTGCCCACACACTAAAGACCCTGAAACATACAGATGAGGGCCTGGATCCCATGGCAGCATTCTGCATGAGTCCAGCTGAAGATCTGTTCCCAAGTGTATTGCCAAAGCACAACTAATCTGCTATCAGAAAAGGTTAAAACTCAGTCTCACATAAAGTTTCTCATAATTTTCAAAATGAAGATCTTGTCTGGATAGTTTATATGCATAAGCAAAAAAAAAAGCTTAACAAATATCAAATGTGAATGAGAATACTGAAAGTCATTTGAATGATGCAGCTAAAAGTAAGACTCTGGAAATGTGTAGCGTGGGTTCAGATATCACCTCACAGTGCAGCAGCTGTATGTCCACTGCCAGGATACTCAATTTCTGGAACTTCTGTCTCCTGACATCTCAAATGAGATGGTCAGAAAACATCCCAATTCATATGGTTTTTAGAAGACTGCCAATGAAATAATTTAAAAAAATAAAAATTCCTAATTCATCTGAAAATCCTACGATAATCACAAGTCTTGCTATCTTAAAAACATGCATTGACAAAAGAGCAGTATTTGTGTTGTATTCACTGCAAGTATATCTGCATACATTGAAAACAATGAAATAGTAATCATAGGCTATATTTATTCTGTAGATATTTAATGGGCAACTGGATTTACAAATTAATTTTAGTAACTTGTTTTTGTTACTGGGACTCTGGAACTTATGGGTCTAGCATGGTTAAGTTCAATTTTTTAACTTACAAGACATGCCACTTATTAAAGCATTGACTTTAAAAAATGTGTGAGCCTTAGAATCCTTTTAAAAATAAGATAAAGTTTTTGGTCCTTTCCCCAGCAGGAAAATGAATAAAAACAAATATGTACAAAATCAGACATTCTGGGACTTCCATTTCAAAGAATTAGTAGAAAACAAGAACTTGAGTCAATGACTGGAATCCAGTAAATGCCATAAATGCTATACATTAAGTATTATTTCATGTTGCAGAGATTATGTGTGGTGTTCCTGTCACATGGTTCATGTGAGTAAAAGAATTCCTCAAAATTAGAAGTTAACAAAAACTTAAATTATACTTTCAGTGAAACTAGAAATGACTCATAAGTTAATACATAGAAGAAAAATAAGAGATGCAGAAGACAAAACACTCAGGCAAATGCACAGACAACCCAGTTCTCCAGAGGAAGTATGTTGCTTTGAAGGGTCAAATTCATGTTTTTAGTAGGATGGTGACAATAGGATATTTGCTTCACTTCTGCAATGTTTCTATGACCCCATGTCACACATGGGAAGGAGAAAGACAGACTTGAATGAGATATTGTAAAGAAGATATTTGAGCAGGAAGAAGCCAGTATGTGAAACAACATATAACAGAAAGATTTTCATTTTGAGCAACAAAATAGCTGTTAATCGCCACTGACATAGAAACCAAATCAATGTGAACATGATCACGTATATTGTGTAGAACTGTGCCATGTTCTAGCATGAATTCCTTTTGAAAGATGCATCTTTGCCCCATTTTTTATGACCCAGCAAGTGGTTGATTTAAGAAAAATACATTTAATTTGCAAATGAATAATGCTAAAGCAATGTAGAGATATAGTACTTTAAATAACCAAAGGAAATAGGTGGTTACGGAGAATAAAAAAAAAAAATTATGAAAAATTCTTCAAAAAATTAACACCAACACAGGTAAAAGTGGTTACTACATATAATATCAATATCATAGAATTAATATAAGTAAAATCATAGCCATTCAAAATTTAGTAACACATCAGTTAAAAGGGAAAAAAGAAAAAACAAATATACACACTACTAACAACAGAAAAATAACACAGCATGCAGATAAGAAATAAAAGAGAAAAAATGAACATTGAGTTAAAAAGAAATTGTAAGTAAATACCCATTTGGAAGCCCAAAGGAAATATAGTATCTGTATAATTATGATCTTTAGATAATAAAAAGATCAAATTTTAAAATCATTCAAGATAAAATGCAAGAAAAATTTCCAAATTTCAAGGAAGACACAAACTGATAGGCTGAAAGAATATACTATTCTCCTAAAAAATAATCAAGATAAAAATGGTCTCTAGCACCCTAAACCTCTGACAAATCTCTAGATGTTTAAAATGCCTTTTTAGATGTTTTCAGATGTGAGCTCTTCCAGCTTTGGAGTATGGCTGTGTCAGGCCTTTGCCGAGGTGATTAGGTAAACTGGACCATTCTGACTTAGGCTGGCCTCTTGCCATGTGGCTGATGTTTTGTTGGACAGAGAAAAACACACCAAGGATTTGGGTGCACAAAGGCAGAAGCCTGGGAAGAGACAGGAAGTATGTCACCTTGTGAAAATCAAGTAGTGAGCCCTCTGCAGAGAAAAGGTTGGAACCTTAATCTTTGGCCTCCCGACTCCAAATTTCTGAGAAAATAAATTTCCATATAACATAGAGTCTATGATGTGGTCATGGAAGCTCTTAAAAACTAAAACAAGGAGATTTAAAGCACTATATCAACTGATACTCAGTGGAATAAAAGAAATCTGACAGACCTTAAGCAGTGATCTAAAAAGTGAGAAAACTTTTACACAATGCCTCTCAAGGACTAGAGAGTATTTCAATAATTTTAAAAGCCAGTCAAAAGTCAACAAAAGGCAGATGCTACAGTCAAGTATTTATGTGCATATTAAAACCCAGGCAATACATTTTTCTTGAACTCTTTTATTGAAGAATAAAACATAATTTAATCAACAGAGCACTGGGTGTCTAATTAACAGTAAAGTACTTCAATGTGATCAATAAATTGATTTAAATTAGACTAAATCTAAAAAGTTTTAGTGTAATTTATGGGTATAAAATAGAATGCTCATGTTATTAACAATACTGATGGGGCTGGGGATATAGCTTAGTGGCACAGAACCTGCCTGGCAAGTTCAAGGCTGTAAGTTTGCTCCTTGGTACCATAAATAAACAAACAAACAACACTGATGTTCAAAAAATAAGGATTAAATGTGGAAGCAGGAACCAGCAGGAAATTATAGCCTCTCTGAGACATGAAATGCAAACACCTAAGAAAAATAAATTTAGACAACAGAAGAAGAGGTAGACATAATCAAGAAAGAGCCAGGAGGAACATTATAAATCACAGAAAAACTGAAGACAACACATGGAAAATAAAGTAATGTGGCATATTAACACAGGCTCCTGGGGAGGAAGTCTTCCCTGAGCAAATACAATGCAAGCCCAGATAGAGTCAGTAAGACCTGGCATAAACACTGAACAGGACCAAATCTGAAGCACTAGCCCCAACCAAGCCCATGGGCTTTGTAAGCTGCAAGGACAGCACAGGGTTTTCCATTGAAATGTATAAAGCAGGCTTGAGGTAGATAAGAAATTCAGGCCGGGTCCGCCATATATTGGAAGGATAGTCTTTAGGAAGATGTTTACTGTTTTAGACTGATTCATCCCAGTATTCAAGAGTCACAGAACAACTACACTTTAGGTTTTTGGGGGTCACCCTTCCAAAAGACAGCAGAGGGGGCAGACTAATCACAGACCCTTTGAGAGGTTAGTAGCAGCGATTGGGAAGGACATGGTGGTCTACCCTTGGTAATGAGAAGCCAGGCTGGTCATCTATGGTTTTTCAAAGGGTCTGTGTCTGAAAGTGCTTACATTACTTCCAGGGTATTGCTTAACACCTTTCCTGCCTGCTTGTAGTGTTAGACTGGTGTCGCAAGGAAGACTCCAAGGGCCTCGCTCTCATGTAAAAAACAAAGGGGTTTTTATTATTCCGTGTACACGGGGTCCTCCAAACAGGTGGAAACGGAGAACCCTGAGTTGGGGCAAGGCTGGTGTTTTTAAGGATGAAAACCGCAAAGCAAGCATTGTTACAGAAGCCAATCATAGCAGTTAGAGTAAAACAGTTGGTGATTTGTCCATTTGTGATTGGTCAGATCATGAGGGTTGACCAGTGGGTCAGAGTTGATTAACTGTCTTGTTTTGCACAGCTTATTTTTAGGTCATCTAGCTCCTGTGTGGCTTGGTTCTGACATACTTCCCAATCTTGATTAGCATAGTCAGCAGACTTTATCTCTGAGTTTCCTGACATTAACCAGCCATGGTTGCAGATGTTTTCTTTTGGGCCTCTCGCAGAGCTAAGTCAGAACTGAGTCAACCGGGTCATGAGACTCAGTTCTGTTCTTAGCTGGGGGTGGGTAGCTGTTCCTAATATCTCCTGAATAGAAAAGTCTAACAGCAATTAACAACCTTAATTACCTTACTTTAGCAACACAATTATTCTATTTGTAGAGGGCAACAATGGTTAGCATATCAATTGGGTAAGATTTTACAATTCTTTACAGAAGAGAGCATTGATTAACATATCAATCTTTTACCCAGAGAAAAAGGAAGACACACATTTACAGTTACAGTTATTACTGTGATACAATACCAAGTTACTATGATACAATACCAAGGTATTTCTATGATATAAACGAAGCTATTTTTGTGAAGAATGTACAATCTAATACAATCTGATGCAATTAACACAATTTGTGATGGGGCTTCTGGATAGGGAAGACCCAGGATGTCAGGAGCTATTACCTCAGGCCTTTGTTTTATGGCCTATTGGAAGTTAAAACTTAACCTAGTTGGATTTGAAGGGAGAAGGGGAGGGGAAGCAGCAGATGGAACGAGCTTTCTTGGTCTCTTCAGTAGGACAGAGTTCAATGGATTGTTGCTGTCCCCATCTGTCAATATGATCAGGATTATGCTTTGTTCTGAATGATCCCCACATCATTTGGATTCTGGAGTACAGGGCCCATAAAATTTGTCAAAGATAGAAGTGATGTGGCATCCAGATAATAGCACAAACAGTAGACCTCTGGTGTAAATATAGACCTAAAACATCACTGACTCACCTTGCCCACAGGAAAGGTAGAAAATGACATAGCATTCACCCAGTAAGAAAAAGGTTTGGAAAATAGTAGGTCATAGTTGTGAATCATTCGTATACACTTGTATCTGGTGAATTCCAACACCATAAACCCTCAAAAGAAACCACTCACCATCAGATGTGGGGGAATTATTGGATGCACTTCTCTTTTTCTTTATTTTTTCATTGGATTTTATTTCTCCTTGTCATTTGTCCTGTTTTGATGAGCTTAAATAATAAGCAAATAAATGAAATAACTGAGGCAACAAGACAATACAGGACATGGATGGCCACACTGGTGAAGAAATAGAAAGGATGCAAAGAAAGGGAGGGAGTCAGGAATACAAGATATGAAAAATTCAATTTAAAAAATTGGGTGCAAATTTGACCAAAGTTAGGACAGTGTCAGAAGTAGAAAGCAACATATATGAGTAGATGATAAAGTCAGTGGTAACCTAACAATGACCAAGATGCTATGCCAACTGGGTCCAAACATGCTAGATGACCAAAACAAAATGAAACAAACCACTGAATTATATGAATTATAGCACTAAAAGAAAAGCTTAGAAGATTACTCAGAGAGATTAAAAGCGGTATTCACTAAAATCATAGCAGGACATTTTCCTAATTAAGCTGAAGAATTCAGCATTACATTATAAGAGTCACAAAGAACCCCAAATAGGACCAAGAATAAACCTCTCTCCACCTCTCTCCACAACACTCCATATTCAAAATTCTAGAAATTTACAGAAGAGAGAGAGAGAGAGAGAGAGAGAGAGAGAGAGAGAGAATAAATAGTAAAGGCAGTTAGAAAACAACAGCTAGTAACCTATAAAGGAAAGTCTATTAGAACAGTGAATTTCTAAGCACAGACTATGAGGATAGATTCAAGTGATGTTTTACAAGCCATAAAAGAAATTAATTGTCAATTCCCACCGTTCTAGCTTTCAAAATTAGCCTCCAAAATCATCAAAGAAATATATCTATGACAAAGAAATTCACAACCACAATATCATCTTTTCAGAATACCCTAAAAAGAAATCTGAATACTCACAGGGGACCAGCAATTTGGAAGCTCTACACAGCAAAAGAAACCAACACAATGAAAAGTCAACCTACAGAATAGGAAAAAAATATTGCAATGTCTAAGAAACATAAGAACTAAATAATACAAGATTCTACAAAATAAAAGGCCAATCAATGGTGAGTGTCTTAGTTACTTTTTACTCGTTGCTGAGACAAAATACCTGAACCCCAAAGTTGGGAAAACAAAGGGTTATTTCTTACAGTTTTTGGAGGCTTTAGTCCATATTCAGTTGGCTCCAAGGCAGGGTGGCATGGAGGGCTGCAGTTCATGGCGGCTGCAAACAATAAGGCAGAAACTGGCAAGAGAGGGAGACACACCTTTTTCAGCCATTACACTGTATGCTGGACCACTCCTATGTGGGTGTAGCACTGATACCATCAAACCAAGTGCTAGACTGTGAACCAACCCCAGATGCATAAAGCAAATGCATGAGGTTTGGGGGCCATGGACATAAACCATGACAATGAGCAATTAAAATGAGCAAACCCTTCATAAAAGAAGCAGTACAGATAGTTAATAACTGGTTGAAAAAAATATTTAGCTTTGGCTTTGAGAGCAATGAAAATCAAAACCATACTGAGATTCCATCTTCAGAAAGAATATAGCTTAGTAGCACAGTGCCTGCCTGGCAAGTGCGAAGTCATAAGTGGGACGCCCAGTACCATAAATAAGTAAATAGTTGTTATCTCTAAAATTAAATAAATAAATAAATAAATAAACCAAAAAAAGTGCTGGCATGAAGTTGGGGAGAAAAGCAACTTCTCTTCATCATTGGTGGGAGTGGAGAGTTCTCAGAAAACTAAAAGATAGAAATTCTATTCAACTCAGCTTTATCTCTTATGAGTATGTTTCCAAAATAATTAGAGATATCACATTACACTGATGCATGCATACTCATGTTTATAGAGCATAACTAACAGTAGTTAAATCTTGAAAATAACCTTTATGTTCCTCCACAGATGAAGTGGTAAACAAAATGTAGTATATATACACAATGGAATGATAGTCATACAGAATAAATTTGGGTCATTTATGGAATTTTTTATACACCATGAAATGATAATGCTCTATGAAATAAATCAGATACAGAAGGATAAATACCACATGGTTTCTCTTTATGATAGATTCAAAGTATAAGCAAAGAGGAAGACAAAGGATAGATGATAGGAAACAGGAGACTGACCATGTGGAAATGTAAAAGAGATCTGGAATTGAGAGAGACAAGGAGGGAGAGCGAGGGGAAGTAAAAATGACAGGATACAATAATATACACGTACCAATTTCCTGCGATGATTGTGCTGCATTTTTATTTACAACATATATAAATAAAAGAAAATTTTGAAACAATATGATTAATAATAGAAAATATGGAAAACAAGGAAATTAGGACTATTATAAGCTGGTGACAGTCAAGTTTATAAAGAGAAGTATCAAAACATACTTTAACCATTGGTGTGGAAAGATAATATAAAATTAGGATTAATAAAGTTAAAATTGTAGTAAGAAAAATAATAAAATAAAAATTAATGACAAAAATGAACAGAGGAGCAAATGAAGGTATATAAGATTATAAAGTGTATTGCCATAGTCATTACTCAGATCATTATGTTACAATAAAATTATGGTAAAATGGTGATAAGCAGACCTACTGTATAACTCAATGAAATAGAATTTGTTTAGTACATACGAGGCTTTTGGTTTAATTCCCACCAGAAGAAAATAACTGTGATAGCTAGAAAAGTCTTAAATTTAAAAAGAAAACACAGAATCTATACTAAAAAAGAAGAAAATAAAAGAACATGACAGGAAATATTAGCAACAAAATAACAGGGATCATCAAACTTTTTCAATCAGTGATCAGACTGTACATACTTAAGGCATGAGGATGATACAATCTCTTTTGCAACTCCTTAAATTCAGTAGCTTGCAAAGCACAAGGCTACAGACAGCACATCAATGAAAAGGTGTTTCCAGATTCCATCTAGAGGATATGACCCTGATAAAACAGAATGATTGACTGGATCACAAATTAAAGAAGTGAGCATCTTTTTGTATACAAGAATAACTATAAAAGATATTTTAAGAGTTTTTAATAATAAATAAAAAGGCATATTTCTTCTATACAATAATGTAAAATACTTAATTAATATAATGTTTGGGTTTAAAGCAAAAGAAAAACTTTAAAAGAATGAAAATCATTCAATCGACAATGAATATTTAATAGCTATGACTATTTCTACAGAAATATTACATCTTTCAAATCCATTTACTAAAATCAGAGAAATAAAAGATACAGAGCCTTCATGTAAGCATTAATCCATTTCTCTTAATATATGATACATCAAGGCAGGCAAAATTAATCAGTTACCAACATAAAATAGACTGATGTCAAGAATAGAGGTTTCTGAGATATTACATTGCTTACCAGCTAACAGATTTGTCATTTCTGAATCTTAGTCAGGGGAGCAAAGATTCCACATCTGGGGGACAAGCACTGCTCTCTCATCCAAGCAGCCCATCAGGACAGTAAAGTCAGCCCGAGTGAAAAACTAGAGGGGCATAGTTTAACAAAAGAAGGCACTATGTTTGTAAAGAGGAAAAGGAAGGGAAAGGAAAGGGTAAGATAGATAGCTACCCTGTGAAGAAAGAATCAGTGTAGAGACCTCTGGAAAGATGGAGAACCTGTGAGCTTTTCATTCCCAGCTGCTTTTATAAGGGGGTGAGTGACCCCAACTTGAAACTTGCCATAACTGAATTGACTTCCAGATACCTCTGTCTAACATCCTTTCTTCCAGTGATCTACATGCCGCTTCTTTCTGCCTGTTTGTTTACTTGTCTTTTACCTTGTAAGGCTTTCTCTTTGGGTTACGTGGCTAGTTGGCAAAGGAGAGGCTTACTCATGGTTAGTTTACAGGTAGTAAGGTGACTTGTGGGCATTTATTGTACTCTGTTATGACCCAAGAGTGAATAATATAGTGACACTAGAGCAAACACGCACATATACACATACACATGTTAGTACATGGGTGTGAGTACATTGTATCTTAAAGCTGTTATCACCCTTCCCCTTGTTTTTCCTATATTAGAAGTTTATTAGAGGTGCGGTGGCTTATTGTCTGTGCTCTTGGCTTTTTTACTGGGTCCTGTCTGTTAGCTTTTTTTCTGGTCTGTTTATGCAAGCCCATTGGGCACCATTTTTTAATCTGGGTTTTCTCTCTTTCACTACCTCCATCACTGACATATAGTTCAGGGGAATTTCTTCAAAGATTGTTTTTAATTCTTACTAGTCAGGGTTATTCAGAAACCTAATGAAGCCCCTCTTCTGCTTTTTGCCCTGTGTGCAGACCCCTGACCCTACAGACTAGCTGGTTCTCCAGACTCTAGCAGAAAACAGTATTGTCCTACACAGGATGCAGAATAGACAACTCTGTACATGTCAGGTCCTTTCCTCCCTTGCAGAGCTCAGAAAAACACAAAATAAATGCAAAAAGATATGCACATTGTATTTTGCAAGATATGAAAAGAGAAAGTTTTAAACACAACAGAGAATAAAACCCTGGTCACATACAGTAATGCATCAAGCAACTGACAGCTTCCTTCTCATGACAAAAAGCAAGAGTTGAGAAGGGCTGCAATGATGCATATGGAATGGTTGGAAGCCGGGGTGGCGACAACTAAGCACTTTATATCCAGCAAAAGTGTCCTTCAAATTCTAAAATGACACAAAGACTTCCTAATTTTTTATTGACTAAAAGAGCCGACTGTTTTTTGCTGGCTGATTAATGTGATAATGAAGTTCACGGAATAAAGAAAATGGCACTGAAATGAATCAAAGTACATAAAAATACTTGAAGTGGTACAGATGTGTAGTAATGTGAATGATTTCATAGATTTTACTTACATTTTCTTAACAACTTTCAAAGTTGTAAAATTTTATAAAGTAATGATAAAGGCACTATTTTAAACAGTGATTTTAGATAGGGGTATATAGTAAATTTAATTCACAAGCTTAATTCATTCCATTATTCTGGGCAAGATGGCTGTGGGGAAGATGGTCACAGTCATGTTGTTTACCTGATTCAGAGTTTGCAAATAGAAGAAATTTTGCAGACTTCCTGTGTTTGCAAATGCCTCTGTTCATGAATAGAAGTGTTCCTGAATCTGGTTGTCTTCATATTTGATGGAAATAAATATTTTATTTGATAAATATAAAACATACGCATATTTGATAGAAAATTATATGCAATTTTTAAAAAATGAAATATGTTTGTATGAAGCCATATTATATATAGTAAGATTTCTTAGTTGGCTTTATATGTCGACTTTCACAAAAGAAGGAACATAGAAAAGCTTTGTTTTTCAATTAAATTATATTAGAATTAATTTGAAAAAATATTGCAATAAATTTAAGTGTTTATTTTTAATCACTGGACAAATAACTAGGAAAATAAACTCCATACTAGTAAAAGATTTCAAAAAACAACTTGGAATAATAAAATATAGGTAGTTAATAGTAAAGAAGGCAATGTTTCACACAGAAACTTCTAAGGGAGACACTTAACTACAACAGATAGAGTCTGACTAAAAGGGCAAAAGCAACATCTAAATGTATTGTTGCTGCAAGAGACAGACTTTGGATTCAAGGAAATTCACAGATCTGTTTGAAAAGAATATTAAAATGTGTGTATGTAAACAACATTCATAAGAGAAGTAAAATGGTTGTGTTAATATGAATCAAAGTACATAAAAATAGTACACTGAAGAATACAGAAGTAACTTGGCTACAAATTGTTGTACTCTAGAAAAAATAGCTTCCTTATATTTGTATTATAACAAAATACCTGTAATGTGGCCATACTGTATATGTTTCCCTTCTCCTTTCTCCCTCTGGGTGACCTAAGTGATATGTTAATCAATGCTCTCCTCTGTTAAGATTTGTAAATTCCTGCGAGACTTCCCTGTCCTCTCCTAAGGGAAAACAAAGGTTGTTAATTGCTGCTAGACTTCTCTATTCTCTGTTGAGGAAAACAGGATGTCTTCCTAATCTAAATTGCTTGTTTGCAGGGAAACTTGCTTGTTAGCCCAACCCTTACCTGAGCCTTGCTCTTCCCAAGAAATGTAATCGCAGTGTTCCTGTTCTGTAGTGCGCCACAAACCCACACCCCTCCTTGCATTGTGAGGCCAGCAGATGTTTGCAGTTTTACAAGATAAAAGCCCTGCCCTTTAGCTGTCAGGCACTCAGTCTTCCATATTGGCTACCGGAGGCTGCATCGCCAGGCCTGGCCTAAAATAAAGCCTTTGCTCCCTAAATTTTAATTTCTTGCTTTGTTGGATTTTATTACAGGGTCCGAGCTATCACACAAATAACAATACATAAAGAAAATACAAAATATAAACGCACATGCCAGATAACAGACACCCAAAATATATGAAGCAAAAGTGGAAAACACTGAAAGGATAAAGGGATGATTCAAGAATAATAACTAGAGATTTCACTACAGTCTTGATATCTGGGTGTTATTCATTGTTCCTTGTATATACCAAAATCTTTAGATATCCAAATCTTCATATAAAATTGCATCATATCTGCATAAAATCAATGCACATCTACCAGTATATTTAGAATGGGTGGTCACTGACACTTTTGCTGCTAGGGCTCATTTGATGGAAGACAATTTTTCCATAGACTGGAGTGGCATGGGGGTAGGATTTTGTATGACCCAAGGGCATTACATTGACTGTGAACCTATTTCTATTATTATTGCATTATACTTTCATAAGAAATGTGAAGCCTGTATCCTTCCCACATGTAGTTCACAGAATTCATGCTTCTAGCAGAAAGTGGTGCTGCCTCTGTCCTGAGAGCAGGTGGAGATCAGTCAATAATGGAAGCAAAAAGGAGCAGCTGCAGTACAGATGGAGCTTGCTTGCCTCCCCACCGCTCACCTGCTGCTCTGTAGCCTGCTTCCTATTAGGCCACTGCTGGTACTTGTGCATGGCCTGGGAATTGGGCACCCCTGCTTTAAATCATTAGATTACTTAACCCTAAACATATGTGTTATGGAAATTGTTTGTTAAATAGTACTGTTTAAGAAAATGAAAACAATAAAAGCTTGTTCACCGTCAATGGAGGTGCAATTTATCCCCAAATATTTTAAACAAGGTTGCTTGAGTCTATAACTGTAGAAGCTAGGGGTAAGAAGGCTATCAATTATCAATACGATTATCAACAACTGATAAATCCACTAGACAGAAAGTCATCAAGGATATTATTTTAAACAAAACTGTGGACAACTTGATGGGTTTGAACCCATAAATGTGTAATGTAGTATACATTATCTTCAGGTTTACATGACACATGTTCCCAAGCAGATCCCATGGTAGGCTACAAATCAAATTAACCTAAATATTGAAATTTGAAATTATGCTTTAGACCAGGACTTATTTAAAGTAGAAATCAATTATGAAAAGAGATATGAAGCCTTCCAAAGTAGTCGAAAATAGATTATTTATTTTGAAATAATTTGTTGGTTAGGAAAAAAGGAAATTAGAAATTACTTTCAATAAAGGAAATTTTTAAAATAAACAATAACTTTTCAGCAACATGGACTAATGGCAAAATGATGTTTAGAGAAAATTTTATTTTCCAAATGCTTATATGAGAAACAATTGGTTTTAGGTCACTTAGATAAGTTGTCACTAGAAAAAAGACTAGAAAAATAAACATTCTGAGATCAAAGTAAGAAAATAATAAATAAAAAAAAGAAAATAGAAAATAGATATTAAAATAGACATTAGTGAAAAAAAAACATAAAAGAGTGAGAAAAAATCAAAAGTTTGGGTTCTTTTTAGAAAAAAGCTAATAAAATTGATAAAGCTTTGCTTAAATCAGGGCTTGGTCATTGATGTGACCTGCAGACAGTTCTCCGTTGTTTTATTGAAGAGTTGCAGCACCTCCTTAATTATATATTGCTCTGACACCACAATAACAGAACTAACTAGTTACTACAGAGACCACATCGGCTGTAATGCCAGAAATGTTTATTATCAATTTATTTGCAGAAAAATTGTCCCAACAGCTAACATAGGAAAAACAAAGCTAGAGAAGGAAAATGAGAGAATGGTCACCAGGTTTTCAGAATATGGAAAAAATGTGGCAATACATTAGTTAATGCAAGTAAAATTGATAAAGCTAAACAAATTGGAAAATATCAAGAGCAAATAGAAAAGCAACAGAATTGAATTAAAATTTTTTTCCCAAACAAAATTCTAGGCCTTGTTGTTTCCATGATAAATTCTACCTTAATTTAGAAACTACCAGTAATTCTTCACACCTTCAATTAAGAAAAAAAATAGAGGTTGCCTAATCCTATGAGGTGTTATCTTTATACTAAAACCAAGCATAGATATTCCAGCAAAAAGAAACTACAGACTAGTATTCTCATGAACACAGAACCAAATATCTGGAACAAGACAGTAAAAAGCTTAATCTAATATATAAAGCGAATTTTATAACATTATCATGTTGCAAACATATACCAAGAAATGCACAGTTAATTTAAAACTAAATAGCAAATAATATAATACATTAGACCACTCTAATAAATACCATAGGGAAAGACAAATATCTCAATAGATGTAGCATAACTGACAAAGTTTATACAAACTTATATTTCAATAACATATTTTATCTGGGAAGTGGATAAAGAAGTCAAAAAGGTACCTAATAATCATCATGCATTGATTTGAATAGTATCTATTGGTATTCTCAGTTTTTATGCTTGTGTGTAATTAAAAAAAAATAGTCACCAAACACAAATTAACAGATATTTAACATCTTAAAACAGAAGATTAGACCACTGACTCAGGAAGTATTCAAAAACTGATTCCTCTGTTCTCACAAATCATCCACTGCAACAAGAGCTCACAGAGTTCCCAGAGAAGAAAACCCACATTCTTTCCAAGAACTCTGTTTTTAAAAGACTAGCTCAAGAATCCAAATATGGTTTCTGAGAACAACACATTTAACTGTTATGAGTACAGGGAAATGATTCACAATGGGTATTTTGGGGGACCCCATTGATGAAAATGGTTAGTTTTAACAAAGTTTCCAGAAACCTGACCTCAGGAGAAATGATCTGCCAGGTGACATAGCCTTTGGGAACTCATGAAGTGAGCTTATCTAGCAGCCTTTAGAGTCTGTATTCCTCAAGGAGCTCTTGCAGGAAATGCCATTGAGAAACCACTCCACCAAGCAGATTGCTTTTGTTCCAGTTGACAGTACTTAATACTACTAGAAAATCAAAAGGGAATTGGAGAACCAAAATGGAATCTGAGGAGTGAAAGGTTCTTGCATTAGTAGAAATTATGGCAGTGATCTAATGTGGCAGAAGGCCAAAGAGGGAATGCCTGCCACTTCCTGCTTCTTGCTCAGCCTTAATTGCAACTCCCCTTTCAGTTTGTGTGTGAAGAAAACTCCAATCAGCTCCTCAAATGTCACCAATGCCCTACTTAGAGTAACCTCCAGTCAGAGGTTATATATGTATCTCATACCCCATGTTCTGATCAGAAGAGGCTTGGCCATCATTGGTTGTTGGACTCCACTCCACGTCCTTGGAATAAAGGCTACTGTTTCTTTATAGTTTTCTCTTTTCCCATGCCAAAAACCCTATCATTTGGTTCCCTGACCAGGGAGGCAGCGTGAGTGGCTCCTGGGAATCCCTCCCAGTTTGAGTCCCCTTGCCTAAGAAGCACCTTTTTTTCCCCTCTGGGACTGTTTACTTGCTGCTGCTAATCCACTGCAACAGTGACCTTCCTAACTCATAACAGGTGAGCTGCCATCTAGGGTTTTCTGATTCCATTCCTTGGGAAGCTTGCTACCGGAAAGCCATCCTGTTGTCCCCAAACAGGGTTACCAGTTTTCATACTCCTTAGGCCATATGGTTTGAGGCAAAACTGATATTTTTGTTCCCTGGGACCTCACCCTGCACTCTTCCTGTGATCAGCCAAAGAGAATGGGTGTTGGGACTTTCCTTGTCATACTTTCAAAATAGGTGATAATCTCTTTTGTTAAATGTGAAGTAGCACAGTTTCCACATTCCTTGGAAGAAAGCTAAAGCTCTTGGGTCCCAAGGCGAAGTTGTTCTCTCAGCTCACTTATAATTCGGTCATGGGGACTACTTCCTGTCCCCCAAAAACACACTTTTGGAGTGCCTAGTTCATAACCTTGGTGCTCTTGGCTTCTAGAAGGCTATTAAAAACCAAAAAGCTAATCTATTATTTATGTTTTTGTCACAGTGACAGCAAGTTAGCAGAAACCCTTCATCTTTAGGCATTTTTCACTTTAAGGATGTGTCTTTCACTCTGTCTTCTATGATGGCCCAAATACTTCTGGCTCACTCTGCTCCACCAGGATCTCTCCCTTCCTCCCCACTGGAATCTCCCTCACTGTGTTACTGGCAGCAGCCAGGCTTCTGGGGACCATAGAATGACCCACCAACAGCCTGTGTTTCCTTGTCACATGGTGATGAGCAGATGTTTTATAGCCAATCATCAGGTAATTTCCCACAAATGCTTGCTGGATGATTGGCCACTTGGTGGTCACCTATTCCACAGCCTTCTAAGCCTTGATCTCTACTCTTGCTTCAAGACCAGGATGGCCCTGGGGGACTAATTAATATATATGTATACTTTCTCCCTTTCTGACCTATCTCACATTAGCCATAAATTAGGTTGCTTCTCTGTTGACCCACAGAATTATATTAGAGAATTTAAATTTATAATTAATTGTTATGACTTACATTGCAAGGATATTTGTGTGATTCTGAACTCCACCCTCAGCTCACAAGAGTGAGCTCAGCTGTGGCAAGCAGGTTGTGAAGAAGCTGATGCAGACATAAGGAAAATATCACTGAAAATGACCCTGGACCTACCGCACTGCCAGAACAGGATCCTAATTGGAATTACCAAAATGGAGAAGGTTTTTAATAAATATATAAGATGATTGAATGTCTAATTGTGGGCCTTAATAAAATTGCTCACGAACATATTAACTATAAGAAACTTTTAGAACAGGTCCAGGATGCTAATGAAAATCCAGCTGTGTTCCTGAATCAGCTTAAGGACACCTTAATTAAATTTACTAATGTAAACCCAGACTCTCATGAAGGCATGATTGTTGTTAATTCTTATTTTACTTCTCAGTAAAAGTGCAGTATTTGTGCAAAGTTACAAAAGGCTGAACATGGTCCTCAAACCCCACAAGGGGACCTTCTTAATATAGCTTTCTGTGTTTTCAACAACAGAGAAAAACTCAAAAAGAGGAGAAAGAGGTGCAAAAAAGAAATTTGCTAAATATAAATCTGACCTCTTAACAGTGGCATTTGGGACTCCCAAGACAAAAAAGCCAAAACAAGGTAGATCTGCCAGAGCCCCTATGAGACCATGCTTCAAGTGCAACAAAGAATATTGGGCAAGAGAGTGCCTCAATCCTGGCATTCCTTTGGGGCATTGCCCTTATTTCAATCTCAAGGGCTACTGGAAGAGTGACTATCTTAACTTCCAGAGAGCAGGTAAGCCATTCTCTAACTCCTTGCCCTCACAGAGACTCCATCACCACCAAATTCATCACTGACTGATCTACTCAGCCATGCTGCTGAAGATTGATGGGGCTTGGGGCCCACAGGCCCCATTAAGTATCCTTCTTGGAGCCCTGACTATCACTGGAGGTTTCAGGTAAAAAACACTATGTGTACTTTTAGACATGGGGCAACTTATAGTGTATGTCCAGAGTTTTCAGGCTCTTGTATTAAATCCTCAATCTCTTTAGTGAGTGTTGATGGCCAGCCTATGAAACCTTTGCAGACAGGGCCTATTGCATGCAGGTTCCAGACTCTCTTCTTTACCCATGGCTTCTTAGTAATTCCAACATGTCCCACACCTCTTTTAGGTAGGGATCTCCTTCAAAAGCTTAACTACTCCTTTACCTTTTCCCTTCCCACTCTTCCAAACACCCTCACAGTATGCTACAAAGTCATCCCTTCCCCTTCCTTCTTCTCTGGTCAATCCCATAGTTTGGGATATTTCCAATCCCACCTGTACTACCCATGCCAAGTCTATTTTAATTCATCCCAGGGATCCTTCAATTTTTCCTTGTGTTCCCCAATATTCCATAGCGCCTAAACATTTATAGGGACTTAAACCTTTAATTAAGGGCCTTTTAGACAATGGTTTTCTTAATCCTACCTGTTCATCTGATAATACTCCCATTCTCCCAATACTTGAGCCTGATGGGTTTTATCATCTAGTATAGGACCTCAGTAATCAATAGTGCTATTACCCTAATCCACCCAGTGGTGCCAAACCCTTATACCATGCTCTCTCATATCCTTCCCTCCATGACTCACTTTACAATTGTAAATCTTAAAGATCCATTTTACCATCCCTCTGCACTCTGACTATAAGAATTTCTTTGCATTTACATGGAGTGATCCAGACGCTCTCAGGTCTCAACAACTTACTTGGACAGTGCTCTCCCAAGGGATCAGGGTTAACCCCCACTTATTTAACCAAGCTCTTGATGCTGACCTTGCAGAACTTGATCTCAAGCCTAGCAATCTCCTTCAATATATAGATGACCTTTGCTTATGTTCTCCACCCCATATGTTAGCCATACATATTCAGCTAGTCTCCTTAATTTTCTTGCCACTTGTGGATTCAGAATCTCTCCTGCTAAAGCCCGAATTGCTTCCCCAAAAGTCAGATATCTAGGTCTCTCTCTCACCCCCACCACTTGTTCCATCACTACAGATTATAAGGCAATTCTTTGAGATCTCCAGGTGCCCACAACTAAATAACAGTTTACATCTTTCCTAGTTTTAGATAATTTCTTTAATCTCTGGATTCCTAACTTTACAGCCCTAGTTCAACCCCTCTGCAAAGCTTCTAAGGGCCCCTTATCAGAACCCCTAGACCCCACTGTGCCCATACATTCCTCCTTTCCTAAATTGAAAGAGGATCTCCTAAGGGCTCCAGCCCTTACCCTTCCTGACCTCATATAACCTTTCACTCTATATACTACCTCTCAGGGCCACAATGCTGTAGGTGTACTAGGATACAAGAACAGATCTTATTTTCAAGTGGTAGCTGTTATGGTTTATGTCTGTGGCCCCCAGGCCTCATGGGTTTGAATTGTGCATTTGTTATTCATTCATTGTCTAGTGCTTATATTGATGGTGTCAGTGCTCCACCCACAAAGGGGTGGAGCCAGGATGTGATGTAATGTCAGGAAGAAGGTGTGTCTTGCTCTTAGCTGGTTCCTGCCTGCTGTTGGCAGCTGCCATGAACTGCGGCCCAGCCATGCCCACCTGCCTTGGGGCCAACTGAGTGTAGACTGAAACCTCCAAAATCTGTAAGAAATAAACCTTTCCTTTCCCAACTTGGTCGTCAGGTATTTTGTCTAAGCAACGAGTAAAAAGTAACTAAGACAGTAGCCTACTTGTCAAAGCAGTTGGACAACACAGTAAAGGAATGGGCACCTTGTCTCTGAACCCTTGTGGCTGCAGTCCTACTGATGCAAGAAGCTAGGAAGTTTACATTAGGGCAGTCTATTACAGTATACTCACCTTGTCATCTAAATGAGCTAATCTCACATAAGGCACTCCCCACCCTAATGACCCCTTCTGGCCTTCAAAAGGTACATCTAGCCCTCTGTCAGGACCCTTGTATCTCTATTGCAACTAGTGGTCCTCTTAATGTGACAACTTTACCTCCCACCTCAGAAGGCCATCCTTACCATGACTGTATTGAGATCATACGGATGACTCCCACCCCTTCCCTCACATTAGTAGCACATCTCTCTCTTTAGCCTTTGACATATGGTTCATAGATGGCAGTTCAACAAACACAGACAGCCAAAAGAAAGCAGGATATGCCATAGTTAACCAGTCAAAAGTTATAGAGGCAAATCCACTGCCACCTGGGACACCTTCCCGAGGGCAGAACTTATTGCCCTTACAAGGGCTCTTACACTAACAAAGGACAAAGTCATAAATACATCCACTGATTCAAAGTATAAATTTAGCATGTTATACTTCCATGCCTCTATCTGGCAAGAAAGGAGTTTTATCAACTCCCAGGGAACCCCCATCAATAACACACCTCTTATCCTTAAACTTCAAGAGGCAGCACTACTCCCAAAGCAGGCAGCAGTTATTCATTGTAGGGGACACCAGAATTCTGCAGATCCCATTGCTCAAGGCAATGCCTTTGCAGATTCACAAGCCAAGTTAGCTGCACAAAGCCCTAACCTTTTCATCCTCTCCATTAGTCCCAAATAGTCTACTTCAGCCTAATTATTCACCAGAGCAGTTACATTTACTTCATAAAGCAGGTTACACACAAAACACTCAGGGATGGATTTTTCAGGGATCTAAACTTATTCTCCCACATCAACAGGCCTCAGACATCATCACTGACTTACACAATTGTTTCCATATAGGATCACAGGCCCTACACAAACTCTTAGCCCCAGTAGTCAAAATTCTTCTCTAAAGGCTGTCATTCTTCAGATTACTTACACTTGTCATCTCTGTGCTAGGACCTCCCCTCAGGGACATATAGCACCCCCTTCCTTTCCTACTCATCAATTTCAGGGACACACCCCTGGTCAGGACTGGCAGATAGATTTTACACATATACCCCACCACAAAACTCTCAAATATCTTCTCACCTTTGTTTGTACTTTTTCAGGATGCATAGAAGCCTTTCCCATAACCAGGGAGTCAGATAATATAGTTACTGAAGTCCTATTACAGGAAATCATCCCAAGGTTTGGTCTACCTCAGCGTATTCAGTCAGATAATAAAAGTCCCGCCTTTATTTCTCAGATCATTCAACAGGTATCCTCAAGCTTACACATCACCTGACACCTATACATCACCTTCAATCCTCAGAAAAATTAGAAAAGGCAAATGACCTCATAAAAACATACCTTACAAAACTCATTTTAGAACCACACCAACCTTGGCCTCAACTTTTGCCCCTAGCCTTAGCCAGGCTCAGGGAGCTTTCCTGGACTCCTATATCTTTAAGTCTTTTTTTTTGTTTGTTTGTTTGTTTTGAACCAGGGATCAAACTCATGACCTCGTGCTTGCAAGGCAGGGACTTACTTCACTGAGCTAAAGCCCCAGTCCCTATCTTTAAGTTCTTTTGAATTTATGTATGGCAGAGCATTCTTACTCCATAATCTTCCTACTTTCAAAGTCTCCCTCCTCTTGCTGACTATATCCCAGTCCTCTCCCTTCCTCCGGCACTTGTTATGACAACATGCTGATCTCTGTCTTCCCCAACCTTCTGAAGGGACTAAACCAGATCCTCCCATATCCCCAGGAGATCTAATCTGTCTCAAATATTCTAAATCCACAGGACTACAAACAAGGTGGAGCGTCCCCTACCTAGTCTTTATGACAACCCCAACGTTGGTCAAAGTTGCTGGACTGCCATCCTGGTTTCACATCACTCAAGCCAAGCAGTGACCTCCCAACCCTGAATCTAACCATCCTGAGTGGTCATTTCATCTTCTATTGCCCACCCATCTCCATCTCACCAAAGCCTCACAGCTACAACTCTCAGGCTAAGTCGTGTTTTCTTATCCAATTTGGTTCCTAATTCCTTATATTCTCTTAATTATCTTTTTTACAGCAGGACTCTTGACAGTGTTTCCTAAAGACAACCAAATCATGCATAAAATTGTCTTCATGTTGTTCTACATGACAATTGTCTTAGTTCTCTTTACCCTTGGCTGTTTAGTCAAATGTGAGATCCCTGAAGGCTTATGCTTTTATCTTCCTTATCCTGACACAGCCATGGCCCTCCCTGTTATTCTTTCCAGCTCAACTCCTGGACCAGAAACAAGCTCTACCTATCTACACTTTTAACTGTTACCCTTTCAGATGGGGGAATAATCACCTCTCATAACTTCACTCCTCCTAACTCTACACTTATTTTTCAGAATTCTACCTCACCATGGTAATGATTTTACCTCACCATGGTCCGGATGAAATGGCATATTTAAATCAAAGGCACCTTTCCTTCTACCTCACCTGGGTCCTTAAATATGATAGTGGTCTTCCTCCTCATAGCACCTAGTCTCTTAGTCTTTCCAGGCTAATGTGAGGGCATTCACCAATGATGAAGGTGTCCTGGCTAAAACACCTGGCACCAGCTTCTACATGGGCACCAACCATCATCCCATCAACCTTCCTATACCCCAATATGGTGTCCCCTTTCAGCAGGAATAAGTAAGAGAGAGACTGTCCTTTTCCTAACAATACAAAGATGGGAATGAAAGGTTCTTGCCTTAGTAGAAATTATGGTGGTGGTCTAAAGTGGTAGAAGGCCAAAGCGGGAACACCCATCACTTCCTGCTTCTTCCTCAGCCTTAATTGCAACTCCACTTCCTGTTTGTGCAGGAAGAAAACCCCAATCAGCTCCTCGCACATCACCAATGCCCCTCCTTAGCACAACAACCAGTCAGAGGTTATATATATATATATATATATATATATATATATCCTATATCCCACATCCTGATCAGAAGAGACTCAACCATCTTTGGTCATTGGGCTCTTATCCACATCCTTGAAATAAAGGCTAGTGTTTCTTTACATTTTTTTCTCTTTCCTTGAGCCAAAAACTATCAAGAAGTTTAAGAAGAAAGTAGAGGAGCTCAGAAGTTCACTACAACATAAAGTCAACCTGCTAGCACTACAAGAAGCAATGGGAAGAACCCAGGACATGGTGCCTAAGGGCTAGGTTCATCAGCCAAGGGCAGGCCTCTGGGTAGGTCTGTAAACAGAAAATGAGGTCACAGTGTAAGCTTTGCTTCAAACAAAGCTACAAGAGATAGTTTTGCTTGTGTCTCCTCCTTATTCAGTCTTTCAGTGTCTTACATTAGCCAAACCTAGGCAGTAATCCAACCTAGGTGGCTATGTCAGCAGAGAGGGCCAGATCCTCTGCATACAAAGACACCTGGGAATGTGTCTGAAACCAGTGATGCCTAAAAACCACCAAAAGGGCTACAGTAGCCAAATAAGACCTTCTGTTTTGTTGTCTTTCTTATGTTACCCAGTAGAGAGGAGGGGAAATAAGGATCACAAGCCAGGAAATATAAAGTAAACCAGACAATCTTGTCTTCCTTCTTCTTCCTACCAATAACTCATTTGCACAAACATACAAGGAGTGTCTCTTCTTACCACTGCAGAGAGAAATGACTTGGGGTAAGATTGGAAATCATAGCCATGGCCCACTTTCACTCCACTCCCCTGCTGTAGCTCCTGCCACACTGAATGCAGGCTTCAGTTTCCACATAGGCTGGTTTCAATCACTAGGCTGATACATTTACCATATAGTATTTCTCATAAGACTAGAAGATGGAATTAGGAATAATATGGATTCTGAATCAATCTTGCTCTGATTCTTATTATTTGTACTGTTAATTGAATCTGACTATTGGTACCCACAGTTTCAAAGAAATTCTCAAGATCTCAAAATTGAAATATCTTTTTCTGCAAAATGTACACTGCAGTAGAAATCATTTAGACTTGTATGGAATGAATGCCCACACCTTGAACCTGGTAGATGATTAACAGATACTGGACTCATATTTGCAAATTCATTAATTTCTTCTCTGTATATGAGAAACTAATCTTTTGTGCAAAGTCCAATTTACTGGTTTTTCGAGACTATGTCTCTGTTAAAGAGATGACTGCCTTTTATCCACTCATTTCTCCCACTATGTGCAGCCCTTGGTGGTTACATTGTACTTAACCAAGTAATTAAAGATGGAGACTATAGTGAGCAATGAGCAGAGGGTTAGGCAGTGTCATGGTTTATGTTTGTGTCCCCCAGGCCTCATGAGTTTGCACTGTTCATTTGTGATGGTTCATTGTATAGTGCTTGGATTGATGGTGTCAGTGCTCCACCCATATAAGGGTGGAGCCAGGATGTGATGTAATGGCAGGAAGAAGGTGTGTCTTTCTCTTTGCTGGTTTGAGTTTGCTGCTGGTGGCCACCATGAACTGCAGCCCAGCCATACCTGCCTGTCTTGGAGACAACTGAGTGTGGACTGAAACCTCCAAAAACTGTAAGAAATAAACCTTTCCTTTCCCAACTTTGGGCTTCAGGTATTTTGTCTCAGCAATGAGTAAAAAGTAACTAAGACAGAATTTGGTACCGAGGAGTGGGATCGTTTGCTGTGACTATACCTGGCCATGTTTTTCAAGAGGCTTTGGAAATGACTTATGGGCGGAGTTTGGAAAGGTTTGGACATGTCGCCTGGATGCATACAGCTGGAGCAGCTTAGGCTGTTCTGTAGAGGAGATTCTGGTCAGAGCTCAAGAGCCCAGAAAGCTGATAGAAAGCCTGATGGTAAAGACCAGGCTTGGGAGGTTTCTTCTGGGAAGGACTGCATTGGTCATTGGACTCCACATGATGTGTGTTACGGCTTGGCAGAAAGTTTGTCTGCATTTTGCTCCTGCCCAGAGACTTTGCCTGAGACTGAGACAGAGGGCAATGGACTGATTAATCTTGAAAAAGAAATTAAAAAGCAACCAAATGTTGAGGCTGTGGCATGGCTATTGTTGGCAGCTTTTAGCCAGCTATATGTTTCAAATCAAGAGCAAAGAGCCTGGCAGGATAATTTACAATGCCGTGAGTTTGGCCAGAAGGAAAATTCCAGGAAGGCTGTGGATTGTAAAGACAGAGTTGAGATTTTGATTCCCGAGGAGAAACAGAGAGATAAGAAAGATGGCTCTGGGGCATCCCAGGAAGCAGGTCCCCACCCTGTGCAGCCTCACAACAAAGGTGAAAATATTTACTCAGAGGGGAAAGCTGCCGAGAGCCATGTCCCAGAAGGGTGACAGAGGCCAAGTGAGGTTCCAGAATGGCGGCAACACAGAGAAGCTTTTCATCACAATCAGGTAAACAGAGCCCTGCGATCCAGGCAACTGACCCCTACAGCCAAGAGAGAGAAAAGCCTGGCTACTGCTTCAGCTAGCAGCAAACCTTGGTGGCATCCACAAGGTGCTGATTTTAGGTGCAAGGAAAATGCACAAATTCTGAGGGTAAGAGGGCTTCCACCTCGATTGCAAAGGGCCTGGGAGGCCAAGCAGTGTGCCCCTGAGAGGGCAATTTGTGAAGATGTAAAGGTGAAGCCGAAGGTGCAGTGGAGACCCCAGAAGTTTGGAAAAGCCAGGAATGTGTGTGATCCAAGGGAAGCTGCAAAAAGCGAGCAGAGAAGATTTAAGAGAAAAGCTGTGGGAGTTGAAATCACCAGAAGTGCCCTGGGGGTGGAATCACCCAAGGCTTTTGGAACTTGCAACCAGATTGCTTCAGATGCTGAGCTTGGAACTCTAGGACTTAATGTTTGTCCTGCTGGATGTTGGACTTGCTTTGATTCCAATGCTTTATATTCCCCTGTTTATAACTTTTGGAATGGTAATGTTTATCTTGTGCCTTTGCATTTCAGAAATGTTTAACCTTGTTTCTTTTGTACAGGGGCTTACAGTTAAGAGTTTGCCATAGATCTTGGAGGAGACTTGGGACATGGACTTTTCAGCAATGTTGAAGCTGTTAGGACTCTGGCAACTCCTGGAGGTGGACTAAATGTCTTTTGTATAAAGGATGTACATGAGTCCTGGGGGCCAGGGGTGGAATGTCATGGTTTATGTTTGTGTCCCCCAGGCCTCATGAGTTTGCATTGTTCATTTGTGATGGTTCATTGTATAGTGCTTGGATTGATGGTGTTAGTGCTCCACCCACATAGGGGTGGAGCCAGGATGTGATGTAATGGCAGGAAGAAGGTGTGTCTTTCTCTTTGCTGGTTTGAGTTTGCTGCTGGCGGCCACCATGAACTGCAGCCCAGCCATGCCTGCCTGTCTTGGAGACAACTGAGTGTGGACTGAAACCTCCAAAAACTGTAAGAAATAAACCTTTCCTTTCCCAACTTTGGGCTTCAGGTATTTTGTCTCAGCAATGAGTAAAAAGTAACTAAGACAGGCAGGGAGCTTCATTTACACAGGGGTTCAAAGCATTCTACATTCAGTTGTGTACTTGCCATTCACTGTGGATTCCATATCCACATCCTCTTGGAGATTAGGAGCAGCAATCAGATATTTTGGTTCAAACATAATATAACATAACATAATTTTATTTCTGTCCTTTGTAAACTGCTAGCTGTACAGAATGAAAGGTTGTTGAAGAACTCCATAGACTCTCTTAGAAACAAAAGTCAGGAACCAAAGCCCTTTATGCAAAAAAAGACTCAAGAAAAATATCAAAGATATTAGAACATGTATTTATTTTTCCTTTCTTCAATGAGTGACAAAATTTGTACAAACTTATATTTCAATGACAAAGATTATCTGGGGTTGATCTCCACTCATTTGCTAATGTGGGCCTTAGAGATTGTGCAACCTCTTTCATTCACCATGTATATAAAATGGATATAATCAAAATACAGGGCTACTGCAAAAAGTCAGTTACAGATGATCTCTGGTACACTATACACACTGAACTAGATTAGGTATCATTTTCCACCTGAAGTGCAGATAAGCTTTCAAGTTTCTCAAAAAGCACTTCATAATGATTCAGGTTTGATTTGCTCTGGGGAATTTTCTGCTATTTATTTATTTGTTAGTTTATTCATCTATTCCACTTAAAGATAATAGTCTACCATGTATACTACCACAAGGAAATCCATAGGAATGGATAATTTCCCAAATTTTCCCTCATTTATTCCATGCATGTCTTTCTAATAATAAACACCTGTATAACATTTGACCAATGTGAATCTGCTGAGAAACTAGAAATAGCTACACTATGTTTTGTATTAATAACTTAGACCATTTTTGTTTGTGTACATTCTTTTGTATTATAATACATTTTCTGAAATATAACTATTACCTAAATAACATTAACTTTTCACTTTTTGAAGAAAGGAAAAATGAATATATGTTCTAAAGTCTGATATTTTTCTTCAGTATTTCTTCATGTAAAAGACTGGTCCCTGACTTTTGTCTCTAAGAGAGTCTATAGAGTTCTTCTACAACCTTTCATTCTGCACAACTCTTAGTTTACAAAAGAGAGAGAGATAAATTATAAATAGGTCTTTCTGGGCAGAAACCCTGCCTCAGTGAGCAATCTTCTCCATGCTGACAGGTTCAAAATCACACATCTTTTATACTTTGCTCCAGTTTACATTGTTGAGGGAATAGTTCGCAAGTTAAACCTTTATACATTCACCTTATAAAAGGCGTGGCTTTGATGGTCTCAGCCTATGCTGTTCAGGCATTCTAATGAACACTCGTTATTTTTAGATCAACATAATTTAAAGCACCATTTGCTTATTTTCTTCTTTCTCCATGCTAAATAGAGGTTATAGCAATACCAGTTCCCAAACTTCCCCCACACACTCCTCTATCAGAAAAGGCATATCCAGCCAGGCTGTTTTATGTCCAATTTGTGTATTGTGATGAGAAATGAGGGGATCTTTGGCAGAGATCATTAATTTTATAGCTTGTGTTTCAAAAGTAGTTCCTGGGCTATTTACATCTCTTCATATTAATACCTGAGAAAATGAATCTGCTGAAGAAATAAAACTGGAAGGCAAAGTGTGTTTACCATCTCCCTCTAAATATAATTCATGGCTCAGAACAAGTCTTTATGACTCATGATCAAATATTTTCCTGGGGTGGAATTTGATGTTAGTTGCAATGACACCAAATGTCTTTGGACATTTTGATGCAGAAATATTTAGTTTTTTGTAGGGTTGTGATTTTCAAAGTGGAATTATTACAATCCATCTAGGCAGGAGCAATTACTCTTGAATTAACTGGCATGAGTATCATGTGTTACAAGGGATTCTCAGCCTAAAAAAAAAATTTGTGAGAAGTTGAAATGCAGAGATTGTACAGTATCATTGTATTGTTTTGACAGTTCAGGCAAATGAAATCAGAAGCCTGCGCAACACGGTAATAGAGCTTATTCTGCCCCAGCACCTATACAGTACTTGGGACTCACTGCCCTGGGACTTAATGTTTACATAGTAAATAAACTTTAACTCATTCTTTTTCTTTTTTTCTTCCTTATTTTTCACTTTTTGTAATGCATATTTACTTAACATTTATTGGCTGATCAGTTAGAAATGTGTGTTAGTGGAGGTGAGATATCCTGAGTTCGATTATCTGTACCAAAAAAATAAACATAAATAAAATAAAATAGCAAGAAAAAACCTAAGGATGGGAACTTTTTGCTCAAGGTATAAACTGATTTGCCATATTTATATGCTGACTGATTCCCCTAAAGTTTAGGAAATAACAGAAAATATGCAAAAAGAAAGATATAAGTAGTCTTGTAGCCCAAAAACGAGCCCCACCCTGCCCCAGAGTCCTCCAACTTGGTGTCCAACAATGGGGCAAGACATGTTTTTAAAAAGCAGCGCTGATTTGTTTTATCCTGGGCCCAGCGACACAGTGAAGTTGGAGTTTGCAAAAGCTGTGTGTTTCCCTCAAAACTTTCCAGACTTTTGTAAACCTTAGAAAGTAGGGTTTACAAAGTAAGGGGCTATGGGCGTGGATCAGGAAATGAAAGATCCTTGATCTGCTAAGGAATGGGGTAGATCTTTGTTGCCCTTTGCAGAGAATAGAGAAGTCTGGCAGGAATTAACAATTCTTTGTCAACTTATTTTAGCACTCAATTTTAGATAACATTTGTTGTTTGCAGAGGGCAGCAATGGTTAACATAGCAGCTAGGTCACCCAGAAAAATGACACATACAGAATAGCATGACAGCGTTACAGATACTTTGGTCATATAATTTAGGCATAACACAAACATCACAAAGCTCTTTTTGCTTGTGTACAGCAAGTAGCAGGCCACAGGAGATAGAAAGCATAAAAAATTTCAATGATATTCTGGAAGACGGAAAGTGAAGTGAGTCTTCTAACTCCGTAAGAACTTGGTGAGAGAAAACAAGATGGAAAAAACTACAGAACTAAAATGCATGCACTCAAATAAAAGAAAGTATCTGAGGGGATAATTTGAACTTAATGAGAAAAAAAACTATTCCACAAGAAAAGAGAGTTTGTTTAGGTAGTAACTCATAAGTCTTTATCAGTCATCTGCTGTGAGACAAGGCACTGTTTTAGACTTGATATATCCTAGCCAGACTGTTGATGTCTCTGCCTCACCTTGCTTACATTCTTGTGGGAAGAACAGACACTATGAAATGAATAAATAAAATAATTTCAGATTACAGTAGTTACTAATCAACTAACTAAGTAGGTTAAACGTAAAAAGTTGCAAGAAGAAAAATTTAGATTTCTGATTTCACTAGAGAACAAAGGAATTAATAAGATCTCAAGGAAGTCTAGAGAATGAGATTCTTATAGTAGCCAGAATCAAGCCACAAGATACATGCCATGGTGATTCAATACTGTCACTACTGGGCACTGTCCACCTCAGCAGTGCCTTCGGCATCAAAAATCCCAGAAGTGCTACTTTATGATGTCCCTGGAGCACCCTCATCTGCTAGGGAATTTGGGTGCACTTTAGATGCAGCTGTAGCTTCCAGATTAATCTAAAGTGGATCTGTTTGTGACATAACCTTGATTTCATGGTACTGGGGAGACTGTGGTGGTTAGCATACAGCATTTTTAATTTCAGAGTATGAACAGATCTTACTCTTTATGGCAACTTTGGTAAATCTCCTTTAATAAGAGATGACACATGCTTTGGGGTGTTTCTCTCCCCGCCTTTGGCACTGAGGATCACACTCAAAATCTCATGCTTGGCAGGCAGGCACTTGTGTCACTCTGCTATATCCCTGGCCCAGATTCAGACTCTCAATGGAAGATTTCTGAACCATAGGAAGAGTTGTAGGATGATGGGCTATTAAAGTAAAGTACAAACTACTAGTACAATGCATAAAGAATCAGGCTGTGATGGTAGACCATGTCTCTTCCTGGCTCTGCCTTCACTGTTTTCAATTCCTCACCTCAAAGATGAAAGAATAAAACCCAACTATTGCTGAAATTTCTCCCATCTTTTTCATTTTAAGACTCATTGATTCAAACAAACCCAGTTCAGATATGGTTTTTGAAAGTAGAAGCATGGGGGAAAATGGAAAAAGAATTTCTGGGTCTAACCAGAAATCCAATGAAGTCTTCCTTTGAAGAATGACAGAGTTGGTACCTACAAAAGAAAGAGGGAAGGCCCAGAGTGGTGGCCCACATAGTCTCAAGAGCCTGAGGCAGGAGAATTGAGTATTGCCAGGAGTTCAGTGTCAGGTTAGACTACATAGTGAGATCAAGGCCAGCCTTAATTATACAGAGAAACCCTATATCAAATAAGGGAGGGAAATGAATGGAAGGGAAGGGACAGAGTACACAGACAGGCTGACTCATGCATCTATGAGACAGTTACATTATTCTATTTAGAGTATGAATGAGCTGCACTTACTCATACAAGGAAAAACTGGACATGCTTTACCCCCCAATCATGACATAAAAGGAGCTTGAACACCACATGAAACTTAAGATACTGATTGTCTTACCTGAGTAGGGGAAGTCTGTAAAAATAGAAAAGACTATCTTTTACTCATTGATGCTTTTATCCAGTAAATACATTTCATCTCCTAGATTTATTAAAAATGAAGCATTCCCTCATAGCTGCAAGGACTTCCAACCAGCATATTAATTACGGCATCAACATGGCAAGTGTCATGAAATCATTAAATGTGTCATGACCACAGAGAACAGAGAAAGGGCACCTGGTATCCTGGGGATATCATTTGCATTAGCTCAATTTAACCACTCTACAATCCACACTGTTACACGTATAAGATATATGACACTTATGCACACTTTGAATTTGTCAACTAAAAAGTAAAAGAGAAAATTGGATACATCAGTTAAGAAGTACAGAAAATTAAAACCATAAGCATGATTTCCTCAGAACTTATCAATATAAGAAGCAGGAAAATAAATAGGGGCATTCATAAATGAATGTAAACATACATGAATGGATATTCAGGATACATGTTTACATGCATAGAAAGATCTAAAACACTATATTGTCATATCAGATTTGTTCTGTGTTTAATGTCCTGAGTTCTCTGTTTCCTAAATGTTAGCATTTTTATAAGGCTAATATATTCAGGAAATATCTGTTTTATGGAAAAGATGAAAGTTTTATTGCATCTTCAAAATCAAATAATATTTAGCTGCACAGAAAATATCAGGGCTGGGCTTTCAGTTGTTATTAACAAATTAATCAATGAAATGAGTTTGATATTATCCAGTCTTGACCTAGATCTCCGATCTTCCAAACAAGTATATGGCAGAAGTTAAATAAAAAGAGACAAATTGTATGATTTTTAGGGCTCCAGTAGAGTCAAAACCCCTTAGTTGAGCTCATGACTCCAGGGCTATGACAAAGCATTTTCTGGATTAGCCCTCTTTTATTAGGACTAAGACAAAAGGCAGAGAAAGTGAGGAAAGCACAGGAAATGAGCAGGACCTGGGGGGGGGGGTGGCGAGTCACTTCAAAGACTTCCCCAAGTAGTAGGTTAAGCCAATTTAGGAGACTCTGAGAAGATGGCATCCCTCATGCATTGGGGGAATGTGGCAGGTGGAGAAAGAATATGAGAGAAAAACAGAATTAAAATCATAGATAATCTTATATAGAAAATCAGAGGGATAGAGACTGGGATTTATCTGATAATGTGGTGTCATTAGACAAAATAAACAAATTAATAAGCAAACCATGGGTAAAAGAACAGTATAGAATTAAAAAAAATTAAAATAATCGGCTCCCTCTAGAACTATTGCAAGTGTCAGTCCTCAAAGAAACTGAGAAAATGCTGATTTCAGAAATAATGTGGAGACAGAAAGTTATCACACAAGATAGGCTTGTGAGGGAGAGGATCTGGGCTCAGGTGGCTCCAGGCAAAGCAAAGTAGTGTGCTGATTTGGGAGGACTGGCAGGGCCCTTCAGAGCAGAAGAGATGGAAAAGGTAAGGTCTGATAGTTGAGCCAAAGCCCAGCCAAGAGTCTAAAGAGAAGATGATTTCAGATGCCAGGGTTATCCTGCATAACAGCAAGCAAGCGCACAATGACGAGGCATATTTACAAACTGTAATTAACTGGACATCTTTGAATGATAGGATACAACATTCTGCATGCATGTGTGTGCGTGTGTGGGTGTGTGCCTCTGATTTCACACACGCACATGTAGTTTGAGGCTGAGGGAAATGCAGTAGTGAAATCATTCACAACTTTGGGACCTGTTTTGGGTTGAGAACACATAGAGTTAGAGAAAGAAAGAATCAAATATTCGATAATCTCATATAGAACATAATAGAGCTGGAACCTGGGATCTATCTGGCCACATGCAATGATGAGAAAGACCTATCATATGAATGACAATTTTTAAAATGTGCCCTCATTAAGCAAAAATTAAGGATTTGGGGAGGGACAGAATGGACTCTTTCTAGTTATCCCAGTGATGCTCAAATTTACTCTGCATATGAAAATCAATTGAGAATCTTTTAAAAAACAGTTTTTGTTCAGTGGGTCTGGGCGGAGCCTGACATTTTTTCCTTGAATGTTTTTCCAAATGCAGTCTCCATATTGTAATGTTTGTAATGCTTCTTCTGGGCTAGAGGGAGCATTTGGGATAGCAAGGGTTATATTATCATTTTCCTGATACTGATGGAGTGAAAGGGCCTAAACTATAGATTTTAATTCCGGCCCTTCCAGATGACTTTTTAATAAGTAACCATAAAGATGTCGATATAGGTCCGTATGATGTTGATACAGCCTTTCCTCTTCGGTGTGGATTTTTACAATACTAAAAAAATTTCCCCTCTGACCTGGAAAGGCTGTGTAGATTAGATAGGTTTTCTCCTAACCTATATTCAAATGTTATTACTACAATTCTACGGTTTCCTTTCTTGTCCAAACTGACTTGGGGACCCATATTTACCAACCATTGGGATTTTCTTCTACATCTTTTTTTCTTCCACTTACATCCATATCTTTTTCAATTTGCTCATTGACTTTAGGTTAAAGGATGATAAAGTCCTCATTTTCTGAACATAGAACAACCAAAAAATATGCACACCATAATTTTTTGTCATTTCGGTCAAAATTTCCCTAAAGTCAAGCTCCTCCTTTATATTATAAGGCTCCAGTTGGTTACAAAATGTAGGAATAATGGCTATGTGCACGCTTTACTTAGGTGAGTAATGTTTTCTCTTCCTCAGGATCATTTCTTCCACCTCACATTTATTCTTTCTCATCTTCTAGACCCACACATTTTTATTTATTTAGTGGCAATGTAATCCAAATTTCTTTTTAAAAATAGACACCTAGAAGCCAGAGATATAGCTCAGTGGCATAAGTACCTGCCTGGCAGGTACAAGGTCCTGAGTCTGATTCCCAGAAGAAAAAAATAAAATAAAATAAAATAAAATAAAAGGAAAGGAAAGGAAAGGAAAGGAAAGGAAAGGAAAGGAAAGGAAAGGACAGGACAGGACAGGAAAGGAAAGGAAAGGAAAAAGAAAAGAGACACCTATAGAGTAAAAAAATTAAACAAGTTTAATATTTCTATATAAATAAAAAAAATTAATGAATTCAACTGCTTAAATGTGCCATAGGTTCAGGATATCATTCTGCAAGGTATCATGGTATAATTCAGTGTTCTAAGAGCAAACTGACTCTCCCAGAACAGACAAAGGACATTTACTATGACACCATGTACAGCAGAAGCTTTCTGTACATGGTGGTCTCCCCGTTGCCTGGCCTCCGTCATTCAGAATGAAGCAGAGAGTCCCAAACCATTGCTGCTCAGGAAGGGAGTTGTGTCATGTCTAAGGAATAAGCCTAGGAAACTCATCTTGTATTGAGTTGCAAGCAAAGCACCTTAGCTTTTGCCATTAGGGAGAAGCATTCTTTACTCTAGTGGACTGTGATGTAATCTATCCTGGTCTCTGGAGGGAGCCAATCTCTGTCTCCCTGGACTGCTCACCTTCAAACATTCTTGACCCAGTGACTCAGAATGAAAGCCCTATCAGTGTCTCTGAACATTATAAAAGTAGGAATGCAAGAATTTCAGGGAACAGTTGCCTCCCATACATGGAAGGAGATTTCTGTAACTGAAGATGTAAACTTGTAAAGTATCAACCAGAGTGATTAATAGAAAAGTTCACTTTTTAAAATTTCATTTTGATCAGTTGCCACAATAAATCAGCAGCACATTTCTCAAAGGAGAAAGCATTAAGAGAGCTTAGGAGTTTGGAAGCAAATTTTAGTGACTCAGCTACAACAGGAAGGATCATTTTCAACAAGGCACTGTATCTGTCTAAGCCTCAGGAACCAGGAACCTCAGGAAAAGGGAATCTCTATAGAATGCATCTCCCAGCACGGGGCCTAAGTACACTCACTAGATACCTTAGCCTCCCACCTCTTTCTTGCCTTCACCTGTCTACCTATAAATAGAGATGCTCTGACCTTCTGACACAATTCTAAAGACTCCCAGAAAGAGTTCTGTGGCTGAACTTTACTTTCGCATTATTCTCTGGATAACTAACCAAAAAAGAAAGGCAAAGGAGATACAATCAGGAACAGTCTTTGTAGAGGTATTAAAAAGCTGGACTGCAAATCGTATTGCAAAGTAATTTTAAGGAAGTGGTTGTCACAGTGATGCAGTGATTAGAGTTATTTGCTGGCATTTGGCACAACAGCTGAGAAAAAAGCACAGAATTCTGAGTCAAGCCTGCCTTACACACAACTATATTACTTAATTTCTGTAATGGTGAAGTTTTCACATTCAAGTGATTTCACTTTTCTATACATAGTACTAGTTTTAAAATATTTTTTGCTTTAACTGATTTAATGAGAAAAATAATGAAGCATCTAATATTCTATAGTGGAAATGCACAGAAGACTTAGTTTGCTTTTCTCTGTTTTTCATTTACATCACAAATTTTTAACTAAGTCATTAAGGGCTTCCCATTTATTTGGAGACACAGCTTACCTAATATTGCTCTTCTTTCTAATTACCATCCTACGTGTTTACCTTTCCTTAATTATAGTAGTTCCTGAATAAAGAAATTAGGTTCTATTCTCTTTAATTTCTTTTCCTAAGCAATAACATTCTAGCCACCATCATACAGAGACAAAGCAATTCATCTCCAATGGCAAATCACACACCCTGCCCACGTGGCCACTGTTTTAAGCCTGTTTCATGAATGTTTCACAGAAGATTCTGTTTTCCAAAGATGGCCATGCAACTTTTCTACCTTTTCATAATCTTGTCACTTTCCATCAAAATTAGAGTCCATTTCCTTTTTAGGGAGAACTCTGGCTGCTCCAACCTGTAGAATATTTAAGAAACTGTGCTATGGGACTTAGGAGGCCAGTTTATAAAACAAGTAGAGATTTCCCCTGCCTCTTTCTCACAATTGGCATAATTTTCCTCCCAGTCTCTACTGCACATAGAAGAGACCAAGCCATGGAACAAAGCTTTGTGTGATGCTCAAACCCTGTGACACAGCAAGTTCCATGGCTGACAGCCAGTATCAGCATGTGCAGTGGGTTGACAATCTTCAACTGATTTCAAGGTTAGGCTCACAAGTTCCTGCAAACTTATGATCTTTCTTGCTGAGGTCCCAGACTGTGCAGCACAGCCAATCTCTCATCCTGTGCCTTGTCTACATTTTAGAACAGTGAATTCTATAAATGTAACAGCTAACATGTGCTACCAAGCTCTGAAGATATCTGTAGCTCAAACTTGATAACCAGAACCTGTTCCTAATTGATCATTTTTTCTGAAAATTCTCTGCCTGGTCTTGTATTGATCCCAACATTTCCTCCTGGATCTTTTCTTTCAAACCCATCCTGCCCACTTGAAGAGTGTAGGTCTATTCTAAATGTTCTAGGTCGTAGCTATGGTGACATAATAAGGATGCACAGAAGTGTAGTTCAAAGCAGCTTTCTTTCTCAGCATTGTGCAAGAAACATTCTTCAATTGATTCTGTAGGAATCTGCTTGCCTCATTGGAGCCCTTGCCCTTATTCTATCTGTAAGTCTCCCTTTCTTCCTAAAAATCTCAGCCCAAAACCGATGGATCAATGAAGCAATGAACAATATCAGGGTTTCTCTGAGCGTGAGTGTCAAGTTGCCCCTGATTATCTATGTCACAATGCAGAATTATTTTAACACTAATTGCTTTAAGTTTATCATCTCTAAAATAGGATAATATTACTGTGAATGCCTTGGGGTTAATGGAAACCTGAAATGAATTAATGAAAATATGAAACTTGCAAAAGTGCTTATAAGGTAAACAGTTAAAGTGTCAGCTCTGATTATTCTCTGCCCCACTTGCCTTCATATCACTGCTTGTCCCCTCGCTGCAGTGAAATCGGGCTCCTTATCCATGCTTAAAGCCACATGTCCTTGGAGACTTTCTTCAGCCCCAGTACAGGCACTGGCATTGAAGCCAATTAGGTCCAAATTTAAAACAGGTTTTTAAATGTTGTTTTCTGTCATTTTTGATTATCATACCAGTATCTCTTGTATGCCCTTCTGTTTTTAACCAAGCTTTTGGACTTCAGGTATCTGATAAAATCTTGATTGTGTGAAAGTTAGTGTTTATGTACACTTTGCCATGCCTAGAATGATCCCCACAGATTGTCTATGGCCATTTGTCATCAGTGGAGCCTGTTGAGTCTCCCCACCTGCAAGAATTCTTCCAAATGGACCTATTCTAATTCTTTTATTTCACTATGTCCATTGATACCCTGTTCCTTAGCACAATAACTCCTACAACTCAGATTACTGTGTAGGGTATCCAAAATGAAAATCTACACATTTGATTTCATTTTCTTCTAACATATAAACTATATACATATAATATAAATACTGACATGAATCTGTGAACATGCACACAACTGAATGTTTGTGCATATACATAATTACTGCAATGTCTTATGAAATATAATATAAGCCAAAGATAACAGAATAGTGACTTTGCAAAAATGCACCTTCTTTATAACTTGTCTTTTCAGTACCCTGTCACCATACAAACTCTCAGCTCTGGGCCTTGTGCAGACACGAAGGGTAAGTAGGTCATCACTTCTCTTTTGTTTCATATTGTTGACTAAGTAAACTGAGGGTTACTGTATATATGTTTGTGTGTAGTCACTCCGCACAAATCCATGGCTTCGCGGTACTGCAGGCTCAAGTTAGAATGGCCTCCTGTTAGGATGTAATTCTCTTCAACTGTAAGGTCCCTAAAATGAGGTTCATGATGTCACAACTCAAGGAAAGGAGGATGGGGCCTCACCTTCAGTACATATTAGAGCTGACTCCTCTCTTGCCTCTCTCTGCGGGAAGAAGTCACTAGACTAGAACTGAACCACCAATCACCATAAGAGAGCCAATTTATTGACTCTCACTGTAATAGACCTCACAAAGGTACACAACAAATAATAGAATACTAAACATATATCAAGAGGCTGCTAAGTTGGTCATAGATCCACCAAACTGTGTTTGATTTCAGCTATAGTAATTACATTAAAATGTTCTTGGAATACATACAGCCAAGTATCAAATTGTGAGCTCTCAGAGTGGGAAGGGATATTGGGTCATCTATATTAACCCTCAAAGTGGATGCATAAATTCCAAATAAGTGCCCATGTAGCCTCTTACAGCACACTTCCCATGAAAGAGAATTCACTGACTCACCAGGCAGTTTGTTCCATTTCAAGACAACTTTAATTATTTGCAAATCTTTTCTTCCATTAAATTCAAATCTAACACCCAACAATTTTCACTTATGGACCTTAGTTCTTTTTTCCTAAGGCTACAAAATAAAGATGGAATGAAAGAAAGAGATTTAACAACTCCTCCTTAACACAGGTCATTAAGTACTTGAAGTCAGCAATCCACTCAAACTACATTTTTGTCACAGGCTAACTAACATGTTTTGTTTTATTTTTCAACAACTTTTTGGAACAGGCAGTGGATTGAAGTCTGACTCATTTAGCTACATTTACTTTTATTGTCAGGGAAGGTATCACTAAATTGCTCAGGCTGGGTTAGAATGTTTAGTTTTCCTGCCTCAGCCTCTCAGGTTTCTGGATTTGCAGGTGTGTTCCTCCATGTCTGGCTCAACTCTTCTTTTGTATCACCTGAACTACTTCCCCATCATCTTTCTGGCCTTTCTCTGTGTCTTCGCCTTTGTGTTATACTGGTCAATTTAAAAATTTTATTCAGGTTTAAGTCCTCCACTACTCTAAATCATGTCTGATTAGTGTAGGGTACAGGGATACTCAGCCTCTGGTGCTGCGTGCTCAGCTCATTCTCCTGCCACAGACAGCGGAAGCATTCTTTTTCTGGACTTGGCTGGTGGTGTATGCCTAGCTAATGTGTACTCACCTGCATGGGATAATTTCTGGCCATTTTGCCTTGCAAGTCTCTTTCTTCCATTGAGGGATAAAAGTGGCTTCATAATCTTTAGGTAAAAATATAATTTCTCATTGCATACAATGCTAGAGGGCACACAGTGACTTGAAATAAATTATGTGAACGCATAAATACTTATTATTAGATTAAGAGCTGAGCAGATGAGATGAGTAAGGTGATGGGTAATTCTGTTTAGAGAAAGAAAGGGAGCTAAGAGTGCATATCTATAACAAAAAATACTTTGCTAATTAATACTCTGTAAGAAATGTGTGATGAGATAGATATCTCATCCTTGAAACGAATAGAACTACCTTTGAATTCATGCTTATCACCTATTTGCAATCTGAATGTAGAACAGTTACAAAACTCTAAATCTTAATTTCCTCTTTCACAAGTCTAGAGAATTCTAGCACCTTCTTCAAAATGTGACAAGGAGAAGTGAAAAGGATTCCAAGATAATGGCATAGTTGACCAGTATGCCACTCACACTTGACCAAGGAGGCTTTATAGCTCAACACTCATGCACAGTCATCCATCTGACTTCCTAGTTCTTCAGTTAGCAGTTGGGAACATTTAATGGCACAGATAAGTCCTCAAGAACTCTGATTCCTCTTAGTTCTATCCTCAGAGAGGAGCAGTTGGATGCCTATGAACTGTGACTTGAGGGCACATAATAAATTTTCTCACAGACATCTCTTCCCAACCCCACCACACTGCCATTATGTCTTGATCTTTTCTGGTTAATTTCCCATATTGTTTTCTCTTTAAGTCCTGGGAGTTTTAGGAAAAGAGAAAGAAGTGTTGGGATGGAAATCTGGCTCACTGTTCATCCCGAAAAGGTCAGCTATGAAGAATATTTTTCTGTGACCAGAAAATGGGAGAGTTACAGACTTAGGTGGAGTGGAGAGAATGGAATTGCCGGATGCTCCTTCAGATCTTCCCAGATGAGGTGGGAACATTTACTTATTAGTAGATCAATACAGAATCTACATGGAGTGAGGGGAGAAGATTTAGCAAAGAGAATCAATCTACAAAGCAGCAGAAACTCATAGTATAGACACATTTTTAAAGGTTTTTTTTGTTTGTTTTTTTTCAGAAGAGCAGTGAGGAGAGTCAGGGCACAGGACATGTGACAGGATGTTGGTTAGAATGAAAGAAACAAGCAGATCCATGGGGAGCGGTTCACGAGGTAGGCAGCAGATGTTCATAGCAGATTCAGAGTGGCTGTGGGTAGAAAAGGCTGTGGGAATTGCACTGTCACTGATCAGTCTCTGAATGTGGAAGGTGGAATCCTCCAAGAGTCCAGACAGATATAAACCAGCAAAATAAAAATTCTTTTTAGCTATGGTAACCACTGGCTATAAACAAAAAGAAAATTCTAATTTAATTTCTTATATTCTTTAATCAAGACACTTTTTCATGATGTTGAAATTTAGTAACATGCCTGACTGTGACAGAGAAAATAAGTTCCAATCTGTTAGATGTCAAATGTTCAGAGTTCATATTTCCCAAATATCAAAGAATGAATTCAAGGGCAAAGGAGTTGAAGTATAGGAAAGGTTTATTGAGAGAGTGCCTGAGAAACAAGAGGGGTCCTGGAAGTGGGCTGCCTCAGAAGCTCTTTGTTCAAGTATCTTTTGTACAGCAAAATCATAACATGGCTCAAATTATGGTCAACCAATAGGGTTTCAAGTATAGATACTTAGCTAACCTTGAACCAACAGGAAAGTGAAATACATACCATGTTCTTATGGCAAGCATCATTTACTTTAGATTATCTCTGACTTCTAACATAGAATGAGCAGAGGCATTCCTGGAAAGGGATGGAAGTATGTATTCAAACACTCCAGTTCTATGGTCTGGTCACTCAGCTAATGCCTCTCTGGGCTCACTAGACCTGATGGTGCTAGTAACAGTATAATCCTGAGATGCTCTTTATCTCTAGAGAGGCTTGTAAAACTGGCTCTCATGTGTCCATCTTGAAGCCTTGCTGTCTTTAGAAGCATCTCCAGTACACAATTTTGTATACACTCATCTTCTGCACTGACTCTGCAGTGGGACTACCAGTATAATTATCACAGGAATGTTATCTGTAAACAATGAAGTTGTTAGCTGGGTCTGAGACCCTAAACCAGGTTAGTGATTCCTGCCTCAGTACCTGAAGCAGCCAAGCTGTATGCCATGCTTTTTCCTTTGTTTGTTTGGTTTTTTTAAATTGTTGTTCCTTTGTTTTGTTTTTTCTTTTTATATTCTAAATTCTGACAATAGGTCATAGTGTACTTTGTTTATTTGCCTTGCTTTCCAGAATCTCAGTATGTTTTTGTGTTTATTTACCTTCAAATATGATGCCGTTTTCTGAGCTGATGAACTCTGGCTGTCAATCTCCATAAATTAAGTAATTAACAAAAGCATCTTTTCTTGAAAATAAGGAGGGCATATGAAATATTCTTTCAAAGATAAAATTAAACCTATCACCTTAATCATGGTTTGAATATGTGAGGTTCAGTTTCTAAGGGCTCTCTTAGATATCAATTATGTGTCATTTAACTTTGTCCTTAAAAGTTCAGCTGTGAATTTATGAGTCTTTTCCCAAAAATCTTTTCAGATGCCTAGGGCAGCATAAAAAGAGGGATTCCACTGTGGTTGTGCACCTCCTGCAAAATACACATACCCTGTATGGCATAATAAGACAAGATCACCTGTGATACCAGATTCATCCAGGTTTAATTCACATTCCCTGAATTTATAAGCTGTGTGACCTTGAATGATGCACTTAACATCTCTCAACCTCAGTTTCCTGGATGATAAATCTTTCGGAGGTTTAGTGTGCCAGTTTGAATAATGCTGGTACAATGCCTACTAAACAGATATTTATCCTATCATGTCTAATGTTATCATCCATATGCATTAAGAGTTTAGTACAGTGCAATACACAAAGATTCTATTTAAGGATTAGTTCCCAGTGTTACAGTTACTCTTCATTTATCATGATATTGAATTCAGAGTGACATACTGGAGCCCATAACATAACTGACAGACAATGACTAAAAGTTGCCTTGCATGAGACAGGTGAACTGCAGAGTTCTTAAAGAATATAGTAGGTGAGGTTCATCAAGATCTGGACCTCACGCATAGGGGACCGCGATGAATGGTGGTAATGACAAGAATGATTCATACAGATAAAAGCTGTCACTACAAAACTTAAGCCACAGTAGTTGCTTAAGAAGAATAATAATAAATGTTATGTACCACCATGTTCACTATGACCATTAACACACTTAATAGCTTCATCCAACTGCTTTAATCAATCTCCATAGCAATGCAGAATATGTGTGCTTGTTAAGTAGATTAATGTTGTTTTATCAGGTCAGCTTTCATTTTCAGGAAGGCCTCTGGCATTTTGTTTTGTTTTCACTTTCCCCAAGGTGTTTCAGATCTTTACTGATACAAGACTTACCTAAAACAACCAGAGTCTGTACAAAGGGAAGAGTCATGCAAGAGAAAAGAGATTTGTGTCATGATCCCAGTCAAATGAGCAGATGAGATGTTTTCTGCAGAAGATACTCCACTGGCTTGGGAAGTCTCCTCATCATGCTGTCAGCAGCCAAACACCAAGCGAGCTCACTGCCAAGTGGTGAGTGTGGAGATAGTTCTGTGAAGGCACTTGTCTTCTGGGCTCATTCTAAGAATTAGAATCATGGTCTGTTTACTCTAGGGATATGTCTGCCTCAGTCACCTTCTAAGGTTGTACTTCTGACAAAATACTTAGAATAAACCAGAAGAAAAGAAGTCAGCTAATTTCAAAGTGCTTCAGCAATTATTCTTCTGTTTGTTTTATGCCCATCTTAGTCCTGGTATTGGGTGGAGATGCTGCCTGTTGAACAAATTCATGCTGCCTGTTGAACAAAACACAGAAATACACTCCCAGCAGAAGAGCAAATAAAAATTTTAAAGCAATAGTTGACACAAGCTCAATAAAATCATATTCCATTTACCATAGGTTTAGAGGTTCTTATCTGACTGCTTGCTGGAAATCAAGCATAAGATCTCAGCTAACCAAAACATCTCTGCCTTTCTTTGGAGCATGTCTTTTTTGACTTAGATTTAACAGCTCTAACATAGTGGTTGTTTGGAAATATCCTCAGACTACAGGGAGGGTAAAATCATGCTTTTGATTAAGCCAGTGAGCTGGTCTTCATGATAAAATTTCAGCGGCATTGGCTCTTTCATTTTTCTATCATTGCTTTGTTAAAACATTTACACCCTGGTTTTCAGAAGCAACTGAGCATTATATTTCTCTCAGGCCATGAGCATGGTATGTAAGTGTATTCTACATAGTGACTATCAACTCACTATTTTAGAAAATGATTTGAGTCAAAGGTAAAGTAGAATGGAGAATAAAAAGTGGAATTTGAGGAAATAATATCACTGAAGCCTTCAGAAATAGCAAAATTGAAAGTATAGTTTCCTTACTGCGTTACTGCAAGAAATACTCTGTGACTACACGTTTGAAACCAATATATGCAAGTGCAAAAATGATAATATGTGTAATATAAATTTATAAGTGCAGAAATACAGAACACTTGCTACTTTATTGTTTTTTTTTTTTTTTAATTTCAATATCGATTTGGTTTTCTGTTTGGCCTTTTGACAAAATCTCCCAGGAACTTGAGTTCTGGAAATAACATGGAAGCCTTTTCACCTGATTGACACATTCTACTTCATTCTACTTTGTTGGATAGTTTTCATTAGTAGTGGCTTAGTCGTTGGCTTGGTTACTCTTGTAACTTTCTAAGGAACTTCCAGGATGTTGTCAACATGACTGCTTTTTTCACTCCTGCAGTAAGGTGTGCCAACTGTTTCATATTTTGTTAACACTTGCTATGGTCTGTGTTGCTGATTAGTAACCACACTAGCAGATGTGAGGGCTTCCTTGTCATACTGATCTGCATTTCCTTAATGGCTAATGCTGTCGAGCATCTTCTCAAGTGCTTATTGTCCATCTTGAACAAATGTCTGTTCAAATGATTTGTACCTTTTGGTTAGGATTATTTATTATTGCTCCAAAATGTTCTTTTAAACAATAGTTTCTCATCAGGTATCCTATTCTGCAAGTTATGTTTTTAATTTCTTGTTACAGCCATTTGCAAAACTAATCGACTTGCATTTAGATCTGTGCTGCATCTTTTGCTAAATCTTTGTATGTCATCCACCTTGATTCCATGGCGCGTGGTTAGAACCAGCCACATTTGTAGAACTAAACTTTCTTTGTCTACCTAATTGTCTTTGTGTCTTTGCTGAAAGGCATTTGAATATGTATGTATTTATTTCTAAACCCTGAATATGGCTGACTGAAAAAAATCAAATATATATAAGAAATCAAATTTTACATATATATATATACATATCAGAATATATATTCAGATATATACTTCCTATCCTTATTCTGGTACACTGTTTCCATTTCTGAGATTATAATGTGAGAAGAGCAGGAAGTGACTGTAAGTGTAGGGTTTCCTTTGGGGATGATGAAAATTGTCTGGAACTCTTAATGATGAGGGCACAATTCTCTGAATATCTTAAAATTTTTGAATTATGCCCTTTAAATGTGTGGATTTTATGGTGTGCAAGTTATAGTTCAATAAAGATATTTAAAAAGGCAGGAAACATTTCCCAGGGAAGCTGAGGGCCTGTCTACACTTAATATCAGTATTTGTAGTCAGAGAATAATCAAGAGCATCTATGGGATTCAATGTGGAGAGGTCTGGCACTACATCAAGCATTCAGGAAATACAGAAGAATTTGAAACTCCATTTTTTGGATTATTTTTCTATTCCTTCTATAAACTAAGGTGCTTCTTTGTTTGAAAAGTGGAAGTTGACTAGCTGTCCTATAAATTTAGTAAAACTATGCATACATTTGTTTTTCTATTTTATTGGCTTTTCTGTTCTATGTACTGTTGATGATCAGGCAGACACACAAATCCAGAATCAAAGTCCAGCTTCCCATTCTGGATGCATCCAAGTTTTGTCCTATTTAAGCACAGGGTAGCATACAATATTACAGTTGAGGATGTAGCAGAGGAAGACATACTCTGTTAAAGATCTCATTCTAGGCACCCCCCCCAAAAAAAAAGAGTTCAGATTTTATTTTTGTTAACTGATGAAATTTTTTCTTGCTATCCTTATATGAGCCCAAATTTTAAATGTACACATATGCTACTGAGTTGTTAGTACAGTAAATTTGTAATTTTATAATTTCCATAATTTAAGCATGTGGTCACCATGTTTTAAAAATTATTTAGAAGCCAAAAATTTTAAAAATAAACATAAGCAAATTTTTAATATTCATGTCTCCTATTCCAAGCAGCAAATTCACCCTTTACAGATACAACCAAGTAAATGCAGAGTGTTGCTTTACCAAAAGAAGGAAAGGAGGGGAGAAAGGAGAATATTTTAATTTAATACACAATGTCAAATGTAGGAAATATTTCAAAAGAAATTATTTTTTAATGGAGATTAGATTGCAAGATGTTAATAGTAAAAGTGTGGAGATCTGGAGGCCTCTCTAACATGTTTTTAATATATGTGATTTGATGGTAGCACATTTCCTAACCTTCATCTGCATACCTTAATCCTCCCACTAAATGTCTCTGTCTTTATTCTTAATGGCCAAGAGATGAATAAACTAAAACATAGGATGCGACAACCCACCAAAATCTTACTTTTGGCTATTTCTGATGTTAGTGGAAAATGATGTATATCATTATATTACATGACACATGTCTTTTATGATTACCCAGCATAAAAACTAGTAACAGAAAAAGCTGTTTGTCTCTTGACCAAAAAAATATAAACTACTGAGTCTCCAGAAACAAATTTTCCAATTTTTTTTTAAATTTTGCTATATGAAAAGCATGAAAGCCTAGTATTTCATAAGTAGCATCCAAAACTCATTCAGTATTTCATTTGGTTGTATTTTTATTTTCTACCTATACAATAATAGAGAGAAGGCATTTACAACTTCTACTTTACAAATGAAGAAATTACAGGTGTTTCAGTCAGTTTCTTAATTTCTGAGACTCGATACTTGACAGCCACAACTTAAAGAGAGTAGAATTTAATTCGGTTCATATTTAAGTACACAGTGCACTGGTCCAAGGCATGATAGCATAGTAAAAGGCATTAGCAGAAGAAAAGATGCTCATGTTATTGAGGCCGGGAAGTAGGAGAGAAGCAAGAAACAGGAGACACACTTTTCCAGTTCACCGCCTCTTTAGACTAGACACTCAACTCCTAACTCAATTAGCTACAGGGTTTAATCCTTTTCTGAAATCCTCAGCTATATGTGCATGAGTCTTTCGGGAAAATCTAGATATAAACCATTACATTTTGATTCTCAGTTCATAAGGAATCATGTGCATATCTTCATGTGAAAAGCATTTAGTCTATCTATAAGAGTAGTCAATGTCTTAACGGTTCAAGTATTGCTGGAACATCTAAGATCAAAGTCTTCTTTGTGACTAAAGTCAAATGTTTAGTTGTGAGCCCTTGCTAAACTCAAAAAGAAAGTTAAACACTGCTAACTAACAGTGGTACATGATAAACATCCCGATTCTAAAAGGAAGAATTAGATGGATAGAAAATAATTTGACAAAATAAGACAAACTCAGCAGAGCAAACACTAAATCCAGCAGATCCAGGAGACCACTATGAAGCTGTTCTGATCAGGATTTAAATTTTACTAATTGGCTTTCTATGTTTATCTGTGAGCCTGTCCTAGGCCTCGGCCCCTTGCCTGGTGATGGAAGCTGATTCATAGTAAGTGAATCTCTGTGAATCACTGGTCCTGACTGAGGCCTTTAGTGTCCTGTGAGGTTAGAGATACCTCAAAGGGCTGGATAAGGCCACAGCTGCAGACACTCTGGCTCCAACCCCAATTAACAAGGTAGAGACTGCAGCTGCAAAGATTACTCCTACAGTCTCCCTTCTACCATATCTTCACAAGACAGTTTCACTAAATTGACTTGGTTCATTACTTGGAAACATTCTTGAAGTGACTCCCAAGTCCTGCTCATTGCCTCCACTTTCCTCAGTTTCCCCACCCCTTGTTGTTGGACCTAATAAATAAAGTAGGTTGTCCAGAGAAGTCTTTGTCATAGCCTTCAGAGCCTCCAGTTCAATTAAAGGGTTGTGACCCTCCTGGAGCCTTAAAACCATACAATTTGTCTCCGTTTATTTAACCTCCACTGTACACTCATTTGAGAGGTCAGGTATCTAGGTCAGGACCCAACACAAGCCCAGTACTGTGGTAAAGGTGTGGACTCCAAATAGCTAAGGGATCCCCATCCATACAACACTGCTGGAAGTTGTAACCCTCATGACCTCCATCAGATGACTTTGCTCACTGCCTGCAGCCTTTCTCAATACATGTTCATCTTCTTGGCTTATCCAGCTTCCTAAGGTTTCCACAGCACTTTTGACTTCACACTCAAGACTTTGGGGATTATGCTGTCATGTGCAAATTGCTTGGCTTCCAAACCTCCTGAAATCTGAGTGGAAACCTCTCTGATCCCACAACTTGCACATTCTGCATACCTATGAAACCAGCACTACATAGATGATGCCAATGTTTATCACCAGTGAAGCCATAGCCACCATTGAAGTATCATGGCTACCGTGGCCTCTGAGTACTTGGATGGCATAACTCTGGGAAACATTTCTCTCTGTGCTTAGGAGAAGAATGCTCTGGGGCCTTTTCAAAGAAAAAACTTTCACTTTTGCAAAGCAAAGTGTTTTGTCTTGCTGATCCTGAGAGGCAATGCCGGTAACATAAAGGGTATGACTTTTTAAATGCTAATTTTTTGTCAGCCAAGTTCTCTTTAGCCAAAACTCTCCTGACTTTTTTTTTCTGGTGAAACTGAAAATTTTTCAAGTCAGCTTTGTGCTTACAATTTTTCATATAAACCTGAGTAAAAGCAAGAATTCATAACTATTATACAACCTGAACACTGTACTGATTTTAAATTTTCTCTGCCAGACTATTTACTCTACTGACCTTGGCCTCAGTTATTTACAAAGGTCTAGAACATAAGAAAAATGAAGATTTTTCTTTTTGCTAGACGATAACACACATGATCTCAAGTTCTATTGCCAATGGTGTCCTTATTTTCAACTGAAAACTCTGAGCCTGAGCTTTAACATCTGTATTTTGTCACAGTTGTGGTTTTCTGAATTCCAACAATAATCTCTCATCAAGCTCAACTCACAGTGTTCTAAGGCTTCTCTGATAGTCCTCCCCAAACTTTTCAAAAGTCCTCGTGTAAACAAGCTCCAGAGATTTCTAAACCATGTGGGCAGCTAACAGTCACTGCAATGACACCATTCCTCATACCAAAATCCATATTATTTAGGGTTCAGTAGAGGAACAGAAAAAATACAAAATATATGTACAAACATACAAGGGATTTTTAGATAGGCCTATAGGCTCTGAAGGGGATGACCATCTTCAGAAGCAGAAATGAAAAACCCTAAAATGTTCATGTTTATGCCCAAAAGCAAATTATCCAAGACTGTTTGAAGAGTGAAAGGTTTGAAAGTTTACCATTGAGTTACTAGCGGAAATGTGTGTCAGAAAGCTGAAGGAACTGAAACCTAACATTCAAGAACAAGGGCAAAGGTCAAAACTCCACCCAAGAAAAGAGAAGACTTCCTTGTTTCTCTTTTCATTCCATTGAAACTATAAGCCTACTGCCTTGTGCAGCCCACACCCTGGATGATCTTTTCTCCTCATTTTCTAACCTCTATGTGAATCAACCACAGAGACATTCAGAGCTTTGCCAATTTGCTAAGTGATTCTTACTCAGGTCAAGCTAACACATCATAATTAATGATTATAACAAATAGAAAATTATTTTATTAGTTATACTACAAACAATATTGAATATTCAATGTCACTTATATTTAAAAATTCTGAGTATTGTCTCTTATTTTACAGATGGGACAAGTTTTATAAAAATAGCAATGTGAAAAGAAGCTAGCCAGAAGATTTTCAAGTTCTTCTGATCCTAGATCACTGTTTATTCCTTTAATAAATACTAAACTGTCACTATGTGCTAGGGTATTCTAGATGTCAGAGATGCATCAGAGCATAACAGATCAAAATCTTGCCTTAACTTGGGCAATTTGTATTTATTTATTTATTTTAAAGAGGATAAAATAAAACATAGCAAATAAGAACAAAACAGATCAGAAGAAAACAACGTAAGGGATACAGATTTCAAAGCAAGACAACAGGAGATCAGCAGCGGCTAGCATAATGTTTCTTGTTTTCTTCTAAATAATTGTCTATATCTTCACACACAATGAATTCATACAAAATGAAATAATATAAAACTGATCAGGACAGAACAAAAAAGGCATTAAGGCCTTTAAAACCAGACAATAGGAAAATCAAGAATGGAAATTTATATTTAATAGTATTTAGAAGCTGAGATATGTTTCATACTCCCAAGTGAAAGTAAATACTATGCTGAAAGTAAAACAGTTGAGAATTCAGAAACACACTAGGAGATGGCTGCACTACTTCAGACAAAGTGGGCAGTAAAAACTCTGGAGAGGCTATGTTTATGCAAGGACATGAATAAAAGTAAGAGCATGTCCTTCCTACAGCCATCATGTGCATGTTCCAAAAAGAGGCAGCAGCTACTGCAAAGGCTCTGAAGCCTAGAGAACCACTGAGCCTGCCATAAATGGGAATAAACAAGCAGCCAGCGGTCTGCAGTGAAACAGGGTGTAAGATGGGGGAGTGGCAGGAAGCCCAAGACCACATGAGATTTTGAAGGTCAACATAAATGTGGAATAAATCACTAGAAACCAGTGAGCTGGGCAGAGTATTTAAAAATAGTGGTAAATTTTATGGAAGATCTGCAATTAGTTCTGTGATTTGCCAATATTTAGAAATTGTCAAGTTGCAATAGACTCAGCAAAAGAAAAAAAATGTCACAATATTAGAATAGAAAAATGAAAAGAAGTGGTATTTTAGAAGCCAGAAAAAGTGCTTATTTCTAGAAAAGAAAAAAAAATGATCAAATGGGGTATGTATTGCTGAAAGCTCAAATAAGATAAATGCAGACTGACCATTGCTGGACTTGGCAAGCATACATGTAAGCCATTAGTGAGTTTGACCAGAGCAAGTGCAACTCCATGCAGATGCTGAGACAAAATCATAAGTACAGGGACTGAAAGAAAACAAGAGGTGCAGAAGGAGAATCATATAAAATAATTTCCTTGAAGAATTTTTAAATAAAAGTGATCAAAAGCGTAGATTAGAATTGCTGCAAGAGAGAAAATTTGTTTTAATGCAGAATACTCTTCAGTCCATTTGTATTAGTTTATAATGTCACAAAGAGAAAAAGGAAAGAAAAGGGATATGAAAGAAGTCAGTAATTATAGTAATAAAGTTTGGAACAGATGAAAAAGATGGGTTTGGATATAAGCAGCTGGGTCCTACCAGGAAACAAAATTGATGCTGTTTTTTGCTTCAGCTGGGAGCACTGCCACTGAGCAGATGGTGGCTCATCCACGGCCCTGGAGTGCTTGGAGCAAGAGGGGACCAAGGACCTGGTCAGCACTGGAGCATGCCATGCTTCCCATCCCCTCTGAACAGCTCAATATGTGTTTATTCAATGTTCAGAATGCTTCAGAGACTGAAGAGAAGTCAGAGCAGTTCAAAGGCAGTAGAAAATGGAAGGTACTATGCTTGGCTTCCACCAGACTGGTGACAGAACCACTTCTTCAACTTTGTGCCAATGGTTCTCTGAATATCACCCCAACTTGCTTGACTGGTAACTGTACCAAGCTTTGGTTCAGAAGAAGCCATGCGCTCCACTTCCCAGGACCTGCTGTGGTCAGCATCATGGAGAGGAGGATGACTTAGAACAGAGCGAGGCCCTGGATCCCCTGGAGTGACTTTCCTCAGGATTCATTCCAGCACCACTTGGCAGATTCTGAAGCACCTCTTTTACTTCAGAGGCAAGCGTGAAGGTCTGGTCCTCTGGGAGAGAAAGCAGCAACAAACATGTTCAGAAAATTGGAAAGTACAAAGAAATTTTGCTGTGATTTGCTTTACAAATGATTTGGGCTTTTATTTTTTTCTTTTTAAATAAGTGATGGACATGTGTTTGGGGGGATAGCTATCCATTTGGTGTTGTTAGGCTATCTGCGGCTCAGAGGACCTCAAGCCTCCTTACCACACCAACACACAAGCAGTGCTCAGAGACAAGCCTTGTCAGGAAAATCCCAAGTTCCACAGCAAAAGGAGAAAAAAACTCTGAACATCAAGCAGGCAAGCTGGGAGGGCTGACTATTGTATCTGTGGGAAGAGGTAGAGCAGACATTGTAGCAAAGTTAAAGAGGGTCGAAAGTGCTTACAGACTCAGAAATGTAGAAAGGCAACATTCCAGGGAATTGTTATTGCTTTCCTGAAAACTGATCAGATCATAAGTTATTCAAGGACAGAGCTACATCTCTTCATTTCTCTGCCATCTAAGGATGCAAACCATGTCGGGTATCTCTGGGGAGCAGCCGGTCATAGTGTAAAGTCCAGCCACCTGGGAACTGTGAACGTGGGCAATGACAATGGTGACACTCAGGCCTGGCTTGGGGTGTACCCCAAGTGGTGCTGGGTTTTCTTCGCTGTAAATCTCATCCACATGGGGCCCTGGCAGTGTCTGGGCTTCAAAGTCCAAGACATTTCCAGGCTAGATGGATGATAGTCCCCACCAGTCATGTGGCCCACCAGGCTACCGTCATCCTCTCCACCGCTTCCCTCCGTACAAGAAACCGTGCCGCAGACACTGACGTCAATGATGAGAACTGAGCAATCATTAGGGGTTGAAATGTGATCAAGCTTCTGAGAGCAGCAAGAGGTATGGAGAGTGACACAGGACTGAAGCCAGTGCTTTTATCACAGACAGTGGCCAGGACTTGACACCAGTTTGGGCACAAGTGCCTGCCACGGGCCTGGCTGCCAAGGAGCACCAATAGACACCCAGGGTCTGTATAGACAAGGATCGCACGTATTTCATAGGTTTAGACCTCATTTTTGAGTACTTTCTCTATGGCTCACATGCTGCTTTTTTGACCACAGAGCACCAGTTAACTGTGAACTTTCTTACGTCATCATGTGTGTCTGTTTCCATCCCCATGTGTACATAATAAAACAATGGAATTGAGACCAACAATAAGTATATGAGATGCGGTCAAAGTGGAGATGCATCATCTGATCCTCACTGGGAGAGGGGCGTCAGTTACCTGCAGAGGCACCATCCAACTGTCTCCCACTGAAGTGTCTGCTTCAGCTTCAGAACAGAGCCCCCCTGCACACATGCTTGTCCTGGCAGGGCCACAGGTGGTAAATGAGTATCTTGATTATTTTCTTATTGCTGACGCACAGCACTCACATCCATAACTCTAGGGAGGAAAGGTTTATTCTGGCTCAGTTTTTAGAGGTTCCAGTCCATAGTTGGCAGAGCCATGAGGCAGAGGGGTATCTCAGGGGAGAAACAGCTCATGGATTAGCAGACAGGAAACAGAGATGGACCACGTGAAGAGGAGAGACTTATACCCTCGTGGGCCACACCCCCAGTGACCAACATTTTCCTGCTAGGCATCTCCCAGCATCACATTTAGCAATAAACTTGTCAGTGGACTAATCTATGATCCGATCACTTTCCCAAAGCCCCAGCTACTATCCATAAGGCTCTGAGGGGACATCTAAATAAAAGTCTTAGTAAGGGGCAGAGCTTTTTGAAAACTCCTACACATAGGAGTGTGGCAGAGGTTTTGTTTGCCTGAATTACAGTTTCACTTTCCCCTTCACCGCTCTTGTGCCTTGTGAGCACCCAACTCTTCCAACTCTGTGGGGCCCTGGTCCAGCAAGGCTTGGTATGCTAGGAACAGAGGGTATGGCTGATGCTAACTCTGCGACATTCTTGGGAAAATACAGTTACAGTGCAGCAGTATTTTTATTCCTGCTTTAGTTCATCTTCTCCAATAAAAACTTTTCTTCAAGGAATTTAAAGTTTTCCAACATTCTAACATGAGTGCATGTAGTTGTTTTCTGGGTGAGTGACAGCTGAGATTAGGGTATAAAGGTCCAGAATAAGTGTTCAAGTCTGAGGTATTTGAGTGCTATGAAACAGAGCAGGTCTAAAAGGACTGCCAGGGTCAACAATTTGGTCATTGCCTTGGGGGTGCAAGAGCAAGGGGCCAGACGGCAGATGTCATGTTGGGGTCAGTGTGTTGCCAACATGGATGAGAATCTGACTGAAGCCACAATGAGACAGTGCCTTGTGCATGGTAAGAACTCAAAAAAAAAAAAAAAGCAACAGTGGCTATTTAGTGTACTCTATTGCTTTCTTCATGGTTCTTTCCAGAAATATGGAAAGAAGAGAGGGGAAAAGAGAGGGAGAAAGACAGACAGGCAGACAGCAGACAGACAGAATGACCATGAAGAAAAAAGCCTTCATCTACTCTGTAACTTTGCCCTAGGCCAGTCTTCTTGTCCATTCAAAGAAAGTAAAAATCACTTAGCATCAGTAGTCCAACAAAAAAATGCATAAATTGCTTATCATTTTCTGCAAAGTCTTTGCACAAATGCAAAAACTGAGAAAATAAGAAGTTAAAAATGGTAACAACAATAACATTCGAGATAATGAGTATTTGAGAATAAATGGTGATTCATCCTTATAATTGCAGTACAGATCAAAATTGATTAAGACAATCTCAGGAGACAAGTGAAGAAATGTGGAAGAGGGATGTGAATATCAAAATGATTTCAAAGGCATTGAGATAAACTTAGATACAATGTTAGTAAAATGTTGAATTATAAATAAATATTCCAGGGATGAAAAGCCATGGGGATAAAAGTGTGGGAGTGATCTCTTGTTGCCTGTGCAGATAACCAGGTCTGCTTTAAACAGTGTGCTGGCATCACTATGGCTTCAGAGACTCCGACCAGGCGCTTTGTTATTAATGACTTTGTGAATGTTGTCAGGCAAACACTTTTCAATATCTATTCTTTAATAAAATCAATATCTATTTTTAATGAAATAACAATCAGTATCATGGGAAGTTCTAGTGTATCTTTTAATCTAATATTGTTAAGACTGGTGAGACAGAGCCACAGAGAGATAAAGCAGTTTACACCAGATGACAAGTAGCAGCATGTCATGAAGCTAAGTTTGAACTCCAAGCCAGCACACTTTCTTATAACCCAAAGAGCAAAAGATCATTTGATTGTAACCGAGATGTGTTTTCACTTTTCTGTCACATATAACAAGATCATCTCTACTGCTCTCTGTCCCACAATGTGGCTTAGAGTAAATCAGAGATGTAATGATAAACTGGCTCTCTGGATTGTGTGTGTGGGAGGCAGGGTGTAGTTTGACTCATTTCTGACAGGTAAATATTCATAAATATATTCACTACAGACAATTTCAAACTATGAAGTGCCATCATTGGACACAGATTTGGAAAAAGATGTGCACCATTAACTCTAATATGACGTGATACTCTGTCCATGGCAAGTATCCACATTCCCTCTTGTTTTAGATTTCTTGAAAGCTAAAATAAAATATCTCTTGGAGGCTTCACATAGCTAATTAGAGAAGAAGCAAATGTCAGCTCCTGCATCGAGTCTGTAAGACTAACCCTGAGATGTGAAGTATTTGTTCTGGAGTTCCTTGGCAATAAGGAGGAAGGATAAAAACAAATGTTTCACATCGACAGAAGCGAGGCTGCAGGTGAGGTACTCCTGACTCTGGGTGAATGACATTTAGATAATTTTATATTTAAAACAAATACAGCTTCCTTCACCTAGTGAAGACTTGTATTTCGTTTTTACAAATGAGAGCCAGAGGTCCACATGTGCATAAAGCTTATAGCCAACATGAAAACTACAATCCTGCCTCCTGTTTTGATTCCCTATCCCAAACCAAATTAAATATTTTCATTTCCAGAATTAATAGTTTTCTCAAAACTCTTTTTCCATTGTAAAAATTATAGGATCATCAATATCTCTTTATTGTGAGAGGATTTCATAATGAACTGTGCTCTACAACCATAGCCCAAGACTATCTCCAACATTTCATTCTTGAATTTTACTCTTTAATGTGTTCTTTACTTCATGGCTCCATCTTCAGATGTACTGATAAATTGTGTACTGTACTACAGTGGAATTTGGAAAACAGCACTTTCAAAGTTCATAGACTAAAGATAGAAGGCAGATAAGTGAAAATAATAGCATCCAGGGAAAAGAGTAAGTGTAATCCTGTGTACAAACTCCTTGCAGGGAGTGCCTCATGTTTTGTGATATATAATAAAAGGTTTGCAAGATTGAAAAAGACCTGGGTCTTGTTGAATGACTAGAAATTTACCAATAAGTTGGGGACGAATAATACAAACAGAGGATATAACAGGGTGTACTCATGATCAAAAATTTTATCAGTATATGTATATGCTTGTGATACATAATAAGTATATGCATCTTTGAGAACTGGTATATGTACATGTCACATCTTGATTCACGTTGTCCCTTTCACTCTAGCCCATTTACACAAAGTTTACCTTACTGTTTTCTACCATTTCTTTTTTACTTTGTTCTTTATATTTTTGGTATCTCATATTGGAGCAATAATGCAGGATTTGATGTTCTTCCTTTATTTCATTTAACATTAGGGTCTTAATATCCATGCCATTTTTCTACAAATGCCTCAGATTTATCCTTCTTATGGCTTAGTAGTGTACACTGTTCAAGTATAACATATTTTGTTTATCCATTCATCTTCTGATGAGCAGAGGCTGCTCTGAGTCTTAGCTGTTTGACTTTTACTGCTATAGACCTAGGTATGCATGTGTCGCTGTGGTATGAGGGCCAGCACTTTCGAGAAGGTCATCAGAAGTATAGCTGGGTGAAAGGGAACTCCTCTTTCTGTTTTCTAAGGAATCCTCATTCTGACTTGCATTGTGGCTGTCCTAGTGTGCCTTCTCACCAGCGATGCAGAAGACCTCGCTTACCCACGCCTCACACCACCATTTGTTGTTTCTTGAGTCTCTGATGATGGCCATTCTTATTTTAGTAAGATGAAATGTCCGAGTCTTTTTATTTTCATTTTTTAAATGCCTAAGGTTGCTCATTTTTTCCTGTAACTGTTGGTCATTTCTACTTCTTCTGAGAAGTGTCCTATTCATTTCCTCTGCCCATTTTTTGATAGTGTCTTTTATTTTGAGGAGTCTAATTGTTTAAGACTTTTATGTATTTTAGATATCAGTCTTATGTCAGAGAAGTGCACGGGAATGGTGTATTCCAGTTCTATGCGTCTTCATTTTGCTTTGATTTCTTTGTTGTGCTGAAGTTTTAATTTGCTATCATCTTATTGATTGATTCTTAGCACTATATCACGTACAATTGTGTTTCTGTTCAGAAAATCCCTGCCTATATATGTATGTATGTATGTATGTACCTTCCATAGTTTTATCATTGTTTGCTTCAAGCAGGTACAGTGTTTTGTTTTTATACCTAGGTCTTTGAACGATTTTAACTTAGTTTGATATGGAGGTGCATGGGCTGGTTTATATACCCTCTATTTTAGTTCATTTTTCAACATCTCTGTTTTAAGCCTGTACCATGTTGTTTCTTTAATAACAGCTTTGATATATAATATGAAGCATAGGATTATAATGCCTTCTGTGCTGTTCTTATTGCTAAGTATTTCTTTTCCTACTCTAGGTTGCTTCTACTTCCATTTAAATTTTAGAATTTCTTCTAGTTTTATGAAAAAAAGGAAAATATTCTGATCAGAAAAGTATTGGATTGGTATATTAACATAACCGTTTTCACAATATTAGTACTGAACATGCAACTATAGGGGTTGTCTTCTCCTTTTATACTATTCCTTTCAATTTCTTTTTTCTGAGCAATATAGCTCTCATTATAGAGATGTTATACTTCTTTGATTATGTTCACTTCAAAATATAACAGTTGTGTGTGTGTGTGTGTGTGTGTGTGTGTGTGTGTGTGTGTGTGTGTGTGTGTTATGGTGCCACCATCATTTAATACTAGGAACTTCTAAATTTCTTTTGTTACCCACTGTGGAAAAGCATTAGTTAATCTCGACATACTTACATTGTTTCTGTTGTTTCTTCTGTTGCTGATTTCCATTTTTGTCCTACTATGATCTGATAGTATGCTGGACATTATTTCCATTCTCTTATGTTCATTTAAGTTTAATTTATATCCTAATATGTAATCAATTTTGGAGAAAGTTCTGTGTGCTTCTGTGAAGAGTGATTCAGTTGTTGGATAAAACACTCTAGATACGTGGGCCAGGGACTTAGCTCAAAGGCATAAACACCCACCTGGCAAGCGCAAGGTCTTGAGTTTGATCCCTGGCACCAAAATAAAATGGAAACTGTAGATATCTGTTAAGCCTGTTTTTGGATAGTGTAGTCCAGCTCATGCATTCTTGTTGATTTTTTCTCACACTTATCAGTATAACTGTGACAATGGTGTGTTAAAATCACCCATTAGTATTACACTGATTATTATTTGATCTCTTATGCCCAATTATACTTGTTTTGTAAAATTCAGTATACCAACATTTGATGCATATATATTTATACTGTTATGTCTTCCTATTGAATTTTCTTAATAAAACATCTTTATTAAACCCAAAATCGTCATACCACACAATTTAGAAAATTAAAATGCAACATTCAGTGGAGCCTGAAACATTGGTAGAGTTGTACAACCACAACCACAACCAAACTCAGGTCATTTTTGCCACCCCAAGTTAAAACATTCTACTTACCAGTCGTCATGTCCCAATTCCTCCCCACTACATCTGAGCTACTCTCTATCTTCATAGATTTTCCTACCCTGAGAATTTCCTTTTTTGCTTTCAAAATATATCATGCTTACAACAACAATAAGACAACATATCCAGTGAAGAATAAATCCTGCAACATGAGCTGTCACAACATATTACAATGGAACAAGAGACTGACAACAACAACAACAAAAAATACTCACAATATATATTTTAAGTGATATTTTTCACCTAAATTTATGGTCCCAATTTGTATCCATTGTCCTAAAAGTACCTTAATGTTTTCATAGCAGCAGAGTAGTACTCTGTTGTGAGTAGGTATCACATTTTCTTTATTCACTGATTGCCATATGCATTTATTTCATGATTTAGCTATCAAGAATTGTGTTGCTATAAATATAGGTACCAATATCTTGCTGTAGTAAGATGTTTGTTAACACATTGGGGAGGTGCCAAAGATAAGTAGAATTTCTATTTTTAGCTTTTTGAGGATTTTTTATTTCCATAGTGATTATATCACTTTACACCCCAACCAATAACAAAGAAGTGTGCCTTTCTCCCAACAGCCTTGCCATCATTTGTTATTGGTTGATTCTTGATCATAGCTATGCTTTCTGGGGTGAAGTGGAAACTTACTGTTGTTTTAATTTGAATTTCTACGCTTAGCATTTTTTTCAAATGTTTATTGTCAGTTGTATTTCTTCTTCTATTCATTTTAGATGCCCATTATTTATTGGGTCTTTAAATTTGGGAATCTGAGTTTTTGAACTCTTTATATATCCTGAATGTTAGTTCTTTTTCTGAGGAGTATCTTACACACAAAAAAGGTTTTCTTCCTCATTATGTAGATTGTCTCTATACTTCAGTAGTAGTGTCCTTTAATGCGGAAAAACTGTAACTTATTGAGATCCCATTTGTTGACTCTTGGCATTACTTCTTGTGCAATTAGGTTTTTATTCAGAAAATCTTTGCCTATCTATGTCTTTGAGAGTTTTGCCTACTTTTTCTTCAAAAAATGTCAGATGTTTCTGTTGTGCTGTTGAGATCTTTGATCTCTTCTGATTTAGGTCAGTGTGTATGAGAGGGGTAAGTCTTTGTTAAATCTTTGACACATGGATGGCCAGTCTTCCCAGCACTATTTGGTAACAGAGGGTGTTTTCCTCATGGAAGAGGTATGGCCCATTTGTCAAAGATAATATACGTAAGTGTACTTCATGTTGTTTCTCTGTCTTTTATTCTGTTCCCTTGAATCTCTCTCTCTCTCTCTCTCTCTCTCTCTCTCTGTCTGTCTCTCTGTCTCTCTCTCTGTCTCTCTCTCTGTCTCTCTCTCTCTCTCTCTTTGTCTCTCTGTCTCTCTGTCTCTCTCTCTGTCTCTCTCTCTCTCTGTCTCTCTCTCTCTCTGTCTCTCTCTCTCTGTCTCTCTCTCTCTCTCCCTCTCCATGTCTCATTTTTCTCAATACCATGTTACTTGTATCACTGTAAATGTGTGATTGTGATGTCCCCTGCCAACTTTGTCCTTGTTTCCCATAATTGCATTTGCTATTCTAGGTTTCATATGAAATTTAGAACTGCTTTCTAAATTTTTTATTTTGGGTTGAAGCCCATTTTTTCTGTAAATAAGATAGCTATGCCTCCCCAGGGTTTCCTGTCCAGGCTATTCCTGCCCAGAATATAATTTTCCACCTTTCCACTTTCAGTCCATATGTCTTTTGAATGAGTTATGTCACTTGTGGAAGGCTTATACCTTTGTTTTTCTATACAATTTGACATCCTCTGTCTTTCAATTGTGTAGTTAAGACCATTAACATTGATAGTTATTACTGGAAGGTATTTATTGAATGTTATCACTCCACTGCTAAATCTTCTATTTTTTTTTTTTTCTGTTTAACTAATTTTACAGCTAGATACGTTACTTCTTAGAGGTTCTTTGGTGATATTGGTTAAGTTGTCTCCATCTAGAATTTCTTCCAATACCTTTTATCATCCTGATTTAGTGTTCATGATTTCTTTATATGCTCTTTGTGATGAAACGTCTTCATTTATCTGTCAATTTTGAAAAATATTTTCCAGGATATGTTAATCTAGGTTGGAAGTTACTTTATCTTAGAAATTTGAAGTTTTTTCTCCAAGCTCTTCTGACCTTTCTTTATGTTGAGAAATCTTCTGTTATTTTGAGAGCCTTATATATATAAGTTACTCGGTATTTTTCTCTAACAGCTTTTAGTATTTTTTCCCTCTACAGTGAGTTTCTGAATTTTTTACTGTGATATTCTATAAAAGTTTCTTTTTTTCATTATGACAATTTGTAGTTGTACATTCCTCGTTTAACCCAAAGTTGAATGCTTTTTGTAGATTTGGAAAACTTTCTACTGTGACATTTTATACCTTTGTTCCAACTTCTAATCATTCCTTGTTTTTTTTTTTTTTTTTGGTTTTTTTTTTTTTTTTTTGTTTTTTGGTTTGTTTGTTTCTTTTTGTTTTCTTGTTTTCTTTTTTGTGGAGGGAAAGTCACCTAGCAACTATTAAAACTAGTTTCTATGGTGTCTTGGCTGTTTTAAGTTATCTCTGTGTACATGATCTACTAGATCAAACTTATTTTCTGTTTATAATACTCTCTCCTCACATGGGTGATTTCTGTTGTACACACTTTCAATAGAAATCTGTATCCTAGATACCTGCTTGATTTCTTTCCATGGGATTTAATTCTTTAGTAATATTGTCAACCATATCTTGATTTTTTTAAACCAATAAACATGTGTGTTTCTCTCTGTATGCTCATTGAGCATCTTGTTACTTAATTTTTTTATCTGTGTGTTTACTATTTGAATCCATGAAAGACCCTATAGATTTATTTGCCTGCGCAAACAGTGTAACTGTTGAATTTTAATTTCACTGCCTCTAGCTTCTTCCACTTCAGTGCCTGTAAAATCAACTATTGGGGTCCTAACAATTACTTGAGGCATATCATTGCTGGGTCTTCTAGTTTTTCTACTGTTGTGGTGCTAAGGTTTGAGAAGGAACTAGGGTAAGAAAACTGTCACTACCATGGCAATCTCTTAGCTGTGCGCTTCCCTGTGATGTGACCTGGGCTTTGATTACACTTTGTTGTTTATGTATCTATTCAACTTGCACAGCACAGCAGCAGCAGTCCTGCTCACGGCCCTGCAAGGAGAGTAGCAACACTGAGTATGTCAGCGTCCGTCCTTTCCAGTGCCTGCCTCCTGCACATCATTGTGGGCGCTGCTGCTTCTAGTTATCTGTGGTGGAATCAACTGAATTCGTTTTAAGTACCAAGGAGGCCTACTTTTTGCTAAGCTATCTTCATTTTTACTTCTGCTTTCCCAATACAATCTTCTGAATCCAAGCAGTAACTCTTTTAAGAATAAGGGGAAAAGTCCTCAAATATTTGGTTCTTGCATTGGCCCAAAGCTTTGAAGTGAGAGCTAAAGAAAAGATAAAATAATGAAACTGAGGCATTCTCTGAGAGAGGTCCTGAACCACCCTCCTCTTCTGCTCAAAAAGCACTCAAGAAGGAATAAGATGACCAGAATTTTTTGTTAAATTTCGAAGAGTTTCTGTCTGAATTACAATTTAAAAGTAGAAGGATCAGAATCCTTGCTGGTGAAAAAAAAAAAAAAAAAGAGCCCAAAGTATCAGCTTGTGTGGTTCCAAAGAAGTGTGCGGGAAGGCTTAATCCTCCTGAGTCCCTAGTAGGCTAACCACTGACTACAGAAGGCTGTTATAAGCTCACCCATGAAATATAATGGACACTATGGTGCTGAGGGCTGAGAAGGACAGGCAATACATCCTCTAAAGCTGCCAGAGTGTGAGATTATCATATCAAGGTGAGATGAGATTGACCGAACTGATTAGGATGAATTTTCTCTTTTCCAATAGAATTCAGGATTTAGATGCAGATACAGAAAATTCACTATTTTACATGTAGGTGTGTGCCTGCTTCCATGTGTATGGAAATGAGGGAAGTTGTGCTGGTAAAGAGAGGAAATCACACCAATACTGAAGCTACTATACATTCATCAGATCAACTTTACACATATGTGCATGCAGAACTCCTCTGCGGGCACTCCAATGAAACACATGGAAACTACTGAAGAAAGAAATACTAGAAATGGTGTAAGAAGGAGGTAGCAAATATCTGTCCTTTTTAGTGAACAAAAGAAAATGTCACAAGAAAGTAAAGAATTTGTGCCATTTTAGCCAGGACTTCTTCCTCACTTTCTCCCAGCTCCTTATGACTTCACTCAATAAATGCAGCAAAAGCCACAGGTTTCCCTCTTTCCCTAGCTAGAGGACTTTCTCCTTCAGTCCATCAAAACAACATTTTTTCAACTTTTGTCCAACTGTCGGTTGCATAGCACAAATCTCATGAGATTGCACTAGAGAACTGAGCAGATACTGTCTGCCCAATCCCTGCTCAAAAAATAATGACAACTTAGGGCAGGAAGGCTGAGGTCCCACAGGCAGAACACAAGAGATTTACAATCAATGGAGCTACATCCTAGAGCAGTGCTGATCAAGCATTTAGAGCCTTCAGTGATACAAACAGCTCCACTGTGGCCTAGGTTCCCCACCACTGCCCTACAGCATAAGCTAGATAATAGTATGTGCAAATGGGAAGGCTGGGAAAAATGAGATGAGGAGAGACTGTGTTTAGGGATCAATAAGTAATCTAAATTGCAATCCTGTGAAGGATTGTTCTTTTTGCATTTTGTACTTAGGTGTCTGTACATTGTGTTCTTGATAGCTTATTTCATTAACTGTTTGATAATTATCACCTATTTAGAAACTTGGAGGAATTTCTCAGTCAATATGGGCATTTCCAACACTTACACAGGTGTAAAATTTAATTTCTCTTTTTTCTTTTTTACCTAAGCCATGAGTGAAGATGTCCCTAAAATGAATCTCATGATAGCATGTGATCTCTTAGTGACTCAGATCATTTCCTACTTCCTTTTTCTTTCCCAATACTCTGGATTGAAGCCAGGGCTTTCACTCTGAGGTACATCCACAGCAAAAGAGTGTTTTTGTTCTGTTTTGTTTGCTTGTTTGTTTGTTTGATGCAAGTTCTCACTTAGTGCTCAGGGGCTTGGCGAGAATTTGCAATATTCCTGCCTCACCATCCCAGAGTGGCAAGATTATAGATGTGCACAGCTACCCACAGGTTTACTGCTTCCTTTTGAGGATCATAGCTGTTACAATATCTTAATCAGGACTGCCTCAGAAATGCTGGTCCATCCAGTAAAAGATCTACAGAAAACTTAATGATGGAGCTCCTGTCTTTGAGTGCCATTCAGGCTGCCATTCAATGGAAACTTTTTAATCCCCTTAGGCTATCTTTGTCACTGACCCATGAGGTTCCTATTTTCTATGTTTGTTCTTAGAAACTGATCTAGAAGGATGATTGGTTCTAGATAATCACATGTTCCTCAAAAATACAAAAGATACATCATATGACTGGACTGCTTCTACTCTGCACCAGTCAGATTATTTAAAATAACATTGCTTACTTAAGTTATGTCTTCTGCCTTAATTCACAGAAACAACCAGGTGCAAAATCATAGTTCAAAAGCTATACTTTCTCCTTCCTAGTGCTTTTCTCTCTTCTCACTCCCTCTCTTTCTCTCACTCTTCCCTTTCTTTCTCTGTCTCTCTGTCTTTTCTCTCCAAAGCACCCTGCACTTTGTCACCTCATAGTAATGAAGATTCAATAACAGTAACAACAGTAATGCAACATTATTTATATTTTACACTTTCTTTTCACTTTTGATTTGCTTGCAGTACTCATTCTAATTTCCTTTGTCAGGCTTAGTATTGTTACTATTGACTTTTATCATTACTTTTGTCATTATTATCTTATTTTACTGGTAGCATTCTTTCAATCGGGTAAGTTATCTTTTAGGAGTATCCTTTGAATCCCCTCCTATGGTATCTTAGTCAAAACCGCTTTACCAATTGATAGAACTGTGGGGGACTGGTGGCGGCTGAAAAGATAAGAAGTATGAAATATAAATGACCTTTATTTTGAGAATGCAGGGAGAGACACCCCCGACCCCCTGGGACGCGGCACCCCCCCCCCCTTGGCTGGTGATCTCTCCTTGGAACACGTGGAGTGGGGGCATACATGTAGCTTAGGTTGGGGGTGGTGCCTGAGGGGGCATTAGGGATGCACAGGTATCTCATTGGCACTAGTTTGGCACCAGTGACAAATTCCTAGGGGTGGGGGACATAGGAGCTTCTTGGTTCCACCTGAGGCTTTTCCAGCTACAGTGTCCAACCTAGGCCAAAACTCTTTCACCAATGAGCTTTGCCAAAGCATTCTCTCTATTGGGTATCTAATCTGCTCTGATGTATACTCTTTGTTAAGCCAGAATAGATGACTGCCTGAAAGCTGTCTTCTGTTATTCTTTTCCTCTTTTCAGTAAACAGAAATGATGACTTTTCCAGTTTTATTCCATTAAGTTTACAGAATATTATATTAATTAGAACCTTTAATTTGTTGAATTGTGTTTTATAACACAGGGATTGATGTGGTCTGGAGAATGTTCCATGTGTACTTGAGAATCATATGTATTATTGTTCTGTGGGTGAAATATTCTATGGAAGTCTATTGAATTTATAACTTTATCTTAGTCCTTGATTCTTTTGTTTTTCTATATAGAATTATCCCTGCATCTACCCCTTGCAATAGTGTTACAACTGTGATCACCACTACAAACAGCTCCTTACTATCCAATGGGACATAGATGTTCTTAGAAAGAGATTTACACATCAAGAGAACAGAACAAAATTCAGTCTCCAAAGCTTATCTTTCTCTCTAGAGGTTTCAAGGCCGGTGATTTTCAGAACTCCTGCAGATTTAGAGAGGGGTATTTGAATGGGACAGATGAAAGAGCACAAATTTCATCATTCTTACCCAAGATGAACATTATTTTTATAGTCACTTTTTGAATTGTTTCAAACTTTTAGTGAATTCACATATTTCTGAATCACTCAGTATTTATCTTGTTTCTATGGAGGAGTAGAAGTAGGAAATTACTCATTCTGTCATTCTCATTGTATATGCACTTCATAAGATCTTCATATTCAGGCAATTGTGTAACAGCCAGAAAAAGAAAGAGATGAGATGAAGGAGAAAAGGAGGTGAACAAAAAAAGGGGAAAAGAGCAATCAGCCGATGCTGGAGTGTTCAATTTTCCTTGAATCGCCAGTGTTTGAAGAACACTGTTCACACCTGGACCTGCACACTTATAACTGTCTGTTTCCAAAGAGGAAAGGTGAAAATGCTTTTTCAAATGAAAATGGACTGATTTATTTGGAAGTGATACAGGGAAATGAAACTCCTGACCTACTATATGTCCAGTATGAGGTTGTGTTCCCTAAAATTAAAGAATGAATTTTAGAAACAATGGAGGTTAAGAGCAGAATATATTTATTGAGAGAAAGAAAGCTTCTGTCTAGGGGAGAGACAGAGGGGGTCCTGAGTGTGTTGCCAAAGACTCTGTCTTTTCTAGGGACTTTTATAGAGTAAAACCACATGATGAGATAGGTCCAAGGTAGGAAAAACCTGGGAACCTGCAAGTTGTGCAGAAGGTGGAACTGAATTATGGTTAATCAATGAGATTAATTGTTTTGGTAAAATTGATTAAATTGGGGACAAATGGGGAAGCGAGTCATGTAGAAAGCAGGCATCCTTAAGGAGCAGTGACTCCCTGTAGGGGGATGGGATGGTGACTCCTGGCTTCTTCAGGGTGATAGGGAACTATTTAAAATATTAGTCCTCAGGCTGTGGGTGCATTTGTTTGATCTTTTGTCTTGATACCTGGCCCAGAGCAGGAGGTATCATCTCCCCTAAGTTGCAAAGTATCTGGGTTTCTGCACTGGCTCTTTTGAGGGCCTAGCCCTATATGACAGCCTATATTTTTATCTAACTCAGTTTCCTGAGACATAAGGATATAGGCAATTGGAATAATTGTCAATTCTCTATGATAATTATGAAGATGTGGGTGGACCTGGATGCAGAGAATCTCATGGCACTGTTGGAGCACTACAGGTCTGCGATATCCAACAACTCTTCATATCCTCACCCTGGAGAACTGGAAGCCAAAGTCATACAGCTACCCTGTGCACTGGCCCTCATACCTTGGACCAGAGGTGTGAAAAATATGCACTCACCAGTTCCTCTTCCTTCTGTGCAAACTTGCAAAAATTGATAATATTAAATTTGAACAGAATAAAGGGTCAGAGATGCCAAGAAGAGCCTGTTATCATGGTTTTCCTCATTAAAGCCCACCCTGCTTTATGCAAAATGTTCTTTTATCTGCATTTTTCTCTTTTATTCTGCTCAACCTTACTTTGCGAAGCCAGTTTCTCCCTCACCCTTTACTTTTCAAATAAAGTTTACTGCTGCTTTTTTTTTAAAGTTAGTATTACTTTAATGATGTTTTATTTTTCTCTCTGGATCCACTCTTGAGTATTTTGATCCGGAACTGTGCAGGAAAATATCTTCTCATAAATCTGTGCTTTTCACCTTATCAGACAGTGGTCAAAAAATTATGTTTAGTAAGAACAGGAGGAAGATCTGAGCAGTTTAGTAATTTCTCCAGGGACATTTTCTCAGTAGTCACTGGGCCCCAACCTGCAGACTGTGACCTTTTTATCATTCTATCTTTTAAAAAGAATTTCTTTCTATCTTTAGGTTTAGAAGGAAACAAATATAAAAGTACCTCTGATCGAAGAGGTTTCTGATTAAGTCCTGCAAATGCATGAGCAAGAACAAAGCAGAATTCAGAGAAGCAGTGGTGAGTTTGCTGTCTTGAAGTGTATAGGTTAATCAGGGCATGGGCCAGCAAGGGTTGGCTGCTTTTGCTGCTTACAAACTTAAAGTCAAAGTCTTCTCTATCAGATCATTTTCCAACTGTTTTAAAAGTACATTTGCATGATGGAGCCCAGCTCTGTGTCACTGCACTTAACTCTGAGTTCAATGCCCTTGTCACAAACAAACAAATTTTCCCATATCATTACAGGAAACAGATGTGAAGCAAGGAAAGAGAACAAGGCCAAGCTATTCCATAACCAGCTGTCCATTATCAAGATCATCACAGATCATTCTGACAAGTAACTACCAGCCTGTGGCACCAGAGAAAGTACATTTACACACCCAGGTGCTGCACAGAGGCACACAATTACTAACTTCTATTCCTTTCTTCATATAAAAGATGAGTGACAAGCAAACTCCTGTGAACATTCCAAGCCACAGAGTCAGGGAAACTCAGAATATAAAAGAAGACATCCATGCAACATGGTCTATTGTGAGACAATAGCAGGTAGCACCTGTGTGAAGTGATTAACCCTACACAGAACCAGACACTATCACCATGGTTATGCTAAGAGAGCAAGTTTAGAGATCAGGAGGTAAAACAGCTCACTCTGCATTGTTGAGCCCTATTTTGGCTTCATATTTATTCTACCCTACCTTAAGAATCTCCATGTTTCTGGCCAACCACAATCTCTCCAAACTTTATACAAACAATTAATAGAATCAACATGCAATCCTTATTGCTGCATATAGATGTGAAAAATGTAATTATTTTTACTGCCTTTATTTTCCCACTCCAAATTCTAGAACTCCTTGCTTCATCTGTACTACTTTCCTTTGCTGAAGGAATGAATCAGAATTTTACCCTCCTGTATGCTTTGCCAACAGGTATGTGAACATTTTGGTTGAGATTGTGAATATAGCCGCTTCACTCCACCTCCTGCACGGAAGCATCAGAATTTATCCAAGGGAACCTCCAGGATTCTGAGACATATGCCTCACTGCCTGTGTTAGGAAGCAGTTTCCACAGTCGTAGTCAGGGTTAATAACACCAGTAGAAAACAATCCATCATTTTCTTCTGTCCATGAGGCATGACATGAGGGATCTGAAGTGGTATAAAGAATCTGAGGGGGCTGCACAATACTTACAGCATCATGCACTGTAGCTTAAACATCTGATTAAAATGTCTCTTCACCTCAGCTCCCAAACAAAGCTCTTATCACCTAGAGCCTTGGTGTGCGGGGGAAGAGAGAACAAATGTCTTAAGCACATCATGGTGAACAGGGGTGAAAGGACCATTGTACTTCAACACCACATTTTACAAACACAAGCTTTTGGGGACAGAGTATACAGTATGTTAGATATTTATTTCACTCCTCCAAATAGGGGATAGCTTCCAATGCTATGGAGCATTAAACTTACACCTTATATTTGACTTTCCTCTGGAATTCTTCATCTGGGTCTTCAACACCTTCTATCATGTAACCACTGGATACCACAGGGAATTTTCTCTAGCACTGCCCATGTAATGACAAGTGCCCCTTTTGGAACATTGTGCTCTCCTGTGCCACCACAGGCATGACATTGTTCTGCAATCCTGAACATGCTTGTGATTATTGTCTTGAAGCTTCCCAGCTTCCCAGTACATCTCTATTATTTAGTTCTCTTACAGCACTGTTAGATTTCTCAGCTCACATAGTTCTAATGAGATGGAGCCCTACATAGCCCTGCTGAGGAATCCCTCCTTTTGGGGGAGGAAGGGTCCTACTCAAGACTCCTAGTATTTCAAGTTTAATTATTAGAGCAGCTGTGGCAAGTAAAGAATATACAAAACCAAAATTACCCACCAAGTCTCACCTATTTTTTGATGATAGCAGATGTGAGAGACAACACTTTGTCTTTTACCTAAGACTCCCTGCTCCAACACACCACAGGCCAGCTACCACATGGCAAGCAATCATATAGGAGCCATAGCAACTAGGTGGGTGGTATTTGAAATGTTCTTGCCTCAGTAGAAATTATAGCAGTAGTCTAACGAGGTGGAAGTCCAAAGTGGGACGCCTACCACTTCCTGCTTCTTCCCCAGCTCCTGTTTGCACGCAAAGAAAATTCCAGTCAGCTGCTCATGTGACAGCAATGCCTGCCCTAAGTGCCACCCCAGTCAGAAATTATATTTATATCCCATGCCCCACATTTCTGGCAGAGAAAGCCAGTCCTCGGTGGTCATGGAGTTCTCTCCATGTCCTTAGAATAAAGGCTATTTTTACTTTACAGTCTCTCTTTCATCGCACTGAAAATTCTTTCAGTATTAAAGCTGAGCTTTCAGTGGTTTAAGCCATTAGTAGCAGATTAACCTCTGATTTTCTTCTCAGGTGCATTATTATTTCTGGTTATTGGGGAGGCAGTGTTCATAGATATTTCAGGGACTTCACTTGGTTTTATTACTAAAAGGATCCTTTATGTTTTAGATTATGGAACCCGGTGAGGACTCTGCTAGTTGGAGTATGTATTTGATTCACACACTTGGGGAGTAGAGAAATTATCACAAGGATAGTTTGGTGGATTGGCTCCATGGGGAGATCACTGGGCCTACAGCTTCAATCATACCTGGTTTCTGTATGGGCCTCCTCATCTGCACTCTAGATTCCAGTTGCATTGTTATTTCTCCAGGACCCATACTAAAAACTCAAAACCCAAAATTTTAGAAAAGCGTGAGTATGCTCCTTTTCTCCTCTGAAACTTTAGGCAAATATATTACCCTATTTTTATTTTGGGAAGGATTGAGAATATTAATATAAATACTTCTGATGGAAATACAGAGTATTTCTTTCTACTTTCACATTCAGGCAAGAAGTTCTGGACCTATTAACTGTGTGCCACTGGGGGCTAGAATTTTCCATGCAGGACTGCCAGAGCCACCTGGGAAGTGGTTTATTCTCACATCCTCCTCATTTTAATCCCTTTCTCTGCTTTCTCTTTTGTTATACATGTCGAATAATACACAATCAGTTACTGAATGATCTTAGTTCATGAATTCCCGTGATCTTTTAACGATTATGGCTTGTGTCTAATTGTCCCCTCAAAGCCTCATACAGGAATAAGTGGGGCTTTTACAGAAGTGGCTGAATCTAGAGTGTATGATTGATTCATGTTGCAGTGCTAAGATTAAGAGTGCTAGGTCTTAGAGTAGGTGATTATTAAATCAGCCATTTGGCAGAGCCCTAATCCTGGTAACCTAGATACATTACAAGGGACGCATTCAAGCTTCTCTTCCCATGTGGTTATCTATCTACCTTCTGCCTTCTATGAACTGTTTATCCTCTGTGATGCCCCTCTGGTATGCCACCATGCCTGGGAGCCATGATTATGGACTAAAACCTCTCTGAATTCATGCAACCCCAATTAAATTAAGTGGATCAAGTATCTCTCCATTCAAGCAAAGCAATGATGACTTTAATATTATTAAATTGACAAAGCAATAATTAAAAGATAAAGCTATCATGTACTAATCTCTTATGAAGAGCAAGTTACCTACTATATATTATTCTCACATACTCCGTATGCCAATCATGTGGAGAGATAATTCTTTCACTTTGTGGATGTCAAAGCAGAAAATTTGAGAGATCAAATAGTTAAGCAAGGTCACACAGGAAGTAGTAGCAACAGCCACTACCCTTAACTGAGATCTTAGTACACATTATTACAACATAGTGGCTGTGCTATAAATATATCTTACATGAAATAGCTTCATGAGATGAAGAAAATGTCATCAAACTTTACAAAATAATGTACACTTAGTTTTTAAATGTTAATATATATTTTTCTTTTTACATAGATACATCTTATAATACTTAAAAATCTGGTTTTGTAATGGACCTATATAAAACCCACTAAATGCACCTGGTCCTGTGCTGTATTATCCAGAAGAAACCTTCTCTCAAACTGCCATTGTAAGACTAATGGAGTACAATTCAACAGCAAGAGACAACAATAATAACTGAAGTTACCAAATATCAACTTACCAAACATTGTGAAAAAAATTTTAATGGACATAAAAAAGTAAATCATATAAACATCAACATTATCAAAGTAGAGATCTTTAACACCACACTATTCCTAAAAGATTGATCAATTAGAGTAAAACATTGGGAAAAGGTGATAGAACCGAATATTCATTTTTTCAGTAGCATGTGGTCAGTATGCTAGGACATAGCACATGCTTAAGTAAATAAAAGGAATCAAAATAATCTCATGCATATTATCAGATCACAATAGAAAGTAAGGAAAATCAATTGCAAAAGAAACTACAGAAATTATGCAAAAACACAGTGATTAAATAATACACTCTTGAATAATCAATGGGTCTCAGAAAACATCAAGGAAGAAATTAAAAAGTGTGTAGAATGAAACAATAATTGCTTTGTGGCATGTCACAACAAAAGGGACACAGTGAAAACAGTTCTAAGATAGAGGGCAAAGCTGTGAATATTCCTATTACAAAAACTAAGTTTTCCCAAATAAATAACTTACTGATATTCTTCAAGGTACTAGAAAAACAAGAACAACCCAATTCCAAAACTGTAATGAGAAAAGAATTTTTAAACTCAGAGAAAAAGATAATGACATTATGCCCCAAACACAAAGAATTACTAAATTAAGGTGGAATAGATAATTTCTTAGCCCAATTTATCAAAAGAAAGAAAAAGTCAATATAAATAAAGTTAAAAGGAGCAAAGTTATAAAGGACACGTTGAAAGCCAGAGGATGATGATAAGAAGTTACTAACAAAAGCAGTACTCAACTAAACGAGAAATCTTATAAGAAAGAAAAGCATTTAGAGAAAATATGAATTACCAAATCTGAATCAAAAAGATATTAAAACTCTGAACATTCCAAGAATAGGTAAGGAAATTGAGGCAATAACAATCATAAAAATCTATCATCTAAGAAAAACTCAGGGTCCGAAGAATTTACCACATATTTTACAAGAAGTTAAGGGAGTACTAATGGAAATTTTTTCTCAAACTTCTACAAAATTGAAAGGAAAGAAAGAACACTGCCAAATTTCTCTGTTTATTCTAGCATTACTCTGATTTCGAAACTGGAAAAGGACTCAACCAAAAAAAAAAAAAAAAAAAAGAAAACTAAAAACCAATTTCTTTAAAAAATATAGGTGCAAATATCCCCCAAAAGATACATAGAAACTGAATATAAAAAATCTTGTAAAAAGGTCACACATCTTAACAAGTTTCCTTCATCTCAGGGTGCAGGGATGGTTCAACACATGTAAATCCATAAATGCAGTATATCACAGACATTGGTGGTAAGGATGAAAACTATATGATCATCCCAATAGATGCATACTGGCACAAAACACACATGTTGAACAATGAAATAGAATAAAATTTCAACTAGCAGCCTTAGAGACCTTTAGCCAACTGATTTTGACAAAAATGTCAGTAATATACTCTAAGGAAAAGAAAGCTTCTTAACAAACAGTGTTGAGAAAACTAGCCACCCACATGCAGAAAAAATGAATCTAGATCTTTTTTTTTTCTCATCCTGAACTCAAATCAAAATGGATCAAAGTGCTATAGACAAAAACAAAACACTAAATCTATGGGAAGAAAAGGATTATCAAAGCCTTTCTGAACAGAATCCTAAAGGAACAAGAAATAATACCAAGAACCAACAAATGGGATCATATTAAAATAAAATATTTCTGTGCAGAGAAAAATGAAATAGTGAAATCAACTTACAGAACTGGAAATTTATTTTATGAACTACTTCTCAGACATAGAACTACCATCTAGAGCATATAAAGTACTTAAAAAAATAAAATTAGGTAATGGTCGGAGAACATGGCGGACAGACAACAGCAACTACTGAACGCTCTCTAAAGGCTCGGCTCAGAGGCCAGGAATGATGCGGACTAAGGAGATACGAACCAGTAGAGATATGCTCTGCTGACTCAGGAACAAACTGGGCTGAGAGAATCCAACTTGGAATACAGTCCTGGCGCTAAAATAGGAACAGAAAAATCTCGGTGTGGAGGCTCGACTCCGCGCCATTGGAAACCACGGCTTGGATTTCCCGCCGCGCGGCGGCCGGCTACCTCCACAGCGGCTCAGCAAGAAGAGACGCGACCCCCGAGCTCTGGGAACGGGCGTCTGGGAACGGTCTCGGAAACGCGACGGGCAGGAAGGAAGGCTGACTGGTGGCGAGGTGAGCGAGGAACTGACTCCCTACCGCAGTCTGACTCCAGCGGAGGATTTTCTGGGCGCGGGCAGTCCTGTAAGAGCAGGGCGCGGTGGCAACTGCAGCCGCGCATTTCCCTCTCGGACGGGATTGGTGAAAGGTGCCTGGCCGGAGGGACGCTGCTCGAGGACTCCCTAGGCTGGCCTAGCCCAGATCCCAGAGCCTGACGGTGGCCCGGAGGAGCGACCGACTTCCGCGTAGGCTGCCTCCTCCGCAACTCCCTGGGGCGCAGCGGTGAGCTGGAACAACTAGCCAGCGCAATTCGATCAAGCTGTAGCTGACAGGCAGGGAAGCCGGGCCTCCTGTGTAAGATTACATTTTATAAGGAACAGAAAATATGGGGAAGGGAAGCAACAAAAAAGGCTCCTCGACCCCCAATCCTGAGAATCAGGCAATAGTGGACACTGTACCAATATACATTAAGCGCCATTTAGAGAGCCTCATAGACCAATTCAGGAATGAAGTTATCAATGACCTGAAGCTAGAAGTATGCAGAATAGTTAGAGAAATGCTAAGCACCACCCAGGAAAAAGCAGATGGTGGAGTGGAAGAACAGAAAAAGAGGGGAGAATTGCTTGATGGAGAAAACAGAGAAAGCATTGAGTATGTGAAGCAGGTGCAAAGGGACTATCAAGAAATCAAGAAGTATACCCAAGACTGGCATAACAGCTTGAAAGAAACTAAGGACAGACTATCTGAATTGGAGGGCAGACTTGAAACATGGGAGAATGAAATGAAAAACTTCTTAAAAATAACAAAGAAACACACAGCAATAATACAAAGACAAGAAGATGATAAGAGGAGCCATAACTTAAGGATTAAGAACATAAAAGAAGAAGTAGGGACACAAACAAGTGAACTACAAAAGCTACTCACAGAAATAATCCAGGAGAATTTTCCTAATTTAGCAAAAGGTAAAGATACTCAAATGTATGAGGCATACAGGACCCCAGCTACCTACAACCCTAACAGAGAAACACCCAGGCATATAATAATTAAAATTCCAGAAATTCAATACAAGAACAGAATATTAAAAGCTGTAAGAGACAAGAAACAGATCACTTACAAGGGAAGACGCATCAAAATTACAGCAGATTTCTCTTCACAAACCATCAAATCACGAAGAGCATGGGGAGAAATAATTCAAGCTTTGAAAGATAATAATCTACAGCCAAGATTGAGATATCCTGCACAACTGTCCCTGGAAATTGATGGAAAAACGAGGTGCTTCCAAGATAAAGAGGAACTGGGGGAATTTGCAACCACCAATCCAACCCTACAGAAAGTATTGCAGGATATTCTAAAAAAAAGAAAAATACAAAGAACCCAGAAATAGGGGCGGGGAGGCCACAACAAATAGAGCAGAGACCAAAACGAAGAAGACAAACTGACAGCTACTGACAGAAAAAGAGCTCAACAGAAATGAGACAGAGAAGATTGGATGATAGGAACAGCTTTTTTTGGAGAAAATGACATCTTAATAGGTAATGCTGATTTAGTACCATCTTGTTTTGAAGTCTCATCTAGCTTTTGTTCTTTTGTCTCCAATGGTCTAAACAGGTTGTATCTTATTGGATTTTACTATGTACGATAGTATAAGAAAAAACCTTTTAAAGACAAGGAGATTATACAGAGACCATTGTTCATTTTCTGTTAGTCGATTCTAAATACTCTATAATGCTGTTATTCTCTTAAATGGATTTACATTGTTTTGATATACTTAATGCTACAGTATATGAAGTTGTACTCAAGGACTTCAGGGAGGGAGTCAATATGGTAACTATTTTTGGGTCAGGATTAGCTAGTGGTGAAACACTATTCTGCTTAAATGGTTATGTTTTGATCTGCCCTGTTTCGCTGTTATGCCCTCTTCTTTTCTCAATCTCCACTCCATTATTTACTTTTTTATTTTTACCCATTTAATTACAGGGAAAAATATAGCAGGATATAATATAGTAACCCACTTTGACTTTCTATTATCTCGATTTGAAGCCCTGTATTACTCTCACCATCTTGTTTTTGACTGAGGTTCCTATATTCTGTTTTGCTGGATAGTATCAGGTTCAAAAGTTTAGGCATCAGCTGAGAAGATAATGAGATTCATTATAACGCCCATTCTCGTTGACTTTTATCTACTTTTGAAGACCTACAATGTCTCCAATGTTTTGGTTTTGTCGGTTTTATTCTTTATGGTTTTGTTCAATTGTATTACAACTAATGATATAGGCAATTCTATTAGAAATAGCGGGAGGCATTAGGGTAACCATTGTTGATCACCTTGTATTATGTTTTTATATTATCTATTATGTCCACCCTTTTGACTTGACCGATTCTTTTCTGTTATGTCACATTTGGTTTTACTCTCTTCCAAAAAAGCAACAAGAACCGTGGGATCAATGAAACCCAAAATGTGTAATAGTCACTGTACAAAAGAGAGGAAAAGAAAGTGCTCTAAACTATATAACTGCATGTATATTTAAAAGTATAAGATAGAAAATGATATCACAGAGTTTTATTGGATCATTGAACAGAACTGTTTGCAGTATCATCGGTGGAATGTCCACTCTACAAGCTTTAATTTTGTGACTTGAACAATTATTTCTAAGATGGCAATATGTAATCCATTAACTAGTGATTTCCTACTGCGCATTTTTTTATTCTGTAAATCTGTATAACTTGTACCCCTTCACTGTTTTTTTTTTTTCTTTCTTTTCTTTTCTCCTTAAATAAAAATTAAAAAAAAAAAAAAAAAAAAAAAAAAAAATAAAATTAAATCTCCATAAATGAAACACAAAAACAAAAAGTGGCAGCTGAAATTAATAGACTCTGCACCAAATAAATACAATTGGCCAACAAATGCATGAAATATAGTCAGAATCTTTAGTTGGCATGTAAGTTTCAATTAAAACAGCAAATTAATTCTGTCTGATTCTACTAACAATGATCATTATCAAAGTCTCAAAAGACAAATGCTGGCAAAGTTGTGGGGAAAAAGAACCATAAAACACTGTTGATGGATATGTAAACCTTTGCTCCCAATTTGAAAATAAGCATGGAAATTTTTCTAAATGCTAAAAATTTTCCTTTTGACACATTATACCTCCCCCGAGTATCTTTCCAAAAAAGTTAAAGTCCTCTTATCCTACTGATACATGCATATTGATAGCAGCACAACTAACAATAGTTAAAACATGGGAACACTCTATATGCCCAATGACAGATCAACAAATAAAGCAATGTGTTATATATGCAAATGTGTTTTATATCTCAGCCAGGAAGAAGGATAAATTTGAGTCATTTGTAAAAAATGGGTGGATCTTAAAACCATAATGGCCAAGTGCAATAAGTTAGTCACAAAGGTTAAATAGTGTGGGGTTTTACTGAGAGACCAAATATAAACAATCTAAAGAGCAAAACGAAGAGCTATATTAAGAAAAAGGGAGGTGAACTCTCCAGAGATAGGAAAGCATGGTATGGGAAGGAGGAAAGCAGGCGGTGGGCTGAGAAAGCACTAAAGATCCAGTGGAACATGGACATGTCTCAAGCATGAGGCTGAATGTAAATACTGTGGAGAAAAAATGTTTATTATTAAAAAACACATGAAACACATTGAAGAATTAATAAATAAAAGATCAAGACAATACAGCTTTCAATTCAATCATGCTGATTTTGGTGAGACAAAGTGTTGTATATTAAAAATTCCATTGTCAAATGCACAACTGAAGTATTTGTCTTCATGACAGTCATTCCTCATGACCTGGTGTGCATCTCACTCAAAGCATTCCTAGTTCATATCTAAAAACAGACCTACTCCCCCGTCCAGGAAGTGGCATCCAAACCACCCCATGCAATTGAATGCCACAGACATGAGTGACACTCTACAGATCCTTCCCACACGTGTGATATGTGTCTCCTCCACACCAGACTGTCCTCACAAAAATTCACCATTATCCTCCATGAAATGAAGTCCTTTTCTGGTGGTGTGATTGGCACTGCTGGTTGCTAATGCAGAAAAAGGATAATCACTTTTGACATAAATGACTACTCCAACTGATTTTTCTCACCAACTGTTGTATCTACTCCCTCTGCTGCTATTGTCTTACTCCAGCCCTCCAAGTGGTTTCACCAGCATTTGTTTACTCACTCCATTATGACTCATTCTATACTCTGCACGCCTAACAGTGATTATCTTGCCATAGTACAATTAAACCTTTATTTTTACTTCTGGAGTTCTTCAAAACAGAGTTCTACTTACTCTCGGCAGATCCTGTTCTTTTAACTTTCCACAGACTGCCCTTTAGCTATACCACGCCACACACAGTAGTTGCCAGTGTTACTCATTGTGAGGACTGAGACTCTTCTAATTTCCTTCAGTGGTCTGTGCATGATGGAGTTTCTTTTGCCACTGTCTCAATTTGCAGGAAGCTTGTCCCAGGCTCTTTGCCTCACTCTTCTGTGTCTGACACTTGCAACTCTCAGAAGGTTCTGGAGATGTCCACTTCAAGTCACATCCTCAGGGTAAGCCCATTTTTTTCTCATTCCCTGAAAAGAAATTGCTACTCTCCACCATTTACTCTATGCCATCTCCACTTGCAGGCATTGTTCATTACAGTCATCTTATCATCCTGTAAAAACCAGTCAAGAGCTAGAGTCCTTACGGTGTAAAATTTATGTTAAAGTAAAAATTTAAAAGTCAGTTATCTTAATGAGTAGGAACTGGAGGGGAAAACAGAGGACATTTGAAAGGACATGACAATGTATGCAGTAGAACTCAGAGAAGCTAAATCCATGGCACAGAGGGTAGAATTCCCTGAGTACACGTGCTGGACAAGACAGAACAGAGTAAACACTGTCCTACCATTTACTAAGTTTTCATCATCAAGGGGAATTCAGTGACAGTGGGGTATACTGAAAAATAACAGGACTGAAAGATGCATCATGGGAGGAGTGGAAGTGCTGTTTTTGTAAGGAAAAGGCAATGAGCAGAAGATTTTCTGTGATGAAGAGTGTAGCTGTTACTCTGCTTCTGGCCACAGCATCCCCATCTTTGAAGACAGGTTTCTGAGAGAGATGAACTCTGATGATACAACTTCAAATTTATGGAGCAAGATTTAAATGGGGAGAAAATATTCACATTTGTTTCTATCTACTCAATTTCTTTTTGAAATCTGCTTGGATCACAAGAGGTGTTTAATGTGAGATATGTTTGTTTTAGCTTTAAGATGTTTTTGTATTTGTTTTGTGAATTTTAATTGCCTATAGTAATTTGGTTTGGTTTTAACTCAGCAAGATCCCTCCCACAAATAGAGGCAGATGGATGCTAACAGCCAGAAGCAATCCTTACCTGGGAAATTCCTAATTATGCTTTGTGTATTTGTTTTTTGAAAGAATGACTTGAATCCCATTTTTCTCCAAGTACCCAACATCACCTGTAATTGTCTCAAATTTCCTGACTTCACTCTGCACAACTGCAAGTGTTTGACTAGGAACTAATGAGTACCAATTCTCATTTTTCCCTTCTAGCAGAATTAGTGTTTCTATTTTAATACTTCAATCCTTTATCCATTTGATTTTAGTTTAGCTCATGGTGAGAGACATGGGTCTAGTTTTAATCTTTGTCATGTGGAAAGCACCATTTACTACCGATGTTATCTTTCATCCATTGAAGTGATTGACCCCTTTGTCAAACAGAAATCTGCTGAATATATTTGGAGTTGTTTCTGTATTTTCAAATCTGTCTCATTGATCCATGGGTCTGTGATCTTGTTTTGTTTTGTTTTGTTTTGTTTTTTTTGTCAGCAACATGCTATTTTTAACATGGTAGCTTTGTAGTATAATTTCAAATCATGAATTGCGATGTCTCTTTCCTTGCCTTTGTTGCCAACAACTGTTTTTGCTGTTATAGGTCTCGTCTAATTTCAAATAAATTTTAGGCTTTTTTTCTCTACTTCTATGAGGTGTGCCATTGATATTTTTATTGGTGATGCCTTAAATCTGTATAATAATTTTTGAAGTGTATCACTTTCACTCTGTTAGTTTTTCCTACCCAAGAAAAATGGAGAGATTTGCAATGTTTGGTATCTTCTTTGGTCTTCTTTTTGAAAATACTGTAGTTTTCAATGTAAAATTCATTTACTTTCTTCATTAGACTGACACCAAAGTGTCAATTTTTTTGATAGTATTGTGAAATTTCCTAATTTCTCTCTCAGTGTTTTCTTTTTGTATACAAATTGCCACTGATTTTTGAGTGCTGACTTTGTATCCACCTATGCTCCTGGACTTGGTTATTCAATCTAGAAGTCTTTTACTGTAGTTTTTGGAATCTTCTATATAGAATATCGTGTCATCCTCAAATAATGCTAATTTAACTTCTTTCATGTCCTTATTCCTTTTTTTTCCTTTCATTTGTCTAGCACTTTGGGTATTTTTTGTCTCTTTTGATTAGTTTTGTCTTGAAATCTTCTTTCTCTGCAAATAGAATAGCTACTCTTGCTTTTTTTCTAGCTTTCTGTCATACAGGGTACTGTTTTCCATTTTTAACTTTAGTCTTTGAATTTATTTTTTAGTTAAATGTGTTTCTTGTACACAGATATCATCGGAACTTATTTCTTGATTCATTCAGCCAATCTGTTTCTTTTGACTAGTGAACTGAGATCATTTACACTGATGGTTTACAAATGATATACATGGACTTATCCTTGTTACGTTACTTTCCTATTGGATTTTTCCCTCCCTTTTGCCTTCGCTGGTGGATTCATTTTCCTGGGGTCCATGGAGCTCTAGTCTACATTATTTTACTCTAGAATGTCCTTGAGAACATTTTATAGACTTGGTTTGGTGATCATGAATTTCATCAGGTGTTCTTTTTCGCAGAAGTACTTTATTTCTCCAGCAATTTTAAAAGATAGTTTTGCAGGTACAACAATGAGGTTTCTTTTAGTGTTTGAAACATTTCACTGTAAGTCCTCCTTAATTTGATGATTTGTGTTGAGAACTCTGTTGTGATTCTGATGGGCTTTCTTTTATAGGTGATTTATTTCTTTTCTTTAACAGCTTTTAATACTCTTATGTTAAAATTCTGGAACCTTGTCTTTTATAAGGCTTGGCATAGATTTTTATTGATCTTACTAATTGGAGTTCTACACCCTCACTTATCTGTATGTTAAATTCTTTTTTCTATAGTTGGAATCTTTTCTGTCATTACAAATGTGAACAGTTTTTCATGTTACTGTTTTTTCACTGACTGTGATAAGTGTTAAGTTCCTCTTTGTATTATCCATCAACCTTTGGATTCATTTCTTGTGGTCTCTTGATATTTTCAAGAAAACTTTCTCTGTAGTTCTATGAGAAATTATTTCTGATTTTATTTTTTCTAGATCTTCGTTCATCTGCTGTTACTTCTACTGAAACTCTAGAGAGCTCAAGGGATGGCTTTTGAATGACTCTGCCTCATTTTCATGTAGGTTTGTCTTCAGCAAGTTGTACGTCAGGAATTGCACCTTGCTCCCATGTCTTCTTAATATCTTTTTTAAAATTTCTGCACTGAGATTATAAATTGCTTATGATTCCAGCAGGCCAGAAATAGAATTATGGCCGGGTAATGGATAGTTCCAACAACTTTCGCCTTCAGTTCCACTGAAGTGTAGGCTGCTTTGGGTTTTTGACTGTCAGACTGGAACCAAGTTGTGCAGCCTGCAGCACTCTGGTTGTGTCCTTCCATCTGGAATTGGGCTCCCTGATCTTGGGTGTCTCCTCCTACAGCTACGCCTCTCCCAGACACTGGGAGTGCCTAAATAGAGTCAGTCTTCAGCTGCTCTGAATCCTGGGTTCAGCTGACCTTTTTCCAAAATCACAACAGCTAACCACTCTCCCCTGGGGGATGTCTGAACCAAAATAACTCACCAGCCATTGCATTTCACAGTCTGCACTTGTACATCCCACTGGTTTGTTTCTCTGTGGAGGTCTCTGGAGTCACCAGTAGCTACCGAGCTTCTGCAGGCTCAAGTCATCTATCTCATGACTCAAGTTGGCGCTCAAAGAGATAGCGCCACTTGCCATCTCTATTTTCTGCACTGAGGTCCGTCTCTTTCCTGTCCCCATGGACTGTAATTCTTGTGTCAAATCCTTGCTGGGTCCTGAGGACCGACTTCTCTGCTTTCCTCACTTTGCTGTATTCTAACATCTGGGCTCCAAATCTCAAAGAGAATAATTCTCGTTGCTTACCAATGCACTCTTTTCCCAGAAGTCTAAATTTTATGGTTATTAAAAATGTTTTTGATAGATTCCTAGAGCAAAAATGATAAAAGATATATGCATACACTGAATATTGTGTTCATTAAGGAAAATATTTCTCATGGATTTGCCTTTGATCCAAAGTGGAATTTATATGTAAAGGACACTTTAATATCATCAGAGGACTTAAGTCCCACATGGTAGGTGATACGTAGGCATATTCATGTGTCTGGTCACAGTGAAAGCTGTTAGCATCAGAAGTGGGAGCATTCCTGCAGAACAAGCAATGTGCTGCCAAATTTTATTGTTGACAATTTTAGTATTAAAATAATCTCAATTTAAGAATTCACTAAAAGATATATATTTTTTTGTCTTTTTGAAACTAGTTTTGAACTCACAATGATCCTCCTGCCTCAGCCTCTTGTGTGCTGGAATTATAGGCATATGCCACCACACCTGGGAGAAGAGTTCTTACAGTCCACTCAAAGTTTAGATTTACTCAAAGTTTAGTACTGAGAAAGCACATGTATTAAAATCAGCACAAAGAATAATTAGAAAAAGTAGAGTCTGGGCTGAGCCTTATGACCCTGATATATGGAAATAAATACTAATCCTGTGTCCAAAACCACATGAATTACTTGCATAGGGTTTGTATAATTTGGATGTCTTGTTTCTAGACTCAAGGTCTTCTTGGAGACAAAAGACAATATTTGAGAAGATAGCTATTTCAAGGAGAGAAGATAAAAGCCTTAAAAGGTACAAGTCATGAGGCCATTCTGATATAAATTCTCAAAAATCCTGAGAGTTTCCTACCATTCTAGAGAAATAAAAGCAACAGAGAAGTTAAATTTAGCCAAGGAGTTTAACTGACAAGTTCTGAATTCTTGGTCAAGAGACGAAGTCCTTTGCAATGTGAGATACAAGCTCTTCCTCTTTCATTAATCTTCCTTCTTTTATTTAATTTTAAAACCAATGTGTGTGTGTGTGTGTGTGTGTGTGTGTGTTTGTGTGTGTGTGTATATATATATATACATATAAATGGATTGTTTTAATATATACATGTTATAAAATGTTTAAATCAAATTGAACACATGACTCATCTCAAATCATCTTTTTTTCATTAAATTTTAAACTTATTTTGTCTGTGTTTTTCTTCCTTTTTCATTCCTCATCGCAGTTTTACTAATTATCATATATCTAATCCTATATTTATCAAAGATAAACATTCAATATTTCATAGGATGCAATCTTTACCCTCAAAACAATACCCAAATCTTTCGAAAAGCAGAAGACTATCATATAGCTATGAAGTCTGGTAAAAGCAAAATTGTAGATTGGCTTACACTGGCATCAATGAGTAGCAAAACCCCAATCTGAGAGATGACAAGACTGGAGTAGGGAACAGAATAAAGAAGTCATGATGATTATTCAGGATTAAAGAAGGAAAAAGTGAAACCAAAATTTCTCAGAAAACAGATTTCATGGAGACACAAGTGCAAGAACAAAAGAAGTTATATTAAAAATAATCACAGATAAAACGGTTAAAATTTACTGAACACTCATTTGTCTGTGAGGTGTTGGGTAATGTATATATATTGATCAGCTTTCTCAAAACAAGAGCCATTTATTGTTTCCTATTTTTAAACCGTTACACTATGATAATCTTTCCTGGTGTGACTAGTGAAAGCCTTTCACTGTGTGCATTTGACACACATAAATTGACATGGTCAGAATGGGCTCTTTCCTCTTCAACCAGACATGGTTACTGGTCACATTCTTGAATGTCTTGACAATATCAAATTCCTATGAAATATTTAAACGCGTTCTCTCAGTGTCTGCACTGTTTGGGGAGCTGTAAAGAGCACTGCTGCACAGGCAGAAATGCCTTGTGGAAATGTGATTTGGGAGGACAGGACACTCCTGCTGCTCAGGGTGCCATGATTGGTTTAGTACTTAGCTATCACTTCCTTGATATTTACTCCTTGCAATCAGTGAACAAGAATACTTTCATTTTTATTTGGCACTAGATCCTGCCAATGATGCAGCTGGCTTTGCCCACACCTCTCACTCTGAGAAGCAAGGAGATTAAAACATTTACTTCTCTCAAACATCCTATGAGACATACTAGACTTATGATTATTTTTTTTGAGAAGACTGTGGGATGCAAAGTGACAAAAACTAACACTATTGATGAGGGAAAAAATGATCTCAGGCCAGGGTATACTGTTCTAAAAAAGTACAGGATTCTAACACTGGGAAATTCTTATATATCCAGTGCTTCTAATGCAAAGAAGAGAACAAAAAAAAAAAAAGAAGTCTTTCAACAGAATTCAACCCTGGCAAAGATCTGAATGGTTCAGAGATACTGTTTCCACTTGTCTTACATCACGGCATGGGCAGGGTACCAAAGCTCAGTGAGACAGATATATGTGCTGTTTCACCAGACTAGTGACATACAGCTAGGGTGGAAGACACTCTCCAAGATATGATGGTGGCAGCCTGTCTGGTCTCCAGGGTCAGCAGTATGTCTGAGCCATGGCTGCATGCAGAGCCTTGGTGGAGTCTTCTTTGGTGTCTAATTTCCATGATGAGAGGAATGATGTCACATACTGATATAGTGTGGGTATCTGAGTAGTCAGGGCCTGTGACTGCTCCTGGTTTCTCCTACTTTACAAGCAGGGCTTTCCATACTCCAGAGTTATTCCTTCTTCCCTACCACCCTTCTGGTAACCCTCACACTTGCTCCCAGCAGTCCCAGTCTCTGTCTGTGACTTCCAACAGGAGCCCTCATTGAGAAGACCAAATGCAAACATGGCATTTTGACATTTTAAGACAAGAGAAAGCCCTAGAAGATTGAGGTGCTGCAGGTCAGACATGAAAGAAAATACGAGTTCCAGAAGTACTATAAAAATGGAGAATTAGGATGAGGTTAATTATTCATTTTAAAATTAAATATTAATTACTAGGATTAATAACAATCTTACCTTTATTTAAGGCATTTCCTACATTAAGTACTTCCAGAGCTCATTTGAATTTATAAGCTAGGGAAATATATAGAACATAAAATCATCAGTTAAAACATGCAATTTTTGAAATATATATGCCCTTAACCAGCAAGAAAGAAAGATTTTCAGAAATCTCTTATTATCATCCATCATAATTGGAGTTTCAGGGAGACACTGACAGTTTAGGTCGCTCAGTTCTCTCTGTGCATACATTTGCAGTGTACAGACCTTGAGCTCTTTATCCCAGATCCCTGGAAAACTTTGTTAAGTTTATTTTCTTCCTTTTGTTATTTAAATATGACTATATCTATATATAGAGATATATATTGAAAAGCAACGTGTGTGTGGAATATGCATATGAAAAAATATTTTAAATTAAGACACTTAATTTCCACTAAGTTTTGCACATATGAAGTCAAGTCATTTTTGCAGATAGCTTAATCGCTCTCAAGACCACGGACAAAAACTCCAAGAGACTTTGTTTGGTTTTGGAGGCTCGTAGTCCTGTTTCACACTCTATAGTAAGCAGGCCTTTAAGGGACTAAAATAACAACTGCAGAGAAACTCTACCAAAGTTCTGATCCTGAGACTGTATGAATCCAGGACATGTCACTCTAGCAAGATTCTTCTTGACCACAATCCTTAGTAATCTGATATCAAGAGTAAAGGAAAAGTATTGAAAGTGGCCTTGATGGAGAGAGGTAGAAGCAAATTTAGCGGCAGCCACACGGCTGTCATGAAAAAGATGACAGTGGAGCAAAATACAGGAAAAAACTTCTTTGGGCTCAGGGGAGGTTGTGAAGCTTGTGCTCCAGTTCAGTGGGAGGCCATAGTTCAGCAGCAGCCTGAGCAACAAAAGAGGTCTGTGCCTTGAGAGTCCAGAATTAGGTCATATCTCTGTCATTTTTCCATGTCTGGAACAAAAGTAAAAAAAAAATAATAACAAAACAAACAGACAAATAGAAAACCAAACACCTTCAACCTGAATGAAGAGAAGTGGAGAGGTTTATTTTGGCTCATTGTTTCAGTGGGTTGAGTCCATGGTAGACAGTCTCCAAAGCAAAAACATGACAGCCAGGATGGCAAAATAAATCTGTTCACCACATAGAAGTCAAAAAGCAAAGAGACAGAAGGGAAGAGTCATGGAAGAGAATACACTTTTCCATTTGTGTCCCTAGTGACTCCCAACTCCCATTATGAGATTTTTGGAGGGTATTTTAGATCTAAACCAAAACAGGTAGGGGGACCTCCAGAAATGCAAATCATTCACTTCCCCCAGATATTACCATTTATTACAATATATTGTACATTTGCATTTTAATAAGTGTTTTATATGCTTTCTCCTCTGGTCCCTATTAACAGTGCTTTTTAAGATCTTGTATTGAGAGCACATTAGAGCTCACAGTCTGAAAATAGCTCAGTCAAGGTCACGAGTCTAAAGCTAAAAGAAACTAACTTCTTATACTCCATTGGCTTGGACCAAGTCTGCTCTGCCTGGATTCAGTTTTTACCAGAATTTATAATCTAGTTGAGATGAATGGCAGAGGTAGCAACAAACCATATGGATTTCTAGTGTTGAAAGAAGATTGTATGGCAGAGGGCTTGAGTCACAACACCAAAAGCAAAGCAGTGCCCAGTAAAAGCTGACAGAAACTGAGGTACCACATCACATTGCTATATGGTGTGTTTTGGGTTTGATTTTACTGTGTTAACAGTGTTGTCCTCAGTGTGGTGATGAGAGAGATGACAGGACATCTAAAAGGAGGGGCCTGGGTAGAATCTGTTATGTCATCAGGGCTGTTGATCTTGGAAGGAATTAAGGTAGCTGTTCTGGCTCCCCTGAGTGCTTGAGAAAGCAAGCATTATAAGAACAAGCCTGACTTCTGATTTCAGACTGTACGGTGCAATCTGTTCTCACCACGTGATCCCGCCATTTGCCAAGGGAGTGCCTGACAAAGATGGTGTTATTTGGACTTTTGGCTTCCAAAACTGAGATAAATAAAACTTTTTTATTTATAAAGTTATGCAGCCTCAAACACTTTTATAGTAACAGAAAGCAAAGGAATACCCCATGAACATAGCATGGTTTGACATCAGGTATTTTAATCTCACAGACTTTCATTCATTGCTAAACCTTTGCTGAGTAACTTAACTTTATAGTTTATGTTGTCTTATATGTAAAAGGGAATAGTTTCATGCACTGAATACATTGTGTGTAACATCCTCTGGATTTTAAGCCCTTATAACGTTAATATTATTAATGTAGCACACTTGTGAAATTGCCATCATGAGTTACTAATTGTAGTTGAAAATCACACAGTTGAACCCTCATCCACATGTTTTCATCTTGCTCATTCCAAACACAAGAGACTGTTAAGGAAGCCTGGGACCCATTCTGGAGATGTTGATTTAAGTGGACCGAAACAAATGGAGGGAGCCTCAAGAGTTACGGGAGTTGGGGTGATCTCATTGTATAGCAGTGTCTGCCAGGTATCCACCCACGTGTCTGCCTCTTTTCAGCCAGCACCACGGCTTTACCTTTTGCATCCGTTGAATGCAGGCATCAGTTTTGGCCTCATACTTCTAATTTCTCTCTCTCCATAAATCCAAGGCTTTCTGTCCTTCCTTTATTCTCTCTTCTCTTTTCTTTCCTGCTGGAACAGGAACTTGGGGCCTCAGGCATGTTAGGATGCTAGGCAAGTACTCTTTTGCCAGTGCTATATCACTGAGTCACACTCTAACCTTTTTCTCTCTGTTCTCTTGGCAGCCTCTGAAGTTTCCCACAGAATGTGACTCTCCCAATGTGGACATGGTGGTGGTGAGAGTTCTTCACTCCTGCCCTGTCTGCTCTCAGCAGCTCGCTGGATACCAGGCAGAAGCTGATCATCAGTCTAGGATCCTATTCCTAAAGGCAGAAGCATCTCTTAGTTCTTACTGAAGTCCAAGCCCTGAACTAGGACAGTGGCAGCAGAGGCTGTTTAAATGCGTCATGATTAGGAAATGAAACTGGAAAACATTTAATTGATTTGAGGGTGAACATTTAAAATACCAAAAGCATAATATTTCATGGAAAACAATGGCGACTGAGTGCATGGCAGGTTACTTGCAACTCTCTCTACCCTGCTTGTTGCCTTATCTGGATTCAGCTTTCTTTGAAGGAGGTGCTTTGGGGTACACACCAGTGAGGTATTAGCTTTACTCTCTTATATCCAGGCAATTCTCTGACTCTGGCAGGCTTCAATATTATAAGATTAAATATTTCTTTAAAGAGAAAGGTAATTTAGTACAATGAGTGCTCAAGGAAACTATCACTGTCAGAGAGACAGCCCGGTCTTCCTTCTGAGAGTGAAATGTGCACTGAGGAGGTTGGTAGCATGTTATGATCCAGATATTGTATGCATGACCTTCAGCAGAACACTGAAAACAGAAACAAAAACAAAATATCACTGTTATCGGAAGCAGTATGAATTCTCCTTTCAGATATAATCAGCTATTTAGACTTGAAAAAGTATGACTCTCCCAAGGGTAAATTCTACCTGAAATGTCCTGGAATTTGTTGTTCTGGATATCGGCACATAGTTTTAAAATATAACCATCCTAGAAAGGCAGGGAACAATAGTGTAAGGGAGAGAGAGCTTGCAGATCATTTTATTGGAGTTAGAGGACTTGTTCTCTGCCATCTATTTAATATAATTTTAACAGACCCAAAGCTTTATCAAGGAGCAGGAACTGGGATGGATTTGCATTCATCTCTTTTCTTATCCTCAGTTGTGCTGAGATGAGGGTCTGCAGTAGGAGAGGTGATTGCTGTGTTTCCCCATCATAAACAGTGTATCCTTAGAAGCTATTCAAACACAGAGTCTGGAGAGCGACCTTAAGGGAAATAAGGAAAAGTCAGTCTAACATCCACTGCAATGCCTCGTTCATTACCTTTAGCCCTTCTGTTTATTTTTCCTCCTCTTCAGATTTTTTTGTATGTCATTGTAGCAATTCTTTAGGAAATTTTATGAATTTTGCTTACAATCTGTTCAGTGAAAGGCCACTTGTGTAAATTACAAACAAAACCACATTTCTTTGCAGATTATCAAACTCCTCAAGGGAGAGGAAACCTGAATTGGTCTATGCAGCAAGACTGACCTTCGCCCACCAAAGAGCACGGTGAAGTATAGTGCAGAGGGTCCAGGGCAGGTATGGTCGTGTCTGATAGTCCAGAGCACTGTCCTTCTCTGGCCCAAACTAATGTAACTCTCAATCAGTATAAATGACAAGTGTGGAAAGAATGCTTATACAACATGGTTGAGGAATACACACTCCATAAACAGGGTCTCCACAAAACACAACAGGGAATGCACTGCTATGCTGATGTTTTCTAGATCACATAGACACTAACTAGCAGTTAAGCAAGAACCATTATTTTTGTGCTTGTGGAAATGAGTTAAAACGTAGAGAGAACTGAGACAGAAAAGGCTACAAACCATTCTTACAATTGTAGAGAACCAAAGGGAGTCGGTGGAGCTGGAGTAAAAGCTAGAAGATGTGTAGAGAAGGCTGCTTTCTAGAGCAGACAGCCGTAAAGCAGCACCTACTCTGAAGGCCAGCCACACACGTACCAGTTGCTGCAGGTCTTAGTTACTTTTATCATTGCTCGGACAAAATACCCAACAGCTAATATTAAGTGGAGAAAGGTTTATTTAACTCACAGTTTGCAGTGGTTTCAGTCTGTTACCAGCTGACTCCAAGGCAGAGTGGCTTTACAGAGGACAGCAATTCATGGAGGGCAGAAGACAGCAAACTAAGGCTGAAACAAGGCTCTTTCTGTCCTTTGTGTTGTATCAAGCCTATTGGGATTAATCGGGTGCCAATCCAGTCAGATCCAGCAATCACACACCTTTGATCCCAGCATTCTTAATCCCAGCATTTCACTATAAGTCAATCACACACTCTAGATTCAGCCTGTGGGAAAGTTCTATGACCATATGAGGCTGGGGGAGGGGGGCATCTATACATAAACTATCACACGTCACAAGACTGCAAACAATGTTGTGACTAGGAATGTCCTCAAGGGTTCACCTAGCTGCACCCCCGTAAAGAAGCACTAGGAATTATAGACAGTAAGGCTTAGTGCCATAAGTTGTGTGTCATTTTTGGTGTGCCCAGTATTGCTTTTCTTCAAAGAAATAACTCAATTTACATGAGTCTCAACTTTATCATTTTCAATACATTAACAGTAGTACCTAAAGGGTTACTATGAAGAGTAAACATTTCATGTAAATATGTCTACCAACAAGTCAACCTATAGTAAATATTGAAAACCAAGCAGTTTTCACAACTTCTTAGAGATAAATTGACATATTCATCTTATTTTATTATATTTTAAAGTGATATGTTAGCAAAACATAAAAAGCTATTTGAGCCAAAACTTTAATTGATTTGCTACAAATTATATAGTCCAGTAGAAAAGGAGCTAGAATTCACATCAGTTGCTATTTGCTCAGTTTCTTTCTTTCTTTCTTTTGGTACTGGGGATTGAACTCACTACCTTGCACTTGCCAGTCAGGTGTTTATGCCATTGAGCTAAATCTCTGGCCCTCAGTATTTGTTTTGGCACCTCACAGAACAATGATTTGTGGATATTTGATGACATGATAAAGCTCCCATGTTTAGTGACCTATGGGTCTTCCTCTTTCCAGTCTATCTAGTCAGCAAATTTATGAATATGTAATGTTTGACAATATGCTGAAAATCAATAAAAAGACAAATGGTCTAATTAGGCATATAGAAGAATATCAGCATCAAAAAGAAATATATTCTCATTATATTACAACCCAAATGCTGCTACAACAAAATACTATAGGTAGCTCACTGATAAATGGGCCCCCAAAATCAATTTATCCCTGCCTAGGTATTTTTGTGATTGTTCATCTGATTTTCCCATTTATGTAGATGAAGAAATGCCAGGGAATTTATGTAGACCTTGCTGGCAGCTGCCTACAGTGGGATACAGCATCAACCTTCTGACAACAGGAATTCCTTATCTAAACATGGAAGGTATAATTTTTCCCACTGCCCTCTGTTCAAGACAGTCTATGAACAGTGACACATGCAAATGAGGATGTTGAATATTCAAAAAAATACAGTGAAATAAAGAATGTTTCTACATAGTACATCAACATCTGTTTAAATGCTGTTTTGTTTTATTGGCAAAGATGTGCTACAATTTCCTAGATGCTTTTAGAGTAACGACCTTGTTATAGTCTCTAAGGAGGTCTTACCCAACTCATCTTACTATTGTGATTTTTAATACTCAGGATTCAGTATTTCTGTGTTATGTACTTGGGTTAAAGGAGACATGAAGTAAATGCTACTCTTTCTTCTTCTTTAAACGCCTTTCTCTCTATCTTCTAGGGTTTGCAAAAGAACACCTCTCAGTTTTAGTACACTCTTCAATGTAGGGTCCTATGTGGAAATCACTTGGAACAAATTATCACTCTGGTTCAAAAAAGACATGACTCATAGTGACTACAACATCTTTCCAGATGGAATACTGCCCTCAAAATTGTGGTCAGGATTTTGGGCAGGATCTTGACTGTATTTTTAGTGGGATAAAAACTTAATAAAATATCATGAGTTTAGCCCCTTGGTCATCAAAACATATTCAACACATGGAACCACAAATGGTGGAAATTTCTTAACCTAATATTTCCCAAATTCCCTGCATATTGGAGTCCCATGGGGAGTTTTAAAAATACTTGCACCTAGATTTTATCTTTACAGTCTGTAATATAATTTCCAAGCATCAGTAGTTTTAAAAACTTTAGGATGAGATATAGGAATAGAAAAGATAGACTGATCAAACTGCCTCAATAAAGAAATTTACCAAAATCAGGCCTTTCATCTGCCCTTGCAGAAATATTACTTAATCTAAAACGTAGTTTCACACATAGATGAATGTTTTAGGGGAGAGATTGATTACCCTTCAAGAACATCAAGTTTCTTAACAATAGAGACATACACAGGCTGTCTCAGAAGGCAGATCTGAGTCCATAGTCACCTAAAATATTTCTTTTCACACTCTGCCTGGGTCTTTCAACCAGTGAGTATTCTTTTGGATGCAGACAGTGGTGCTGACACAAAGATTATAAAATGGTATAAGGATATGCACACACATGATTCATATAAAGGAAGTCTCAATAGGGAGAGAGACAGAAAGCAAATAAATACCTCATTTCACCCAAGGCTGAGCTGCAGCTGTCAAGCTGAGAGTAGATGGGCTTTGTTCATGTCCAGTCTTATTCATTAGAGGAAGTTCGAATATCTGAAACCGGGAAGGCAGAGACAGCATTTGAGCGATCCTCCTGTTGCCTGTGGAATTCAGTAGGGCATAGAAAGCTTGCCTTGGAGAGACTCATGCCTCTGCCCAGGACAAATTTAAACGCTGTATTCATTGCCTGTGGTTCATCCCTAAGGACAATAAGACATAATTGTGCAATGGCTATGTACTAAAGAGAAATGAAGCATTTTAGCTTCTGCCTAAGCTGAGTGTAGACAAGAGCAGGAAGTGTTTTGTGGGGGAGCTAGGCACACAGGTAAGACTGGATAGTCATTTCGGAAAGCTCATTATTTAGAATTTCTCTCTATAGAATGTCAGCTTTTTGGTAATTCAGGTCTGAGGAAAACTGACATTTCTAAAGATTTCTAAAGAATAAAATGAGGATCTCTTAAGAGAAAAGCAGTGTAATCTCACTTTCCCTGCAGGGTTTTGAGTCTTTACAGTATTTGCCTTACCTTCTTTAGCTCTTCCACCCACAGGGATCTTGAGAACACCTTTCTGTCTCAGAAGGGATAACAGTTATTGAAGCTATGAAATCACAAAGAAAATACGTTGCTTTCCTAGGACCGAATACTTCGTTCTGTATCTTTGGGTTTCTGAGGGCATTGGTTTAACATGGGTTCTCTGGGAATCGATGGAGATGGGGAGTCTGGGGTGGGGGGAGGGAACATATATCATTGGTTCTACTTGAACTGTCATGCATTATTTTGGGAAAGAAGGAGAGAAAACAAGAAGACAGTGAAAGGAGGGAGCAGAGGAAAAGTAAAGTGGGCAAAAAGCCAGCTTGGGCTGCGAGGAGCTTGAGCGGTCCACACTCATAAATAGGAAATCTGAAAACCCAAGCAAAGTTTTAGGCAATTATTCACTGAAAGGCAATGGGTTACACTGCTCTCGAGCTCTCCTATGATAGTTCTTCAGGGAAAACAGTTGCAATTATGTTATGATTAGAAAGTATGCAATTATTAGAAACAGTTGCAATTCTGTTTAGATCTGAAATGGCCCTCAAAGCCTCAACTGTTTGGAAGGTGACTGGATTACAGGTGCTTAACACTGACTTCCTGTTACCAGAGAATGTCAGCTTGGAAGAGAGGTTATCAATTATCTAATTGAGGGGTGTGACCTGGGAAGTTAAGCACCTCCTTTCTCCCCCTATGTTTTGACCACCATCACATAAGCAGCTTTCTTCTTCTGAGTCCTTGCACCATTGGAACCAATGACCATAATCTGTAAACATGAACCAGAATAAATCTGTCTTTCTTTAATATGTGAGTATTGACTATCATGCCTCAGTGAGGAGAAACTAAGATAGTACACATAGTTAAAACGGGCCCATAGAGTGTAAATTCTTAGATTTGTAAGATTTTATTTTGAATTACAGTTCTATCAGAAATGTAAACTATGGAAACCTATTTATTAGAAAACATACAAGTTCAGAGACCAAGTGCTTTAATGCTGTTAGTAACTATCACATGCATTTATTTTGTTGTTTAAAAAAAAATAAATGTAAGCAGATAATTATCTCTAAGGAGGTTTGAAACAAAAAAAAAAAAAAAAGAAAATATTTTTTAGCTCCCAAGAGAAGCTATGTATCTATAAATGAACACATGGGAGATATATATTTTCCTCTAAACACATCTGTTTTATGCAAAGGAAGTTAGTAGCATAGTTATACTTTCATAAACTAAATGTAAACTGCAACATTTTATGGTTAAAATGGCAAAAAGTAAATGGCTTAAATCACTGCACAGATGGGGATAAACTGTGGATTTTTAAAAGCTTATTCCACCCCAAGTCCAGAGCATTTATGAGTTTCATTCAGTAAGATTACAATTACGAGTGGCAGAGTTAAATTTGAGACACATATTTTGTATTCCGTAAAAAATCTTGACGTCATAAAGGAGAATACAATTATATCACCCAAAATTTCTCTATTCATTGACCTAAAGTCATTATTATTGTTCTCAACAAAGTGATCCTCTATATCATACATATATGTACTCATAAAAGCATGTACACAAACGAACACATGACGATACAAGTATGTGAAGCAGTGATTCCATTTCATTTCAGATAAGGCAATTCTAAGGCTCTTTATCTTTCATGTCCTAAGAACCAGAGATAAAACCATTAGACATTGCTTCTAAATGGTCAGTAACTTCATATAATATTTTGATAGGACTTTTGAAGATAGTAACATTTGGTGAACTGATTTTTTAAAAAAAACTTACAGTAGTAATTTAGACTTGCATGGGTTACCTATTTTGAAATACAGGTATCTGTAGAGTTGGTGTGAAGGAGTATGTGATCAGTAGACCAGAAAGAGTAAAAAGGCTGTCCTCTTCCTTTGTCTTCCTATGTGAAATTTGTTTTGAGAATTGGCCTGAGTAGAAAGTGTTTGCCCAAAAGTGGTGTGCGAGTCTTCCCTTGCTACTACCTGTCAGAAAAACTTGCAGGGAAGGAATGGTCAGATGAAGCTAAAGTTGTAAGAAGCATACATAACTTTCCTTAAAATTCACACAAAATTCAAGAAAACTCAACTAAACATAATAACAGTTAATACAAGAGAGGAAAAGATCGTTTTGGGGCTCAGTTGTGTGTGTGTGTGTGTGTGTGTGTGTGTGTGTGTGTGTGTGTGTGTGTGATAGCCTTCCAAAAGATTAGGTGATTTTCATGAGACATTGGTCAGTTTTTCCCAAGATGGTATACAAGAGCAAAGCTGGTCTGTGTGCAAATACTGCCAGGTTTTCTTCCCACATGATCTCTCCCTGTCACACTCTTGTTTTGGTGTCATCTGTCATACTGTGACATGATTAAAATATCCCCACTTAAGTAGGCACCATATGCTTTAACCTCCAGAGCTGTGAGCTAAAGAAATCCATTCTCTTCATGAAATACCTAGCTACCAGTGTCTTGTATAGTACCAAAGGGCAAACTCAAGTGCATGGCTAAAGTGAAGTAAATGTGAAACTAAAGAAGTGGCTTGGAATGAAACAGAGCAAAAGTGCGTAAGTAGAATTTCTTGTTGTGACTTTCTTAGGGAAGATGCACTAGTTTTTAACTATGCCTCAGTTTACAGATAATGCTGATGTGTAAATTACTCTGATGTGTGAATACAAGCATTCTCAATAAGATAAAATCATCTGACCTTTTTAGATACATTCATTCTGCTCTGTCTATAGTTCCAGGATCCCCTTAAAATACCATAGTCTAAGAATGCCTTATATAAAATGCTGTAACATTTGCATATAACCTACCAATATCTTCTTATGTACTTCCATGATTATTTTTGACACCTAATATCATATAAATGCTATGTCAATAATTGGTACGCTGTACTGTTTAGTGAACGATAACAAGGAAAAGGTCTACACACGTTCAGTACAAATACAAGTGTTTTCAAATATGTTTGCGCTCAGGTTAGTTGAAGCCAAGGTGTGGAAACTGCAGATACGGAGGACGACTGCATATGTTTTCTGATAGTAGATTTAAGTGGTCCGGTTTAGGAGGTTGCCTTTGACTACAAGAGTAGTTAATCTGCTCCCCAGAGTGGCTAAACCATGTAATTCATTCTGAAAATTCTATGTTAGCAAGATACACATCTATGAGAGTGTGGGAAATATTCTTAATAGATTTTCTAATCCCTGGTAATCTCTTTCTTTTTTCCAAAACTCATTAGACAAAATTGTCTCCTAAATAATCATTCTTCTAAACTTAAAATAGATACTTGAACAATATGTTCTACAAGTGTAGTGTTAGGTCTATATCCTTATTTGCTCTTGCAAATGTAGAGTCCTTTCAACTGTAAGCCTCTGTATTTGTTGTGCTATTTGTTATTTGTGATCATAAGGAGTTTCCAGGAGAAATAAAATATGATTATGCCAGTGTGTATCGTTCTCAAGTCACATTTTACTTTTCACTGTTTTGTCCTGGTACTGCAAGAAATCAGTCATAGTATCTTTCAAATAAAGAGAAATTCAAATATTGAAGGTTTATGCCTTGATTGGAAGGACTATTTCTTTTCTGATCTTGTAAATCTTACCTACATATCTGGAAATCTAATTTACCACATGCAATTATTTCCATGTTGATTTTTATTTGTTCCTCCAAAGATCCGTGTTAAAAGCTTTTCTCCTGCCCTGCACATAGCTCTTGAAATCCTCAGTGATGTGAGTGCTCATGTCAGCCCTGCTTCTTGTTCTGGTTTGTGAGGACTCAGTGGCCTTGTGGCTTCTCTGGTTGCCTTCTCCACACACAGTATAAAAATTTCCGGAGTTCATACTGCTTTCTAAAATTTCAACATAAAAATTTCCAGAGTTCATACTGCTTTCTAAAATTTCAACAGAATAGCCTTCAAGTACAAGGGAAAATGTCCTGCTAAGTTTAATATTATTCAGCAAAACTATAATATAATGACTGCCTTTTCACCAAGTAAAGGACGATGAAATATTTCCTTACTTTAATGATACTAGAGAGATAATTTGATTTTTTTTATGTTGGCTATGTTTAATTGATGATTGTCAGCTAATTATTATATTAGAGTTCTTTGCTCATATAAATGTAATTTTAATTAATAAATTAAAGGAGGCCAAAATTTTCTCTAATATTATCTGTATATTATCTGTATATTATCATTCTCTAATATTATCTGTATATTATCTGTATATTATCATTTGCTCATGATTATCTATTCTATAGCTCTTGAAATAATCCTCAGCCACATTTTATGCCATGACCTTGATGTTACAACTCAGCGTATTTATTTCTAAATTATGCAGACTGGTGACTTTAAAAAACTAGAAAGTAAGTGCCACTTAATGCAGAAAAAGGAAGTAGATATCAAAAAGGGAGATTTCAAAAATTTCTTTTACTTTTACCCAGGAGGCAATAGGAAATGACTCATACTAAGATGAAAATTCAAACAAAATAAAGTTTCAAGAAATGAATATTTATTTCTGGAAATTTTGGGGAACATAATTTCAAAAGCAGTTAGCAGCAAATGTGAGTTTTCAAAATAACTAGGCATAAATCTATGTCAATTGGAAAAATCACTTTAAATATTTTGCAGTGGGTATTTCTTAAGTCATTGATTATAATGTGAGGGGCTGTTATCAGATGACAACATATACTCAGAGCCTCACATTTCGTTAAAATACATGCATGCCTGGGAGTCAGAGTTAGCAGCAGTCATTTCTTGTGTCTCACGACCTCACACCAACTGTACATGAAGAGGTGGTGCCAGGTGACCTGGCACATGCCTGTAATCGCAGCCCTGTGGGAGCTCAAGGCAGGAGGATGGCAAGTTAGCACTCAGCTTGGAGAATGTTAGCGAAATGAAGGAATCCTGTCTCAGTTTTTTAAAAGGAGCAGGGCTGGGGATATAGCTCAGTGCATGGGCAATGGTTTTAACCTCAGTAACACACACAGGCGCGCACACACATGCGCGCACACACACACGATTTCACTTTTTGAATGAGACCATGCGTTTCTCTGGAGCCTTATTTTATTTAACATGAGGCCCTTCGGTTCCATCCTGATTCTTGCTGCTGACAGGAAGTGGTCCTTTGTGTGTGTGTGTGGTGGAAAAGTACTGTATCTGGTGGAGGTGCGTTGTTTCTGTGTCTTGCCTACCGTAAATGATGAACATGGCAGTGCAGATATTTTTTTCACAACACTGACTTCATTTCTCTTAGATATGCACACAAGAGTCAGATTGTTGAATCCTATAGTAGTTCTGTTTTTAATTCATGAGGAACCTTCCTACTATTATCCATTAAGGCTGTACTAATTCACAGTCCTTGAAGGGTTTCCTTTTCTCCAAAGCTTGGTAGGACTTGATATCATCTGGCCTTTCTGTAATTCATTCTAATGGAGTGAAATGATAGCTTGTGGTTCTGATTCACCTTTCTATGATGATTAATGATGCTGAGTATTTTTTTTTTTACTTAACAGCTATTGTATTTTATTGAGTTTTGTGTTCCTTGTATTCTGTATATTAATTGATTTTTCAGATGTGGAGGATGCAAATATTCACTCCCATTTTAGGGTATTTCTTAAATGACTATTTCCTTTGATGTACAAGGGTTTTTTGTTGTTGTTGTTGTTGTTGTTGTTGTTCTGCATAATACAATCTATTTTTGCTTTTGTTTCCTGTGATTTTTGGAATGTTTCCCAAAAAATGCTTGTCCATTCCAATGTCATGAAGCATTTCGTCTATGCTTGCGTCTAATACTTTCATACTTCCAAGGCTTACATTTACTAAGTCTTAACGATATTTAAAGCAGTACAGGACCTAGGTCACTTTCTTCATTGTGGAGACAAAATGTCTAACATGTCTAAACTAAAGGAGGAGAGGTTTATTTGGGCTCATAGTTTTTAAGTTTTCAAGCATTTGGAAAAAGTATCAAGTAATGTGATGGCTGAATTTAGTGGAAAAAGGTATATTTAGCTTAATAAGAACAGGTAGCCTGTCTATCAGTCGTGTCTGTGTTACTTTTCTTTTCCATCATTAATGAGTGCAGCCTCCTTTTGCTCCACCAGACTTCTCTATGTGCTTTCTGTCATTCTGAAAGGTGTCCAGTGGTACCTCACCGTTGTCTAAATTTGCCAGTCACTAATTGTATATGATGTGGAATATTTTTTATATCCCTATTGGCATTTAGATTCTTTCATGAGGTATATGTTCAGATCTTTCACCCCATTTTTAGTCTTGGTATTCTTTTTCATATTGATGAGCTCCCAGTGTTATTTATTTATACACTTTAGACAAAAGTTAGTTATCATATATATTTTTGTGAATAAATTTGTCTCCCATTATGTTGTTTGTATTTTCCTTACTTTAATACTTAAAGGCAGAAGACTTCTGTTTTAATCAAATCAAATTTGTTAACTACTTCTTTCTTCGGTCATCCCTTGCATGTTGGGCGTGAAAAGTCATCCATGAGTCCAAGTTCATATCGATATTTTAAATGTTGTCTTTTAGGATTTTTATAGTTTTAAATTTAACATTTAGGCTTATGTGAGATTTTGAGGTACTGATACCCAGTCCTTTTATTGCTTTTTGTTGACAAGATGATCTTTTCCCCATATACTTTTCTTTCGTCAAAGGCCATTTGACCACATCTGTGTCTTTTCTGTTTCAGCCATTCAGTTCCCTTAGTCTACTTGTTCTCTCTCCAATAGCACAATGTCTTTATTTTCAGAGCTTTACAGTAAGTAGAAAGTAGTCTAGTAGTTTTTAGTCTTCAATTTTTACTTTCATTGTTAATACTATGTTGATGATTTCGGTGGCTTTTTTTTTCATAAACTTTAATATTATTTTGTCCATTTCAGGAAAAGAAATTTCAAGGATTTCATTTCATTTGGAACTATGATGAACTTGTTGATTAATTTGAAAAGAACTGACATTTTGAAAATGAGTCTTCTTATCTACCATGGTCATGAAACCTCTACCCACTTTTTAAAATCTTTCTTTATTTTCTCTGTAGAGTTTTGTACTCCTTAAAATGATCACATATGTATAAATTGTTAGACTTATCCTTTAATATTTCATCTTTGACAGTTCTATTACAAATGATATTACTTTAAAAAATTGTAAATTCCAGTTGCTTCTTCCTGAGTATAGAAAGTTAACTCTGCACACCACAAGTTTGCTGTAGTTTTCTGAGTTTTTCAATATTCCAACAGCATTGCTGTTTTTAAAGCTTTCAAATTGCCTACAAATCCAATTATTTCTTCTGCAGTCTATGATTTACTCTTTTGTAATTAGTGTAATTTTTCCTTTTCCTTTCTTTTTTCTCTCATCTTTCTTTCTTTTTTTTTCTTAGTTTCTTTCTTTTTTATTTTTTATTATTTTGCTCCTTCGGCCAGACACCAGTACAGTTTTGAAATGGAGTGGCAAGACGGTACATCATATTTTGATGTAAGTTGGACAATTTCTAGTTTGTATTCACTATTTAATTAGCTGTATGTTTTGAATTAATATTCTTTACCTTAAAATTAAATTGACAAACACTATATAAGTTCAAATTCTACAATATGATAATAAACATATCTCACGTAATAATCACCACAATGCAATTAAAGTATGCATCACCACATATGATACATGTTAGATTTCCAGAACTTATTCACCTTATAATTAAAGGTTCTTGCAAGTGTTTTGACCCACATCTCCTTATCTGTTCCACTCACTAATCTCAGGCAGTACTGTTCTACTTTATCTCTATGAGTTCAACTTTCTTTTAACCACATATTTGTGAGGTTATACAGTAGTTGTCTTTCTGAATCTGGCTCATTTTGTATACAAAATTGGGTATCATAAATGGTATTATTCAACTTAAAGAACTTCCCATTTTGCGGAGGGGATTTATCACGAGTGGAAGATGAATTTTGTTTCTCTTTCTATATTATTAGTGAGGTCATGTAATGCTTCTTTAACTTGTTAATATTATACATTGAATTAATTTATATTTCAATTTTAATTACCCTTGTATAACTGCATTAAATCCCATTAATGGTCATGTATAGTATTTGCTATATATTGTTGGATTCTATTTGCCAATATTGATTTGAAGATTTAAGTATCTATGTTCATATGAGATACTGGTCTATAATTTCATTTTCATGTAGTCTTTATGTTTGGCTTTGTAATGAGGATAATGCTGGTCTTACACAATGCCTCAAGAATTATTATTCTCTTTTCTAATTTTTGGAAGAGTTTAAAACAGATTAGAGTTAATTCTTTAAAAATTTAATTAAAGTCAGCATTGAAAGTATCTGGATTGGGTCTTGCATTTCAGGAGATATTTTGTTTGCTGTTTCAATAGCTTTCCTAGTTATTAGTCTGCTAAAATCTTCTGTTTCATCTTGAGTCAGGTTAGCCAATTTATTTGTATTAAGGAATGGTCTAATTCATCTAGGCTAAATGACTTGTTGCTGTTCATAGTTTTCTCCTGAATCCTTTTTTTATTTTTGTAAAGTTAGTAACTGTGTACTCATTTTCATTTCTGATGAGATATTGGTGCTTTTGCTCTATTTTGTCAGCTTAGCAAAAGATTTGTTGTTTCTTCTCCTTTTCCTCCTCCTCCCCCTCTTCTTCCCCCTCCTCCTCCTCCTCTTGTTCTTCCACATCTTCTCCATTTGTACCAGGGATCAAAATCATGATCTCATGCTTGCCAGGCAGGGGCTTAAGTCACTGAGCTAAACCCCTGGCAAGTTTCTTTTCTTTTGAATAACAAAACCTTGTTAATTTTTTCTATTGTTTTTCTATTATCCATTTCACTGATTTTAGTCCCAAGTTTTTATTATTTCAGTTTTTCTACCAGCTGTGGACTTTGTTTACTGTTTTTCGAATTACTCAGTGTGTGAAATTAGGTTATTAAAATCAAGTGCTTTAAGTAACCATTTTAGCTATAAATTTCCCAATGAGCCTGTCTTTATCGCATCTCAAATTTTGGAATGTCAAGATTTTATTTTTATTTTTCCAAAGTATTTTTAATTTTCTTTTACATTTTTAATTCACTTGTTGCTTATAAAAGTTGTTTGACTTTTGCATATTATGTTTTCATTCTGTTACTGATTTATAAATTAATTCTATTATTGTTGGTAAGGTTATTTTCACAATTTCAGTTCTTTTTCAATTGCTTGGGATGGATTCATTTCCTAATGTATAGCCTATCCTAGAAAAAGTTCTACATACAATTTAGAGGAATGTGCAGTTGGCTTTACTGAATGGATTATTCTCTATATATTTCTTCAGTAACTAATATTTTAAAAATATGTTATACTGTCATTGATATTTCTCTATTGATCCTCTGTCTACATGTTTTTGATATATTAGTTAATTATTTTGGATATGAAACATGAGTGAATGTTTTATTTCTGTTAGATTTTTTTTTACTATAATGGAAAAGATTTCATTTTTGAATGATATAAGTCTCTTTCTTTTGTTTTAATGTTGTTTCTGTTTTTTATTTTGCATGTTTCATGATTTTCTTTTTTTCTACTCATATTTACTATAGAAATCATAGTTTTGAGTTCTGTTCTTTATTTATTTTACAAGTAAAGAGGGTATCCTGAATATTTGAAAGATACTTAGAACATTCCCTTGATTTCCATGTTCAAGTTACAATATGAACTTCAAAATAAAAAATAGTCCTTATTTTTATTTCCTTCTTTGTGTAAAACTTTCTACAATATTCTTCTCTTTTTATCCCTCAAACTTTCCAAGTGCAGTCAGATGAAGGCAAGATTCCCCTCAGTGTCAAGTTCAACAGTCACACATGAGTGGAAATTCTGAACTTACAGGTATCTTTCTTGTCATTGAGCAAGGCTGAGAACAATCTTTTTCAGCTAGTCCTCATGCTCTTAAATGTTATCAATCATTGGATTTTTCTTATCTCCAGACACTAAGAACCTGGCAAATAAACTTGTATATCCAGTAACAGCCATGTGCTAGATCATATATAGTGCACCAAACCACAATCTTGTGCTTTTGGCTCTTGTGCTATGTTCTCATTATAAAGTAGTTTCTTGCCCAAAATAGTTGCTGTTCATGAGAAAATGCTCCACTAGCATTTGGCTTCAGGGGCACAGGAACTGTAACAAGGGCACAGTATATATACAATCATGCCAAGGAAGGAGGGAGCAGAACAGTTCTGAGAACAAAAAGAAATTCAATAACTCTGGATAGATAATGTGAGAGGGAGGCCAAAGAGATCAGACTGAACAAAATGAGGAAGTGAAGACATGCCTCCTGCCATGCTCCAGACTTTCTGAAGAAGACAGTACGCAGTCACTGAAGGTGTATCTTTAGAGCATAAAAAAGTGCAGGAACTACATTAGGATTTTGGAGTCATCTATCTTATACGACAATGTTTAAGCTGGAGTTAATATCAGAAGAAATAGAGACAGGAAGTTAGGTGACTAATTGTCTTGGTTACTTTTATATCATTGCTGAGACAAAATATCTGACACCAAAAATGAAAGAAGGAAAGGGTTTTTTAGCTTATAGTTTTTGGAGGTTTCAGAGCATAATCAACTGGTTCCAGGCCAGAGTAGCATGGCTGATGGGCAGTCTTTCAGGGCAGATTCCAAAAGCAGCAAGAACAAAAAGGATAATAGGGCAAGAAGGAACAGTGTATTTCCTTCCTTCCCATACATTGTATGCCCACTACCCACCCCTGGCAGGCTGCAGAGCTCACACCACCAATCACCACTAGACAATGAATCAATCACAAAAGCTAGATTCATCTGCCTCCATGACTGCATAAGGCTTTAGGAGGCCATCCAAACACAAACCATAACATTCCACTTCTAGCCCCCTAAAGACTCATTCACAATTTTATGCAAAAGATATCTAGTCTCTCTCTAAGAGTTGCCAAAGTCCTGTTTCAGCATTGCTGAAAAGTCCAAGTGCCAAGTCTCCTCCAAGATGTAAGGCAAACTCTTAGCTGTAACCTCATGTACAAATGAAAACAAAGTTGAACACTTCCAACATTCAATGGCACAGCATAAACTTTATCATTCCAAAGGGTATCAACATAAAGATACAAATGAATGGGACAAAAAGGATCCCAGAATCCAGGAAGACAATCGTTAAGTCCTGGAGGTCCAAGCTCAGCATTGAAACAGGAGTTCCAAAAGGCTTGAGTGACTCCACCTCCACAGCACTCCAGTGGTTATAGTTCCCATGGCTTTTATCCTGGGCTGGCTTTACTCCTTCCATACAGGTTTCCTTGGGTGATCAAGGCTACTGGCTTTTCCAAACTTCTGGGTACTCACAGCTTCAAAACATTGCCCCCATGGGGCACACAGCCTGGCCTGCAAGGCCTTTTGAAATCAGGATTGAAGCCTTTTTAACCTTAGAACATGTGCCTTGTGTATGGAATGCACCTAAAATTAGCACTACATGGATGATGCCAAGTTCTGCTCCCAGTTGGAGCAGTAGCCAAGCTTTCCTCTCTTTTGGTTGTAGGGGTCAAGTACCTGGATCTCTGAATACTATTAATCTGATTTTAAGGAATGGATTATTTATGCTGCTGCCCTTCTGGAACATGATGCTCTGCAGCTTTCTCCTCAAAGCAAAGTATTTCAATTTTCAAGTTTTGAGGCTGCACAGAAGGGTGGATACCTGCTGCTTTCTGTGATGCCCCCAGGCCAGCATTTCTATTTTTCTGTTCCTTATCAGAAATTGAGATCTCAGCTCCATCTACAGTTCACAGCTTTACTGGAACTTTCTTTCTGGCTATACTCACAATATTTTAAATCATCCTGCTGGACCTTTTTGCTCTTGATTATCAACATAAATCTAACTAAAAGCCCCCAATAATAGCTACTGCCTCAATATTTAACTGCCTTAAAGTTTCTTCTGCCAGATCAGTTAGTCCATCACTTTTAATCTCATTCTGTGGCAAAATATCTGGACATGAGCAAAATGCAGGCAAATTTCTTTCCAAGCCATAACACACAACATCTGGAGTCCAACAACCAATGCACTCCTTCCTTCTAGCAGAAATCTGAGCCTGGTCTTTACTGGCAGGATTTCTATCTACATTCTGGTCTTCTGAGTTCTGACCAGAATCTCCCATACAGGACAGCCTGAAGTTCCAGTTCTACTCTCTCAGGTGACATCTCTGAACCTTTCCAAACTCTTCCCACAAGCCATTCCCACAACTCATTCACAAGCTCTTGAACCTCATGGTCAGGTATAGTCACAACAGCCACCTCACTTCTCTGGTACCAAATTCTGTCTTGGTTACTTTTCTCTCATTGCTGAGACAAGATAACTGATGTCCAAAATGAAGGCAGGAAAGGTTTATTTAGCTTGCACTTTTTTGAAGTTTCATCTGAAAACATCATCAGCTGGTTCCAAAGCAGGGTGGAGTAGCTGAGGGGTAGCCATTAGGGCAGCTGTGGCAGGTTCCAAAATCAGCAAGAGCAAAAAGGGCAAAGGCATAAAAGGGAAACGCATGCTTCCTTCCCTCCTTTATATTGTATGCCAGCTACCCAACCCTGGGCAAGTGCCACACTCACACTGCCAACTAAACCTAGCTCTACACAATGAACTAATCAGCTGCCTCCATGACTGCACTAGGCTTTGCAGGGACATTTAAACAAAAGCCACAACACTACAATTATGTCCAAATCAAGAGATGATGTGAATTCCATTGCATTCTGACTATAGGATGAGAAGTTATTGCATATCATGGAAAATGAAGGGAATGGGGGCACTAAGGCATGGGTTGCAATTTACCCCATATCTGTATCTTGGGGAAAATAGGTCAGGTTCAAATCTACCCTTAGTGACTCAAATCAGGGTGACAACTAGTAAACTTGGTGCCTCTACGAAGTGCTAATTGTGGCCACCTGCTGAATCTTACAGCAAGTTTTTTTGACTTTGATCATTTAGCTTTCTAATATTATTCAAAATTTTTAGATAATTTTCCCACCTACTATATATATATATATATATATATATATATATATATATATGGCACATTTGTGAGATACAAAAATTAAGATAAAACATGTGTTGAGCTGAGAGGGATAAAAGAGGAATTCATAGCTACATGTATTCATATGAATGTGCATATAAATGATATACATGAGACATGTATATCAAATGTAATAAAAATGTCTGGAATTACGATGCCTCCAGCTTTGCTTTTGTTTCTTCAGGCTGGTTTTACTAATCTGGCTCTCTTCCAGCTCCATTTGAATTTTCACATTGTCTTTTCCAGTTCAGTAAAAGATGCTATTGATATTTTGGTTGGGATTGTATTAAATCTTTATATCAATTTTGGAAGTACGGATATTGTGTTTATATTGTTTGTGCCTAACCAGGAACAGGGAATATCTTTTCATTTTCTGATGTCCTGTTCCATTTCTTTTTTCTACACAGTGTAAATTTCCATTGTAGAGGTCTTTCACTTTCTTAGGTTAATTACTAAGTACTTAATTTTTCTTGGTGCTACTGTGAGTGGTATTTTTCATAATTTCTTTCTCAATGTCCTCAGAAATGCAACTTTGTATGTTGATTTTTTATATGCTACATTAATGCATTTATTAATTCTAGGAGTCCTTTGATGGAATTTTTCTGGATCATGCCATCTTTTTTTTTTTTTATTTAAGAGGAAAAAGAGAAAAACACAAAACAAAACAAAGCAGTGTAAGGTTACATATAATACAGAACTACAAAAAAAAAAGCATAACAGTAAGAAATCACCTGTTAATAGATTACATATTATCATCTTGGAAATAGTTGCTCAAATCACAGTATCAAAGAATACAAAGTAGACATTCAAACAGAGAGACTACAAACAGCTGTGTTCAATGATCCAAAAACATTAATATAGTCAGCTATTCAACATCCCTATACACACTTGCTGTTATATCCGTTAGAGCTCTTTTTTTTCCCTTCCTCTCTTTTTACAACAAAATTTACACATTTTAGATTTTATTACTCCTTATTTCTTATTACTTTTTTTGGGGGGGGGAGAATAAAGTCAAATATGGCAGAACAAAGCTGTCAGTGAAAACCAAGGATAGACTTAGCACATGATGTAGAACAGAGTATACGGTTATTAACAATAGTTATCAACATTGTCTCCTGTTTCCTTAAAAAGATTTGTCTATCTCATTAGATATTATAAAGTTGGACAAAACAGTAGAGAACAAGACCAATAAAACTTAGACATTGTAAACATTACAGGACTTCCAAAGGAGACAATAGTCAAACCAGAATGGGCATCTCAGTGAATCTTACTGCCTTCAAAGTAGTTGCCTATACCCTCAGACCTGATACTATCCCACAGAATGGAACAGAGTCTAATCAGTCAAAACAAGATCGTGGGAGCATTACAGGACTTCAAAACAAGTTAATAGGAAATCGCAAAGAGTTACTATTATATATCCTAATTTTTTAAATTTTTCCCTTAATTAAAATAAACATAAGAAATAACTAAATAATTTTTTTAAAGAATAATAGTTACCATAGTGTTTGTCTTTTTCCTTGAGATATTTGGATAAAACTTCATATACTATAGCTTCAAATATTTCCATATCAAGAAGCCCGGAATAAAGCCTTTCTAATTAATAAGTGAAAATTTTATAAGGCTTCAAGGCAACATAATGGGGAATCATGATTGCCACATATTTTCATATATTTGAATCATTACTTACATTAGGGAAACTATTCGGTATTCATACATGCGAGATTGATTTATTTCACTTATGAGTATGGTCTCAAGCTGCACCCATTTATTGATAAATATCTCAATGTGATCCTTCTTTATAGCTGAATAATATTCCATTGTATAGAAATACCACAACTTTTTTATCCATTCCTCAGTTGATGGACACTTGGGTTGTTTCCAAGATCTGGCGATTACAAATTGTGCTGCTATAAACATAGGTGCACATAAATCACTGTGGTATGATGCTTTCAGTTCTTCTGGGAATATGCCTAGAAGTGGAATAGCTGGAATAAATGGGATTTCCAATCCCAACTTTTTGAGAAACCTCCAGACAGACCTCCACAAAGGCTGTACCAGTCTACACTCCCACCAACAGTGCAGGAGAGTTCCTTTTTCCCCACATCCTCTCCAGCATTTGTTGTTGTTGGTTTTCTTGATCCTGGCCATTCTTTCAGGAGTGAGATGGAATCTCAGTGTGGTTTTAATTTGCATTTCTCTGATGACCAATGATGATGAGCATGTTTTCATATATTTATTTGCCATTTGCATTTCTTCATCTGAGAATTGCGTATTCATCTCAGATGCCCATTTTTGGATTGGATCTTTGAATTTTGGAGGTCTGAGTTTTTTTAATTCTTTATATGTTTTAGACAAGAGTCCCTTGTCTGAGAGAGAGTTCACTAAAATCTTTTCCCAGTTTGTGGGTTTTCTTTTCACTATGCTGGAGATTTCTTTTGACATGCAGAAACTTTTTAATAAGATGTGGTCCCAGTTATTGATTCTGGGAAGTGTTTCCCGTGCGGTTTGAGTCCTGTTCATGAATTCTCTACCTACTCCTATGTCTCCAAGGTTTCTACCCACTTTGTCTTCCAATAGATTTAGTGTTTCTGTTTTAATATTCAGATCTTTGACCCATTTAGATTTTAATTTAGTACATGGTGATAGACATGGGTCTAGCTTTAGTTTTCGGCAAATGGAGAGCCAGTTTTTCCAGCACCATTTATTAAAGAGACTGTCGTTCTTCCAGTGAACCTGCTTGGCTCCTTTATCAAAGATAAGGTGGTTGAGTGTGTTTGTAGTTGTGGTTGTATCTTCTAATCTATTCCATTGATCTTCATCTCTGTTTTGATTCCAATACCATGTTGATTTTACTACTGTTGCTTTGTAGTATAATTTCAAGTCAGGGATTGTGATGCCTCCTGCTTTGCCTTTGCTGCTTAGAATTGCCTTTGCGATTCTAGGTCTCTTCTGGTTCCAGATGAAATTTAGGAGTGATTTCTCTAGATCTATAAGGTATGTTGATGGTATTTCTATTGGGATTGCATTGAATCTGTATAAGAGTTTTGGGAGAATGGCCATCTTCACAATGTTTGTTCTTCCTATCCATGAGCAAGGGATGTCTTTCCATTTTCTGAGATCATCTTCAATTTCCTTTTTCAGTGTATTATAGTTTTCACTGTATAAGTCTTTCACTTCTTTCGTAAGAGTAATTCCTAAATATTTCATTTTTTTGCTTGCTAATGTGAATAGTCCAGTTTCTCTTATTTCCCTCTCTGTGATTTTGTTGTTTGAGTATAGGAATGCTATTGATTTCTGAGTATTGATTTTGTATCCAGCCACATTACTGAATTTATTTATTGTATCTAAGAGTCTTTCAATGGAGCTTAGGGGGTCTTCTATGTAGAGTATCATGTCGTCTGCAAACAACGACATCTTAACTTCTTCTTTTCCTATCTTTACCCCTTTTATTTCTCTTTCTTGCCTAATTGCTCTGGCTAGTACTTCCAGTACTATATTAAATAGGAGTGGTGATAAAGGACATCCTTGTCTTGTGCCTGATTTTAAAGTAAAGGCTTTCAATTTTTGGCCATTTAGAATGATGCTGTCTGTTGGTTTGTCATAAATGGCCTTTATTATATTGAGGTAAAGACCATCTATTCCAATTTTCTGTAGAGTTTTTATCATGAATAAATGTTGGACCTTATCGAAGGCTTTTTCTGCATCTATAGAAATGATCATGTGATTCTTATTTTTGGCTTTATTGATATGGTGGTTTACATTTATTGATTTGCGTATGTTGAACCATCCTTGCATTCCTGGGATGAATCCCACTTGGTCATGGTGTATAATCTTCTTGATGATTTGCTGGATCCTATTTGCCAATATTTTATTGAGGATTTTTGCATCTGTGTTCATTAGGGAGATCGGTCTATAGTTCTCTTTTTTAGTTGGGTCTTTCTCAGGTTTTGGTACTAGAGTAATATTTGCTTCCAGGAACGACTTAGGAAGGATTGCTTCCCTTTCAATTTCATTGAACAGTTTGAGGAGTGTCGGCATTAGGTCTTCTTTGTATTTCTTGTAGAATTCTGCAGTGAATCCATCTGGGCCTGGGCTCTTCTTGGTGGGTAAGGACTTAATTACATTTTCAATTTCAGTAACAGAGATTGGGTTATTCAACAGTTTTACATCCTCTTGATCTAGCTTTGGCACTTCATATGCTTCTAAGAATCTGTCTATTTCTTCTGTGTTATCAAACTTTTGAGAGTAGAGGTTTTCGAAGTAGGTGTTGATGATCTTCTGTATTTCTATTGGGTCTGTAGTGATTTCTCCTTTTTCATTTCTTATTGCATGAATTTGAGCTTTTTCTTCCCTTTTTTTAATAAGGTTGGCTAGGGGCTTATCGATTTTATTTATTCTTTCAAAGAACGAACTCTTTGATTTGTTGATTCTTTGGATTGTTTTCTTAGTCTCTATTGCATTGATTTCTGCTCTGATTTTTATAATTTCCTCTCTTCTTTTGGCTTTGGGCTTGACTTGCTCTTCTTTTTCTAGCTGTTTGAGGTGTAGCATCAAGTTATTTATTTGTATTCGTTCTGTTTTCCTGATGTGGGAACTCAGTGCAATAAATTTTCCTCTCAGGACGGCTTTCATTGCATCCCACAGGTTCCGGTAAGTTGTATCTGTATTTTCATTTTCTTTTAGGTATTGTTTGATTTCTTCTTTAATTTCCTCTGTGACCCACTGATTACTCAAGAGTGTGTTATTCAGTTTCCATGTGTTTGTGGGATTTTTGCAGTATCTTTTATCATGAATTTCTAATTTCAGAGCGCTATGATCCGATAACATGCAAGGGATGATTTCAGCTCTTTTGCACTTGTTTAAATATGTTCTGTGAGCTAATATATGGTCTATTTTAGAAAATGATCCATGTACTGCTGAGAAGAATGTGTATTCTGATGTTGTTGGGTGGAACATCCTGTATATGTCTATCAAACCCATTTGTTCACAGGTATGATTCAGTTCTGTTATTTCTTTGCTCATTTTCTGTCTGGTTGATCTGTCCCTTGGTGTCAATGGCGTATTAAGGTCTCCTGTTACAATTGTGTTACTGATAATTTGAGTTTTCATTTCTGTTAATAATTGTTTTATATAACTTGGTGCTCTGGATTTTGGTGCGTATATATTTAAGATAGTTGTCTCTTCCTCTTGGAGTTTTCCCCTTACAAGTATGTAGTGACCTTCTTTGTCCTTTATGGTCATTGTTGGTTTAAAGTTCACGTTGTCTGCAAACAGAATGGCTACTCCTGCCTTTTTCTGGATTCCTGCTGCATGAAGAATTGTTTTCCATCCTTTGACTTTCAGTCTGTGAGTATCCTTCTGGGTTAGATGGGTTTCCTGTAAACAGCATATGGTTGGATTTTGTTTCTTGATCCATTCTGCTAGTCTGTTTCTTTTGATTGGTGCATTGAGACCATTTACATTAATGGTTATTACTGTTAAATGCTGGTTAATTGTAGGAATGTTATCTCTCTGCTGTTGCATCTTTATCTTTCTGTTCTGTTTAATTATTTGCTTTGCTTAGTGGTTTTTTCCTTTGTGTATCTAAACTGTCTTTCAATATTTTTTGCAGGGTCGGTTTGGTGTTCATGAAGTTCTTCAGCTGTTCTTTGTCATGGAAGTATCGTATTGCACCATCTATTTTGAATGATAGTTTTGCAGGATATATCAGTCTTGGTTGGAAATCATTTTGCGTTAGGATCTGGAATATTTCACTCCATGCTCTTCTTGACTGTATCGTTTGTGCTGAGAAGTCTGCTGTGATTCTGATAGGTTTTCCTTTATAAGTGATCTGTCTTTTCTCTCTGACAGCTTTTAGTAATCTATTCTTGTGTTGGATTTCTGGGATGGTGATTATTATATGTCTGGGTGTAGTTTTATTTTGGTTATGAGTGTTTGGAGTTCTATATGCTTCACTGATCTTGATGTCAGTTTCTGATCTCATGCTTGGGAAATTTTCAGCTATTACTTCTCTAAATATCCTCTTGACATCCTTTATGTTGTCTCCCTCTCTTTCATTAATCCCTATCATTCTTATGTTATTCTTCTTTGCATCGTCTTGCAGTTGTTGAATTGTTGTTTCCTGATTCCTTGTTATTTTCAAGAGATCTTTCCTTTCCTGTTCACTAGCTGCAATCATGTCTTCAAGGTCTGAAATTCTATCTTCACTTTCATTAAGGCGGTTTTTACAACTTTCAGTGGAGTTTTTTATTTCCTGTATATCTCTGTGCATCTGCATTATGTATTCTGTTTGTTTCTTATATTGCTCGTGTAGGGATTCTATCTTTTTGTTTAGTTCCTCCAATTTTTTATCTGTGTTTTCTTTAGATATATTTAGAATCTCTTTCATTTCTTTTATCATTTCTTCTTTTATCTGGGAGATTATTTCGAGTTTGAATTTCTTTAAAGCTTCCTGGAGTTGTTTGTCAACTTCAGTAGCTATTATGTCCGATATATGAGGTGGATGGGATATATTTTCTTCTATATACATTGCTCCTAGGGTTTCCTGAGATGGGCTGGAGGTTTGAGGTTGTAATTTGGTCTTTCGTTTTGTCATTTTGTATATTTCTGTGTTTCAAGTGTTATTTGAAAGCTTCCTCAGGATCTGTTGAAAATCCCCTTCTATGCTTGGAGCTACTGAGCCTCTGACACCGCACTACCCCAAGCCATTGGGCCTGCAGAACCAGTGTCCCTCCTCTGCCTGCTCAGAACTCCGCAGTTCCAGACAAGCTGGGCCTCAGGGACACTGTGCGCCCACCTGCCCCTTGGAAGATCCACAGCTCTTCAATTGCAGCCGGGTTAGGGTGCTCTCCACAGGCCACAGTGCCTCAGGAGCCTGTGATCCCTCCTTGCTTGCAGAGATATCCACAGTCCTCTAGGCAAAGGAAGGGACTTCTGCAGGCACTCCAGATCCGCCCAGCTCCTCCTCTGCAGGCAGATGGCTAGGCGCGGCTGGGCTCGGGGGTTAGTGTAGGCCCGCCCATCCGTCAGGAGCTCAGCAGACTTCCAAGTGTAGCCGGGGGGGATGGGGAGGCAGCTGTAGTGGCCTCTAACCCACTGTTCCACTTCTCTGCACCCAGAAGCCTGGGGGGTCCGGAACAGTCTGAGATTTGGGCAGACTGTGCTGGGCACTCACCACAGGCTGAGGTGCCTCAGGAAGCTGCGATGCCTCTCTGCTTGCAGAAGTATTCAGTCCTTCAGACAAAGGAATGGGCTTCTGCAGGGACTCCGGATCCGCCCAGCTCCTCCTCTGCAGGAGATGGCTAGGTGCGGCTGGGCTCGGGGGTTAGTGTAGGCCCGCCCATCCATCAGGAGCTCAGCAGACTTCCAAGTGTAGCCGGGGGGATGGGGAGGCAGCTGTAGTGGCCTCTAACCCACTGTTCCACTTCTCTGCACCCAGAAGACTGGGGGGTCCGGAACAGTCTGAGATTTGGGCAGACTGTGCTGGGCACTCACCACAGGCTGAGGTGCCTCAGGAAGCTGCGATGCCTCCCTGCTTGTAGAAGTATTCAGTCCTTCAGACAAAGGAACGGGCTTCTGCAGGGACTCCGGATCCGCCCAGCTCCTCCTCTGCCGATCATGCCATCTTTAAGAAATGACAATTTTGAATTATTTCCTATGCATATCATTTGTACTTCTTTTTTTTTTTTTTGCCTAATTGCTCTTGCTAATGTTTCAAGTACAATGTTGAAAAGAGTGGTGATATTGGACATCACTTACTGTTTCCTGATTTTCATGAGAAAATTTTCAGTTTTTTCCTAGTTAATATGATGTTTGCAATAGATTTGTCATAAATGTGAGTTACTGCATTATTTACGGCTATAAAATATTCTTGATTAAGTTTTAGTAATTCTTATGTATCTAGGAGTCTATATATTTTTCTGACTTTTCCAATTTATTGATGCATATGTTTGCAAAGTAGTTGTTCATAGTCTTTTATTTTGACAGTATCTGTTGTGATTGTACAATTTTTCATTTCTAATTCTACAGACTTGGTACTTTTTAGTTACATTGGCTAAAAGTTTGACTATTTTTTTATTCTTTCAAAGACACTGTCTGATTTATTGATTCTTTTTATTGTTTTTTGGCCTCAATATCATAAATTTCTGTTCTGATCTTTATATTTTTTTTTCTTTATACTACTTTGGATGGTTTTGTTTCTCTAGGACTTTGAGGTATAACATTAGGTTATTTACTTGGGCTTACTCTTTTTGTGATGTGGGTATCTACAGCTCTAAACATTTCTTTCAGGACTGCTTTTATCGTGTTTCTTGTATTCTGGTATGTTGTACTGACATTATAGTTTAGTTCTAGAAAGTAATTCACTGATTTTCTCTAAACACTTTCAAAATTCTGTTTTTGTGTTGGGCTACCAGGATTTTCCTTATAGTGGATCATGGAGACATGCTTTTCTGATCTTGGCTATTTGGGTTCTATGTATGCCACTGATTTTTGTGTAAAATTCTTTTGTTTGGAAAGTTTTTGTTATTATTTCTGTCAGTGGGATTTTTATGTTGTTTGTGATGTCCTTTGAACTTTCCCTGATTCCAATTAGATGAGACTCATCTAGGAGGTGTTCCACCCATTTTTCACATTCTCTTACTGTTTTTAGGGCATCTCTCTAATTTGTTATAAAAAAATACATCTTTCTTTTAGTTTTTATACTCTGACTTCATACTGGTCATTTCCATGGCCAATGCTTTCAGTGGAATTGATACAAATTTATCTTGGAGACTTTCTATGCAGTCTAGTCCTTTTCTTTGCTCCTCATTCATATTAAGCATTTTGGGGGGGGGGCTCTATTGCCCTTTTATTTGACTCTTCTCTCATTTTGTTTATTTGGTCCAATATCTTTATTACTTACATCTTATGTGAGTTCACCAAGTGCCTTATTGATGTGTTTTGTTATTCCCTCCATTAATTTTGTTATCTCCCCCAAATAATTTGTGTGTGTGGTTTTAGTTTCCTCTTTTTTGAAGCTCCATCAATCAATCAGCTTTGTAGGATTTGGTAGGTTTTGGACACATTTTGTTGACTTGTGACCTCAGTTTGTATTTTCTGTATTTTGTGTGTGAGTGAGTGTGTGCCTATCTTAGTTACTTTCAACTTGTTGCTGAGATACAATACCTGATACCCAAAGCTGGGAAAGGAAATATTTATTTCTTACAGTTTTTGGAGGTTTCAGTCCATACTCAGTTGGCTCAAAGGCAGTGTGGCATGGCAGGACCACAGTTTATGATGGCTGCAAACAGCAAGCAGAAACTGGCAAGAGAGACATACCTTCTTCCTGCCATTACATTGTATGCTGGCTCCACCCCTGTGTGGGTGCAGAACTGACACCATCAATCCAAGCACTGGATAATGAGCCAATCACAAATGCGTAATGTAAATGAATGAGGCCTGGGAGCCACTGACAGTGCCTGTTCGTGTGTGTATGTGGGATATATATGTGTGTGTGTGCGTGTATGTGTGCATGTGCGTGTGTACATGCATGTATTTGATGAGCAGTAGAATGCTTTCTTTCTGGTATAGAAACAACTTAAATTCTTGTCTGCTTTTCAGCAATATTTTCTCAGCTTGGCTAAATCCTGGTTTTGTCCTAGGATCCAAGCCCCACGTTTTATTTGAGATGGGGAAATGAAGCACATTTGACTCAGTACCCAGTTCTCTGATTGGGCTGCAATACTGATTATATCTTCAAGGCAATCCAGATATTAACAAACAGAATAAAACAACAGATAGCAACAACTATGTCACCTTTGGTAGAGTAATAAAATCACTAACAACAGTAGAGTCAAATACACGATAGATATTGATAAAACCAAAGAACCAACAATATACCACTCAAAATCTTAGAAAAGAGATCTATGATTGCAGTATAAACAGTAAAACAAACTGGATAGCTCCTTGATGGAATGACTTACTTCCACTAACAAAACAATGTTCAACAGTAATAGCACACAGTTAACTAGTTACCTGTAGGTTCATACAGCTTTATGTTTGTACTAGTAAGGATAGATGATGTGGAGAATGAGAACATGAAGAAAACAAAGGTTGAAACATTAAGTGGAAAATGATGAAAAAGAAATAATAAAAGTGAATTTAAAAAAGAAAAAAGCATACTAAGGAATAAATAGAAACCCAAAAAAATTACATGAAAAAGGAGTAATAAGAAAAAATAGTAAACTTGAAAAAAAAAAAAAAGAAGAAGAAGAAGGCCCATTTTATAGGCTGTGAGCTTTTAAGGTGATCCCTGCTCAAGAGATCCACAGGCTATAAAACCCAACCATGGCAACTGTCCAAGACAAGCCGCACCCAGACTCACGTTTGTACACAAGAAATGATCACAGCACCAGGCTCTGCTGGATGCAGGCATTGGTCAGAGGGCTCAAGCAGACCCGAACTTGATGCCACCATCTGCAGATCCAGCTGCCTCTGAAAGCACACTTGCTGAACCCCTCTGGGCTTCCTTCTTGCACGCAGACCCCTTCTCAGGTCAGATCTGAGAATCTTTGTCCAGCCCTTATGCTGTCTGCTTCTGTCTCCCATTGCTGTCTCTCACTCAGTCTCTCACTCAGTCTCTGGGTTAGGGCTGTCACTTCTGCCCTGGAGGGCAGCTGCAGCATAGGCACTCTTTGTCTCAGTCCCACACGAGCCACCCAATGGTACCTGATGAAATACTCTCTGGCAACGTAGAAGGCACTGTACTGGATTTGTTCTCCAACTCTATGCTGCCACGAAGAAGGCACACTCAGGCCAAATCCTCTCTGTTTCTGCAATTCATAAGTGCCATGGGCTTCTCTTAGTGCTTGTGCTCATGTCTCAACCATTATTTCTCCCTCAGTCGGCTGACTCTGCCACTCCTACCTTTCTGGGTTTACTCCCAGTTGGTCAGGTTGCTCATCTCGCCTCTGGCATGTGTTGTGGTGGAATCACGGTGCAGAACTGACAGCCTGAGGAGACAGTGGCTCCTCCCTGTGCTCCAGCAACTGCTCCTCTGTTGTTGTGTTTTTGTTTGTTAGGTTGTTTGTTTTTTCCTATAGCCCTGCTATTAATTTCACTACAAAATCTCTTAGGATAGCAATACGTCAATGACATCTACAAACAAAGAAAAAACTCCTGAGTCCTTTAGCTAGCCTAAAAATGAGCAAACTCTAACTCTGATTCAGAGCTGTCATGTGGGTTTCTTCCTGGGTCACCAAAAGATAATTTCATTTATTTTGAATACCTGATTCCTAGACTCCTGTTCTCCTTTCTATTAACTCTATTCTCTTATGTGAGTGGAGCACATAATCCCATAGCTCCTTAATAAAAATGGAGCATAGAAAATATATTTTGGAGATAATATATCATATAAAAATCCTTATTATACCTTGCCACTTGATTGATAATTTGGCTTGCAGCAGAATTCTAGCTCAAATTTTATTTTTCCCTTAAACTTTAACATTTGGATCCTTTTGTTGACCTTAAAGAAGTCTATCATGGTTTATCTCTGTGGCCCCCAGGCCTCATGAGTTTGAATTGTGCATTAGTGATGGTTCATTGTCTAGTGCTTGGATTGATGGTGTCAGTGCTACACCCACATAGGGGTGGAGCCAGGATGTGATGTAATGGCAGGAAGAAGGTGTGTCTTGCTCTTTGCTGGCTCCTGCTTGCTGTTGGTAGCCTCCATGAACTGCAGCCTAGCCAGGCCCACCACTTAGAGCCAACTAAGTGTGGACTGAAACCTCCAAAAACTGTAAGAAATAAACCTTTCCTTTCCCAACTTTGGGCTTCAGGTATTTTGTCTCAGCAATGAGTAAAAAGTAACTAAGACAGAATTTGGTACCAAGAGTGGGGTTGTTTGCTGTGACTATACCTGACCATGTTTTTCGAGAGAAATGACTTGTGGGCAGAGTTTGGAAAGGTTTGGACATGTCACCTGGATGCATAGAGCTGGAGCAGCTTTGGCTGTTCTGTAGGAGGAGATTCTGGTCAGAGCTCAGGAAACCAGAAGGCTGATAGAAAGCCTCATGGTAAAGACCAGGCTTGGGAGGTTTCTGCTGGGATGAAGGACTGCATTGGTTTTTGGACTCCCCATGATTTGTGTTATAGGTTGGCAGAAAGTTTGTCTGCATTTTGCTCATGCTCAGAGACTTTACCTGAGACTGAGACAAAGGGCAATGGACTGATTAATCTTGAAAAAGAAATTAAAAAGCAATCGAATGTTGAGGCTGTGGCATGGCTATTGTTGGGGGCTTTCAGCCAGCTTTATGTTTCAAATCAAGAGCAAAGAGCCCAGCAGGATAATTTACAATGTTGTGACTTTGGTCAAAAGGAAAATTCCAGGAAGGCTGTGGATTGTAAAGACAGAGTTGAGATTTTGATTGTTGATGGGAAACAGAGAGATAAGAAAGATGGCCCTGGGGCATCCCAAGAGGCGGGTGTCAGTGTTACACCCACATAGGGGTGGAGCCACGATGTGATGTAATGGCAGGAAGTAGGAGTGTCTTGCTCTTTGCTGGTTCCTGCTTGCTGTTGGTAGCCTCCATGAACTGCAGCCCAGCCATGCCCGCCTGCCTTGGAGCCAACTGAGTGTGGACTAAAACCTCAAAAACTGTAAGTAATAAACCTTTCCTTTCCCAACTTGGGCTTCAGGTATTTTGTCTCAGTGATGAGGAAAAAGTAACTAAGACAAAGTCTAAAGCCATTCTGACTCTAGGTTCTCTTTAAAGTATGACCACCATGTGGCTTGTTTTGTTTTGTTTGTTGTCTTTGCAGGCTTCCACTCAAGGTTCTTAACATTCAGGTATTTTTGAATGATCCACTTTGTCATAGGCCTATATTCATCCAAAGGACTCTGGGACTCTGAGAATCGGTGTGAGAGAATTGTTTTCTATCAGTTCTATTGCTGAATTTTTTTCCTAAAGATTTGAAAACACATCTTAAGAAGAGACTATAATTCTGCATTCTTGAATCATTATTTTATTGTTACCCATCTCATTTTGTCTTATTTTCTGAAAGACCTTTGCATCCAATACACATCCAATTGCATTTTTTAGTTTTCTACTGAATTCTTCATATGCATAGTGTTGAAATGTTCTTTTGTCATATGATTATTTTCTTTCTAAGCTTCTTTTCTTGTTGTATGATTATAAACTCTTTTCTCTTTTCTCTAAAGGCAGCTTTTTGTTTTGTTTTGGTTTGGTTTGGTGTTTTTGGTATTGGGAATTGAACTCACGACTTTGCACTTGCCAGGCAGATGCCTAAAGGTGTTTATTGATGGTTATTTATTTGAAGTTAAACTCTCCTTAATAAAACAACTCTAATTTTCTTTTTCATTTTTTAATCTGATTTCAATCTCCTGTGCCAGAGCCTTTCTCAGATAATAACCTTAGGTTTTCTATTTACAATTAACTACTGAAAACTAAAATCTCCATTATTTTCATCTCAAAGGTGCTTTTCACACCTAGATTCTTAATAGGAATTGTGAGTTCTTTTTAGTTTATACTCCTTGCAGCTCCATCAACTCTCCTGTGTTTGTCTCAGTGAGTGACTGCTCACTGCCAGTATTATACAGCTTCTGGAGTATTGTTGAGATATTACTTATCACTTCTCTATGTTGATTAACAAACTAAAAAAAGAACAACAGCAACAACAAAAAAACAGAAAACAGACTTGCACACTATTTATTAGAAGTTAAAGGGACAGTGAATTTCAATAGATGTGGTCTTTTAGTTATGTGGACCAATAACCCATAGTACTCATTTTCCTCCTACCATACACATTGAATTCATCTCTGGTAAGAGTTAATTGTACCAACTCTTACTCACTTGCATAAATTATTCATTTCAGAAAAGTACTTGAGAAAACTAATGATTTGTTTTTCTTATACAATAAGTGAGTCTCAGGACACATTCACACACACACACACACACACACACACACACACGCACACACACATTGTGTTAAGTTAGTTAGACTGCTCTAGAGAAATACAACCAAAAGCATTTGTGGCTGGGGGAATAGATGGATGTGTGTATGGACAGATAAATTATACATAAATAGATAGATTTTAAGAATTCTAATATCCACAGGTATGCCACCAGGCTAAGACCCAAGGAAGAACTGACATAGTTAATGTCCAAATACTGCCTGCTAAAGAACTGTTTCTTGTCTGGGAAAATCAGTCTTTGTTCTATTCAAGTCTTCAACTGATTGGGTAAAAGCATCCACATTACAGAGAGTAATCTGCTTTGCATATAAGCTATAAGTTTAAATGTTAACTTCATAGAACAGAACCATCCATAATACTATTTAACCACTACCTGGGTATCATGACTCAGGAAAGTTAACTAAAATATTAAGCATCATGTACTCATAGATATTTTTATTAGAAATAGTTTTCTCCAGGAATCACAGTGGACAAGAACTAAGGTCTTAGACTTGAGAGGAACACGAAGCACATTCAACTTATTTCACATCTGAAGCTTAATTTCTCCTTGTCTTCTCCTCTTATTTCTCTTTCTATTTTCACTTTCTTCATTTTTATAATGGGAAGAATTACAATTTTACTTATTTCTAGTGAGAACCATTATTTTAGGAAGCAGTGTGAGGGAGCATTGATAAAATTTTTTAAGGCAATCTGCCTATCTAGCTCATAGACAGGTCTAAAAATGTGTCATATAATTTTTGTAGTTAGTAAAATACTTGCTAACTGATAATCTGAAAACATGTATCTGACGGATTTGTACTTAGGGTTCAAAAAGAACTTTTACATGTCAACAACAAAACCACAATCGATTCAGTGAAAACAAGCAAAATATTTTCACAGACAGTCCACAAAAGTTGATGCAAAAATCACCAAAAAATACATGAAAAATGACTATTGTTAGCCAATAGAGAAATATCCACAAACTACAGTGAAAAACACCTACCCTACTAGGATGGTCATTAAATCTGATCATTAAAATCAAATAATAATAAATCTTAATGATTCTTATGAACAGCAACTTCATTATAGTGTTAGTAAATATATAAAGTACTACTAAAAACATATCTCCTTAGCAATTCTAAAGCTATATATATGTACATATATATATATATATATGTACATATATATCAAGAGAAATGAAGATATATATTCACAAAAATACTTTTATAATACATTCATATAAGTTGTCATTAAGACAGTCAAAATATGGAAACATTGGGGTATCCATCAATCAGAGAACAGATGCATAAGCTGGATTACAAAGACAAAGAATATTATTCAAAAATAAAAGGAAAATATATGCAGCAACCCAAGTGAATATCAAAAAGATTACTCTGCCTAAAAGAGTCATACATTAATAACCTCACACTATATGATTCCTTTATATGAATTCCTAGGAAATAAAAACTTAATCTTTGGGGGGTGGGATCTGAGTAGTACTTGCCTCGCGTGGTGGTTGTAACAAATACCTGAGAGAGACTAGGATGAAGCCACCTGATTTGACAGCAAAGTTTATTTGTCAAAAGAGATTGGTTACCAGAGCACATGCATTTGTCAACACTCAGTGAAAGAAAATGCAATTTATGTAGCTCATCGTTTGAAAATGGTATCTCAAAGAGGGAAAATCACTATTAGCAAATATTGAACTATTAGCAAATATTGAACTATGGTTGATAATATTCAGACTATTTATTATTTAACTTTCTGTGAAATGAATCAAAATGTTAAGAAGGCTGAGTAGACAGAAAGATGAATAGAAAGGTGGATAGGGATGATAAAGCTGGCAGAGTAAAATGGCAACAGTGGAATCCAGAGTTTGTTCACCATAAAAACTCATGCAGTTTCACTATATGCGTGGGAATTTCATAGGAAAAATATTTCATAGTTGAAAAAAAACTAAATCAGAATTTTACACATTGGAAGCATCAAAGACATTGTAGGTTTTGGTGCCTAAGTTTGGTCTTTGCTCTGCTTGCAGTGGAGAGCTTTGAATCATCAAGAAGTCAAGGCCAAAGGGCAGGTGGACCAGATTGTGGGGTCTGCATGGCCCAGAACTGATGGTTCCTGTTACAGAAAGTGTGGCTCTACAAAAGCCTTCCCCGCTCTACAAATACCACCTGAGCTCAGAGATAATCTGATCAACAAACAGATGCATCATCCTCTCCCATGTCTTTAAGAGGTGCAGAGATGTTTACCCTTTCCAGGAATATTTCATTTAAATGTCAAGACCACAGAGTGCAGGCTGCTGACCCAACCCCTATCTTCTGAAGTTGCTCAGCAACAACCACCCTCCCTGTGGTTAAAACAACACCTGGAACTCGTAGTTTTGGTGTTTTATTACCACAGAGCATTTCCATGCATGCTGCTTTGCAGCAGTTGCTGCAAGCATAATTGTTCTGATTATAACTTGAGAAGAAAAATATAACTATGCATCTCAAAAAGAGTCAGTAGGGGGCTGGGATTTCGCTCAGCGGCATAGGCGCCTACCTTGCAAGCAGGCAGTTGTGAGTTTGATCCCCGGTACCAATAAAAAGGAAAAAGACAAAAAAAAAAAAAAAAAAAAAAAAAAGAGTCAGTAACAGAAATATTGTAACATAGAGCACACACTGGACATGCATTCAGTCTCAATTAGAAACAACATTTCCCACCTGGAATCTTTCTTAGTATCTAAATAGGGAATCTTTTGGCTCCAGGCCCAACTAACTTTTGTTCTTGGTATTTGTTCATGTTATGCTGAGTTGCAGCCATTTACACAGGAAATTTCCCACTAGTCTATGAAATCCTGAACCAAGCATTTGTTCTCTGTATTTCAGCTACTTGTGAGATATTTTTAAAGGGAGAAGTAAAATTAAGTGTGTGGTAAACTGATGAATGACAGAATGAGCATTGTAGGCTCATCCCATTGTGACCCGGACCCAGCCTATAAAGTGGTGTTGTATTTTGAGGTGGCATGTCAGTGAGGAATCTTCTAGTTGTTAACGAAAAACAAAAATTAATCTTAATTGTTTAAAAGAAAAAGATTGTGAAAGCACTGGCTTCAGAAGTACGTATCCTGGGTGAGTGTTAATCCATTTTCCTTTTATCTTTGTCCTTTAACTTGTTATTCGCTGTTTTTTTCTTAGTCACTGACAGTCTTTCCCAACCATCTTCATGGCTGTATTCAGTTCCCCTTCAGTCTCCTAACAGATTCTGGTCAAGTGAAAGAAGCATAAGAATCATTTTCCGTTAACCCACCATGACAACCATGAGCTGTATTTATTAATGTAGTTAGAAGGTTTTCTCTACCTGTATGTCACAGTTCTATTTTTTAACATAAAATCTCACTGAAGCTACAGCTCAGTGGCACAGTGCCCACCTGGAAGATGACAGGTTGTGAGTTCGAAAAACCGTAAAATTTCAATTTCCTTTCCACACACAATGAGTGAGTTTGAAATTCATAAAAGATTCATAAAGAATCTATAAACTCACATTTGAATGATACATATAATCAAATAGGTTTTGGAGCATTCTTCATATATAATACCAGACAAAGTGTTGTATTACTTTTTCTCCAAACTGTCTTTCACTCAGATGATATTTTATATAGAAAATCACATAATGTTTTCTCCATCTTACTATAAAACCTGAAAATATTGATGTGGCAAAGTTAATGTTTTCCATTCCTAACATGCTAACTCATAGCACTAACTCATCTTTCAATGTTCAATTCAAACTCTATTTCTCTCCTAAATATTTAAATTTTTATTTTATGAAAAAATAAAATGACCCTTCAAAATCAAATAATGAGAGAATAGCAGTAGTTACTATACCATGTGTCATTATCTTCAAAGTAGTTACTCAGAGGACAAGACACATTTTTCAACTACCTCAAAGGCAAATGTTGTGCTGCTCGCTTGGGAGATGAGATTTAGTTCTTTGACCGATTACTATTCGTTACCAATACCAGCATGTTGGCTCTGTGTGAGGACTTTAGTTTTAGTATAGTGGATAAAAAGCACTGGATATGAATTTAGTTGATAATAACATATCTCACTATCAACTCTTGTAGCTGCGAAATGAACAGAAAATAAGCACATTGTAAACTTAATGAAGAATACACTGATATAAGGAGTTTGTTCAGCTGTCTATCTGGCATACATTAAACATTACATAAGTTCTAGCAAAAATTGTCATTATTTATCACCATTAAAAACTCTCTAAGATTAGATGATCTGTACGAAAGCATTTTGTATAATAAACATCTGCCACAATATCTTGAAGAGCAGACAGTCAATGAATTGTGGTCTAAAATCTCCAGCTGTTATTATCTCCTATGAAGGATTTGGGAAATGAAAAATTTCAAGCATAAGATATATATGTTTATAGAGAGATGTGTTTTTTTGCAAAATATGTACTACTTTTTTATATGAATTTCTTGTCTTTCGTACAATCGTTTTGTCTGAAATATATCTTTAAAGGACTCTTGTCTCTAGAAGTCTACACAAGCAGTCTGTATAACATTGGGCTATTTCATTGCCTTTTTTATCCTATCAATAAAAAATTCTGCCAGTAAAATGAAATGGAAGAACAAAATACTGCTCACCATAGTGATTATTGTAGGGTGGATAACTACTCTTTGTTAAGAACATTTTATTTTATTTTATTTATTTTTTTTTTTTTTTGTGGTACCGGGGATGAAGCTTACAACTGCACACTCACCAGGCAGGTGCTTATGCCACTGAGCTAAATCCCTGGCCCTGTTAAGAACATTTTATGAAAAAGGTTTTCTACAAAATTATCTGTCTTTGTTGTACGAATATCTGGTAGAAGTTCTGAGCTTGATTTTTTTCACGCATTTTCTAAATCAGTAGGTTAAGGGCAAACATGATTTGTTTTGACCTATGATGATGGTTTGATATTACAGTGATTTTAACGTATTTTCAAATCCATTGACATTTTTCACAAAGACAGAGTTCACATTTCCTCCCCCAAGCCTTAATGGCCTGTGAAACTACCTGAGGGAGCAATGGTGACACACTGTGCTTTCCACAGCTACTTTAAGGAAAAGATGTATCGTTTTTTTTGAGTCTCTTCTGGGACAGTCAGTTGAGGTTGCTGAATTGTCCTGAGATGAACATATGGTAAGAGCTCTTACACAGACCTCACATACACAGTGACAACAGTGGGTCCCTGGATATTCTATCTCCAGCAGAGCCTAGCCAATCCCCACATTGGTGAAGAAAATAGATTACTCTGAGCTACTGGAGAGTTTTGTTACATAGCAATAAATACCTCAAAAAGTTCTACAGCAATTGTAATTTGCCATTAGCAAAACATATATTTTTATAGTTATTCCAAGGTTCTAATACTAAGCTATTAAAAGTAGCCATTATATTATATGTGTGTTTGTTGTCTGTAAGGGTGATTTTGCCTGATATAGAAACAATTGGGAAGAAAAAATTATTTCTCAATTTATTGTGGGTAAAATAACTTAAGTGGTGTATTTGATTGAAATCCCCATGTGTGTCTTCATTAATATGTTTTACACTTTATGAATGAAATGCTACTCCTGAGGGTTTGAATTACGTACTGCCTTGTTCTTGCTTTGTTTCTATGGCTATTGTCTGGATTTGTAGCCCTTTCCAACTGTCAGGTCCAGGTCAACAGGCAACTTTTTCTCTTGTGTTCATTCATGCTTCCCACAGCTGAGAAGAAAGGAGGAAGACAGCAGGTGTTCAGGGTGATAAAAAATTCTTACAAACAATTTTCAAAGATGAAATTTACAACAAGATTTTACATCAAACATCCAGTTGTTGGTGGTTACTGACCAAGAAAACTGAAAAGTTGACAATGATAGCATAAAGTGGTCAATTTCATACACTGAAGGTGTGTGGATAAAGTACAACCAAGAGTTTCGTGATTTCTGTCAGTAGAGTAATAGACAAGATACAACGTATGCAATAGAATGGTTTATATAATCTTATTAATAAGCTTATGCAAATGGCTAACACCTGAACACACAATGGTGAGTAGAAATAAACAAACGGTACAAGGATATGACCTTTAAGATGCTATTTGTATCAATAAAACATTAATTTTAAGTAAGAAATTTAACATTGTATAGAAACACTGTTTAGTTCACATGTGTAAATTTATGTAAATGAATATATGCACCTATATAAAATGTATTTTGTTGCTACATACATGAATAGCAAATGTACAGAATGTTATGCATAGAGAATTGTTTGCACACTAGAGGACCCTACCAATAAGGGGAGATGAATGGGAAGAAGATAGGTGAATGAGAAGGAAAATGGCCTTCAAAGGCACATATTATAGTCCATGTTCTTAATCATGATAACACCATTTTTTAAAAAATACTATTAATTAAGAGATTGGAACCAAAAAATGCCAAATATTATCAATTGTTAAGTCTACTTGGTGTATACATTAGAATTTTTTTTTCTATACTTTATGTATATTTGAAATATTTTACTTTGAAAAAGTCCCAAGTGTTCAATGTCAGGGTTTATTTGTGATATGTCACCAAAAAGGAGCCTTTCATAATAGTGTCTTTACAATGTGTTTCTGGAATTCTTTGTCTCAAACAGAGTTGAGTGCTATTAATAGGTTAAACAAAAAAAGTTGCATAAAAGATATACAATGATCTCAAATACCAAAACCCATCAAAGTTACACATGGAGGAGGAAGTTCCAGTGTGGAGAAACTGCAGATCCAAGAGCAGGGACACATGCAGTGTCCTGTTGGGGTGGCTGCAGCCAAGGACTAGCCCCAGTCATCAAAGGCAGGACAACTACCTCCATTGTGCATGTCACCAAGATCCAGCACTGAGTGAGGAGCCAAGCTCTGCTTTCCTAGCAGCAGTTAGCTTATTTTATAAACACGGCTAGTTACTGGTTTGGAGCTGTTCTCTCTTTTATGGGACAAATTTGTTTGCAGTATTAATAATTCAACTAATAATACTAATGACAAAGAAAGGAAATATGTGCTGTAAAAATGTTCATTTAATGGACTTCATCATGTAATCCTGGCAATAAGCAATAAAACAATAAATAAAAATTAAAGTATACATTACAGTATTTTTTAAAAAGCCAAGTAATCACAAGGATATGTTTCTATTTTAAAGATATTATACATGTATGAGTAATATTTCATATATAGATTAAATTTTGTACTTATGAAACAAAACTGCTACCTCATAAAACATGCATTTTAAAGTGTTTAATAGAATATGATGCCTATCACACAGAATAGCAGATTGAAACTAAGAAATGATCCCTGATCACATATGCCAATTACTGTGATTCAATACAGTAATATCCCATCATATTCATGTCATCACAACTGCACCCTACAAATACATATAATTATAATAATAGTTGACAAATCATCTCATGCAAAATTTAAAGCAAATTTCAATTTAAACTACATATCATATATAGTTTTAAAAATCCTTGACAGTTTAAAAAAATAAAAATTATTGTATCTGTTGCTCCACATGTTAAAACACATGCACAAAGAAAAACAGACCTGAAGACAGCAAAGTTCTGTTTCTCCATACTTCTCTCACTCTGTGATTGATGTTTCATGTTGACAGAAGTCTGCGTGGTACCATAAGGGTGGCACCAGAGGCAAGCTGGACTGGTTTCACCTCAGGACAAATTTATTTTTCAAATGAATGTTTGGTCTGAGTCCTATAATTCATCTCAGTTCCTTGGTTCCTCGTTTAAAGGAGAAAACATCTGCCTTCCCCAGGGGGGACTGCAGACCGCCCACTGTGTGTGCTGGAGAAGTGCATACACCTTTCCAGTGCTTCCCAGCACACAGCCATCTACCGCACAGCCTTGTACACATCTACTTGAAAATGCCAATTTTAGTTTAAATCTTGCAGAGTTCAGGTTAACAACTGGTTCTGGACATATTAAAACTCTAAAGTGAGACTCTGATTGGACTTTAAAGTCCAGCTCAACATAATTTGTATTATCTAAGAATCACCAGAAAGTCATAGGAGGCAAGTTTTACCAAGAATCAAGACAGACTTCTTCCTTTTTTTAAGCAGTTTTTAGAGATGAGAGCATAGAGTCATCGCACAGGAAATAGCCAATGTGATGCAAAGGAAGTTCATAAATGTTTGATTGCATTACTTGATAACTGAATTAGTTTGTTAGGCAGTCATAACGAACTGCAGTCTATTTGGAGAAAAAAAGGTTGGTTGTTTAAAAAAGAGTCTATTGTTTAAAAAAGAGTCTATTGTTTTAAATAAAAGTCTATTCTGGATCCTTGATGTACAAGATCAGACCCAGATGCCAACAAGGTTGATTTCTAGTGAGTCCTCTTTTCCTGATTACAAGTGGTAACTGGCTGTATCTTCACATACTCTCTTATCTACATAGAAAGACAGAGAGGGAAAGAGAGAGACAGAGAGAGAGAGAGAGAGAGAGACAGACAGACAGACAGACAGACAGACAGACAGATGGAGGAATTACCAAAAGGAAAAATTCATTGAAGAAATAAAGAAACATCCAAATTTTTCCAGACTGCATTTTGTAAGATCCTAGTGTTTGCAGAGAGCAAAGTAGGTGAAAAATAAATGCAAGACAGTACTCACACTAAGTGTATTATGAGGAATTTCAGAACAAAGAATAGATCCTAAAGAGGATTGAAGAAATAATTCAGTGGGTACACTGTAAGGCCTGAGAAATTGATATGGTAGAAGATTTCTCAGTCCTTAATATCACAGTATATCAATTGCCTTTAAAATTCAAAATAACTTTTTTCAAGATAAAAATTCTGTACCTCATCTACTTACCAATCAACAATGAAGAAGACTTTTCAAATAAACAAGATCTAACAATTTCCCTCTTATGAATGTTTTTGGGCTATTCTTTTAAAATGGAGAAAGAACCAAGGATCAGGCAGTCTTGTTTTCTAGACAAAGGAAAAATACTGAACAATAAAGAGTGTATATCCTGACTGATGGTGAAGGGAAAACCCAGGAGAATGGCAGATCAACAGGCCCCAAGAGCAAACCTCTAATTACAGCAGTAAGATCATCTGCGGAGGAGGCAAGGGTGAAGTGAAACTGCATTCCTGATATGTTCCAGCACAATGAAAGGTGAATCAAATTTCAGGGACTTGCATGAGAAATATGGGATACACACACAGCCCATCAAACATGAGAGGTTTTCAAGAAAACAAATGCAATTATAGTGCAGTTATTGGATTAGGTCAGCTGATATTTATGCTTCCTAAGGATATAACAAATGGCTATTGATATAGCAAAAAATGTGCATTAATTCTTCTGAATAGATAGAATAGATTGAATAAGAAAGCTCAATCCTTATTTTCTGCAAAAGGAAAGCTGCACATATAAAAAATGAAAAATCCAAAGTTAATACGTTAGTTACCTGGAAAAAATAGAAGATGGCAAGAAGAAACAACTGATTTTTAATTTAAAGATTTTTCCTTGAGTGAGTTAAAATGAGTTAAAATCAGGGAGGGAGATATGAAGGAAGAGACTTGTATTTTCATTATAAGTTTTCCCAAATGAAGGGCTTTATTTGTTGAATAAATTAATATTTTATCTTTCTATAGTAGAAGCAGATATTTAGTTGACTAAATAATTCTCAATGTGAATTATTCAAATAAAAGTTAGCTGTGGAATGTGTTACCATGAGCTAGGAATAAAATACTATCATCATGGGGTATGTAAGAAATGAAAAACATTTCAGTGTATATTCTTCACAAAACCTAGAGTTGCACTGTATGTCAAAGTCTTTGATAACTAACTGATAAGTTTCCTTTACCAAAGTGACATACAGGCACACAAATCTGTGCTATCTGTGCCAAACTTAGTGGCACCAGGAAGCATTTTTATGGAAGATATTTTCCCACAAATGGGATCAGGGTACAAGGTTGGTTTTGGGGGGAATCCAAAGCAGTGAGAACCTATATCCCTCACCATTTACATTCCAAAGAGAACCTAATGCCCCTGCTGGTATGACTGGAGATGGCACTCAGCTATCCTGAGGGCCTTAGAGCTCTGAATAGAGACTGCATAAACTAAGAAGCCATGGGAAACTCCAACAAGGAGGCAGGAGGTCAGCAAATCTTGGGAGAGGGTATTTGAATAGAAATAAGGCAAAATTCCCTGAATGCTTTCCCAATCCCAGCTGCTCTTCTAAGTAATTTCTCTTCATCCTTTGTTAAAAGCCTTGATTGAACTCTAAACAGTAGGGTTTACTATAATCACAAATATAGTAATTTTTGTCTGTATTCACATTAACTTCAAGTAGTATGCTGGGATTGAGTGAGAAACTTACACAGTTTTCTCATCTGAATAATAAGTATAGTAGACTAACTGAATCTGCAAATATCTTTCATGGTCTGGTCTTTGATCCTATAATTCCCAAACAGTCATTTTCCTTGGTTTGTTTGGAGACTGAATGTGATGTCAGAATGTATCCAATGTATTTGGGTCTTGTGTATTTTTTAAAATCTGAATGATAGTGCTCATTTCCCTCCAGATAAACAATAATTATAGTACCAAAGAAAAGCAAAAGTTTTGATAGATGAGCTTTCTAAGTTAAAAAATTCAATTAGGTAACATAAATCTACCTCATGTGATCATCACTGCTAAAAAGGGCTACAGCTTAGCTTCTAGGTCAGTGCATCAAAGGTTTAGAAAATAGCCCATTCTTGAGGACCAAGCATCTTTCACTTGTTCCTTAAATGAACTGGGTATTGTATCTGGGTCTTGCCCCAGAGTAAAGCATTTAGTGTCTTCACAAGTTATCAGCTTCACAATATTAACTTCATATAGGAATACTAGGGTCTGTATGACTCACAGGTGGTTTGGAACTAAGCATGATAATTCCAGGCTCAGCTCAGCACAATTTTTCTTACTAGGTATATTTTCCGAGTGATTGCTACAGTGGTGTTAGTGGTGTTGAGAACCAGGGGTCTGAATTCAAGGCCTAGACTGTGCTTCTTTTCCTGAAAATTTGGAAAGAAAGCAACAATTTATAAGGTTAACTCATTAAAGGAAATAATGGAAATACTATCTACATTGTAAGTTTTGAACAAATGTCAGTTTTTTATTTGCTATTTATCTCATTATGTGTCTATCTGTCATCTATCATGTATCTCCCTTTTTTTTTTTTTTTTTTTGCATGGACATAGCACTGAGGTATGCTTCTCTCCTCCACTTTTCAAATAAGTGCTTATTTTAAGGCTGTTCTTACGTGGACTGATTTCAGACTTAGACACTTTTTTTTCCCCAAACATGTTTTAACCAACTGTTTTCTATCAACACCCAAGTTTTAAGAGGTGGATTTTTTTTTTAAAGTAGGAAAATTTATTGGACACTAGGAATAGGGAATGCTGAACAGGAATATCTCCTGAGAGACAGGGGGGGTCCCAAGTGGACTGCCAATAAGCCCACATCTCAGAGGAAATTTTGTGGAGCAAAATTATGAAGTGGGTACAACATGGGTCAAAGATATGATCTACTAATAAGATTGCAAGTGTCTTAGGTAATATTGATTCAGTGATAGCAAAGGTACACGAGTGACATGATTAACCTTGGTTGATGATCTCAGTTTCAGCTTTGTTTTTAATCATAGCAGTCTTAATCTTAGTCCTAGCCTCAATAGGTGGGAAAGGATGGCCCACCCCAAAGAGATACTGGGAACTCTCAAAAGGGTGATGCTAATAATCTCAAATCTCTGTTCATCCCTTAGGGAAGCAGTAAAACTAGCCATTGTGATTTTAACGTTCAGATGCTCCCCCAGCCAGAGTCCTGGTTTCTCATCTTTCACACTAACTCCCTTGAGGGCCAGTCCTATCTGACTGCCTACAATATTTCTACTTAACTTACCTGTCTATGATATTCCACCCTTGGCTGAAGTATCCCTGAGTGAAGTTAGGTGAGTAAGGGTGCAGTTTCCATCTAGCCTCTTTGAACTGAGACTGAGCAGTATATGGAAAACCACAGTTAAGGGTCTTCTCCAGAAAGCTAATCTAACAGGCTTTAGACAGAAGTCATGTGGTAGTGTAGAAATTATGAACCAATGACAAATGAGCCAGACCCTCTTCCTGGCATTCACCAGATCAACCTTAAAAAGAGTTCATAATGGAGAGGCAGATCTTTGCTCTTTCCTAGCCCTATGACTGTCCTTTGGAGATAACAAAGGGAGATAGACATGGAAATTTCTGAGACTGAGAATACAATATTCCAAAGAATGGAACTGAGTACTCAGAAAAGAAAAAAACTTGGAAGGTCTCAAAAGCAAGTTCTTTTAGATCTTTATCTACCCTTCTCCTTCCTCATCTCCCAGCTGAGAGAGAAAGTAGAATTTCTCTCCCCAGAGCAAGTCATAACACTTAGGTAGGAACCTGGCCTAATTCTTCCCCTTGAAACCTCTGTGACAACATCAAGAAGAAAGGGATGTCTTACAGAGATGCAGGGAAGAACTGGATAAACAGGTTGTAAAGGCCTCTCCAATGACCATCAGATCCCACACTCCCTGCCCAGTCATGTTTCTCTGGAGCCATTCACCATTCTCATTAGAAGGTATAAAAGTGCATCACTTTCCCTGCGTCTTCATTTCTGAAACCTCCTGTGTCACACAGAATTTTGATTAAGCATACTTGTTATGCTCTTTTGCAGCAGGAAATGCTCCTACCCAGTCTATTTGTTGCCCAAGTAACCTCCAGTTTATTTCAGTTCCTGTTACAGTTCCTGTTACTTGTTTCTTAGAAACAGCTAGTCGCTGGGATGCATAACTGGTTACCATGATACATATTGGAAGAACCAATCAAAGACTGGCAAATACCCTACTTCCATACTTCCCCTTTGAAAACTCATGCAAACCTTCCTCCCAGAGCCTTCGAGGCCTGATATATTGGGAATGATCATGACCAGTGCTATCTACAAAAAAGAAATCTGCTTCCAAATTCTGGTGATATTCTCACTATTTCTGTTTGTCTTTGCACTTTCTGTTGATTGATCTTCATTACAGGAGTGTTGGCTACAGCCCCTGTAATTACTGAGGAAATGATGTGACTTTTTCTCTCCTGCTGTTATCGAAGAACATGGCAGTTGGAATCAAATCACCTCAGGTGTGATTGCTTCCTCTTCCAACTATGAACAGAAGAGCAGGAGAAATTTTGGAGAACTGGAGAAATTTTGCAATATTTTGGAATAGAAATTATCTCATGTGCAAAACAGGAATGCTGGCCTTCCTTGCAGAGAGTGCCTGTGAGAACTAAAGCTGATGCATACAGAGGACGTTCAAAAGAAGAAATTCAGGAGTCTAGGAGACGAGTTTAGCTAGAAGGAAAACAATACAGTATGTTATCCTTATTTTCACTTCAGAATTTAATCATGATAAATACTAGCATTACTTTTATTTATTTTACTAAGGAAGTTTATTAAATTTATATCAGACGCTTCTCCCATAAGATTCTGGAAATGTTTTTAACTCTCAATCAACTTTAATTTTCTTCAAATTAGAATCATAAACTATCCCAGAATAGTTTCTCTGTCTCTTTCATTATAAAGGAAAAAAACTGAGACAAAGTCCTTGGCGAGGCCCAGCCTGGCCCTCAGGAGGAGAGCTCGGCTTGTCACGGGGCCTGCGAGGTTTTACAGAGCGGCACTTTGTGTTCTGTGCTGAGATTTAACACCATATGCTTGAGTAGTCTCCTCAGCAGTTGCAATCATTCAAATACATATAATGAGCACTGACAACTAAATCAAAAGGACTGTGCTCCTTTGTACCTTTTAGTTCCAAACTTTCACCAAATCTATGAGCTATCATTTCTACACAGAAATGCCCTCAGTTTTTCCTGTTAACACCTCCCACCTGCTTGAAATGGGTGTGGGAATCATATCTCGTATCTTCCCCCAGTTTCCACAGTGTTGTTCAGGTAAATGTTCCCCAAAACTGACAGCCAGCTGATCGAAGACCGACAGCCCCACAGTTGAGTTTCTGAAGCAGGGAATCAATCCTGTGTTTATGAAGCCCGTGTCTGTTTTCCGCTGAATAACAGAAACCCTAGCATTTCCTTTTAGTCTACACTGGGAATCGGGTTTATTCTCTATCCTCCTTTGCTCACCTGAGAGGGAAGCACCAGGGTGCCAGAGCATTTTTCTTTATTTGAATGGGCGCTCCAGAGAAGGCCTTCTTCCCAGGAAAAATGAGGGTAGACTAAGCCAATGAGGGAACACTTTTTGGGAATGGGAAGAGAGACCCTCCCAAAAACCAGAAAACTCAAATAAGTGCATTAATTTCCCTCCGTAGCTTTGCACTTGGATTTTTCTGGGCATCTGAGACTAAGATCCTTCCCAGGCTCCAGACCTGAGGGACTCAAGGAGGAGCTTGGCCACCGTCTCTTCTAGAAGGTGCATCTGATTTACTGGGGTCCTGATTTTGCCCCTTTAACAATGTAGCCTTAGATGTATGAGATCATGTTGCTTATCTTCAGTTTCTGTGTATGCAAATGAAGACGGAAGGGTTTTGCGCTCATTCTGCAAAAATCTGCAGTTACACTGCTTATGTAAATACCTAAGGGAGAGAAACTCAGCATAGGGCAAGGAAGAGGTTGCTGCTGTTCGTCATGGGAAATCGAGAAAAACAGAGCTTCACCGCCAGATACTGGAGAGTGTAATATTTCCTTAATCTTTCACTGTGTTAGTTTTATTAAAACAAATGAAAAGTGCTTCCACGTTGAAGTTGAACCTGAGAACTGAACCACTGATCGGCAACTAAAGTTGTATGAAAAACACTAGACTGATCTACTGACAAGAAATACTTAGTTTATTAGCACTGATTTGGGGATGGGAGGAGGCACATTTATTCTTGTGTGGATGAAGTCGAGTTGGCTACCTACACTTTCCTGCACAAAGCATTTCTTGGTGTCTTTCTGCAAGTGATTTTATCCTGACCACATCCAGGGAATAATTTTATTTTTTAAACGTTTTTGTTCTGTGTTATTTTTTTCAAAAGTTACTAATTGTATCAGTCTTCATCTTTATCCTCTATTAATATTGTATATTATTCGCTTGACCTAGACCCAGGGTGGCAAATCAATATAATAGAAGTGTCCCCATGCCATGGCCTTTTAAATTCTGCCCTCCCTGAGCCCTGGTGAGGCTCCAAAGCTCTGCTGCATGTGCTCACAGGGACACCATGAAGGAACCTGTTCTGCTGAGAAGTGAGATACTCAAGGTTGCAGTGTGACAGGAATAGATTTCAGCCTTGGAACCCACCAGGCTCCTGAATACCAGGACACTATCATGTTCAACATTTTAGAATAAAATGTAAGGCAAGTGTGGTGGAGTATGTAATCCCAGTGCTCAGGAGATGGCCAGGAGGATCTCTGAGAATTTAAGGCCAGCCTAGGCTGTTGAATGAGTTCAAGTCTAACCTAAACTGCATAATGAGACCCTTTCTCCAAAGAAATTAATCAATAGAGTTCAGAAGAAAATATGACATGCTGAAGAATATGGTGTGAGTGGGATAAACAAAGTTCCTGGTGTTTTCTTACTGTAGTGCTTCTTCCCATTTGTTCACATATATTGAATTACCAGATTTAAAGAGCGTACTTTATTACTCAAATCTTATGTACTAATGTGGTCCTCTCTTTTTATCCTTGCAAAGTATTTCACATTTTCTTAGAGCACGTGTATTTTAGGAGCCATTGAAGGTGGACATTGAACACATGTTTAGGGCTGTGGCGTGGCTGGGGCATGCCCAACCTGAGAACAAAGAGATGCCTCAAAGGGCAAAACAGGCCACAATTGAAGACACCTGTCTCCAATCCCAGTTAACAAGACAGAAACTGTAGCTGCAGGCATCTCACTCCCGTAATGAAATGCAGCATGGAGATCTCCTAAAACACTTCTCTTAAATTAACGTAAAATAGTTCTCCTAAAATAACATAATCTGTTACTTGGAAAAGTCCTTAAACCATTCCCAAGGTATTGCTCAGTTTCCTGCATTTTCTACTCTAACCTCTTACTTGTTTGAAAAACTAAATAACTAGGGGCCACCCAGAGAAATTCCTTGTCTCAGTTCCACTGTCTTGAACTCTGCAAAGAGTTTGATCCTCCCGGAGCCATAAAATCAGACCGCTTGTCTCACTTATTTAAGCCTTTGCCATATACTCATTTGGGAGACTGGGCATCTTGACCAGGTCTCTGATATTTGTGCACAGTTTTTAGTGTTCTTTTTCAGGTCACATTTTACACAGTGCTATTTTAACACCCTTTATTACAATGCACACAGAATTTAATCTCAATTGTAGGCAAAGAATCAGCCATTCCTGTGCATCTTTGACCAGAGAACAATTGGTACATGACTACTGGATACAATGGTTTATGTTCATATTCATAGTAATACAATGATGGCCATGAGCAATTATTTCAAAAATTACACTTACAAAGAGAATTGCTATTCCTGTAACAGTCCACTATGTGTTTGTTGTATTTGCTTGGAAATCTTTTATTAGAAAAACTATTTGTGTATCTATTGTACATATTAAGTACACACTCTTATCACTCAACAGTACTCTCAGACCAAGAGTATTTTTTTTTCTTTTTTTTTTTTTTGGTCTTTTTCCTTTTTATTGGTACCGGGGATCGAACTCGCGACTGCCTGCTTTCAAGGCAGGCGCTTATGCCGCTGAGCTAAAATCCCCAGACCCCACCAAGAGTATTTTTAACTAAGAGTTGGAAAATCAAAAAGTCAAGTCTTCTTATTTACCTAACATTTAGTTATGATTTACAGAGCAGTTATGTGACACAGTGTAAGAAAATTTAATAGATATTAGATGATAAGAAGGTAGCAATAATAGTGGTATTATTTTTAGAATGCATAAATTATTTACTTTTCTTCAAAATTTTCAGCAACTTGGCTAAACTTTATTTTTGTCTTTATGGAATTCCAAATATTTTATGGCCTAAACTTTATAATAACTTGTTATATTTTCTGAAACTTTATTGCAGCCCTCATTTCTCATGAAAGTCATCACGGCATTTCAGTCTGACATTTAGCCATGGGCCCACTCCATAACCTGAATGAAGAGACCCAAAGGCTTTCATGTGTTCAACACTGTAAAAGTAATGGGACCACTGGCTGTCAAGCTCAGAGACTGAAAGGTAAGCACAGAAAGCAGTGATCAGCAAGCCAAGTCTTAGTAATGTGTATAACCTATTAGCAGTGCAGGCAGAATGAGGCTGCATGGCCAAGAGCACTTAGAAATAATACATAATGGAGAAGTCCTTTGTTTGATCTTTATTCAAGTTAGAGATATGGTCTCCTTTTACTCCACTTTATTTTCCCCTCTACATAACCTTCTTCTTTCTGAATTTAAGTAAATTTTCTAGTTTTCCTCAGGTTCGTCAGATTTTGTCACCTTTCCATTTCTCAGTAGTAACGTCTGGGAAATGTACTATATGCATTTTTTTTTAATTAGCAGGTCTGTCTGCATAGATTTATTTATATGTATGACAAACATGCTAGAGTTCTCCAAGGCATGAATAAGGCACACTGTAGTGGTAATTATCGTAAATAATATTGATTGCCGTGTTGTGACTGAGTTACAGATCTTCATTCTTTAGTTTTTCTTTTACCGAAATAATGAACTCTACTCTGCTGTGCCTTTGCTTATGGCGGAGAATGTCTTTTGAGATCGCATTAATCAAAGCTTCATAAATGGAGACAGATGGCTGTACTGTTTCCAGCCTGCATTTTGATTTCTGAACCTTTCTGAGGAGGGAAACCAACCCAGCAGAGCAAGATTAGTCCTGATCATGGTCTGTGTTTTACCGCCTGAACCCCCATGTCCTTTCATGTGCCAGCAGACGGGTTGGGTGCTCTCCTGGTTCACCAGGAGCTTTTTCTGTTCTTTTTGCCTGCCTGCCTTTTAACTTTCCAACCTGTTGCTGGTCCCTTTTTAAGGCAGGTGCCCAGCGTCAGTGCCAGGGATCAGGGCCAAGCGCATTGAAGGAGTGAAAGCCACAGCACCCAGTTTCTCTCATCTGGGGGTGACGCTGCTCCTGGCTCTGCTTCCCTTTCACCCTCTGCTAGTGACCTTGAAACAAAGCTGACAGATTCCTAATGTACAGTTTCACACCCAGCTTTTTTTTTTTCCAATGAGAAGCGAAACGGTCAGTACTTTTATGCCTCTTTCTAAAAGAGTCATCTTTCCTCGCAGAGCACAAAACTTTTTGACCAACAGTTAAATGTAAATTTACATTACTTAATTTTTAAAAATTTTCTTTACTAGCATTACCCGACCCTCCTACAATCATCTTTCTCATTTCATCCTTAAAAGCCTTTCCGTTCCTTTATGTTCTCTGCTTAGCTGATTCATTTGAACTCTTAATTTCAGTTCCAAAATGCAGATCTGAAACTGAAGAATCTGATTTACCTCTCCCAAATGATCCTTCTGGTCAGGCTTCAGGTCGGGAGCTATGGACAAGCCCACCAGCTGTAGCTTCCTAGCTCCAGCAAGTACTGCAGTTCCTCTCAAGGATTTAGGGAATCAATATCTTGCTACATGCTCATTAGTCATGTAAAACCCACATATGTTGAAGCTTTGTACTTGTATACATCAATGCCATCTCTGCTGAACAAACCAAACGCCCCTTCTCCACAATAATTTTTTCTATAACATGACTAGTTCGACCTCCTTAACTTGATGATGCAGTTAACTTTGTAATCCACTCATATTCCCCAAAAGTAATTAACTTCATTTTCATCTCCGAAATCTGACTAGCAACATTTTGACAAAAATGAGAGTTTATTTCTATAACTCAAGTTGATATATGCTTTATAGTAGACAAGTATTTTAATACTTGTAATCTCTTCTGTTTCTATTTCCACAGCAACTCTTTGCAGAGACTCGCCTCAGTCAGAACCAAGGTCACCTGGCTCCTGCCTGTCAGAGCTGTGCCACAGGAGACCCCTCTGCTTTAAATCCTTTCCGACTCAGCTAACCCAAAAGTAATCCTGTTCTTTGAATTCTACACCTCTAAATGTAGTGCTCAGCATTTCCCATCTCATTTCCTAAGACTGTGCATTTATTTGAGAGCTGTTTACCTCCTAGAGAATATATGTTTTATATATTCTCCACACTGCAGGGCAAAACAATTTAGCTTTTAAATTCAGTGAGTATTGTCTAATTCAGGGTTCACATAACAGCTTGCAAGCCAAACCAGGCCACATGTCTGTTTCTGTGCAGCCCATAAGCTAAGAATGCTGTTTTGTATTTTAAATAGTTAAAAAGAATCAAAAGAACATTCTATAACACATGGATATTATATGAAATTTGGGGTTTATTTTTCACACAGAAAGTTCTAACACAGTCACACATTCATGTCATGTCTGTGGCTATTATTGTACTATAGCAGCAAAGCTGATTAAAATCAACAGAGAAAACTCTCTAAGTCTTAAAATACTTGTTCTCTTTCCATTTTTCAAAAAATGCTTTCCCATTCCACTCCTGGGTGTTTTCTTCTTGTGACTTACAGATGCTATATTGGTAACTAATATTTGTCGTATTCTGCATAGTTTTCCAAACTACTTTCACAGTTCTCGTTTTATTAATTATACATAAAAAGTCAGTCAGGTGAATATTTTTTACTCTTATTACAAATTAGACACCCTAACTTTAAGACAAGATTTCTACACTGCATTGCAATACTCCCAGATTTTCATAATCTAAGAAAGAGAGTGCTGAGATTAACCAAATTCTCCCAACATCAAAGCCCGTTAGACAGTATTAAGGAAGACTGAGAGACTAGGGGTTCGTTAATTTAGATGGGTCTCCCAGGATGTTTCCAAACAGTTGAGCATGTGAGCCTGGGTGCAGTAAGTGGGGAAGATCTGCACTGCATCGGCCAATCAGCTGGAGCCCAGAGCCAACAAATACAGTGCCGCATTGATCTCTTCTCTGAGAATTGTCGGTGATTTTTTTCTCCTGTGCCTTGAACTTCCAAACTCCAGCCTTTTGGAGCTTTTAGACCCCAGGAATTTTTCCAGTGGTCTTCTAGGTCCCCAAGCTTTCAGCTTCAGACTAAAAGTTACCCCTTAGATTTTCCTGTTTCTATGGCCTTTGAATTTTGACTGAGCCAAATTATCAGCACCCTGGCATCTCCACTCTATAATAGCTTATCTGAGACTTTTCAGCTATCAGAGCTGTGTAAAACAATTCCCTTAACAAATCTTCTCTCATCTATCTCTATCTCTGTCTCTATCTCACTCTGTCTCAATCATCTCCATCTCCATCTCCATCCTCATCTCTATATCTATCACTTATTGTTTCTGGCTTTTTGGGCAGCCCTAATATAGCAGCTCATGTTTCCTTGGACATGTCATAAAATCAGTAAAATACCACACTACCTTTACATACATCCTACTTTTTCCATTTGCTTTCCTTGCAGATACATGGAGGTAAAAAGTCATCCCTGCACTGCTTGTCAGCTTTGGATCCCAACTTTTAATCTCATTCTAAGCTATATTGATCTTTGTGCAGTTCTTGGAATTGTCACACTGGATTTTGCCACTCTGCCTTCTATTAAAACCTGTCTCCTCTCTCATCAATGTCATTTTTCTACTAACTTCTAATTATCGTCTTGACTTAGAGACACAGCTGCAGCAACAGGTCCCTTGTCAGTTACTGGGTCGCATGTGAAGATGAGCGACCTGGACAAAGCCTTGCAGGTCTCGTCTTCTGCTCTCGCGGTTGACTTAGTGGCCACTTCCCTTAAGCAGCGGCCCCTGGCCAGCAGGTACTGCTTCTGCCATATCTTATCATGTTTTTGTTCTCATAACCTCAGTAAAACTTCAGATCAAAGAGATGGGGAACACTTGTTGAAAAGTGAGGGAATTGGCAAGAAATTAATTGTTCTCTCAGGGAGAGATGTAAAATAGAGATGATATTGCACATTATAATACAGGTTGAACATCCCTTGTCTGATATTTGTAGAACTAGAAGTCCTTTGGATGTTGACTTTCAGATTTTACAGTATTTTTAAAGTGCATCATGAAATATCTTTGGAATGGGACCAAAGTCTAAACACAGGATTACTTATATTTCTTAAACATCCTAATCACAAAGCTTAAAGGTAATTTTACATTATATTTTTAGTAAACTAGCATTTTCACTGTGACTTTCAAACTGACTCAGGTCTAATTATCTATCCATTTCTGTGCTCCATTGGTGTCCCCAAAATTATAAATTTTGGGTTTTTGAATTAAGAATGTTCAGTGAACTGGTGGTGTAGAATTGCTCTGTAAGCAATTCCCACAGTTGCATTTTGGTTTCCTCCCTGCCCATTTCTTCCTCCCCTGTGTTTGGTAGCTTGTATCAAATGTTTCAATTTATATTGTGGAATAAATTCTTAGTCCTAGTATAAAAGAAAAGAATATTTAATGTTTAATATCACTTTGAAGTCTTCTTACAAATCCTGGAGGATGACAAAATACAAAGAACCTTTTCATGTATTGGGTGATATGAAACCTGTGCACATTTACCCATTAAGTTGGTGATTATTGAGCTTTAGGCAATTTGGAAAGTTTAGCTGCTTTTTGAAAAAATAAGTTTATAGGTAGATTTTATACCTAGTGATACATTATATACCTAGTGATCATAGGGAATCTGTACCTACACATTATATATTTTGATTCCTCTTTTTTCCTCCATCTCCTCTTCTCCCTCAAAACCCTCTTCCCCTCTCTATTTACAAAATTTTGTTTCCATTTTATAATGTTTTAGTATTTTTTTGAACTTTTCCTTTCCTTCCTTTTCCCCTTTCCCTTCCCTAATTGCTCTTGCCTTTTGAAAATTTTCTTCCCACTTCATAATAACTGTTGTACTGTTTGGTCCTTATTTACTCATTAAGTTTCTCATACCAGAGAAACAATGAGATATTTACGCATGTGAGTCCAATTTATTTCACATAAAAATATGGTTTCAAGTTGCATCCATTTATCTAGAAATGTCTGAAGTTTATCACTCTTTATGGTTAAATAGTACTGCATTGTATTTAAAAATCTTCTTTATCATCTTTGGTTTATGGGCATTTGAATTGTTTCCAAAATTTAGCTATTACAAACACACTTCTCAGATGAAGGAATACAAATGGCAAATAAATATGTGAAAAAATGTTCAACATCATTGCTCATTAAAGAGATGCAAATTAATAAAATGCTGAGATTCCATCTCACTCCAGAATGATTGATATCATCAAGAAATCAGTCAATGCCAATGCTGATGGCACTAGAGAAAGGAATCCTTCTTCACTGCTGGTGGGAGTGCAGATTGGTACAAACACTGTGGAAATCAGTATGAAGATGCCTCCAAAAACTAAAATTAAGGATGCCATTTGAGTATCTTGATTGTACCACAGTGATATGTGCACAACTACGTTTAAGGTTTAGCTGCTCTGTACAGTGTAAAGTAAGGAGTTCAGCATCTAACACATGGCAGTCCTCGTCAGTGCTATATCCTCGCCTGATGAGCCTATGCATGATTTCCTGGAAATCCAAGGCAGACCCACAGTACCACCTACATTCCCAGATGGGTGCTTTGCTGTAGAACAATTTCTATTTTTGGGGAGAAGCACTTGACTTCTATCTAGTCAGAAGTTAAATATTTCATTTTATTCCCAGCTGTAAGTGAATATTACTCCCCGACAGGGTATCCTGCCTTTTTTTTTTTTTTTTTTTTTTTTTATCTACAAGGAAACACCAGCTGTTTCCACCAAAGACCTGGGCCTGAGAGCGAGTCCATCACAGAAGCCTCCTGCAGACATCTGGTAACTTCTACAGGCCTGCACACATGCTTCTACTGTCTGTGTCCCTCACTGGGTTTTGGTAGGTGGTTTGAGAAAGCCTTGTGTTGTTACAAATGGCCTTTAACAATTCTTTTTAACACTTGGTTTTCTTCTTAAGAGGTGGTTTCCTGTACATTGCACTGAGCAGAAGACTCAAGTAGAAGAGTTACACCAGAATCACCAGAAGGCATTACATGAATTAGCTCTGACAGCAAGCAGGTAGAGCTGGGTGTGTTCAAGACCAGAACTGATTATCAGCCCACTCATCCACTAGCCAGATGTGTGGTTCAGGGAAACAGGTGACTTTTCCTGTGTTCTACCTGAGAAACAGAGTCACGGGGAAGAAGCCTGGCCCATAACAATATAGATAATAATTAACAAAATGGGTGTTGAATCCTAATGGTTATGACACCAAAAGCTAAATTTAGTTTAGCAAATTATGTTCCACAGGCTAAATATGATTGTCTAAAAACAGAATAATTATCATCTCTGTGATGTTTTTATTATGACAATATTATGTGCCGTGTCACATGCAAGACAAAAAAGAGTCACAAGATATTGTTTATTATTCTACTTATTATTATGCATTGATTGAAATATTTTATTTCCGTTTTCTTCATAAAGTCAGACTTTCTATTTTCTTACAAATTATGATTATGGTACTGTACACATAGCCAAATTTTCCAAATTTAAGTGTCTAGTTCAATGATATACGACACCTTGTGCAAACTTCACCCAGCATCATCCATCTTCAGGATTCTTTTCTTCTTTCCAACTGAACCTCTGCATCATCAATGTTACATTGTCCTGATCCCCCAGTTCCACATCATGATTACTCTACTTTCTGCTGTTATTATGATTTTGCAGGTAAAACCACTTTTTGTCCATACTGATCATGTGTAGTTGTGAGTTTCACAGTAGCATTTCATACATGCAAATAGTATATCTGATTCAGATCTACGTCCCCCAGAAGCCTCTCATTCCTTTGGTAAGAACTACACACACAACGAAGGACCATAACAAGTGAGCACAAGGTGTCAGGAAGACAGCTTCTGTGCCTGACTTTTCACCTCACCCTCTGTACTTCTGGTGGATAGTGTACTCTCCTCTGCTAGTGAAAGGAGCTGGGATTCTCCAAGGCCATATTGTGCACTGGCAGCTCCTTGCAGGACGCAGCTAAACTTGATTTACCTTTCCAACAAGTCATAGCTGTCTTTAGGGCTTGGGTTTTCTTTCCAGAGATGGATCTGCATTCATGACTCAGCTTTTAGCAGACCTGTCATGTCGGCCACAGACTGAGCTGAGCCATAGGTGCAGTGCATGCCAAAGGCCTTTAGGCCTGGCCTCTGGCTCAGATGAGCAGATGCTGTGAGATCATCATCTACTTGATCAAATTTTGGCTCAGAAAACTTCCTTCATCTTAAGCCATCATAAATAATAAACTAAATTCATTTTGAGTTTGCAATTTGCTGAATGTAGAAGCATAAAATTCCTCTGTTGAGATTCTAACCAGCAAGGTGACAGTGTTAGGCTGTGGGACCCATGGAGGTGATGAGGCAAAGCAGGCAAAGCCCTCATGGAAGGGATTGATGCTCTTAGAAAAGGAACTCAGGACTCCCTGCCTCCTCCCACCATGGGAGGACACAGTGAGAAAGTGACTCCTGCAGTTCCACAGGGGGCTGTGCTCAGAACCTGCCCTGTTGGAAAACCTTTATTGCACTTTGAGCTTCCATAGCTGAAACCTAAACGTCTATTTTTCACATGCCATTTAGTTTAGGATAATTTGCCACGGTAGCCTGGTACTAAGGCACAGTTTAAAATTTTAAATGTTTAAAAGTGGCATGTGCCCTCCCCTACATTACACATCTGCTAGTTCTAAGCTGGATTTCCTCCTGCAGTTCATAGGTTTACACCAAATATGGACGTGAAAAGAAGGATTTGATTTAGCCTAGTGCTCTGATGACTTTTCACTTTATTCTATGATTATGTTATGTTACCACACTGAGTTCCATAAGAGATAGAAAAGGAAACTAATAGTTTTGTGGAGTACCAGAGTATTATTTTAAAATCTTTTGAATGATGAGAAACCCCAGAGATGAAAAGGGAATTATTTACTGAGCGCCTCTCAGCTACTAATTGGAACAGCTGAAATCTGAAGCCATGCCTGTCTAGACAGAACCTAAAAGGTCAACTGCTTTGAAATTACAAATTACTGTAAATATTCTTTTAAGATAATTGATTTTTTTTGAATCGTATCTTCTCATTGTTTCAGAGGGGACATCCCAAGAGCTCTCCATTGTTTATCTGCAGATAATTTATTCAAAATCACAACTCTACTTCACAGCAGAGTCAAAACTATAATTCAAATATATTTCCAGTGTAATTCACTCACAAATTACTACTGAGTACTTGGGAAGAAGAAAACTGTGTTCTCTTGCCTCCACCTCTTTCAGCTTGATTCCCTGTGATACACGCTCTTTGTTTTTTATCAGTTAGCAAGTGATTAAATTCTGTTTTATTTTTTCACAACATAAATTTAAAAAGACATAAAAGAAAATGAGAAAGGCATAAATAATGTGGAGGTCTTGGTGACCATGTGCTCTGTTACTGGTTCTCATGTATTGTTTCTTTCAATATTCCTCATTTATGAAAACTTCGGTTGGGTTTAGATTCCCAATTTTAGTCTGAAAACCTAAAGATCACAGAGGCTAATTTATTTCAAGTCACAACACTTGGGGATGAGATTTTTATGGAACTTGAACCCTGTTTTCCCTGGCTCTACTATCTATGCATCCTTCCCATAGTCTATAGAGTTGAGCCTCATTATCTGGAGCACTCTAGCTTCTCTATCCTTTCATCTGATTCCAAATCATCTTCCTTTCCACATTCTCATTTAGCAACTCTAAAGAGGGTAATAAGTGTCTGAACTTTGCCAAAGCTAATGACATTTATCCATCCCTGTCTCATCTCTCAGCATTTAATGACTCTGTACTTTCTCCTGGTGAAACATTTTAGTTTCTGGTTTCCAAATTTCATAATTGATTCCATTTCTCAATGAACACTTCTAAGTCTCTTTGTCTGGCTTTTACTCTTCAGTCAATCTAGTGCTCCCAGCTCTACTTTCTATTTAGTAATTTCTATCAGGCCTGAGATAATCTCCATCCAAACAAATTTCTATGCCCACACATTGATATTCATATATACATGCATGTGTTTCCCGAGTGTTCCCCAGACCAAGTGGCTCCTGACCTGCCACCTGTCTGTCATTTACACCTAAAGCTTATGTGGAATTTGACAAAATCTCAGAATCTCAGTCCCCACCCCTATCTTTCTCACATTTTAGCCGCCATTTCCCAAAAGAAAATCAACATTCTGCTACCATATCTTCACTGTATAAAACAAAAGTCCAATCTTCCCAATTCTTTCCTCATATACACTTTCCAATTCATTATCTGGTATATTTTATTATATCTGAACTCCGTTACTCTTCTAATCTCTACCAATGCTGTAGCCCTGGTCTAAGTCAATGTTACCTTCCCAAGTCTCTGAAATGGCTCTAAATACTTTTTTTCCTCCCTTCTTGTTCCCTAATGTTCCATTCTCTATTTATCTATTAGGTGATTTTTAAGTCAGTACATCTGATAGTTAACTTCTCTGTTCAAAATCCCTAGTATTTTTTAATGTCTGTATGTTCACCAAGTGTCCACAGATAAAATTCTTAACAAGCACCACATGAAGTAGGTTCTTCTACGTAGCAGTCTATGTTTGGATTTTCACACACACAGAGTCAGTGAGGATCATGATTCCCCATGGGAAGAAGGCACGAGCAAAGGGAGATTTAAAAATGCATCTGCTGAGGTCACCGATTATGGCTTGGTAGAGGACTCAGACTTCCTGTGGAAGGCAACCAACTCAAAATCCCTGCTCTTGACTTTTCTCCACATCGAAGAGCTTACTCTTGTATGCTTCTATGCCAGAAGTGTAGTCTAGTGTAACTCAGCTGAGTGATGAGAGGACCCAGGACAGCATTTCAGCTATACCGAAATCAATAAACCCAGGGAGTAAGAGTTTCTCCCATAAACCCACAGGTCATGTTGCCTGAAAGTTAATGAACTAAGGAAAAAATGGAGCTCAGGGATTAATTGTTCGACTGTTTCATTAATCCAAGAAAAACACAGCCAGACACATTTGTCTTCCAGACAAAATCATACAAAAGTCTTTTTTTATTAAATATACATTATTTACAGTTTAAGTCTTTCTTCTGTACAACAATAACCATAGAAAACAAAGAAATCTAAGGCTAGCTTTAATTTTTCCCATACAGTGTGTTAAGACATGTTATGTGACCTACAAAACTGACTCAGAATGGGGCAACATCACTTGGGTTTTTGTTACAGGAACAAAAATCAGGGGATCCAAAGGGAGACTCCAGCAGATCCACACAAGAGAGGACCTGTTTTTCTGTTTTGTGCTTTTGCCATAACAAATATTCTAATATATATATTTAGGGGCAGCACATGTTGATTATTTATGCAGAACTAATTTTTTTTCTTTGCTCTTTCATTCCTCAGGAAATGAAAGACCCAAATGTACCAGAAGGAGACTAATTTCTCATTTGAAACAAACACTATAATGTTCTATCTTGGGGACTGCGAAATGACATTCCTTGAGCTAAGTTTGGATTGTTTCCTGTCTTTATAAGCCAGATTGTATTGGAATGTGACCTTATGCATCCATGCATAAGTGTCCGATTTCTAGTCCAAGACTTGCAGACCAGAGGAAGGGTATGCTCAAGTCACAGGATGTCAGATTGCCTGTCACTTTGCAAAGTTGATAAGAAGAAAATTCTTGATCTTGGTCCTCACCAAAAAAAAAGTCTCTCTCACAATATGAAGATGCTACTTTCAGCAAGGTCTGATAATTTTTGCAAGAATATTTAAGGCAGGACAAGGTTGCACTTCAATGCTGCCACTCAAAGAGAACAGACTGTGTTAATAGTTCATGTAAAACCCTTGGAATAAGAATGAACTGTAATGCAAAAGTATGTTTAGTCATATGTCCAACTATATCCTGCAAAGCTGTACAGAAGGTTACTACCTGTCAAATGCCTTTTGCAGAGGCCTTAGGGCAATGCAGTGCTCCATCTGCATGTCCAGAGCTTTATAGCATGCTGTGTGGCTACTGCTGGGACCAGCACACCATGATACTAATGAATGTAAGAGAAGATTATAAGCACTAATACAGTGAGTGTAAACTTTGGTCAGTGACATAGGGCTGTTCACCAAGTTTAATCATGTTCTGTTGGAAAGAATTTTCCTGTGTCACTAGAACTAACTGAGGAAAATATCTAGCTTCTGGATAAGGTAACATGTTAGTAGGCCAGAATATGCAAAGTGAAGTTTGAAGAGTGTTACATCCTTATCACTGAGACATGTCCATGGATGGCGGGACCAGGGAAGGAGACAGAAAGATTATTAGATTGACTCTAGGATCATAAGGCTTCTACTCATGGGGGACTCTCATTAGGACTGTAGACTTAAGGGGGTTTTGATAGTTTATTTTCCTTACACCTCTATGTAGGTGCTTCACTTCGGCAGTTAAAACATGTGGTGATACATAGTGGTGATAATCCTGAAGCACCCTGGATAAATTCTAGTGAAATAAAAATCCTGAAAAAAAAAACATCATTGTGATAGGGTTTAGAAGAGTCAAAAATGTTGTCCAAAGTGAGTGGAGAATTCCACAAGTAAAGCCCCTGACACTGCTTCTTCCCTCATGTGTAAGACAATGATCCAAATCCAAAAGAGACTCTGAGTTAGGAGCCAGAAAAATGAGAAGAGAAATGGCCATTAATTTATATGGGGAGCACTGACCCTCACCTCTGATGGTCACTGACTGCCTCCTCTACCTCCTGGACATGCTGCTAGCAGATCTGGTCCAAATATGCAATTCCAGCTTAACCCTCATTCCTATCTGCTCAGTCACTGTAAACTCTAAACATTGCAAAAGACAAGACAGTTAGCCTACAAAGTACAACATTTCACTGGCAAATGCACTTTTCTGTGCTTCCTCAGAATAACTTACTACAAAATAAAAGGAAAAAATTCACTCAAAAATACCAAAACAAATAATTATTAAAACCTTACAGGAAGAATTCAAATGACTGTCAAACCAAAACAAAATGGGAATGTTTCTCTCCTACTAAACAGTTATGTATGAAAAATCCCATAAAATGCTTGGATTAACAACCTTATTTTTACAATGTGTGTGTATGTGTGTGTGTGCGCGTGTGCGTGTGTGTACGTGTGCTATTTTCCCCCTCAAGGTGTGTTATTTTCCCCCTCTATTTGGCATTTGTGAACCCAGACATGAAAACTAGAAACAACTAAAATCTTCAAACTCAATGGTTTAACACATAATAGTGGATGAGTGGATAGTTTATGGTAAGAAACAATCCAAGAACATAGTATGGAAGTAATTCACTTACACTACATGCTTTTAAAGAAAAATATTTCAAACTGCACGAGAAATGTGAAATCTCACTCCGTTATCCTCCAGCTATGACAAAATTTTTGAAATTTCCTGTACTACCTTCCCTTAACTTCCTTTGCCATTTGCAGGAGCAACGATCTAGTTGATTTATTTAGTCTACACCTGACCTGCAGGACAAGTGAGGATTAAGTTCAGCCAAACCTTTAGCTTAAGGAAGAATGAGTAATAGAAGGTACCTCAAAAGCCTTCTGGAAATCTGGTGTTGCAACAAATGCTCGATTAATCATACCACTGGTAAATTCAAAAGAAACGAGGGAAGATGGGGGACGTAGTGTCCAATTTTGTCTAACAAAGAACTCATAGGGCCTGATTTCTGTATCCCTGTGTATCCTGGAGAAGATAGCCTGTGCCTTCTCAGTGTGACTGCTTTAGCTGAAATAATGTGGTGTAGAAAGAGGGTGCACATGACCTTCAATATTTAGACGTTCACAACAGGCATAGAAAGATGCCACTTCGATGGACACATTTTTAGTCAGTTATTTTCTCAAGGATAGACTCATCTTGTTCTCAAAGATTTCCCCCAAAATAAATCATCAGGTCTAAGGAACATTGTAGGAAGTGCTGGATTATGCCAGCCTCCTGCAGGATCATGGAGAGAGGCAATGGCACATAATTACATGAATGGCTCAAAGAAAGAACTGAAAAAGGACAGGAGGGATAAGGAAGTAGAATCTGATGCTGTGTATCTTGGAGAGGATCCCCAGTCTTCACTTAGGCCAGATACAGAAGAAGGAAGTCATTTAAAATTCACTACCTCACACTGAAACAGGAAATTATAGAATTCAGCATCCTTCAAAGTATGTCATAGGAAAGGCCATTTATTCTTGCTGTCCCAACCAACAGCTCACTTCCTTTCATAGAAATCTATATTCATAGATGGATACATTTTGAAGATAAGAAACAAAGTAGTTCACTATAGGTGGAAGTAATTAATTAAATACAAAGTTATATGTACTGTCTAAAAATCTGTTTGTTTCCTGAAGTTCCAGCAAGCAATGTACAAAATATTTTGGAGGATGTTGGCTCCGTGTTGCATAGTGTTTCATATACACTACTATTACAGCAATATGAACAACCCTTGTTAGACTTTAAATTTCTCAAGGGTAAGATGAAGGTGTAGTTTCTATTTGTATACTCAGTGCCGATCACAACTGTTGAAATGGTGGGCAATCAGTATATATTTGATGAAAGAACACAGAAGGAACTGAACAGTCTATTCATTATGTTCACTATGGTGGGCATGATTGTGATAAAAGGCAAAAGTCAGGTTAATACCACCTCTGTTGTTACTAAAGAAAAAAAAATCATTTTAAGATACTAGCCTCAGGAATCTTAAAGTCAATGTTCAATATGTAGTTAAGAGCAAACTGAAGAGGGTAAACTATTCATAAAAATATATCTACAGAAATGACAGATGTCTATTTCTTTAGATGAATTCTCATAGAAATCATGGCAAGCTAGTCTATAAACATAATGAACGACATAGTTGGTATTAAATATATTTTAGAGTAAACAAATACTCTCTCATTTGTATAAATTGGTTTGTTTGGTGGAAATAATATCAATGAAATAGCTTCCTTAAAGTGTGAAATTGTACAGGTATTTTTGGTTTTACTGTAAAATGATCATATTCCATAATTCTTTTCTAAGTAGCAATTACCGGAGCCTGAGTGTCAAAAAGGAGGAGATTATGGTCTACATGATCAGGGAACATGCAGTAAGGAAACTTGAATATCACAGTGAAATAAAGGTTGTTAAAGAATTCAAATGATCTCAAGGTCCAGTTTTAGATTACAATTTCTTGAACATGGAAACACACAATCAAATTACATACAACTAAATAGATCTGGCTACTGCTGAGGAAAGACAGGTAAAATTAGCACTTATTTCCCATTTCAGAGTGTTTTGCTTGGAGGGAGAAGCTTGTTTGCTTTTCAAATATATCTCTTAAAAGTGATAGTACTTTCTGGGGTTTTGACATAATCTAAACCTGTACAAATCATTCAGATTTAGCCCTGAGACTAATTATAATGGGGAGGGACAGAAGGGAAGACTGCACTGCTTGCCACTCACCCTGCTTTTGGTGTTGGGCATAGTGAGCTTGTATGTGCGGTCTATGTAAGCAAGCGGACGCCCGTGCATTCCATGTTGCAGATCTGGGAGCATGTGGCTTGCCCAAATTCTCCTCCCTACAGGAATTTCTCCAGGAATCTATAATAGATGAGACAGCAAATTCTCTGTGAAGGTTTTACTAGTCCAACCTTTCTTCCATAAACACCATGTCAGCAAAATATAGCCATGGCTTCTCAGAGACTTGAATAAGGAAGTGTCCCAATTTTATGACTCATACCTTCCTTTTCTGTTACATTTCATTGATGGAGATGCTTCATGCTAAACACACTTCCTTTCGTGGTGACTTTTACTTCATGTGACAAAGGAATATGTAGCCAAGCAAAATGCTGACATATCATAGCCTTTTTATAGAAATAGAAAACTTAAAAGTGAAAAGTGGGAAAGGGCAGGAAAGGGCAGGTGGATGCCAGGTGTAAAGAGTTTTCATTGTTTTATAATCATTCATCTCTTAGTAAAGCTAGAAAAATTTTAAAAACAGATTTTGGTTAGAGTCAGTGGAAAATAAATTTACTAGAAAAGCATAATTATATCCTAAAAGATGGAAATATTAAGAATCCACAGCAAAGTTTAAGGAAAAATGTGTATTTAGAAATTTTAGAATTAAGGAATACAATAAACGCCTTCATCCTTAGGTCAAACAAGCTCTGAAATTGAAAGCTCTGGAACGAAGTTAGTTTCTCCCTGTGAGCCCCCTTATGGTGGAAGCGGGCGTGAGTCAGAGACAAGAGCAATGCTAGCAGCAAAGGTGGACAGAGGCGATCAACTGGCAAGGCCAGCTAACAGTTATGTGGCAATTCTCTAGCAAATCAAATCTTCTCTGTAAAGAGTATCACTGAGTACTTTCCTCACCTGCAGATCCTTCCACTGCATTTCTAGCATCTTGGAACATTTATATTGCTTTCTCCTGATCTGTTTTTGTTTTTGTTTTTGTTTTTTTTCCCAAAGTGGCAAGAGGCAAAGGTAGGCTTATTATATAGCAAAATCACCAGAGTGCCTGCTGTCACCCACAGATAGGCACAAGAAGTCATTTTGAAGCAATGAACCCCACACTTTTGTTATCAAAAGGAGAAAACAGCCTAAGCTTTGATATCACCTCATTTGGGAAAATAAGTCTAATGAAAAGTGTGCGTAAAAATAGCTACTCTTACACACACACCATGTAACAGATACCAAAATGTGATGTGTTCTAGAATCTCAGGGCTTCTCTGAAATCTAGCAGTGGGTCAACTGGAGGCGGCCACAATACCACATATAACAGAGCTTCCTTTACATCTTAGATAACAGCTCAGTAGACAAAAGTCGATTTATCCTCTCTGTTCTAAATGTCAAAGTGCAAATCTGTATTCACTTTCTTCACCAGATCTCTCATGAGTAGATAGAACGGAAGAACTCTGGTTGGTATTTCTCTTCTTTCATGAAGCTGTTTTTGTTGTTGTTGGTTTTTTTTTTTTTTTCCATTTTTTATAAGCTGAGTTCACAGGATTTAAGCCTTTTCATGGAGCCAGATACTATTTTAGATTTTATTTAAAAGTATTTATCCTGCAGCAACTTACAAGTGTATGTCTAGACTTGTGTTATCTCAGTATAGTAATTCCAAGACTAACCAAGCAAATATGTCTTAGAATATCAAAGGAAGGCTATTTTGAAGTTAGGAAACATCTACTTCCTAGCAGCTTTCTGTACCCCGTATTTTCAAGCTACTATTCAATGCTGCCTCTAGGCTGATGCTATTGTGTGCTGGTCTACAGTGTAGGCCCCAGGAAACGGTAGTAATAAAGGAGCAGGGTAACTGGTCACTAATATTGCAAGCCTATATAAAATAAAAGTCAGAAAAAAAAATTGAATGGGCTGTTTTTGATAAGGAAATGAAACCAAAATAAACACACCTCTCCGGTGATTCATAAAATAGCAGTGAAGCAAGCCAGGACTGATGGGGAGATATCTCTCTGCCCTGGGTTCCCTGGTTCAAACAGACTTGGTAAGTGGGACTGTTAGATGCCTATGTCACAAAGCTCAAGTTCAAAGTAAGACCACGAGACAGAGTGAGTGAAAACCAGAGTGAGTTTGAGAAACTGGATATGCTTATGTGCATACACATGTCTCTTCCTTGTGTAGAACCGTAAAACCTGTGCCTTGAAAGGTCATTGTCACCACGGTGCATGTGTCAGAGAGTACGGAGTAGCCATAGCCGCCTGGTCTCCTGAGCTGAGTCAAGTGGATCGATGCTGTGGTGGATGCAAATGACAAGCGATTCAGATAAAGAGAATAACCAAACTTAAAGTACAGGAAGGGAAGCAGAAAAAGTTCACGACTACAAAATGTTTCTTGGGTGACCCTGCAGTTTCTCAGATGAAATATTCCCTTTTGCACTCACTCACTGTGTTTTGCAAGTCAATATCATTTCTAAAGGAACTGTCCAAGTTCTCAGGGTACTCCTTCTCCTTCATCTGGTTGGTTCGGTGGGATTGCTTATGCTGGTATAGGAAGCGGATCATGATGCCGATGGTGCAGAAGGTAACAAAGATCACCACCGCTATCACTCCTGTAGGAAGGAGGAGGGAGAGAAGTAATGGCCATAAGTTATTGCCTGGGGGGGAAGATGCAGGGCAGACAAATAAGTCTGTCAAAACAAAACAAATTCTGCCACCCACCTGTAAATGAAGACTGCTAAAATGAATTCAGTCTTCAATTATTATAAAATTTAAAACTTCTTCTTTCAGACCAGTGGTATCAAAAGCCAGGTTAAACCTTAGTAGTGTCTTTTTTTTTTTAATTTTAAAGAAATAAAACCAAGCAAAATAAAACAATAAGACAATCAAAAAATAATGAAAGTGATACAGAACTTCAAAGCGAGATGGTAGGGAATCAACAGTGACAATCATGCCTTTGTCATCTTTGTAACAGCTGTCCATACCATCAGACATAATAAACCAAATCAAGATGGAGTAAAATCAATCAAAATAAAACAATGAAAGCAATACAGGACTTCAATACAAGATAACAGGAAATAATGGCTATATAATATATCTTGTTATCTTCAAAATAGCTGCCCGTGCCATCAGATACAACAAAATCAAACAAAACAGTATAAAATTTAACAAAAATGAAAAAAAACTAGATAGTAAGAAACTAACATCCTCCCTTTTCAGAAATTTCCTCCCCTTTCACTTTCTTAATATCTGTTGTACTTTGTGGATCCCACTAACTCTGTCCGTTTTTTATATTAGGGAGGTAACATGATGTACCCATGTGAGTACAAACCATTTTACCCATGAACATGATCTCAAGTTGCATCCATTTACCTACAAGAGCCTCAGCATTATCCTACTTTATAGATGAGTAGCTATCCATTGTACAAAAGGGCCATGACTTCCTTATCCGTTTTGTGGTTGATGGGTAGGCTACAACTGCTTTTTTTCTGGTTCCCTGTCACATGGAGCATTGTTATTTGTCCTTTGACTTTCAGTCTATGAATGTCCTTTTAATTTAAATGTTCCTTGTATACTGGATATTGATGGAACATTTTCTTGGTCTGCTCTGCCTGTGTTTCTTTCTACTGGTGAACTGAGGTCATCTACATTAATGGTTATAACAAATATGCACTAGTTTGTCTCTGCCATCCTGTCTTCCTGCAGGCTCCATTCAATTGCTTCCCCTCCATTCAATTGCTTGCCTTATTCAGTGATCCCCCCTCTGCTGCTGTTCCTGGAATTTTGATCATCTTTATCTCTCTCTAGAATATCCTTCAGTATTCTTTGTAAGGTTAGTTTGGTGGCCATGAATTCCTTCAGTTCTTTGTTATGGAAGTATCTTATTTTTCCACTAATTTTTGAAAGATAGTTTTGTAGGGTATATCGATCTGGGTTGGAAGTTGTTTTCTTACAGGATTTGAAATACTTTAATCACTTCTTGACTTGATAGTTTATATTGAGTAGTATTGTACTGTAATTCTGATGGGTTTTCCTTTGTAGGTGATCTATTTCTTTTCTCTAACAATTTTTAATATTTTGTTTTTGTGCTTGATTATCATACATCTGGGTGTAGATTTATTTTGGTTATGGCTAGTTGGAATTCTATATGCCTCACTTATCTATACATTATTTCCTTTTCATAAGCTTGGGAAGTTCTTTGCTAATACTTCTATAAAAAGTCTTTATATGTAACTTGTGTTGATGATTGCTTGCTGACACTTGTAAGTCTTAATTAATTTTTTGTGTCATCTTGCAGCCATTGAGTTGTTACCTAGTTTCTTGTTATTTTTAAGAGATCTTTCGTTTTGTGATTTCTAGTTGCAATCCCGTCTCCAAAGTCTGAAAGTCTATCTTCACTTTCTTTCAAGCAGTTTTAGCAGCTTTCAGCATTTTTAATTTCCTCGATATCTGTTTGAATCTGTTTCATGAATTCCAGGTCTTCCTTATATCATTCATTCAAGGTTTTCTTCATTTTTCTATGCTTCTTTTTTAAATTTTTTTCTTCTTTAGATACACTCAGTAATCGTTTTATTGTTTGTCAATTCTTCTTTTATGTAAGATATTATTTCTAACCTGATTTCTTTGACAGCCTCATGAAACTGTTTCTTTACTTCAGTTACCATCATCCCAGAAATTTCAGATGTGCAACTTTCAATTTCTTGCATGTCTATGACTGCTGAACTTGTTCTGTATTAGTGAGCTTTACTGGGTGGTCTAAAAATCATCTTACAAATATGCATTCAGAATAGCAAAGGACAGGGCCAGGGATTTAGCTCATTGGCTCAAGTGCTTGTTTGGTAAGTACAAAGTCATGAGCTAGATCTCTGGTACAAAAAAATATATTTATAACAAAGGGATTCTGTTTCTGTTTGTTTTGTTTCATTTGGGTACTGAAGATTGAACCCTGGGCTTAACACAAGCTGAGGAAGTATTTCTCCACTGAGCTATGTCCTTAGTCTGGCAAAGTCTCTTAGTAAAGTTTTTCAGGATCTTTAAAACACTATGCCAAGATTATTTTATTTCATGTTTTTCACTGGCCATGAAACTACGTCTTTTAGAATTTCCAAGAATATAATACTTTAATGCCTCTCATCCTAGTGCAGACTCTTTATGTAAGCTTATTTTGTGTTACATATTTGATATCCTAGAAAGTATTCATTAACTGTGAAATGATTACCAACAATTCTTACCCTCTTCTGCATCCTACTGGACTTGAGCAGAGTTGGGATAATTTTGTCCTTGTCAAACTCATATAGGACTGAAATGACAGCTTCCTCGAAGTCTGTTACACTCACATTTACTTCTATATGATTTTCCTGAATTTATTTTGTGAGTTATCTTCACTGACTATAAGGATTCATCCATAATTTTACCAAGAAATGTCTTGAGGCAAAAAAAAGCACTAATTGCAAAAGGGCAGTAAAAATGTGAAAAAGGGAGACTGTGTCTCTACATAAATGTAGGATTTTCACCCCTAAAACATTTTAAAATATTTTTGACACTCAAAGATCATTTCATTGGTAATTATAGATTCTGTTATTTTGCTCTTCTATGTAGTGCAGTATTGATAAAAATATGTCTTTCAGAAACTCATTGTTGAACAATTTGCATTATCATTTATATAACCATGGATGATGAGATTTAAGTACATTGATGGCATGTCTTCCATCAACTGTTTTGTCAAGTTTGGAAAATAATTAACATCTCTTATATTTTTCTGTATTCCTAAATCACATTTACAAACTACTTTAGAAAAAAGGCAGGGTAAAATCACCTGAATTAATAGTTCTGTGAGTGTGGGTAGCCATGTGAAGTTCTAAGACAATAACGAGGGAAGTGTTTCCCCCACATTCAGCACAACCGTTATTCAGAACTGGAGGCACAGAGGCCTCCAGGAATTTTCCAGGAGAGTTAGTGTAACTTTCTTACACAGAAGGAGACTCACGGAAGCAGGTAAATGAATAGTGAAAAGTTATCAGTCACAAGAGTCTTTTCTCCACTTGTCAAAGGAAAAAATTACATGAAGAGAAACTGGTTCAAAATACTTTCTAATATTTCCTGATGCCAAGCAAAAATCAAGTTCAGTTGTCTTCCCTGAGGCAGAAATTCAGCAGAGATGTCGCACAGACTTCCTTAGGGAAAGGTCATGGAAGGCCATGGTTTTCCTTGCTTACGTTCTGACAGCAGTGGTGTGCCTGGGGTACACTTGCCATGTGTGCTTTCCCAACAATCTTCCCTTCTTCTACTGCTGTCTGCTTGCTCATCCCTTCCCCAACCAGCCAGGAGTTCTATAAAGGCAGTGTTCATATCTTTCAGCCTGGGTCCTCACATTTACCAGAGAGGCTGACCCATAGTAGGACTCATTAAATACAAGTGAAATGCATGGCTAGTGCTGACTTTTAAAGCAGAAACCCATCTGGTATGGATCAGTTCACCCACACTTCTGTGAGGTAGGAACAGGGCACCTGTTAGGGTAATGGTTCTCAGATGGAAATAAATTTAGTCTCTTTCAGGCATCTTCCATTAAACTAGGTTTTGGAGTCTTTATCTACTGCAATACAGAGATGGAAAAATCCAGCTAATGTAGTCAGCAAGCAATCTGAAGGCAGAATAGAAAGGTTGAGGCCAGGGTTGGAAAAATGTAAGAGGGAGAGAGGGAGACAGGAGCTGAGCTGACAGCAGCACAGCCAGGATCTTCATCTGGAGCCATATGTGCTGCTGTGTTTGGAACTACAGTCCTGTGGGCTTCACCCTGCTCATTAGATCTAATTCAAATCACTTGGTAGAGAAAGCCCGCCAGGACTGTGGCTTCCCCCATCTGTCAGCCCTGATATGGCTTCTTCTTCATATATAGCTTATTGATCTTCTTTGTGTATGCGTTAGGAAATGTGACAACTGGATGAGAGGAATGGCATGCAGGCTGCTTGTTTGTAAGTGAATGCTCCAGCTGTTGACTCTATGCTCAGCTGTCTGGTAAATCAGAGGCAGGATGAAGCCACAGATATCCTGGCATAAGAGATCACTGTCTTTGATCCTAAAGCACATATGACTATTCCTGAAAGGCTCACTCCTGGAAGATGATGTGGGCTTCTGGGCACTGGGAGGCCATCATTAGAGAAGGCTTCAGGTAATTTTCTCTGAAGCCCAGCATTATATGTGTCCCTTCTGCCTCTAACCACAAAGAGTAGTTTACCTCCAATGACTGCAGAATCACTTCGAACTGCATTGGTGAGTGGTTCCCGCTCATCTGTCTTCCCAAAGGGATCTAAAAGGAGTAAGGACACAAAATTTTAGTCTTCCCACAATGCGCTGGAAGAGATTTTATGACATATCTGTTGGATATACCACATATTCTCAAGGAGTTGAGAAGTGGTGTTTTGGGAAGAGCCCATACAAAAGTTAAAACATCTCAAATAAACTTCTCTCAACCTGGAGTTCCAAGACCCTGTTAACTTATATATAAGCTGTAGGAGAAAGAGTTGAGCCAGGTGCCTGAGTTTTAGGGGGCAATTCCTGTGCAAGAGAGTGGCTCCTTCCACAGTCACAGAGGTACCTCTACTTGACTGTTTTCTTCAATTGCAAGAGGATTCTGTGGCCATTGTGAAGGAAAAATGTGCTGGAGAATTAACACCTCCAGGAACAATCCTCACTGAGAAAACAAGTTGTACTACATGTCCAATAGCATTCGTGATACAAATAAACTGTATGTATCTTACTCTATACAGTGCAAGAAACTACAAAGCATCAGATTCAAAGACAATACTCTGTGTCAAAATTTCACCCTACCATTCGGTGGTCTAGTGCCATTGCACAAGATCTATTTTTAAGTAACAAACTGCACATGAATTGAAACTGGACAGTGATACATACACACACATACACATAAATTTACACAATATGTGTACAATTCTAGCATCTGGTAGATATTACACATAAAATAAATAGCTGCCATCATTAATATATATCTTTTAAGCCTCGGAGAATGACAAAACCGTATATTTTAACAGAAAAAAAAGCATGCTTGAAGACATTAATGTCCCATAGCTCCTTCATGGCAGAGTCAATGTACACTTGGGGCTGTCTAACCATCCTATTTAGGCTCTTTCTACCTCACTTCACTCTGGCCAGGAAAACTCCAAGGTGGAAAACAAGCAGTCAGAAGAGAGAAAAAGGTATAGTGAAAGGAGGTAGAAAATGCAAAGGCAGGGATAAGGAAGAAAAGAAAAGGGAAAAGAGGAAAGGCAAGAAGGAAGAAAGGAAGGTGAGGGGAACAAAGGGAGAAGGAAGCAAGAGGCATGGAAAACCAGAGTTGAAACCACAGTAATTACTGCATTACCTGTGTTCTCAAAGCTCACTATTCTTGTCTACCCCTGTCCCAACTCTCCTTTCTGGAATTCCTCCTGCTTCTTTATGAATATTCAAATTTCAGCTCTGTACCAGGATTCAGATCATGACTTTTTCTTACTCTAATTTAGAGTGGTTCCTTCTACTGTATTTTAACATTATAAACTGATGTTGCCTTTATTTTAACCAAGATTTCTCTATTTCTAGAAGATTTTGATGTCATTAAATTAATAAATATTTATTCAGTTCATTAATTCTGATTCTCTAGTGTTTATTAAAATTACACATAAAACATTCCAGATCTGATAAGTGCATCAGAAACATGATCACAAAGGCACACACACACACACAGTGTTTCTACACATGCTTTAGGAAAACTTTCTGGAAAGCAATCCTGTGTGGTAACTGATTGATTTCAAGAATGTACTCTATCTTTATAATGTGGCTTTTGAGACTTTGCACTGATGGTTTACCTTTAACTTTCCTTACTCCCACATAAATGTCTTAATTTAAATACTCAGGCACCATTTCTCCATATCCATCTATGAATATTTTATACACATAAACATTTCATAGGCACTTCTCATATTTTCATTTTACAGTCATCCTAATGGTTATTTTGATTTGCTTTCTGCTGATCACTAATGATTCTGTGCACCTTTCTCCAATACTTATTGTTCATTCGTACTGCTTCTTTACAAAAATGTCTACTCAGATACTTTGTCTTATTTTAAGCGGGTTATTAGTTTACTGTCTGAGTTCCTTGTATATTTTGAATTTTGATGTCTCATCACAGCATTTTGAAAATATTTTGTTCCACTTCATAGGTTACTGTTTCTTTTTGTTGATCATTTCCTATATTGTGCAGAATAATTTTTAACTATGTAGTCTCGTTCTTTATTTTTTTGCCTACATTTTTTATTTTCATCATATCCAAAAAATCCTTGTCAAAAAAAGATGAAGGAACTTTTTTCTGCATGTTTTCTTCCAGAAATGTTACAGTTTTGTATCTGACATGTAAGACTGCGCTCTCAATTTCAAGTTAACTTCTTTATACGATGACAGTGATTGAATTTCAGTTGTTTTATTGCAGTTATCTTATTTTGCCAACATCACTTGTGAAATATTAGTTGAAGATATATGTCTTGTCTCATTTCTGTGCTTTCTATTCTGTTGCATTGTCTGTATACCTGTTTTTATACCAGTATCCAGTTTTTTTGACTAGTATTCTTTCGTAATGCAGCACAAGGTGAACTCAGGCTGCATGTTGCCTCTAAGATATCTGTGCTCCCATATTCAACTGTAATGTTATTTATAATATTTAAAGTGTGGAAACCACCTATTTGTAAATGAATAAATATATATGTATATAGTTCCTGTGGTGTGCATATATACAAACAAAATGAAATATTATTCAGCCTTAAAAAGATGATTATACCATTTGAAGCAAAAGAGATGAAAATAGAGGACGTTATACCAAAAGAAGTAAATAAGGCACAGAAAGAAAGGGGAAAACTATGTGACTTCATTTATATATGGAATTTAAAAACAGCTAAATTCATAGAAGCAGAGAGCACAGTGGTGATTGCCAGGAAATGAGACATGGGAAAAATGGACAGTTGCTTGTTAAAATTTATAAGCTCTCAGTTATAAAATGCATATATTTTGCTAATCTAATATAAACACAGTTACTACAATTAATTACACTGGGTTTTTTCTTCAAATTGGCTAATAGCCTAAGTCTCAGGTGACTTCACCACACACACACACACACACACACACACACACACACACACACACGGAGAACTATGTGAAGTGATGGACGTAATGATTAAATTCACTGTTATATCATTACATGTTACAGAGGTATACCTGTATACACTGAGTATGTACAGGACAATATTAATGATGGCCATCAAATGAATTATAATATTACTTCAGCAACCATCCTGTTCCCTCTGTAATTTCTAAATGATGTAATTCTCAGAATAGCCTCTTACATAACAGTGACTTTGTACAGATTCATATGTGAATATATTATGTATATGTATTCAATTTAAACAACATACTTTTAAACCTTATTGCTTATAATCTGAATATTAAGAACATCCATGAGTAGCCAATCATAATTTGTAGTCAAATGTAAGCATAGAGGGAAAGGAATTGTGTAATACTGGCTGACCCTGTAAACTGAGAATTTCTAGAACACATCAAAAATATCCTAATGCAGGAAGTAAGATTGGCCATTCTGTACCATACCTGATGAAGAATGTACAGTGGTCACTGCACTCACATCTGAGTCTACCATGAAGCCACAGCTGGATTCTTTCAAGGCCCCATGCACAGTCACAGGTGCGATGGCAGCATGACGCAAGGCTGCCTTCAGCGGTGCTACGTGGTTGTACTGGACTGAAGACAGACATCCAACAAAGCCCATGGTGTTCGCTTTAGCAATTTCAGAATCCAATCCAACGTTCTCTAAAACGTAAAAGACAATCAGAAGTCTCTCCCCACAAAATAGGCTGAGTCATCTTTGAGTACCACAAAAATGACCAAAATTATGTCATTCTTTGAATAAAGAAAACCCTGTTGTTACCTCTCTCCATCCACTCTCCAACCTTCATCCCACTGCAAGAATCAGTATATCAACCATATTTCCTAGAAAATCGGTAATGCCGTCTCTGAGCTTAGATTAATAATATTCCAAAGTTCTTCATTTCAGGCATGTGCTGTATGAACTAGATAAAAGGCAGTCAATGTGCTCCATATGTTAGATGGGTAACGAAAAAAATTCCCTTTTTTGTTGAGAATCATTTAACTTTGTAAAGAAATTTTTAATCTTTATAAAAGATGAAGATGCAGACATTCAGGACTCTCAACAGATGCATCAGTTTCTTCAACACTTGTGGTAATGTTACCACTTTGTATTCTATTTCTCTTAAAAATGGTTACTTGAATAAATTACTACAAAGCAATTACATAAAAGTGCAGTACATAAGGGATCATTAAAAAGATATCATAGTTTTTTAACATGACTAGTTGTCGTGAACGGTTATTTTATTTAACTTTTTTTTTTTTTTTTTATTTCCTAGGAAGAAGGTCAGGGACTTCTCCTATCTACCAACAATCCTTATAATTTCATTTGGATTCCTAAGTATTAGAATGCCTTCATTGATTTCCAAGATTGTAGGTACAAAGTGGAAATTTAACATCTTTTAATAGTGCTTTCTCCAGTTTTGTCCCTATTTTACCCTGCTTTTCAACAACCATATAAAATTAACTCATTCATCTTTTCTTACATGAGAAGACAGTAACTACACGTTATTATAAGTTTATTTGACTGCTGTAACAAATTTCCATTAACTCCAACAACTTATACCAAACCTTTTTTTTTTTTAATTTTATTTAAGGAGAAAAGAAAAAAAAAAAGCAGAGAAAGGGTACAAGTTATACAGATTTGCAGAAAAAAAAATGAACAGTAGGAAATTACTAGTTAATGGATTACATATTGTCATCTTAGAAATAATTGTTCAAGTCACAAAATTAAAGCTTGTAAAGTGGACATTCCATCAATGATACTGCAAACAGTTCTGTACAATGATCCAATAAAACTCTGTGATATCATATTCTATCTTATACACTTAAATATACATGCAGTTATATAGTTTAGAGCACTTTCTTTTCCTCTCTTTTGTACAATGACTATTACACATTTTGGGTTTCATTGCTCTCACGGTTCTTATTACTTTTTTGGAAGAGAGTAAAACCAAATGTGACATAACAGAACAGAATCGGTCAAGTCAAAAGGGTGGACATAATAGATAATGTGAAAACATAATACAAGGTGATCAACAGTGGTTACCATAATGCCTCCCGCTATCTCTAATAGAATTGCCTATACCATTAGTTATAATACAATTGAACAAAACAGTAAAGAACAAAACCGACAAAACCAAACCATTGGAGACATTGTAGGTCTTCAAAAGTAGATAAAAGTCAACGAGAATGGGCGTTATAATGAATCTCATTATCTTCACAGCTGATGCCTAAATTTTCGAACCTGATACTATCCAGCAAAACAGAATAGAGGAACATCAGTTAAAAACCAGATGGTGAGAGTAATACAGGGCTTTAAATCGAGGTAATGGAAAGTCAAAGTGGGTTACTATAATATATCCTGTTATTTTTTTTTCCTTTAATTAAAAGGATAAAAATTTTTTAAAAAGTATTAAAAAAGTAAATAATGGAGTGGAGATTGAGATAAAAGAGGGCATAACAACGAAACAGCACAGATCAAAACATAACCATTTAAGCAGAATAGTGTTTCACCACCAGATAATCCTGACCTAAAAGTAGTTACCATATTGTCTCTTTCCTTGAAATCCTTGAGTACAACTTCGTATACTGTAGCATTAAGTATATCAAAACAATGTAAAACCATTTAAGAGAATGACAGCATTACAGAGTATTTAGAATCGACTAACAGAAAATAAATAATGGTTTCTGTATAATCTCCTTGTCTTTAAAAGGTTTTTGCTTATACTATCGTACATAATAAAATCCAGTAAGATACAACCTATTTAGACCATTGGAGACAGAAGGACAAAAGCTAGATGAGACTTCAAAACAAGATGATACTAAATCAATATTACCTATTAAGATGTCATTTTCTCCAAAATAGCTGTTCCTATCATCCAATCTTCTCTGCCTCATTTCTGTTGAGCTCTTATTCTGTCAGTAGCTGTCAGTTTGTCTTCTTCACTTTGTTCTCTGCTCCATTAGTTGTGGCCTCCACTATTTCTGGATTCTTTGTATTTTTCTTTTTTTAGAATATCCTGCAATACTCTCTGTAGAGTTGAATTGGTGGTTGCAAATTCCCCCAGTTCCTCTTTATCCTGGAAGCACCTTGTTTTTCCATCAATTTCCAGGGACAGTTGTGCAGGATATCTCAATCTTGGCTGAAGATTATTATCTTTCAAAGCTTGAATTATTTCCCCCCATGCTCTTCGTGATTTGATGGTTTGTGCAGAGAAATCTGCTGTAATTCTGATGGGTGCTCCCTTGTAAGTGGTCTGTTTCTTGTCTCTGACAGCTTTTAATATTCTGTTCTTGTATTGAATTTCTGGAATTTTTATTATTATATGCCTGGGTGTTGCTCTGTTTGGGTTGTAGGTAGCTGGGGTCCTGTATGCCTCATACATCTGAGTATCTTTACCTTTTGCTAAATTAGGAAAATTCTCCTGGATTATTTCTGTGAGTAGCTTTTGTAGTTCACTTGTTTGTGTCCCTACTTCTTCTTTTATGTTCTTAATCCTTAAGTTATGGATCCTCTTATCATCTTCTTGTCTTTGTATTATTGCTGTTTGTTTCTTTGTTATTTTTAAGAAGTTTTTCATTTCATTCTCCCATATTACAATTCTGCCCTCCAGTTCAGATAGTCTGTCCTTAGTTTCTTTCAAGCTGTTATGCCAGTCTTCGATAGACTTCTTAGTTTCTTGGTAGTCCCTTTGAACCTGCTTCACGTATTCTATGCTTTCCCTGTTTTCTCCATCAAACAATTCTCCCCTCTTTTTCTGTTCTTCCATTCCACCATCTGTTTTTTCTTGGGGGGGGGCTTAGCATTTCTCTAACTATTTTGCATACTTCTAGCTTCAGGTCGTTGATAACTTCATTCCTGAATTGGTCTATGAGGCTCTCTATATGGTGCTTTATGTGTATTGGTGTGGTGTCCGCTATTGCCTGTTTCTCAGAGTTGGGGGCCGAGGAGCCTTTCTTGTTGCTGCCTCTTCCCATATTCTCTGTTCCTTATATATGCAAGCTTATATGAGAGGCCCAGCTTCTCTCCCTGTCAGCCACAGCCTGATCGAATTGTGCCGGTTAGGTGTTCCCACTCACCACTGCGCACCAGGCAGCCTACGTGGGGGCCCGCCCCTCCCGGCCTCCGTCAGGCTCTGGGATCTGGTTTGGGCCAGCCTATGGGGTCCGCCGGCAGTGTCACGCAGGCCAGGCACTTTTCACCAATCCCGCCCGAGAGGGGAATGTGTGGCTGGAGTCACCACCGCGCCCTGCTCCCGCAGGACTGCTCGGGCCCAGAAAGTCCGCTGGAGTCAAACTGTGGTGGAGTGTCAGTTTCTCTCACTCACCTCGCCACAAGTCAGAACATGCCTCCCTGCCCGTCCTGTTTTCGACTCCGTTCGCAGAGTCCCGTTCTCAGAGTTTCCGCGCGTCTCTCTCTTTGCCGAGCCGATGTAGAGGCAGCCAGCCACTGCGCAGCGGGAAACCCAAATCGCGGCTTCCAATGGCGCAGGGTCCAGCCTCAACAGCGAGACTTTTCTGTTCCTGTTTTAGCACCAGGACTGCATTCCAAGTTGGTTTCTCTCAGCCGAGTTCGTTCCTGAGTCAGCAGAGCATAACTCCACCTGCTTATGTCTCTTTAGTCCGCACCATATCTGGCTTCTGAGCCTAGTTTTTCAGAGAGCCTCCGGTAGTTGCTGTTATCTGTCCGCCCTATACCAAACCTTTTAAACCTAAAAATACTCTCTAATTTCTGTAGGTCAGGACTGTAGCGTAGTGTTTATGGGGTTAAAGATCAAGAGATCGGCAAGGCTGTATTGCGTTGGTACTTCTTTCCCATTTTTAATGCCCACCAGTCACTCCGTTTTTGTGCCTTAACCTCCTTTGCCTCTCTTCAATACCAGCAACTTTGCTTTTCTCTGTGCCTTTTTATCACAGTTGCATTTGCCTCTAATTCATTTTTATTATCCATTCATTTTTAAGGACCCTTGTGATTACAGTGGATTTATCTTGATCATGGAATAAAACTCTGTATTTTAGATACAGATTGGTATGAATATTAATTTCACTTGTGACCTTAATTCCTCTTTGCACATAGCCTAATACATTCACAGATCCCAGAAAGGAGGATGAGGACATTTTACTCTGCTTATGAATCCTGTTAGAGATTCCTTAAGAACATTCTGAACAATGATAATGAAGATAAAAGAGAGATATGGTGTCATTTTTCTTCAGGTATAAAGAATCCTGGAATTTTAAAAGAAATCAATAACTTCTAAATATTCAATAAATACCCTACAGTCATGTTATATATTTATTACTAAAGAAACGATAAGGTATGTTTGCTATTATGAGCTTGAAAACTGTCCTTTCTGAGATTTCTCATATATTGTTACATAATAGCATTACAAGTAAAAAGCTGTAATAGACCAGGGGTTATTAGCTCATGCCCTTAGGAGTCAGTGTACCCAGAGATAATACAGAATTGTCAGTAGGCTCTGGTATATAGGAAGCAAATGGTATGATTTGAGATCAAAACATTTAGAGGAAGAAGTCAAAGACAGAAGAAAAGAGGCATCCTCTGCACGGAGCTCTCACAATGTAGGGAACCAGAGCAGTGGAAAGTGCCACCCCACCACAGCTATGCCTAGAGGCTCTCCATGGAAAGTGCCCACTTGCACTCTGGGAGCTGAGTTGGAAAGGAACCAAAATTGGTGCTAAGGACTTGGGAGGACAAGGCCACGGCGACTGTCATGAACAAGAGCCGCAGGTACAACTGTAGGTATCTGGAAAACAGTTGAGTGGAATGCCAGAAAAATGACACTCTCTCGAGGCTTAAAGGAAGCAATGTGTTCAATAAAGTCTCATTTCTTGGGAAGCATTTTTATTCTAAATGTATAATGAAAGGGAGATGTTGGGGATTTTTATGAAATAAATGAGAATAAAAATGCTTAATGTGAGGAAAGAACTGTCACTCTGAGGCCTCAGATCATGGTATTTTTAGATTCTTACTTAAATGAAGAGGTTAAAAATTCATGATAATTCCAAATAATTTTACTTCTTATAGTAGTATTAACTAATATGTGGTAAAATGACAATAAATAAAAAGGTAAATAAATAATAAGCAAAACCATCAACCTTCATTATTCATTAAATAGCAATATGTCACTGTAATTGATTTAAAAATATTTATTCTGTTTCTCTCCCAAGTTCTCCCAGTTGTTTTTTGTAAGCAATTCAGACTGGAGGAAGTTAACGGACATTATGTGATTGAGCTGAAATTTCAGTCTAAAGCTTTATGACCTTAAATTCTACACCCCTCATCTAAGCAATCCTACCACCCCAAAACATGAAAAATAAGAACCTCAAAAATATTTCTAGAGTAACCTCATACAAATTATCTAAAAAAAAAAATAGGCTGCAAGACTAAGGAAACTATAAGTTATTTTGGTTGAACATTCCACAGCATTCACTGAACACTACACTGAACACATATTTCCCAATCCATTTCCAAAATCATTTAATTATGTTTTCAAGTTACAACTGAATTACATATGCAAGGAGACAGGTGAGGGAAATATTTTATCTGCTGACCTAGAGAATAAATATCAAAGGAAAACTTAACAGTTAGTGTGTTTTCTCAGAGACTTACAGAATGATAATACAAACATGCCACCACTGACAAATATCTGTATTCTCTTACATACTGTTTCCAAGATACTCCACTAATATATAAAATTTCCAACCAAACAAGCATAATTCCAAGGTTTCTTCTAGTAACACATGTTGTTATTTGGAGAAACCACAGGTTTCTTATGAGAAAATCTAGATCATTTCCAAATAACTTATTTAAAAGTTACTTAGTTTATTCTTCCTAACACAATTTAAATGCTATAAAAATACAGTTTCTGATGTCTTTTACATTTTAGGTCCTTGCATGTAAATCCAGAGGCAGAAAGCAACATGGGATGCTGACATGGTGCAGGAGGAAATTCAGACACTGGAGGGTAAATCACGTGCTTGTAATACAGCTTCTGTTTCTCCACAGTTGAACAGCAAACATTGTCCCTGTCACATGAGTTATATTGAAGTAAGCCTTTAATTCTTAGTTTTGTGTCCACAAACTTGTCAATTGGGTTTTTGTTCATTGATTATATGTAGCTTCTGTCTAGATGCCCCCAAAGTCTCACGTGGTTATACTTGGTGCTTTTCAGAGGCAGCTGGATCTAGGATGTGTGATGCTGGGATCCACAGTGTGCGGTACTCGGATTAAGGTTGTGATTCTGGGATTGATTCACGGAAGGACCCTAGGGTTAAGGCTGCCTCACCCTGGATGTGAGTATTCTTCTTCCCTGATTGCTTATGTTGTCACTGCTTGTCGCATACTGCTGCTGTGTCCTTACTTGGCTACTTCTGCCCACCATGAACTGTTGCTTGTTTCTCATTTTTGATGCCTCTTTACCATGCTATTCTGCTTAGGAGTTAGCAAAATATGATCTGAAACCTCTACAAACTGTGAGATGAAATAAACTTTCCTCCTTTAGTTTGAGTGTCAGGTATTTTGCTCAGCCAAGAGACAAACAAATACATAAAATACAACACGCATCATGTTATGCTAATTTAATCTATTTGACATATACTCTCCCACACTTAACATTTTTTGTATTGAGAACACTTAAAACATAGTAATTTGCAAATATATAGCATATCTCCTTACTTGTATCACAAAGATATACAATAGATTTATCGATCCAGTCCTGGCTATCTAACTGAAATTTTGTGCACTTTGGCCATCTCCCATAATAATTGCATGATTTAAGAAATAGCACTAGTGGCAGTTTTACCAATAATACTTTATATTCCTATAAATTATCAGTTCCAATATGAATGCTGCTCTGTTGCTGTGCTGCTTCCTTACTAACTTTTTGGGTCATACTGACTTAAAATTGAACAGAATTAGAGCTCAAATTTTAGGTGATAATTTAATCCATAGAGTAACTATAGAATTACTACAGGGTAATATCTCTGATTATTTTAAGCCCGACTTCCTGCATTAATTTGCAAACACTCTTATTCCTTCAAAATCCAGCCGCTTTCCAGTACTACACTTTTTGGATTTGCCATGTGAAGGAAAGCAGCACGGAAACAATTTTAGTCACAGAATGCACAGCTGCAGTGGTCTGACACCATGAGAGGATTAGAGCAAATCAGGCTAATTTCATGCAGGCAGGTTTTTGTGTTGTTTTTTAATATTAAGAAAAAAAATACAATCAACAATTTGCTAACAAATGAACACTTTTCTGGGTTGTAAAATGACATTTGCTAGGTCAAAAGTCATTTCTAATATTTGAATCCTGAAGTGTCACAAAACAAGTCATGTAAACACATGAATTGGGCTTACAAGAGTAAAATGCTGCACCAAAACAAAATGCAAATAGGAGCACCAGGGTTAACAGAAAACATGAGGAACATGTTTGAGTAAAATTTTCTGTTTAGAGTTCATTGTGGCTTTCAGAGAAGGGGCAAAGAGTCTAAAAACTTAAATTCCAAAAATATCCAAAGCCTCTCATTTAATCTTTTAACTTTGAAGGTGACATTCCCATCGTGATTGTGTGGAAGCCCAGAAGGAAACTTTGGGACAGTCTAGGGCTGGGGATAACACTGAGAATAGAGAAGCACTTCTAGAAAACGTATTAGAATGCATATTTCAGAATCTCAGTCAGTTGGTCTGGTACGAGGGTGCACATAATCTTGCATTTTGAAAGCACATTCTTAGGCAGTTATGATGCAGGTCATTCACGGGCCACACTGAGAAACACCAGTGTAAGAAGGTTCTTTCAACGAAATGTACTTAAATGAATGCTCTCATGATGAATAGGATGTGGTTAGAATGTTCTAGATACTCAGCGGAGCCAACGTGAAATGCAGAGGGAGAAAATATATCACATAGACAACTATGACAAATCAAATTAACTCTGTGTTATGTAACGTAAAAATGATTTTGGAGAGATAAGTAAGATAAATAGAGTACAATCCTTTAAATTCTGAAGGCGTTTTGCTTTCTGGGGTTACATTGCCTTTGTTTTATAATACTTTGTCTCCCTATTCTTGCTGGCAGGAAGCCTGTCTTTTTCAGGTCATAATCCCACCAACTAGAGTACAGTGCCCAGGACACACAGTAAGTGCTCAGTTTACATTAACAAAGGGAATTAATGAGTGGAAAAGAAAATATCCCCTAATATCTATAGTAATGCAGCCTAATTGGTGGTGTATTTATTTATAAATTCTCTCAAAATTTTTCATTCTGGCAATTTATAAACATATAGTTTCTTTTTTTGTGTGTTTTTTTTTTTTTTTTTTTTTTTACTTTCACAGTAAAGGTATGTTTCCCAGAACACTCTTTGTAGAAGTAGGTTGAATTTTGATTAGAATTCCATGTAACCATACTAGGAGGGGAATGGAATAATTCTCTTCATTATCCTCAGTTCTTGCAACCGAAAGCTAAATGAACTGTCTGCAGGAGTTCTGAGTGGCCGTATAAGTTTGCTAGCTCTGTGTCTGAGAATCAGTGCTTTCCATGGCAACTCCACACTTTACAAGTCAGGACGTATGTCTGGACTCCTTGTATGCTGCCCAGAAGGTCCGCACCCCACGCCATAGTCACAGCACGGTCTCTGTCTCTCGGGTGGCAGGCTGGAAGCCCACAGACACCTATCTAAGAGGCCCATCTTCTCATCCCTCCCTCTAATTCTTCACACTGAGCTCTGCTGATTTCCTTCTAAATCTATTCTAAAACTTTGTAGTGTGAGGCAGTGGTACGTGGAAGGGTTCTGCTTAGTGCTAAAAGAAGCTACTGAGAACAGAATAAGAAAAGGCAACAATTTATTCAGAATCTTAGTACACAGTCAAGGAGAGAGCCAGGAGTTTCCATGAAAGAAATCTCACTACCTATGTGACAAAGTTTTTCTGAGGATTTGAGGACTTTGGAAAAGAGTCTAGGAATTAAATGTAGACATGTCAAGAATGGGTTTTCTGAGTTGCCTGGTTGCTGCTGATATTTCAGGAACACCTGAATCATTGTATTTAAAGAAGTATGAATATATATATATATATGAATATATAATATATGAGAATATATAATTATATATAAATAAAAGTCAAAATAGATAAATAGGAAGTAGGAAGATGTTTAAATAATCTATTCTGTTGGCTCAAAAATATTTTAGCATATATGATATTTCCCTCATTTATACTACTGAGTAGTTAATTAAAATGAAAGTAATATTTCATTATTTCTTTTCATTGCAAGAGAGAATCATTTTTATGTCTCATACTCTAAGTAACTACTTAGAAAATAACAATACACAATGTATTATCTATTAACATTTTCTTACCTTTCTTTGTACCTTTTTTTTTACAAAAAAAAAATCAAAATTATAAATAGTCACCCCTTTACTTTTGCATAAGGCTATCTGTACACATTAGCTATTTTAGAGAAGGTGGGTCATGACTCATTGGAGGAATAAATGACTCTAAAGATTTGCTTGTTGGTTTCTGTGTGCTGTACAGGAAATTATTCTTTCTTTGGAAACAAGTTCTCACTGACTTGCTAAAGTACCATGAGGGACTGGAACTTACAATCCTTTTGCCCCAGTTTCCTGGAGCCCTGGGATTATAAGTGTGTACCGCTACATGTGGCTACAAGAATTTCCTTTTATTTTGAGTACCTTTTGGTCAGTGTTACTAAGCAAGAGTGTCTTAATGGGGAAGTTTTACAATTTCCAGTTTTACCCCTTTTGTCATTGATGGAGAACATCCTGCAGATGATAAATATCATGAAAAAAAAGTCCCTATTTTGCTTATAAGTAACTGCCTGTTACTTAACAAGACTGCAACCCTGTAGAAGTTTCTAAACAAAAATTTCTGGATGACTGAACGGGTAAGTTTTGTTCATAATCTGGTAATAGAGGTCTTGCATAATTTTTTTTTTCTTTTCAGATAAGATCTTGGAATGTAGCCCAAGCTGACCCAAAACTTGTCACAATGGTCCTGCATCAGCCTCTGGAGTCCAGGAATTACAGGTGTGTGCCACCACACTCGGCTTACAATTATTCTTCAAATAGAATACATATAGATAGAAGGATAGATTAGATAGTTGTAGAGAGAGAGGGGAAAGAGATAACAATACGATACAAGAAGCCAAAGGGAGGGCAATTTTAATTTATTGAAGAAAATTCTACCATTTGAGAACTCATTGTTTCAATTCAAAAATACTGGCTAAGTTTTTCACATTTTAATTGCATTTCTTGGTAACATGTACAGGGACTCCTGTGGATTTAGGACAGAGATTGTTAAATTGGTGAATCTTGACAACAAATTCAAATGCTTAAATTCTAAGTAACATGCTCCAAAGATCAATTCTGTGAATTTTTCATATAAAAATCACTTTTCTCTCTTTAAGACCGGGATCTGAAAATTGATGTAGAATTTCATTCCTTTGGGATAGAAAGAAACAGTGATATTTTGCCTAGTGTGTGTTCATTATTTATGTGTTGTGGGTAGAATCAAATGACTCTCATGTTTATTCCTAATTTTTTTAGCATTTTAAAAAATGAACAAAACTGGTATATATACACTCAACACAGAATCTTTTAGCAGAGCCTCAAATAATCCACAAAAATGTACTACTCTGATGTGGGATTACAAATTGTGGAATTAAAATCAATAAGAAAAGGAAATGTCAAACCTTCAGGGTGTTGATATTATTACTATCTTATTACTGTTTTAATCGCAGTGTTAGCATAATGTAAGTTTATTGTTCAAATGATTTCTAAAGCATATAACCAAAAATCTTGCTATAACAAGATCTAAAAAGGATGTAAACAATGCAGAACTTAATTTTCTCATAGAGCAAGGTGCCAGGAACATGGAGAACTCTGAACACCAAACAAAAATGGGTTCTTATCTCAGGCTTTATCTTTGTCAAGCTGGTAGAAGGGGCTTGTAAAATTATGGAGATTTTAGATATCTCTGTGTGCATTTCACCCATTGACATTTATTTTTCAGAATTAACATTCAGAAACTTTTAAAACAAGATATCCCAGCAATGGAACTGCTGCCCTAGCAATGACAAAGGAAACAGAATTCAGCCTCTGAAAATCTCTACTCCCTATGTGAGAATATGAGCAAAAAAGACAAATAGAACAGGAAGAAGGGAAGACATTATGTGTATACAGGGGTACGTATATGTACAAGATAGATAACTGTACTGCAAATCTCTGTAAGTTCATCAATAAGAACAGCCTGAACTTTCATTGACTGATCACTTCTTGTAAATCTTGCAATCTGAACAACTACTTCTAAGATAACAATATACAGGCCTGGGGATTTAGCTCAGCGGCATAAGCTCCTGCTTGGTACCGATCCCTGGTACCGATAAAAACGAAAAAGACAAAAAAAAAAAAAAAAAAAAAAAACAAACAAACAAACAAACAAAAAAAAACCAAACAATATACAATACATTAACTAGTGTTATTTCCTACTATTTTTGACATTCTGTATCATGCCTATCCTTTTTGTTTTGTTTTTAAAATTAAAAATTAAAATAAAAAATAACTTCTATCAGAAAAAGAGTTTTCACCAAGTGCATTCTCTAGAAACATCCTGAGATTCATGTCTCCCAGTGATCCCTGTACCAAATTTTGAGAAGCATCATGTCAGACCAACAAAGGGAAGCCTTTCATGATCAAGATGGAGACAACATTTGCAAGCACACGGGCTCCACGAGGAGCAAGAATTGGTACACAAAGCTGGAATTATACTAGAAAAAGAGATGCAAGTTTAGACAAGTACCAAGTAAGCAACCAAAAAGCAAGCTTCTTACAGCTCAGCTGTGAATGGGAAACCAAACAAGATTTGACTGTATACAGATATTTAGTCTAAAAAGCAGGTGTTTTTGGTGACTTACATATACTAACCTCTATAAAGACTCTAATGCCATATATTTTGGTCTCACTTGGAAAGCTGGTTTCTGATGAGTCATCTACTGCTTCTCTGAGGCCCTGCTCTCCAGATTTATTGACCTAAATCTGGCTGCTGTCTGTAAGAAGTAGAGATATTTTGGGGGAACTGAATGGAGTACATCCATAGGCAGATGATTATACAGGTCACTATTTTATTTTCATTTTTCTTTTTTCCTGTTTTCTCTATTTTCATTTTTCTTTTCAATCTATAGACAAGTGCTTAGCATTGAAGACCCCAGAATACCTTTTTTAGCTTTGTGAAGCGCGGCATTGTTTAATTTCAGACAGACAACTAGCACAGCATAGATATATTTGGATAAAGAAAGGCTAACAAAAAACCTCATTAAAGATAAGTCCCTTTCAAATGCACTGGGACACGGGTTTGTGTTTACAGCTAGAGAGCAGGGCCACGGGCAGAGACCAGGCCATTCCTGAACTCTGTGCTAGTAGCTATTTTTTCCATGATAGTGACATTCTGACTACACTTGATATCACACATAGTGACGGCCTTGAAACCAATTTTCCTAGGACATTAGTAGCACTGTGAGGGCCAAAGAAAGGAAGTGAGGACATATCCATCTCTGTATCTCTAGACTATAGTCTCATCTTAATTGGTGGTTTTTATATGAAATAACTAAAATAGTGTCTATAATTTGATCACCATGAAGAAAATACTACATGTCTAAGACTTAGGTTTCCTGTACATAAAAATGAGCTGATCAGCATATGTAGTTTGAGGCTGGGTTTCTAGGACAAAAACATAATATATAGAATGACACAATTATGAGGCTCAGGGGTAACTTTGTAGCAAGCCACAGATACTGTGAGAACACTACATGCCAAAAGGGAATTTTGCTGTTATGACCAAATCAAGGGTCTTGTGATGCAAATACTGATTTGTATGATTCAGGTGAACTGGTGTAATTACAAAGGTCCTATGATAAAGGAAAAAAAAGGTTGCCTTGGTCACTTCCCTCATCACCAAGGCATAATACCTGACACCCACAGTTTAGAGAAGAAAAGGTTAGCTTTGACTTGAGTTTCAGTCAAGAGTCAGCTGGTTCCAAGGCAAGATGACACAACAGAAGAATATAACAGAGAAGAATCTGTCACCACATGGCAGACAGAAAGCAGAGAGCACCAAGGGAAGAGTCAGGGAAGGACATAAACCCTTCCAGGCCTCATCCTCTGTGATCTGTCCCTTCCGACAAAATCCCACATTCTAGCATCATGTCAGTTATAAACCTCCATAACCCAATTACTTTCCAAGACTCCCACCTATGAGCACAGGAGGCTTTTGGAGTACATCTAGATTTAAAGCATAACAAAGTCAAAGCCAGAAGTAAGAGATTAGAGTTATTTGATACAGTGGCAATGAGCCAAAGAAATCAAGTGGCTGCTATAAATGCAGATAAAACCTGATTCTCCCTTGCAGCCCCCAGAGAAACATGGCCTTTATGAAGCATCAATTAAGCCTCATAGACTCTGTGAATAATTCTAACCTCCAAAACTATAATATAATAAATTTGTATAGTTTTAGCTCAACAAGTTTGTGGTACCATAAACAACAGAAAATGTACGTACTTAGGAATATTCTGTGAATGTTAAGAAGTTCTATGTTTCTATTTTTAAAGTGGACCCTCATATCAATATTTTAGTAGCTGTAAGATAATAGTCATTTTCCCATTTAACTATATATATTCAATAAATTTGGTAACTTGAAATAGTCTCTACTTTGCATGCTTCCAATATGCCTAGTTTTCAGTTGTCATGATTTAGTTCAACAGCATCAATCTCCCATAAACACAGCTGAAGTCTCAGTGACCAATATATTAACTGTGAGAAAATGCCTTGAGTACCAACTGTTCTGCGAGCTCTGTGACACACAAATTTGTCTGAAAATAATAAGAATATCACTGTCAAAACCCAGACTTATCATTTTTTTTTCCAAGTCAATGCATGACTGGACAATGAATACTTGATTTTCAGTTTATACAAAGTTGTTTCTTCTCTTCCTGTTCAGTCATATACCATATTGAAAATGTGCAATCACAAAAGAAAATTGATCAACAAAAATTAAAAGTGATAATATTCACTTACAAGTAGACAGTCAGTGAGGGGTAGGCCTAGGATAGAGTCACTAGATAAAAACCAAACAGCACATACACAGCATTAAGAGCTAATCCAAGCCATAAAGCTAGTTAAGCTTAAGTTAAATACCCAGGAAAAATGATAAAAGTCAGGATAAGAATGCACAGGTAAGAACTCTTCCTCCCACGAAAGAAACTTTTAGGTAGCATAAGTTGACAGCTCCTCCTTACTTGGGGCTTGAATGGAGAAACAGAACTAAACAGTAACCAGGTTCCTTTGAACACGGCTTCCTTTGTAGCTGATTTTAGACACCACATTGCAAAGCTTACAGCCCAATTGGCTTTCTAGGCTCACAGAGTCACCTGTTTGAAATGAGTTCCACACTCTGCTTTTCTATGTTCAGACCAAAATGAAGAAAGCATCTCAGAACTGTAGTTTTGGAGTCCCCTCCTGGAAGCCAAGAACTATTTTTTCCTCTTATTATCTCCATAATCACTTTCTAACTTCTTTTGTCAACAATTTTATTCTTTGACATTGGGAGACAGCCAGCTTAGGTTTACACAGTTTGTTCAGAATTAACTGTTTCAAAATAACACTGGGAGTAAAACTCAAATGTAAATCATTCTGAGAGGAATGACTTGACTAGGAAAATCCTAGGGCTAAACCTACTGAGATATCCCAACTCCCAAGAAATCAGAGATGGCAGTGATATTAAACCAATATCAGTGAGGAAAGTGATCATGACAAAGTGCATCAAGATTACCCAGAGAAAATGATGATACTTGCAAAAACCCCAAAAACCTTTCATATGAAAGGGGCCCTGCAAAAGGTTTTGTGTCATTGAAAGCATAAAATATAACATTAGAAGCTGAGCCCAAGTTGCAAGAGAGGTTGACATTTTATCAAGGTTTAAAAAGATTTAAATTATACAAAAAGATGACTAGTGCTGTTCAAACACGGATAAGTTTTGTATAAAGAAACAAAACACTTCAATTCTTTTTTTCTAATGCTTTATGTTGCAGTATATTAAGCAACTATTAATTTTAATATTTTATTTCTCTATGCAATAAAAAGAATTTTAATGCTTTTGACAAAAAGATTTTAAAGGTTATTGTACTGCCATAATTTTCTTATGAATTACTAAGATCATTTTATCCACTTTTAGCTTGTATGGTCACTTTTACAGCTCTAGCGTACTAAGTAAGGCTTGCTGGCATGCAGACCATTAATGGATTGTTAAATCTGCCATTGCTGAATTAAGTGTCTTCTGAGATCGTAACATCTTCTATGTCACTCTACCTATTTTAAAGCTCCAAAACTTGGAAACAAAAGAAGTTAAACAATATGCACAAATTACCAGTCAGTAAGTGGTTGCTGAGATTCAAACCCAGTGTTGGACTGTAGATTACTCCATTGGCTTAACCTTGTCATTTCTGACATTCCTAGGACTGTGTACTAAGATATACGTCCTTCAAGGTAAATTGCACTTGTATGAGGTAATCATATTAAACCAATCTTAGAAATGGGAACCAGTTCATTAAAGGCCCCCGAGGAAAGGCATGAAGCTGAGAAAAGCTATCCAACATCTCAAAGTAAATGATGGTATCTGACTCCATACAAAGACTTTTGGTGTGGCAAATAGTGGATAAATACTGCTTGTTGAATGAATGCATTCAGTGGCTGGACATTTAAATTATATTCTAAACTTTCTTCTCAGAATCTCAAAACCAAACTTTCCCTTGCCCTTAGTAACTTTCATCTGCAAGGTTTTGCCCATTCCAGACAGCCAATCTCATTTGTCTTTTCTGAAGAAAGGAAATATTAACTTCCTGGCAACCTAATGACATCATAATGTCTGATAATTGTTTACTGTGTTTTTCTTTGAGACTGCGTATGTGTATTTTTAAATGAGTGTTCAAAGCCCAGATGATAAACAGCGTATTTCTGGGGTTTCAATATAAGAAGTGTGTTGGAACTAGTAGTTTATACAGCAAGCTTCAAGTGACACTACAAATTTGATCCAGGGATTATTAACTGATAATGAATGGCTTATGCATCATGCACTGTGAATTGCACAAAGCGTTGGTGGCAGTGTCTGCGTGAGGGCTGAGTGCATGGCTTTCAGAATCGGCACAACAAGTATACCAGGCACACTGATCACTGGGAGGTTTCCCCAGCTGAAGCCTTCCCTGCAGACAAACCAGGCCCTCACTCCTTTAAAGAAAGCTTTCTGTCCTCAGCAGCCTACAGACTCCTTTTCTTAAGCTCTTTCTTTAGACTCAAATTGCTGCTTCCTTGCTTTGTCTTTTTCAAACTTTTCATTGGTATTCAAAGAGCTGGCTGCAAGGCTTGGAGGGTCCAGATGGAGGAAACACAAGTTCATTCGCTAACTTCTCCCATAGGACAAAGGATGCACGAGAAACTCCCCCAATCTTCAAAGTCAGCCTCTCTCAACAATTTGTATCATTATCCTGCTGTTAAAACTCTCACCCTTGGCTAAAATGAAAGCATTGTCTTTCTTTTTTCTCTACCTGAGTCTGGAGAGCATAAAATCCTACATTATCTTTTAATTATGATTTAAACATAACAATAGATATGACAAAATCAGTTCATTTCATTGCCAGTTACTAGGAAGGCTAATGTTTCCAGTTATTGTCAGAATTTTCTTTTCTTGATTCATATTCCTCTCTTCATTGATAGCACCCTTGGTTTTCTTCTTTTTAAAATGATTTTAAAAACTCTAATCATGTTTCAGTCAGAAGAAATCAGAATAACAAAGGCTAAAGAGATTCATGCTTGCTAAACCAGTCCACCTGGAAAATCCCAGTCACTCTTGCTTTAGCCCATCATCCTGGACAATGTCACAGGGCCGTGCTTACCTCACTGGGAGCTAAGAACCTATCATTTTTACTTGTTCACTTAGGAAACAAAAACACACTTATATTCAATTAAGAAGATAAAGAGAGTGAATATGGAACACTAGACAGCTTTGTAGTAATCTCCAGCTCAATACCAGAGAAGTGAAGTTTCTTCATTATCTCTTTCTTGAATTGAAATTTTTTTCCTCTAACACAGGTTTTTATCATTAAAATATCATATCCTGGGTCAACATTCAATTCTTATTTAACACTGAATTCTCAGAAAACTTTCTTGTTTTCTTTTGGGTTCCTTTCAATCTGCAATGAAGTTGGACACAGTGCCTATGTGTGGTAGATTATACGGCATAGCAATCTTTGCCAGGCCTTTCACTGAGCTGGGTCTGTGTCTCCTCCTGCTGAATCTGAACTGACTTGTGACTGCTTTTGCCTGTGGAACCTCTGAAACCTATGTTCTGCCAGTTCCAGGAGCAGCCAGAGCTGGCACCTTTTGTCTGGTAGCAAGGCTCTGTGGGGATGATCTAAAACCAAATGGAGAAAAGAATCTATTGAGATCAGCCTTCCAAATGTTCTGTATCAAGCTACCAAACATGTGGGGCGAATCCAATTAGACCCCGAAAATTGTTTCTGCTCCTCACTAGTTCCCACCAAGTCATTTAGTCAACACAATAAAGAGTTGAACAACAAGTACAGCTGGCTGGGGCCAACTTCCTAGCCCCCAAAATGATGTGTTATTCTAAAATGCATGTTAGTTTACTTTCCTAAATTATGGTATGATGTAATACATAGCAATTGAAATTCAGCATTCTGCTCCTATGTCACGTGTACGGATACTCAATAACACCTTGTACACTACAATCTAAGATCTCACTGCCTTCTTGTGTAGAGTCCCCCCATCCAGCAGAGGGCTGTATCACAACCTACACAGCCCCAAACTGTCAGTTTTAATTAAACTTTCACCTAATACACTACTTGTGTTCAGCCTTTTCGTTTTTCTTTTTTTATTCAGATATAATTTATTGTTTCTGTAAGATTACAAATTCTGAGAAATTATGTTTGTGTCCTATGTACCTTTTATATAACAATATATAGTATTGACTATATATATATATATGTATATATATATAGGAATATATATTATATATAGTAGAATATATACTGTATAGAATATATATTGTATATATACTTACATATAATACTATATATATATCTATATACTATATATACTATAAATACTATATATACTACAGTGGAATATATACATATATATATTTCAATCTTTACAGCCAGGAAAATCTGGCTTTCCATAACAGCTCAGCCAATTAATGAATGGTTCAGTGGCTGGTGAGTTTGAATTCCCTGTCAGGCCTTAGAGTACAAGTAGTTTATCTGAGAAGTGATAAAAGCACTGTAAACTAGTGGAGAAATTAAAGATGGGAAAGAAATGCAAAGGTACATTATAAAACCAGCACTTTAAACAAGAAGAGCTTCATCTCCCAAGAGAACTGTGGAAGCCAAAGTTCATACATTAATCTCAGCTCAACTCTTGGTGAGGGAGCAGAGATATTAATACACCCATTCACATTATTCTTACCTGCTCAGGGCAATTCCCAGCAGTGTTTAAAACACTGGCATATCTGGCCTTCCATATAGACAAGACAAGCATGCTCCATATCAGAAAAAAAAAATTACCAGCAAAATATCAGGAGCTAGAAATTGTAAATTAGCAAGCATAGAAGTGATAGAGGTGAAGAAATGGGACACATCTCCAACAGCATCGGCTAAAGTAATTCTGTGCAATTTACTGAACTGAAATCTCATTATCTCTCAAATCTAGTTAAATATAATGAATTCAGAGAATTTTTTTTTTTTTTTTTTTTTTTTTTTTTTTTTTTTTTGTAATGGGGATCAAACTCACGACCTTGCGCTTGACAGGTAGGCACTTAGGCCGCTGAGCTAAATCTCCGGCACCTTTTTTCTGAATTCGGAGAACTTTTATGCTGAACTTGATGCACATTATTTTTAATGCTCCCAAGGTATGCACAGATATGCACAAAACTCAGCAGAGAACAAAATAGATAAAATGCTATGGTGCAATAAATAATCATTGACAAAAGTTCAGTAATCCAGCTACAAAGTAATAATAAAGATTGGCTCTGCTTAAAATTTACACTTGGCAACTAAGAAACAGCAGAGATAAGAATGGAAATAACAACACTATCTTGGTTTATATTGCTGAAATATTATAATAAAAACACATATCAAGGGGGAAATAATTATGACAAAAAGAAATGCACATGTTGCCACTTTTATCACAATAATTATTGGCATTAGCAATGAAAGATTGGAAATATATTTGTATTTAAAATTAACCAGCAAACAGCTACATCATAGAGCATGCTAGTGAATGTCTTCTGAAATGCTCCACACTACAGTGAAAAATATATAACTACAGTTTAAAAGAAAATATTTCCAAGAAAGAGAGAGAAAATGTTATATATAAGAATTCCTTCATCTTTTTGTTTAAAATTGTCTGCAATTTCCTTTTTTAATTGAGATAAAATAAAACAAACTGTCCTAGTGTTTGAGACCTATATCTGTTGATTGGACCCCATCCACTGCCACGATCTTTGCAGATCCAGGGAATGAGACATCATAAAAGAGGATGGTGGAGGAGGGATGTGACAATCTGCCACATTGTCTTTCTGGAGCATATTTTTTGTGTTTCCACTTTCAGATATTCTTTTGTAACTGTCTCCCATCTAAACATCATACAGCCACTGTGCACCAACCATTATGTGTACAACACATACAATATATATATATATATATATATATATATATATATATATTCTATCCCTATTATTTCATCATCAAACATAGCTACAGAAGAGTCCCAGTTTAACACAAGAAAATGGAGGCAATCACCCACCGTACTCCCTGACTTTCCACCCAGGCAACTTTCAGTGCTTGGTGTTCAGATATTTTTACAACTGATACTGAAGAAATAAACAGATTCCTCCGGAAGGAGCAGAATAGAATTAGAGAGAGATAATATTTGAGGAAGTTAAGGGGATGAATAATTAGGATAGAAATTATGTCTCACTCTCCTTGGAAGACCTGGACAGAAACAAGTTTTACCTGAGTTTTGATTACTAGAGATATTTGTCTGTTATCTGAAGGAAGACCTTGGGGATCACAAAGCAACCGTCAAAATTTTGAATTTATTGTTTCAGAAGGTTACTCACATGCTGCAAGTTGAATCGCAAAGCACAGCTGATGACAATTTAGATACGACTCACAGTTCTGGAGACTCCCAGAGCAGAACCCAAGAAGAGATATCGGTATAGGATCTCATTTAAAATGAGGGAGCCAATTTTCTTGATTGACATCCAGGTAATGAGAGGAAGTTTCAGAGGCAAAATCCTCATTGTACTAGTACTACCCAGGAGTCTCCTGGAAAGCAGAGCCATTAGGTGGTGTGTATGGATGACGCTCATCTGTGTATGGCAGTGGGTTACCTAATTGAGAGACTGAAAAGTCCCAAGAAGTTTAGTAGGCAATCTGGAGGCCTGAAGAACTGGTGGAATAAATTTCAATTGGCTAGCTAGTGGGCTTAAGATCCAAGAGAAGCTGACATTTCATACAGAATGCAAAGTCAGGGAAGGACCAATGTACAGCTACACATCGGAGAGGAGATTTTCTATGTTCTAATCAGACCTCTATGTTTTACTCAGGACCTCAACTGACTGCCTGGATAAGGGGTAACAATGGGAGGGTGTGTGTATAAAATACTTGACTTACTCATGAACTCAAATATGAGTTTTCATCCAGAAACACAGACCTACCCAGAATAATTTTTGATCAAGTAATCAGGGCAGCAAGGATCCACCCAAGCTACACATAAAATTATCTACTCACTCCACTTCGTGCATAGGTTAAAAAGATGCTAGCCCCTCTTGATTCAAGTTTTCTGTCCCCTGGCCACACAAGGCAATTCTTTTCTTAGCAAGATAAATGGCCATAAGCCAATTACAAAGAAGCAAGTTATATATAAAGTATATGGAAACTTTTGGGGTACACTGAAGGTACACCTATGTTCTCTTGAAACAATGAGAATTCCTGAGCAGTCTTCAAGTATCAGTTTTACTAAGTAGCACAAAAGCAAATGATGAGTCCTGAATTATGGTCCCGAGTCCCTTTGTTACCTCTGCAATGAGAATGCCTTTCCACCCCACCCTCCCGTTTTGAAGGCCTTGGGAAAGACAAGATGCCAAATTCTAAATTCTTTCAAACTTCCAAATGTAAAGTTAAACAAAGAAGCACATGTCATTTAAGTCAAAAGGAACTATGAATTAAGAATTTTTATGAAGTGATCACACTGCAGAACAGATTCCAGTGAAAGTTAGCAACATGTGACTCCAAATCGCATGCATTTCCTACCATGTTGATAAAAGGAAAAGCATATTTAGAATTACGTGGATATTCACACACAGAAGTAATGATATTTTTCAAAAGCTAGTAAGAGTTCTCTAGCAACCAAATAGTTGGGCATGTGCTTGCAATAGGCAAGGTCAAAGAAAAGAGTGTTCCCATGGGAAAGCCAATGTATGTGGCGTAGTGTGGATAGTAGGTCAGTAAGGAAACTGCTCCCAGTGAGGCAGACAGCAGGACCTTGTAATTCCATTGGTAATTTGATAGATATAGATATATAGATATAGATATATAATATGCAGCAAACTATTCAAGGAAGTTGACTGTAAAGTGGTTACTTTTATGTTATTGGGATTTCAATTCAACAACAGCAACAAGAACAGACTGTGGTACCATGGCCTGTCAGTATATCATCTGTCAGCTTGGCTAGGTTTCAGTCTCTGTCTTGGTTACTTTTTTCTCATTGCTAGGACAAAACCCTCGACACCCAAAGTGAAGGGAGGAAAGGTTTACTCACTGTTTGTAGAGGTTTCAGTCCATAATCAGCTGGCACCACGGAAGGGTGGCACATGTCAGGGGGAAGCACTTCAAGGCAGCAGCCAGAACAAAAGGGGAAAACAAGATTCTTCTCTTCCTTCATATTGTACATAGGTCACCCCCACCCTTTCAGGACTGGTGTAGCACTCATAAATCTTCTTGCTCTCCTTTACACTGAATGAGGATATTTAAAAAGTAAGAACCCCACTGCTCTCTCCTTTAAACTTCAAAACTTTTGAAGTTGACACAACGTATTAATCATAACAGTTCCGTTATTCAATCATTAATCACAGGCTAATGATTAATGCCATGAACTTATCTCATGAATGAAACTCGTATGCGAGCTTCAGGTAGGGGAATCCTCACAGACAGTCTAGGTGGGCCTAACTCAACAGTGCAGTATATTCAGGAAGAGTGTTTCACTAGGGTTTTTGAGAAAGAATAAATTCCTTTTGTTGGCACAGATTTTGCCAATACCTCCGAGCTCCAGCCTCACTTCCTGCTGCCTGCCCTGTGAACCTTAGTTCACAGATCAAACTCCACAAACGCAACAACTACTTCTGTAGGATACATCTCAACACATCATCACTACAAACAGGCTTCACTGTTTAATCTGGCTGACACAGGTGGGCCCAAAATTAAAGATATTTGGCATCTAAAGCCTCTGTGTTCTCTCATCCAACAAACAGAAATTTTAAAGAAAAAGAAAATAATTTTAAACAGTACATTTCACTGCAATAAAAATCCATTTTTTTGAGAAATGAATCAGAAAGTGCTATGGGTTTGGAGAATCATAAGTGGAGGTCTAACATGCTCACTGAAAAATGGCAAAGGAATTGACAATTATGCAGCAGACTCTAAGATTGCCAGTGTGACTCTTCCCTAGCATGAATACCAAACCATTGCCTGTCCAGATAAGAAAGGAGAATTTTTTTCCTAAGGAATCTGCCTGTACAGAAAAATATAGCTAAGAATAAAGTTTATCTATTTATGGACTCAACCTTCCTTTTCAGGTAGCTCCCAGTCTGTGCACTTTGGTCCTCTCACTCTAAAATATGAGTAAACCACTCCAGATCATCAGAAGCACAAGGAAACCCTCTATCAAGAATGAGGGATCCAGTGAATTCAGTGATAAGAAGTGACTTGGTAAGTGTTGCAGAGACGAGCCAAACACAGTAGCACACATAGAACAATACATATACACATACATATGTTGTCACACAAGTATACACAAGTGTGTACAAACACAAATACTGGCATGTGCACATACAGCATAGGTGTTGTTTTATTTACTTTTCTCATAACAGAGACAAAACACCCAACTTGTTCGTAACTGAACTTTCTGATCTTGATCTTTACTGGCTGCATTTCCATCAGTGCTGTGGTCTTCTGAATTCTAATCGGAATTTCCCATCAAGTTCAGCTTATAGTGTTCCTAGGATGCTTCTTCAGCAGGTATCTCTAAAACTTCCCAAACTCTCCCTATACCAGCTTCAAAGGCTTCTAAATCACATGACCAGGCAGTATTACAGAAATTATCCCATTCTTGCTACTCAAACTTGTCTTAGTTACTTTTCAAAATACTCAACACCCACAAGTAAAAGGAAAAAAAATGTTTATTTCAGCTTAAAGTTTGTAGAGGCTTCAGTCTATATTTATGTAACCCTAAAACAGGGTGACATGGGAGAGGCATGATACAGGAGAAAGAGGAATGATACAGGAGACTGAGTACTGTTGTGTCAGGGCAGGCAGAAGCCAGCAAACAGCAGCAGAAGTAGCAACCTCAGACAGCTGCAAGGGCCGCAAGCCTGCTTCTTCCTGCCATCCCTTCCAGGCTACTTGCCTTTTGGGTGGTGCCATCCACACCCAGGGAAGGCTTCTGATTATCTACACTCAAAACTATGTTAAACTGCTACTCAGTGGATCAATTTGGTAATAACCACTCTTAATCCTGGTGTCACAAACCCTAGATCCAGTCACCTCTGAAAAACCCCACCTAAGAGTACATGAGGCTCTGGGGGGACCTTCAGATATGAGCCATAACACATATGCACACAGACAAGTATGCACACAAAGATATGCACATACAAGTACGTATAAAAACAGATACCCATATATAGAAATGTGTAAGATCACACACATATACCCATGTATGTGAACACACAGACAGGCATGTACAGATAAGTACACACATATCCTTACGGTTTGGATGCTGGTATTTCCCTAAATATTTATGTGTTGGAAGCACTGTCCCTAATGTGCTGATATTGGGCAATGTGGACCTTTGTAGATGAGACACAGTGGTAAGTCATTAAGTCATCAAGGGCACTGCTTTCAGAAGGATTAAGAAGCTATCAGGAAACCTTTTGGTATACGTTAGAGAAGGTGATTATAAAAGCCCAAGTCTGGCCCCACTCAGTGTCTCTCACACTGGGTTTTCTGTTTCAAAATTTAATACTTTTTTCCTCATGCACTCTTCACAGTGCCATGGAGCCCTCGCCATGGCTACCACAGGCCATGGACTATGCTGTCTGAATTTCCAGCACCCAAAACTGTAAGCTAAATAACCTGCTTTCTTAAACCTTCGCCCATTTCAGGGATTTCATTAAGGAAATAAGGAACCAAATAACACGCTCATACTTCAGTATTCATACAACAACTCTCTGATGGAAGACAACACTGCTCTGCACAAGCAAGAAGAGAAGTTTCTGGCCATCTGATCGGGATTGATAAGGTACAATATTCTGGTTACAGATGTTCCACCTTTGATTTTCCTCTCTATATTCATAGAATATGTATTTATACTTTTTGTTTTGTTTTTGTCTTTTTCCTTTTTATCGGTATCAGGGATCGAACTCACAACTGCCTGCTTGCAAGGCAGGCGCTTATGCCACTGAGCTAAATCCCCAGCCCCACATTTATACTTTTAAGATTACTTGTGTTATACTGAAATGTTTGCACACAACTTTGGTTCCTACTAAGACTGTTTGACTCTTAAAAATAAAACAACTTTAAGGGCTTCTACCATCTTCTCAGCCCCACTGGGTGTTGAGTGCTGCATGCCATCAGGGACTGAGTAAGTGCCAGTCACTCTTACCCCAGCCCTGCCTCATCTGGGTCAACTCATAGACCACCTTCTTGAATGGTGGCATTTGAATTTAGCCCCCACTTTAAAAAGCATAATAAATAACTGCTCACCAGGCTCTGACTTCCATTCCATTAAAGTATTCTGGACCCCTAAACTGAGCACGTTTTGGGGAGGCCAGCCTTCCCTCTTTCCCGCAACAGCTTCAGTTTTAGCAGCCATAATGTTGGGTCTCTAAGATGCCTTCATCCTAGAAGATCAGAATGTCTAGTCATCTTCCTATGAATTCTAAAATCATTGCTAAGAACACCAGCCATTCCCTTCTGCATTGAGAATAGGCATTCTGTCAGCAATGCACTAATCAAAAGAACTATACTATAAACCATACATGGAACAAAAGCAGACCACAATGGCATGTGCCTCCAAGTGGTACTAAGAATATGGATAACAAAAGTTTCTGCCTTGAAAGACCACAGACTTCCCTAGGGATGCAACTACGTACACAGATAAGCACAAGTCAAGGAAGTATGAGCAAACTCCAAGTATAGAGAGATAGGTCTGCTGCAGCCTTGAACTAATATGCAAATCACCACTGTGATGGTTCTGAACAAGATTCTCTCCATAGCCATCTGTGGTGATGGGCTTTCCTTTCCCCTGTCCAGGATGATCAAGATCCCTTAAACCCCGAAACAGCTGGGCAAGCCTAAGGACCTGGCTTCAAGGAGGCCAGTTTTATAATCCATGATCTGTTTCTTCCCTAAGTGAACATTGTGCAGGCCATACCACAGCTGTTTGATTTGCCTCTGGAATGACCTTGTCTCCCTTCCTGTTGTTTCCTCCATGCTTGTCCTCCTTATTCTGCCATACAATGACCCATTAAATTACCCAGTCTAGAATTTCCTGTTCCATAGTCTTCAGCTGGATTTTCTCCCTGGTCCACTGCTGTTCCCAGGGAGGACTCCAGTCTTTCTTACCTGAAGGATACACATTAGCAAACCTTCCACGTTGAGTCTCTTGCCTCCATCTACCCACTCTATTCACAGGGGAGGGGAATAATGGCTCAGACCATGATGTCTTTTATAACCCACCCAGTAGAGTTTGTGCTCTCCTGCAGTGTCTTCCTACCTGAAACTTCCTGTTTTCCTTGCCTCTATTCATTTTCCTGCATGTACAAGACCCTCCAGGGTAGCTTACTTACTATTAGTAAATTATCTCTGCCATCCTTTCTTTTTTCCATCTATGGAGACCAAATCTGTGCTTCAAACAGGTGCTGGGATGTGTCCTCTTAGACCACATAGCTCCTTGTCATTTCAGCTGGGAAGTGTGCTATGATTTGAATGACCCTCATTAATCTCATGTTCAAATTTAATTGCCACCATCATGTTAATTAAGGGTTGAGAGGACCCAGAGGAGCTAAGCAATGAGGGGTTTGGCTTTGAGTTAGCTTTCGTCACTACAATCAAATACCTGTGGCAGGGATTAAACACCTCTGTGATATAAAGAAGTTAATTTAGTTCACAGTTTTGGAGGTTCAAAGACATGGAGCTGGCAGTCTTCACTCTGGTGAGGGTCCTGTCATTGCCTCTTGTCATGGAGGGTAGCACTGGTGGGAGCACAGGGATCAGGAAGGAATTACATCTCAAAGAGGAAACCAGAGGGAGAATGAGTGGGCCCAGGCTCGTGCTTTTAACACAACTCTTTCTCTAGAATTCACCAGAAAAATCCTCCCAGGGCAAGTGCCCTCTGGAGACCTATGAACCTCCCATGAGTGCTCCCTTCTGAGAGTTCCTCTTCCAACATCATCACACTGAAGCCTGGATTTCAATGCAGGATAGTTGAGCTCCAGATCCCTTACAAACCATAGAAGCCTTCATGAATAAGTTAATAATGTTGCAGAAGTTGTCTAGTCATCACAGAGTGCGTTATCCTCTTCTATTAAAGGATAATTTTGATGCAATTCTCCCTTCTCAGTTGCATACATGGAGAGGCTTTACACAGAAGCAAGTACAGTGTTCTAGACTTCTGTTGCTTATGAATTCCCTCTGTGGTATCTAGAAAACAAACTGAGATGACTTACTGTAATCTTCTTATATGCCTTAAGCACTCTCAATCTGCACAGTATTCATCTAAACTTTATATGTTATAATTATTACATTATTGGCTAACTCCCATAGACATGTGCTTTATCACCTTGTTAACAAAGGCCCACAGGCCACACTTATTTAAAACTTTCATATTTTCACTTTTTACCTTGTCTTGCATATAATATGTTCCAAAGAAGTATGCATAAGTGAGTTATCTATAAAATGTTAGAAAGGAATTTTCCTAATAACAAAAATTTATGTAATATTTATCTTTTCAGAGACACTTGCCCCATGCAAAGCTTATACTTAATAGAAGCCTTTTGAAAATTGAGAAAATAAATAAACAGCTAAGATAAAGGAAAGATTTCTAAACCTTTCAGTGTGTTAGAGTTCAAAAGTAGTTCATTATAAGGAGGTGAAGTCAAGCCAGAAATTTCTGAGGTAGAATAATTTATTTTTTTATCCTCTCCAGTTGGAAATAGGCAACATCATGCCTCAAGAAAGAAAAGGTGAAAAACTTTTCAAAATTAGCCCAAGACCCTACTTCTGACATTGACAATTGTTAATTGTAGAAATAATAATTGCAGAAATGAAAAGTCAAAATCCAAGAACTCAGGTGAAGTGTCATTTAATGTGGATGAAAGAGAAGCAACCCATCTTAAGTGGCAATGAGCTTCAAGCAATTGTAACTTATTTAATACCCATGTTATTGTTACTAATGGGATCCTATAAAAACACAATTTTTATAGATTAATGAGTAACTGGTGACCACACAGCCCACATTTAGCCATGAATTTCTTCCCTTTCCCTATGGCAAGGAATTCTGAGACTGTAGTCTGTGTTTATCTATAGGTGTCTTTCAATTCCTGATCACTTGGGTACTTCTCTGTTCATTAAGCCTCAAAAAACTCCTGACAGAGCTGCTACCATGTGGTCTTTACTGCCATCCAGGTCCTCTTCATGTCATTGCCTGTCAACATTGACATTTATAACACTGTTCCAGATTCCCCATGCAAAGGAAAACAAGTGAATAGCACTGCCATTGCAAAGGAAGTGGAATATCTCACAAAGAAAATCAGTAGTCAGTGTGGTTGTATGATACTATTAACAATAGTTGCTGTCTTTGAAAACCACTCTGTACCAGTCACTTTGCATGCATTATCTACTGTCTCCATAACAAATCAGTAAAGCAAATATTATTACTTCTATATTACTGATGAGGAAACTGAGGCCCAGAGAGATCAAGTTAGCAGCTACTTACATCAGCAAGTAACTTTTATAGGTTTGGAGCTCAAGGATGATTTCAGATTCATTCATTTCTTACCTTACTGCCAAATATTACTGAGAAAATGAAGATGCTGCACAGGGAACCTGCAGATCATTATCTGAAAGCCAGTGGCATGGGTGCAGGTACTGGGCCCATTACTATGTGACATTACCTTTTCTCTGGTTCTTAAGGGCATGTGTGTACATGCACACACACTTTTGTCTTTTAGTAAGTACAAGGCAGACTTACTACATGCCTATTAATATTATAGTGTTGGCAAGGAGGATAAATCCATAAATAAGGCTCAGGACCTATATTGGAACTTGATGATCCCATGCTGAGAAGTGTACTAGCCATCTGGAAAATTCAGAACTCATGGTCTTAAACTCAGTTGACCCTCAAGTATCACACTGTGATGCCCATCAGAGGCAGCTGTACTATTGAGAATCTATTTAAATAATATCGGGTGAGATTAGCCTGATTTAGTTCTTTAAGGTGCTTTCATCAGAAACAATATTCTCCACAGCCCTGATTCCATTAATTACTAATTATCAATTGGAGGCTAAAACAAACATTGCCCTATCCACTCAATCCCCCACTGCAGGACAGAAAATGAAGCTCAAGTTTCACTGTGTAAGAAGCCAGAAACCAAATTCTCTTTCCCCTGGGGAGTACATGCAACTCTAAAGCAGGATTAGAGTCCAGTGCTGTTCTCAAAAGGAAAATGTTGGATGAGGAGGCTTCTTTATCATCACCTAATCAATATTGTCATCATAATTGCCATGGTAATACTTTATTGGATCTTTGTTAGATGTCAAGCCTACCATCTGTATTATCCCCCAAATTTGTACATAACAATTCTTACAATAACATACACTTACATTCCAATGGCAGGTGGAAGTGCGGAGAATAAAGCAATTTGTCTCAGCCACGTTATTGAGCAGTGCAGTAATGATATGAATCTAGTGATGGTTCCAAAACCTGACTTATGAGAAGTATGCTGCACCCCCACCATGCTGAGAGTCCTGCTCTTTCTTCTCTCTGAGTATGTCGAGCTGAGCCCTCAGGAGGAAAAGCAAGTGTGTTCCATGCAGAGTAACTCGAGTCATTCCTCAAAAACCAAATTGTGACAGGATTGCAAGTATGAAATCACATTCAGTGTCTACAATTCAATGCCTGCTTTACCAACTACTAGGTTTGTAACTCTGGCTAAGTCACTTAACCTCTCAGACTCCATTTTCTCATCTGCTTACCTTCCTCAGTAATTGTGAGGGAAAAAAAGTAGCTCACACAAGAAACAAGTTTTGACAAGCAATATAGCATTGAGCAATACTAGTAAATAACTAGCAGTTTTATAATAATTTCAATATTAGTATACTATATATTATCTGATTATTAGTTATTCTATGATTTTGTTGAGGGGGTCTTGAAGTTATCACAGCCAACAAAAGATATTCCAAATCCTTGAACGACTGTAATATGCCTAACATCATCCTGGTGACATTCTTTAGAAAGAAATAAATTTAAATTAAACAGGATTTTTAGACTAGCGGCTGTTCAGGTGTTTTTATTGTCTATGTGGCCTACAGTATTGTCTGGCCCATAATAATGCTCAATAATTGTGACTGGAAGAGAATTAATTTGAACTCTAGAAATAACATGCATGACACACATTTTCCGCTCAACCACACCAAACCTCCTTTGGGAACACACCAAGTACGGATGTGGAAGTCTGTGCTTCTTTGCAGGGACAATTCTCCAATAAGAGAGGAGGCTGGTAACTGCTCCTCCCAGGTAAGGAGAATGTGCATTGGGAAACAGCATCTCATCAATGCTTTTGCTTCATTCGTTTTCACTCACTGGTATACACAGAGCAGACAAGTGATGACATCAAATGAGTAACTAAAAGGCATACTTTTTCAAAGAATGTTTCTACACTTAGGAAAAAGACATTTCCAGAACAGCAGAGTACAGAGGAGGCCTGAGCTTCTATCATGAAGTGATTCATTGAAGACAGGAAAATAAATTTGTGTTTTAAATCAGAAGATAACACATATTTCAGTTGCATGAAGAGAAAGTAAATTATCTACTAAGTTTCTCCATGGGGAAAAACATGGTTCCTTATTTTTAAAAGAACTAATAACAAACACAGCACATAACCCAGTTGCAGTTTATCACTAGTTATCTGTAGAGAAGAAAATACAAGACATGTATTTGGGAAGCTAGAAAGTTTACTGAACTGTCATATGTCACTGTGCTTTAAAACACATCATTCACTTCATAATGCAGAGGGCAGATCAGATTAATGAATCTGAAATATTTTATTGCACAGTGAAACAGTATCATTAAGAATTATTTAGGGAAAATATAGGACGATCACACAAGTTACTACAGTTTAAGCCAGAAGGAGTTTGTGGCTGGCTTAGAGGTATTTTTGTTTACTAAAGAACTAGGTATGGCCATAAATAAAGTGAAATATTACTGAAGAAACTGGTGTGTTTAAAATGAAATAATTTTTATGGGAGTCACTTGGGAAACTATAAACTTATACCACAAAAATTTCTTAAAAGTGCGTCTCTTGATTATTATCTTCCGCGGCTGCACACTTGGACTACTGATGCACAAGCATAGTCCATGCCTGGGACTGTACACAATTCCAAGCCCAGCCCCTAAAATCATCATCCCCATCTCTCCTACATAACAGAGCAAGCACAGTGCAGCAGAACCCTGCATCTTGAACCTGCCAGTGTCACAGAGCATGGCATTCCTTTCTGTCATCACTAGTTAATCTGGCATGAAGTTGATAAGGCCCTGGGTCAGTGCTAGTTGCTAGGGAGTCACACCATTGCTTCACAAGCCACTAAGGTTCGTAACTGCTCCTTCAGAATACTGTTCCATGATTTTATGGAAGTTCTCTCTACAATCAGTTCTCTATGCATGTTCAAAAGTTAATTGCATCTCCTTTATGTTCCCACAGTCTTCAAAATTCAGGAACTATCATTGTTTGAGTATATACTAAGTAGTAAGTGCTTAGCATACAGTGTCCCAGAGGCTCCTCACTGGCCACATGAATTGAATGCACTCAGGTCCCTTTTCTCATTTACCAGTGAGGAACTACAAAATATTAGAGAAATTCTCCAAGGCTTCATGGCAAATAATTATAGGGAAGGTATAAACATGGGTCAATTCATCCCTACAAAGCTAAGCATCTTTTACTCCATGATTTTATTTCTCAGTTCAATATTGAATTCACCAAATTTGAATCACAAGAAAAGATAACTGTGCACAAAATCAAAAAGGAATTAGAGTATAGTCTTCCAAAATGAGAATTCTTCAGTAGCCGCTTTTTATTTCTATGTTAATTCTTCTGTTACCCAAAAATGGCAGCCATAATTCATTGTCAATAAGATGCTAGACAAATTCCTTAAAACAAGCACATTCAAAATATTCCTTCAAAAATACTGTGATATTGCAGAAGGCAGAGTAGGTTTGAACTTCAAACCTGAAGAACTGGGGGGAATTTAACAACCTTGTTATTTAACAGATCTATTTAGAACTCACTTACCCTAACCAGACCAAAAGCATATGTGTAGTACTGACAAACTGCACTGCACTTTCCAGGTTTGTGCAGATTGAGAAGGAACTCTTCCAATTTCTCTGCAGCTATCAGGGCCAAGTGAATGCTGGAAGCTACACGGGCAAAACGCCATCAGAACAAAAAACAATGTCTCTTCCAGGTGTGAGGCTTGGCCTGTCAAACCAGTAAGTAGGCAAGGAATCTATAAATGCAAACTATATAAACTAAAAATGCTACCAGTATGGTTTGAATTTAAGTCATCACTTAATTTCCCTTCAGACTATGTAGTACTTATACTTTGTAAGTGTGAATACAATTCCCCACTGCCTAACCTTAACATGCTTTGACATTTTGAAAGTAAGCACATCCTAAATCTCTATATCAATAAGAAATATCCTCTCAGGAAAAAAAGACAATCCTTGAAATTTGAATTGCAACAAAAATAGTAGTTTTCATTTTATAATAAAATGTATTGATATATTTCAGCAGACTACAACAAGGAAAAATAACAAAGGGTAAAAAGGTACATTTTTTTTTTTTCTTTCAGAGCTGGAATGCAGGTCTGATGAATGCTAGGCAAGCTGTCTACCACAGAGATCCATCCCATTCTAGGCCTGGAGCTTTCTGAGCTCAAATCTATCTTCCTGTCCATACTATTACCATAGGGACAAGTTATTGGCTTAGAAACAAATTATACGTCATACTCTTTTTGAATCTGGAGAATGCCCACTTATGCTTCTAAATGAATCAAGTCATTTTTCAGGAGCAAATGCTTTTGTCAAATGGATAACTTCCTAAATAATGTGTTTTCTTTTTTTTTTTTTGCTTTGTGTTACTTTGTCTTAATCTCATTGATGCTACATAGGCCAAAATCAACAGCTAATATCTTTTGAAAGTAAAATAATATAAATAAACAACAAAAAACAGTGTAGCCTTATCAACCTCCCTGATTTGTCGTACTTGAGCATCAACCTTCACAGAGAACTGACGACCCCGTTTTGGTGCAGGAGATGGCATCTCTCATTCTCTGCACTCCTCTCTACGCTGTGGGATCCCTGCAGGACTGAAGCAGTTGTATTTATCACTGTGTGTGAAGCTCCTGGGTTGGTGCAGCATGTACTCAATCACTATCCTGTAAAACAGTGAATTTCTTTTCCTCCTACAAAAAGAAAAATGATTGAACTTGATTTTCTTTCACAATAGACTGTTATTAATGATACAGAAGAAAACTGAGATTTTATATATGCATTCCCTTTAATATTTACTCAGAAAATGTTTGCAAATCCTTAACGCAGGGTCAAAAATGTCCTTTTTCTAACATTAAAGGGTTGGGTGAGATTTGCCTCAGTTCTATGCATCCATGTCAGCACCATCATTCCCTGTTCTCTCTAGTCTTACTCTACTCTCTGATTCATGTATTTGGTTCTTTTACTTTGGGATTTTAAAATTCTTTTGGTACTTGTGTGCGTTTTTGTCTTAACTTGTGGACTTCTAAAAACTTAATGGACAGGTGCGAAAAATAAATCCACGTTCGAAACCCAGAACTCACAGTTCAGTAAGAGTTTTGATACGTGCAAGAGGAAATATTACTGTTAGGTGCCTGTGGTCCTGGGACTGCTGACAGGTGGAATGAGGCTTAGACTGTGTAGTGAGGCTCTGCCTGAGAGAATGATTCAGAATAAAAATTATGATAAGCTAATGTGAAAAAAATTTTCCCCAGTACTAGTATCTCTCCCTAATAGGTGAATAAGTATTCATGTCCAGTAAGAGACCAGATTATTAGTCTTAATCATGACAGCAAATCCCCCTATGTAACAGCAGTGTGAATGGAAAAGAACCTTGTTTTGAGGCAGAACAGAAGAAATTTTATTGAGTATGCTTCCAATCTAGCTCTTCCCTAGCTGAGTATCACAAAGCATCCGGAAAAAAATTTTTTTTGCCCTCAACTATGCAGTTCATTGCTTCAAAGTATCATTCTAATAGACCTGGCATTGGCTTAACTCAAGAGTGGAAGGTCTTAGAATTGTCATACACAGTGTCAAGATTCACAAAGCAATTTTAAAAATTGAGAGAGAGTATGTTATGAGAGCTTCATTACACAGAGCAGATGCCACCAAAAAGGTCTTGACTTTGTAGGGAGAGAGCTCTAATCATCTCTCCTCCCAAAGCTCTTGTAACCTGAAATAAAGATTCAGTGACCCAAGATACACGTAGGTAGTGCTTTTACTTTTTTGTTTTGCTTTTCATTTTTGGTAGTGTTTTATTTACTTCTCATTGCTAAGACAAAATACCTTACACCCAATGTTAAAGTGAGAAAAGTTTACTTAGCTCACAGTCTGTAGAAGTTTCAGTCCATAATCCACTGGTTCCAATGAAGGGTGACATAGTAGAGGTGAAACCATTACTGGCAGCAGAAGACAGCAAAAACAACAGGACAGAACAAGACTGTCTCTAATATTGTATCCAGCTACCAGAGCAAGGGCAGTACCAATCCATCAGGGAACTGATCCAGCAACTACCCACCCTTAAGGCCAGCACCTCCAACCGCACCATTGCACAACAAATCAATCACCCACTCTAGACTGAGCTGCCTCTGAAGAAAAGACACTATAACCACATGAGGCTTTGGGGGAGGGGGTACATCTGGACACAGATGTCCAGAAACCAAAACAGTAGCATAGGACAATCTTAATACGACGGACTTTCTAAAGTTTAATTCTGTTTAATGAAAATCAGCAAGCATTTTTTTTTTTGATACTTTGCTGAGCTTCAGGAAACAAAGAAGAATATTAAATATTTGAGGACTTTTCAAGAGCGTGGGTGAAGCCAAGACAGCCTGCCATAAACCAGTGTTAGTTTCACTGCCAAGAAATAACTGAGCCATTCTCAGTAAGAGGGGAATTTAAAGCCTTGAGCCTTTGTGAAAAGAAGACATTGACCCTAAGATTTTCACCTGAAGCTAAAGAAAACTGAATCAGGAAAAAAGAGTCACTTAATACAATATGAAATAAGCAAAGCAAAATGCGTGCCCACTTTTGATGTCATTCTAAATTGAAAAAAATACAGAAAATAAAAATGTACCAAATAATAAAGTCATGTAACATTAAGGAACATATATGTATTATCATTACTAAGGATCAAACCTAGGGCCCTACACAGACAAGCACTCTACTGCTGAGGGATAGCTCAGCACTTCAAGTTTTTTCTTTCGTTTTGAGATAGGGTCTCTCACTAAATCATCCTGCCTTGTCTCATATGTGTTGCTCTCTTGTTTTTGTCTCCAAAGAATCTGGGATTATAGGCACCCACTGCCATACCTGGCCATCATATATTATTTTCTTATCTACAACTTTTATGTTGAAATGTTAGTGGCTTAATCTCACTGAGGTTTGGAACTCAAAGTTAGAGAGAGACACACACACACACACACATAGAGAAAGAGATGGAGAGAGACAGACAGAGACTGAGATAGAGGCACAGAGATATTGGTATTGTCCTAAATGGGTAGCATCTCTGTGTATAGGCAAGATAAACACAGTCTTGCTGAGGGAGAAGCTTCCCAATTTTTGATCCTCCAAACTTCCACAAACTCATTTCAACTAAAAAGGACATTGTGTGTGTGCACACTGGCAAGTACACACTCACACCTAATACCCAGAACAAAGAAATAAGACACTGTAAAAGAACATTGCAAAAGAAAAGTATCAGACTTGAACCTACTCATTGCAGATAATGGAAATAACAGACACAAAATGTGCAATAACTATTAAGGAAATATTTAATGTTATAGAAAGATGGAAATAAATATGAAATAAATAGGTGTTACCTAGATGAACAGGCATATTTTCAAAATAACAAAGTTATGAAATCTTCAAGTCTTTTGGTGCAGTTTTTGGAGTCCTCGATGTAGAGTAACATGTACTCTGCAAATAATGATAATTTAACCTCTTCCATTTAATCCTTATTTCTTTTATTTTTCATGTCTAATTGTCCTATATAATGTTTATAGAATTATATTGAATAAAAGTGGGAATAGTGTACATCATTGTCTTATTCTTGATGTTAGAGTGAAAGGTTTCAGTTTTTTGACCATTTAGTATGATGTTGGCTTTTGGTTTGTCAGATTTATGGATTCTCAGATATCAGATGGCTTAATCAGACTGAGATAAAGGCCAGGTATTCCAATTTTATTCAGGTTTTTTTTTTATCATGAGTGGGTGTTGAACTTTGTCAAATTCATTTTCTGTGTCTATTGAGATGACCATACCATTTACACACTTCCCAAAGTTAGAAGTAGAAATAGCAAATAAATATATGAAAAAATGTTCAACATCACTGGTCATTGGGAAATGCAAATTAATACAACATGTGGTACGATTTCACCCCAGAAAAAATGGCTATCACAAAATCAACCAATAACAAATGTCGGAAGGGTTATGGAGAAAAAGAAACATATCACTTTTGGTGAGAGTATAGACTGGTACAACCATTGTGGAAATCAATCTGAAGATTCTTAAGAAAGCTAGGATTAGAGGTCCAATTTGATGCAATAAAAACATTATATCACAGCAATATATGTACACCCATGTTTATAGCAGCACAATTTTAATAGCTAACCCTTGGAAATAGCTCAAATGCCCTTTGACCAAGAAATGGAATATATATATATATATATATATCTATATATAGATATATAGATATATATATATATATAGTCTATATTATATATATTAAGTATATATTATACATAATATATATATATATAGTCTATATTATATATATTAAGTATATATTATACATAATATATATATATAGTCTATATTATATATATTAAGTATATATTATACATAATATATATATAGTCTATATTATATATATTAAGTATATATTATACATAATATATATATAGTCTATATTATATATATTAAGTATATATTATACATAATATATATATAGTCTATATTATATATATTATACATAATATATATATATATATATATATATAATGGGGTACTACACAGAAACAAAGAAGTGAGATAAACTGGACAAACATATGTGAATATCACCTCATTTCTCTGTTATTAAAAAAAAAAAAAACAAATGTGTGAATAAGGACCAAAATGAATAACAATTATTGTGAAATACAAAGAAATTGTTCAAAAGAAAGGACAATTAAGGAGGAGGGAGGAGGAAAAGAAGGAAACGAAAATAAAAAAAATCTAAAAAAGTAATCTTCACTCAAGTGAAATAAACTGGACACACATGTTTAAATATTCATAGTTTCTCTGGTGTGAGAAACTGAAAGGGGAAATTAGGACCAAAATATATAAGGGAATAGAAAAAATATTCAAATAGGGAGGAGAACAATGGACGAAGGGGGGAAATGAAGGAAGGGACAAGAAAAAAAGATTAGAAGGAAGAAAATGAAAATAGTTTTTATAAATGAGGAGGGGAAGAGGCATTGAAGGGAGGAGAGGGATGCGGGAAAAGGAGAATCAGGATACACCATGTACAGCTACAAACTCCGTCTGATAAATGTGATCATTACGTATATCTAAAATGTACCAATAAAATTAATCTTTAAAACCTCACAAAGTTACTTTTAGAAATCAAAAAAAAAATCATCAATGAAAAATTAATCGCTAAAAATAAAAAAGGGATTAGGCATATAGAAAGAAAGAATCAATGAAGTTGAAAATAGGATCAAGTATTTTGGCTAGAATGCAAAGTATTCTGACAGAGTAAAAATATTATTTAAAAAGGGTAAGAGCTCTAAGTTATGAATCAGAAGGCCTATGATTTATCTGACTGAAATCTAGAATAATTGAGTAAAAGGAGAAAGGAAGAAGTAATATCTGACACATCAAAATTTTTGAGAAATAATGAATAGACAGATGAATAATGCCTATAACCTGGATACACAGGTACATATGAACAAATTAATAGGCTCAAAGAGCATAAAAATATGAAGTAAGATATTTTAAAAAGAAATCGGTAGCCAAACAAATGATAATGAAAGCACAAAATTCAAAGAAGATTAGATGTCTTCAAGGCAGCTTATAGGAGGTAAAGTCTGACCAGAGATAGTTCAATAGTGCCAGAGGAGCAGAGCTACACAATCATTGCTGAGTGTGTAAGAGTAGCCTTCCTGCAGGAAGGGTTGAGGAGCACCCTGACAGGCATTTCTGACTCCCACAGAGTATGTTTTGCTAAGTTGGACCTTTCAAGGTCCCATGGCAACATCCTCAAGTGCAGAGGTGAGGAAAGATGTGTCTTCCTCCAGGTAGGAGCCAGTGCCCATTGGCTCCAACAAACTGGATTCTTCATGTTAAGTTGCATGTTAATCAACATTATCTTCCCAGCATGTAGGTAAAATAGGGACAGCAGCACAATTTGCGGTAGCTAAATCTTGGAAAGAACCAAAATGCCCCACTGCAGAGTGGATGAAAAAGATGTGGTATTAATATACAATAGAATATTACTCAGCTATAAAAAGGATGATCTTGAGGCCTTCATAAGTAACTGGAGGCAATTTGAGACTATCCTCATAAGTAAAATAAATAAGAATCATATTTATAAGTACCACGTTGGAGTAATAAAACCCAAAATGTGTAATTGCTATTGTAAAATGAGAGGAAAAGAAAGTATCTACAGAATATAACTGCATGTATGTTTAAGTGTGTAAGATAGATGACCATTTTACTAAGTTTTATTGGATTACTAAGTTTTGTTGAGCAGAACTGTTTTCAGTCTCATTGTTTGAATATCCACTTTGTATGCTTTAATTTTGTAACTTGAACAACTATTTTTAAGATGACAGTATGTAATTTATCAACTAGTGATTTCTTAGGGTTTTTTTTTTTTTTTTTTTTTTTTTTTTTTTTTGGAATTCTATAGTGTTGCTATTCTTTTTTCTGTTTTGCTTTTTTTTCTCTTTAAATAATTTTTTTTTTAAAAAAATTTACATTCAAGGGACCTTCACACAAGAAAAAGCATTTAATTCGAAAATGAAGAAATTGAACCTGGGAAAAAATAGGTCTGAGATGAAAGAATGGCCAGCAAAAATCTAATGGCTACATTAGTTAATCAGATAAAGAGTATTCACCCAAAAATAACAACTCTTGTAATTAGGAACAAGTAACGGGTAGGAAATAAACTAAAATAAACTCCAAGGCCCGTTACTATTGATTGGTTCATTCACCTGCCATTTGAGAAATGAACACTGACATTTTCTAGACTGCTTTGTTAAAGCTTTTGGATTCACATTATGTTCTGCAAAATATACCCTCTGTGTATACAAACAAACAAACAAACAAACAGTGAAACAGCTGATTTTCTTGACTTTTCAACTTTTCCACTGTCTGGCAGAAATCAGTGGCATGAGGCATATTGTGCTGCAATCCTTTAGTGAGCTCCTGCCTCTGACAACCAGACCTGCCCTCCTGTGGCCACATTGGCTCCTGGACCTGGGTGGTACCAGTGGGTAGTCAGTAGTTGCCCAGAGATCTCCCATCAAGCCACTTGAAAAGTCATTTCAAAAGCCCATGATAAGAACTCACACAGTAAGACCTACAACAATTTTGTTAAGAAATTAGCTTCTTGTTTTAAATCTAATCCTGCTTAAAATGTCTAAAGTTAGCAGTTTTTGTGGACTGTCTTGTAACAGAATACCAAAGTACACGAACAGAGCCACATGAATATTTGGAAACTGAAAACAAGGGGGTAGAAAGAAGTCCAATCACACTAGCAACCTCAAAACGTGGAATGAGTTGCACCTGACAACCTAAAAGACAAAAAACGGCCAAGCTGTGCATCGTATCATGACAGCTGTGTGGTCTTCAAGACTAAATACATAAGGCTTAAAGGTAAAAGAAAGATTGAACAGATGAGAAAGGATACACAGGCAAATTGTAACCAAAGAAAAACTGTAACAGCTGTATTAATGATGAAACCAGTTTAAGCTCCAGAAGGTATTAAAGTGGAAGGACATCATTAAGTAGGACAAATATACTCAACTCATCAAGAACATACAAAATTTTCAATCCTCTGTGCCCTTAATAAATACTCTGATATAGAAAGTAAAAATCTCTCAAATTTTCAGGAGAAAAAAAGAAAACCCTCTATTACCATAGACTTCAGTACACTATCAATTGTCTATATTTTTATTTTGTGTTTAAGTAAAAGTCAAATGAAGTAAAGCATTATACAGATTTTAAAACAATGCAAAATCCAGTAAAACGTTTTGTTAATGCTAGCATCATTATTTCCGGTCCTGGGTTAAAGTTAGAGCTTTTCACTGAGATGCTCTTCCACCCTTATTTTGAGACAGTCTTGCTAAGTTTCCCAGCCAGGCCTCTAACTTGTGATTCTCCTGCTTCAGCCTGTTTATTATTTTACTTGTTTTCTTTGCTACTTTACTTTTCTCAATTGCACACAAATTACTCTAGTAGAGATAAACTGCAGTAGCCATGCTTACCACACATGCACTGCCCAAACATTTCCTGTCATAAATCTTGAATCTAGATTTTGGATACCCTAGGAGCAAAAGCGCCAGTTTTAAACCCTGAGAAATTCCAATAGGAGATGTTGACTTATTTACTTGTGTTAACAAAGTGCAACAGAAAGGTATTGCCCAAGCAACAGACCTGTGATCCTGCCCAGGATGAGCGACCTTACGGTCCTGAACTCGACCTCAGGGGAGAAGTTGTAGTTCAGCCGGAGTTGCTGGTCCATCTGCCAGAAAAGAGAAAGCAAAGGCCAATCAGCCAAGTTCTCCACACAGGGCCAAGCAATTCCCACCTGGAAATAATTGGGAAAATGCATACCTTATAGAATTCACTCTGGGATCTTTTCTCAGGAGAATTTAAAAATGTCTCACTGAGCCTCCCACACTGCAGTAGAACACCTTTGTCTTTCTTTGCTGTGAAATGAGAGCTTTCACAGGCATTTTCTCCCCGGGAAATTCTATACAGCTTTGACAGGCATTTATCTCTCAGTGGAGATTTTCTCACCCAATTCTCTGCTGCACAAAAGGAAACAAAGGAAACCTGCCACATGGGATCAGTGCCCAGTGGGAGAGCAGAGGCTCTTCCTGTCCCTCCCTTCTCCCCTTCAGTCTTGGCCACCACAATTTTCTTCCTCTTCAGAATCCTGATGTGGTCTCATTCAAGTGTTGACGGAGGGATTTCCTGGGCAAGAGTAGCAGTTTGACAAACACCTGGCTCCAGGAAGGAGAGGTGGGGAGGAGTTACTGCGGCTATACCCTGGTCATCCCACCCTGCAGGGGTGAGCGAGCAGTACCCCACGACTGTTTCCAGGCTGTCCTTCAGGGGTCCTTCCTTGCTGAATCCACTGGAAATTCAGTTCCGTCTGTCTGTTCCCTATACCTCATTCCTAGGCAGCGCTCTCCAGCCAACCCACCCCCCCCACCCCGTTATGCATGTTTCTCTGGTCCAGGCCAGCCAGTTTCTTGCAGACCCTCCTCCAGCATCCTCATGGTGCGCTTCCTGCAGAGGTGCCTCATCCTCTGCAAGGTGCTCCTGAAGAACAGGGCCGTGCCCCCACTGCAGGCTCCAGAGCAGCAGGTCTGGAGTAATTCCCTGTTCTCTGCCCACCCTCCTAGCACATCCTAGGGTTCAAGGCAGCCCTCAGGAGGCCGCCAGTGCTGTGGGCGTTTCTCCTCTGACAAAAGTCATGGCAGTGACCTGTGCACACAATGGTATGCTTTGTGACTATTTGGGGACCTAACTATACTTTCCCATGTTGCCACTTATCAAACAACAGGACACAGAGGACAAGATACTAATAGGTACTAGTGCATTGCTTCCAAATCTGTTTCTCTCTAGAGTACTATTAGCTAGGTCTTATGGTTCCTATTATTGTTATTATTATTATTATTATTGTTCTTTTGTATTCATGTATTTTTACTACATTATATGGTAATAGTAACACAAATGGTGAAACTGCAGTCACAGAGTTGGACAACTTGACCCAGGCCACACTACATCACCAAAGTGGTAACCCTTGTCACATGACAGCCCAACACAGGGCATCAGATTTGCTTGCTACATATTTCAGTAACTGGAGACTTTTTAAAAAAATTCCTAAATCTCCACAGTAGATAGTCAATATCCACTTCATGCCAGGGCTGTTTTAAGGACATTTGATCCACCTGCTTCAGATGCTTTATTTAGGTTATAGCTGACCTTTTTCTCCATTTCTTTTGAAGCAGTGTTAGTACATATTTGCAGTACATGAAGTTTATATTCATTTTAGGGATCAGGAGCCAGTGTGTAACATAGCTTGATTCATTTTTTGGTCTCCTCCTTCCCACTACTCTCTTTCCTTTCTTAATTTCCTTTCTTCACTTTATTCTTATGATTATTATCATTACTGTTATGATTGCTGGTGTTAGTATTCTTGTTGTGGTCATTTTTCTATAACTTATGACATACAATCATACATTACATTGGCTGTAGGCACGTGGTCTATGTGAGCGGAGTGACCCATCCAAAGTGTTGTCACTCTTCCTCCCCTCCCATCACTCTCACTCTCCTCCACTTTTTATCTCTTATATCTCTTTTTATGTCTCTCTTTCTCTCTCTTTATATCTCCCTTTTATTATCGACTTTTTGAGGGCTACCATCCTCTTTATCTATGCATATTTTCTGCTAGAAATAGCAGCTGGCAAAGTTTGTTGAGTTCATAAATGAACATCTTGTATTGATTCCCCTTTTGTCTGAGGGACTACAAAGACAGAGTTCATGGTAACACCCAGGATGTCCGTAGTTCCTTCCACAACTTTGGGCACAAGCAGTCTTCGGTGCTGTTGGTCACCACTTCAGTGCCCACAAGTTTGGATGCAGCTCTAGCCCTGGAGAAGCTTTCTTCTGTTTTTGCCAGAGCTCCAGCCTGCCTCCTCCTGTCATCTCTCTGTACCTGCATCTTCCAGCAGGGGGAAGGGAGCCTTCCCTCAGGCTTTTCTGCCTGGGAAGAAGGGGAAATCCAAGGAAGAGCAGTGGCAGGGACCTGGGGAGAGGGGCTGGAGCTGAGATTCCCCATGCTCTGCTCCTCCTCACCCCACAGGCTGCACACCACACAGTCAGCTCTCAGGTGGCTGCCTGGACAGGCACTTGCTGAAGCCCCAAACATGCCAGAGTCCACTGTCCCAGTACATCAGTCACTCTTGTCCTGGGTTTTGCTTTGCCAGAACGTGCTTGATCCTTCACACCTTCACCGGTCAGTAGCAGAGGGAGAGAAGGTAAATGAGGCTAAGTTAACACAGCTTTCAGAAAGGCCAGCATCTGTAAAAGCTGGGAGAGGAAGCTGGGGTGGCTGGCACTGGCCGTGGCCCAGAAAGGGTGCACCTGTGTGCTAGTACAGTTGAGGTGCAAGGTTGCCTGTTTGAAAAACAAAGACCACACACAGAGGGAGAGTGCAATAAAGGGATACACATAGATTGTTTTAAGATTTTGTTGATTATAATATAGGCTAAAAAAATCAATGATGTAGACAGCAAGATGCACATTATTTTATTCCATTCCCATAAAGCCGTTTTACTCTTTGTATTGCTTTTCTCCATAATTAGAATTGTTAAGGTGGTAAGAGGTAACACTATACTTTACACTTTTAGGGTATCCAAAGTCTACAACCTGCCTTAGAAAAGTTTAGTCTATCTCTAGATCTAGAATAGTCTGTGACACTGGCAAGTTATTAAATAGAAGGCAGAAAAACCCAAAGAAGATTGGGGATAAAAATCCTTTTTTTTAGCAAGTCCCACATGTCTGATTTGTTATTGGATTTTTAACAAGCTATGTGCAGTCATATAAGCTCTGTAAGAACGAAGTCTAATTATATTCATCCTTATGTAGACAGGGCAATAGGCCATAGACAGATTATTAGACAGACAGACAGATAGGTAGACAGAAAAATAAATGATAGACAGATAGATGATAGATAGGTACAGACATGTTAGTAGAAAGTAGAATCGAGGCCAGAAAATGAGTCCTTTGTCTTGAAGTCACACAGCACAGGTGACAGAGTATGAATTTGCATCCAAGCATGTCTTCCTGAGTGGATACTTCTCTCAGACTCAGGATCTACATTTTATAAAGGAAGGAACTAAGCAGTCTCTGAAATTATCTACCCTCTCCTTTATATCTCAGTATTATGCTGGTATTTGGTTAACCTGACTCTATCTGGGTACTATTGCCAGAGTATCTTAAAACAGGACACCACATTTTACCTCTATAATTAGTGCACTTGGCACCTGACCAGCAAGTTCCCAAGGCCATTGCAGAGCCCTCTCATGGCTGTAGACCCAGGCTTTAAGATCTGTATATGGCCACAAAGAACAGAGCAGAGGAGGAGTAGAAATTTGAGAGTACGGTTTTCAAGGGACTCTGTCCTCAGTGCCTGTACTCTGGATGATGGAGGACCGCGGTGTCAGCCTTCCCTCTCCTCTCACAGGTGCAGTAGGGCCTGGGACATTGTCCACAGGTATGAGTGGGGCTGGGGATATGTTGATAACCCTCCATTCCCTATTGGATCCGAAGAGCTTATTTTAGGGGAAGGAAAGTGAAAATATCCTGATGGGGTGAGAGGGATCAGGCAGAGGGGGAGACAAGTGTGTCATGTTCCTGTGCCAATGAAAGTTCGAAAACTAAAACCTTTGCCTCTTTTTCTTTTGCTGTCGTAGGCTGATAATAGCATCTGTTCATCTGACAGGTTTGCACTACCAACTATAAGTGAAGGGCAGAAATTCCTCAGATGGAGGAACGAAAATGCATCTTATTTCCCTCTTGGTTTCCTATTTGTAATTGTGATTTTGGAAATGATGACAGGAATGATAAAGCAGTGGGAACGTGTACAAATGGACACAGGAACACTCCCCAGCTGTCCCATTTGGCTTCAGTCAAAACCCACACAAAGGCCTCCCAGTCCCCTTTCCTTGCATCCTGTCATTTGGCTCCAACACATATGTGCTCTGAGGACTTTCTCCATGCTGGTGCCTGGAATGACTGCTCCAAGTAAGCCTGTTCGACTCTGATGACCTGAAAACTACCTGTACTAATGACTGACCATTATTCCAGCCAGTTGAGATAACTAATAGTGACACTAACTTGTCCATACTCCATAGCCAAATGGTTACCAGTGCCACTGCTACTACTCCTATGACTTCTTCCAATCCATCTCTCCACCCTGCACTGGCTGAGGCTCTGTGATCTGCCTGGGCCCCATCACTATGAAACATGTCCTTCTATGTAGCCAGGACAGGGAGGGCGTGGAACTGGAAAATCACAGCGCACTGAGCCCAGACCTAAGGGCTGGTCCTTTCCTTTCCATGCCACAAGTTCAATATTCTAGACACAGTATCTTAAGCTCAGTGGGAGTATATTGTTTAGTTCACAAATATTTGTTGAATGCCTATTATATGTTAGCCAATTCGTGATAAAGAAAGGATTCCTTAAGAATGAAAACAGACAAAACTTCAGGCTGTCATGGACTGACATTCTGGAGGAGGGAGATGGTATCGAAGGTCTGATAAATAGGTAAACCTTATTGGATGTCAGATAGCATCAAAATCTCAGAGAAAAAAAGTAAAGCAGATACAGGTGATGCAGATCATAGGACTAAAGTCAGGCAGAGAAGCTGCAAGATTAGGAGAGGGTTAAGGTTAAATACGCATTGGAGACAGATTCATCTGCACACACATGATATCTAAAAACATGAGCTTAGGGCTGGGGATATAGCTCAGCAGCATCAGTGCCTGCCTGGAAAGCACAAGGTCTTGAGTTGGATTCTCAGTACCAAATAAATAAATAAATACATAAATAACAAAAACAGGAGCTTGAATGAGATGAGCCATGCAAACTTCATTTGCATGGAGGGGCGCAACTACAGATGTGAAGGCATTAAAACATAGCCCCACTGGACTTCAGCGGGAAGCGGTTTGAATCACAAGAGAGATAAGACTGGTCAGCTAACAGAGGCAGAACAAAGCAGCCAAGGGTGTTGTACTGCAAGCAAGCAAGACTAAGTTAAATCCAAGAGCAGGGATCCATTATCACGGTGCTGGTGGCCCCTGGTAGGACACCGAGGGTAGGAACCAGCCTTGACCACAAGCTTTTTGAGGAAACACCACCAGTGCTTAAAAAGCACACATTTTGGTGCCATATGGGAAAGACGTGGTTGGTGTAGATGTAAGGAGAGGGAAGTGCTGTTTGGAAGCCAAGCATATGGACAACATTGCCATGATTTGGGCAACAAAATACTGGAGAAAATGGGACAGTGAATGAAATCTGTATAAAATAGATTTCTTCCCTTGAAATTTCTGTGTTTACTTGTTTGATGTCTTGTTGTTAATGTGTGGAATAATCACTTGTTTCATTCTTTGGGAGCTCTTATAATAGAGTTTTTAAAAAAAGTAGTAACAAGAGAGGGAGAAAGCAGGAGGTCAGGGTATTGCTGGTGAGTGGGCTCTGCGGTCTGAGCCCCTGGCAGGAGGTCAGACCTTAGCTAGGACTCTGAACAATGCAGAGTCAGTGATGGAGAAGAGTGGGCCCAAAAACAGAGGAGTAGGCAGGTGGGCAGTGTGCTGCAGAGAGCATACTTTTTTTTTTATTTAAAGAAATAGAAGACAGGCAGAAATACATATTTTCTTCTTAAGCAACATTTCTTTAAAAAAGAAGAAAACAAAGTCATTTGCTGAATTTGCAGATGGAATCACAATTGCCTTATAGTAGGATCATTTTAAAATTGTCAGGGTGGAAATGAGAGGATGGGTAGAATAAAGTACCGTCAGATGATCGTTAGGCAAATTCAAATGATCTATCCAAGCTTGATACTGAAGGCAAGTGGAAGCCTTACCTATTTCCATTTTGATAAATGCATGTGTGCTTTAGACCTCTGTACAGAGACCACTGAGGTTGCCAGGAACCCAGACCACACGCTTGGACTTAGACAGCTCTGGCTGTGCTTACTTGAAGCCTCTTCCTGAGTCTTCTCCTCTCCCTTCTCCACCTAGCAACTCTTCTGAGAGGTAAGTGTTCATGCTCAGATGTGACCTGTGCCCTGCCCAGGGCTCTGTCTACCTGTGCCTACTTCCCCCACAGGACTGGTGCAGTCTACTGGAAATTCCTACTTTCTTGGATTCAGAGAGAACTGAATGGAGCAGGCACTGAGGTTACCTGCTGCTTCCCAGTCCCAGTTTCTAAAGAAATGCTTGTGATATGGTGTGAGGCTTGAGAATTTGCATCTCTCACAAGACCCCCTGTGATACTGAGGCTCCTGAAGAGAGGAGCATTTCCCATGAGAGTGGCTGTTCTACTTGGTCCAAGACTGAGATCAAATGCCACACACCTCTGCACCCAAGCATTTGGCTGTTCTTTTGGTTTAGGCACAAATGTCAAAAAAGCTTGACTGAGGAGCCAAGGGCATTGAGAGAGTGAAAAGAGGAAAAGTATGGTACCTGAATGGTCAGCTCTCTTCCTTCCCGGTTAATCTGCAAGTGGTGCATCCTTCTGTTGGCGAAGTTCTCCACATCAATGGTGAAAACATGGGTTTGTTCCTTGCTTAACTGATAGCGAACCTGTAAACTTCCTTGAAAGAAAAAAAGTTAAGAATTAGAATGAAGTATAGTGTCTATGAAATGCAGTTATGATCAGATTGTCATTTAGTCTCTTCTGTTTCCTAGAAAGTCATGTCTCAATCCATTCACCATTCAAACTTTCATAATGTATTATGTATGTTCACCAGGATTAGCAGAGAAAATCCTGAATGTAGCTGCAAAGTCTAAATGTGTGTGTGTGAGTGTGTGTGTGTGTGTGTGTGTGTGTGTGTGTGTGTGTGTGTGTTTTGTGTTATCAGAACAAAACCGTAAGTTTGAAAAGTAAAGCAAGATGGGGCTGGGGATTTAGCTCAGCGGCATAAGTGCCTTGCGTTGCAAGCAGGCAGTCGTGAGTTCGATCCCCAGTACCGATTAAAAAAAAAAAAAAAGTAAAGTAAAGCAAGAATTATTTTGCAGTTGGATTGAGAGAGCTTTGATAAGGCACAGTTCAGGTTAGTTTTACTCTCTGTTCAGTTCTCTCTTTCTTCCCGGTCTCCTTCCCTTTCAACTTAAGGAGGAGGATAAGGAGGAAGCAGGAGTGGGGTGTGGGGGACCCTCTTCTGTCCTCACTGTTTGCTATGTGATGCCTCTGATTGCAATGTGGTGTGGTTAGGACACAGTGACCCTATTTAACCCTTTATTGCTCACTGAGACATTCAAGTTACACTAGAAGGCTGTTCACTATCCAGTAGAGGTCAGGAAATCAATTTACTGAGCCTCAATCAGCATTTCTGACAAAATAGAACAGAACTGAAAAGAAAAACTGAGAGTCCCAAGGGACATATTAGGGCCAAGAAGGGTATCTCGTGGGGGGGGGGGAACGGAGTGGGTGAGAGACAAAGAAGGCACCATGCAAAGCAGCGGCTCCACCTGTGGCTCCTGTTTGTGAAGCATGAAAGTGTTGCTGTGTGAGAAAAATCAGTGTGGGAAATAAACCTTCATGATCACGCAGTTTATCTTAGGCCTAATTTTCACCGGACCCTCTCCTAGCACCATTGGCCAGAACAGTTGAGCAACCCATGTGCCCATGCATGTCTTGTCTCCTGTTCTGTGGGGATCATCAGCTCTGGTATTATGGGGTCCCTACATGTAGATGCCAAAACCTCTTTCCCTGGTCATGGGTGGGACAGAATCAAGGGTCAATATCATAAGCTGATGGTCACAGGGAGAAAGATGCAGTTGCTCTGATTTGGCTGACTTTTGTCACTAAGGCAACTCCTGTCCAGGTCCATGAAGTTTCTCATGCTTCAGAAACATCTCTGGCCTTAGCCTACTTTCCCTCCTAGGATGTGCATCCTAGAAAACTAAGGGCCATGCCCGTGACTCATCTCAACTCTCACTCTCTATTTTTCTTTATTTATCCCCTTTCTCATTTCTTTTGAGAATGTTTAAAAATGAGTTGCTTATCATGGAATTTCAGATTATAAAATAATCTGATGCAGAATAGAAAAAAATAGAAAAATTTAGGGGTATGAGGCCAACAAGAATCAACCATAAGATACAGTTTTTTATAGTCAATCCCACTTCTCCTGGATTCTTCTAACACTCAGTATATGCTTTCTTTAATATTTAACTCAGTTCACTAAGATAAGTCAGTGCATGATAAATATGTGTCAGGCATAGTAATTAATAGCTATTTTGGGGATGGGGTTTAGCTCAACGGCATAAGCACCTTCCTTGCAAGCAGGCAGTCATGAGTTCCATCCTTGATACCGACAAGAAAAAAAAAAAAAAACGAAAAGGCCCCCCAAAAAATACCTATTTTGACTCTTTTCCTGTATTACTAGACATACTTCATACTGACATACATATTATTTATATATTCACCAACTTTAGACATTGCTTTAATTTTATACTTTTTACAAACATTGATCACATAACCCAATCTTCTGAGTGTGAATAATCTCAGAGCAGATCCTGTATGTTGCAGTACTCTGAAGTGCTTCTGGTATCCTTATTTATGATAACCTTGCTGATTCCTCTAGAACTTCTAGAGCCATCCAAATCTTTCTACCTTCCTGAAAGCTTTTGTGCAAAGAATGTCTCTCAAAGCACCTCCAAGTTGATAACTGAAATCTTCTGCTAGGGTTTTTCTAAGGGCCTAAGAGGAGAACACACATTTCAAGACTCATAAAAAAATAGTAATTTCGACATCACAAAAGAGTACTGTGAGGTACTGGGGTGAAATGAAGAAAGGCCTGGGACCAGAGTGCGGGACTCGTTAAACATCTTCCCTTCCCCTTCTCCAGCTAGTGTCAGGGAGCTGAGAAGCATTTGCACCTGTTTGGCCTACACTCTGAGATTTTAGCCTCTGGCCTAGGACTTCAATGTCCAGAGATGCTCCCCTGTCCTCAGGCCTACTCTGCCTCCTCCATTTGCTTTAATCACGCACTTCATCTCCACCTTGGAGTTTCCATCCCCACTCCTACCACGGGTGGGTGCAATGGTAAACATCAAAAGTTTACATTCCGGCAGACTGAAATCTAACAAAGAGAAGTGCAGTCTACATGTACAATAGCACAAACAAAAGATTAGCTATCCTGATCAGGAATGTATTAGGATTTCTTTAACACAATGTAATTCATTTTTCTCCTACCTAGATTCATTTTTTTTCTGTTAGTATATATTAACATCTATCTCAACATTATAAAGGGCAGAAATGCTTTGTGCATGCGTAAGAATACAGCTAAGACATTCAAGTAAAACTGACTCAGGCTCCCTTTCGCAAAAAGTGCATCATAGCTGGACGTTCTGTAATACTGCTAAAAATGCAAAATGGAAAAGTCCAACTAATATAGATAAACACTGCAAGATAAGACTTAAGGTAAAGACACTTTGCCATCAGTTGTCCAAGGATATCATTTTCTGCTTGTTTTGTCTTCTCAGACTGTTTGGTGTCCTTACACTTACTTTGCTTTTCACAGTGGTCTGAACATTACGATTTTAGCACACATTTGGTTATGTGACTCCAATACTTACACGATCCCAAGTCGTCCTTATTCTATGTGAAAAAGTCTAACTTTTTAATTTGATGTTTCAGGCCTTTTTCTTGACTTTTCAACTTTATTCCATATATATCGATCATATCTTAATTTTACCTCAACACTCAACATCCCCTGAGAAATGTTTCTCCTTGCTTCTTTTTATTAGTGTGTTTGTTTTGTTTTATTTTCGTCTCTACTGAATACGGCTCCTCTTTTCTATGTGCCTGGCAAACTTCTCCTCATTAAGACTTGGTTCCTGCAGCCCGGTTCTGCACTTGGCCTTAAGATTCAGATCAACTTTACTTTCATCTCAAAGGTGCTCATTTTCAATACAAATCTCAATTTATTATGATGCTTTTGACTTTTGTTTCCTCTTGGATTTGGGCTCCCCAGGAGGAACAGTTCCTTATTTGTCTTGTGTCTTCAGGGATTAGCATGTACCTTGCTATTGAAGGGTCCCAGAAGACATTGCTTAAATAATGTAGTAATCTGGAGAGTGTATCACCAATACCTCTAAACAATAAATTAACATTTACTCAAAATCTCCAATGCATAGGATACTACAGAAACCACAGATTGTAATTTTAACTTCAAAATCTTACAGTTTTGTTAGAAACTAAAGAAAGAAACATATTTGACATTATCATGTGTTTACCATGAAAGAGGTACTTAATTTGTACAAAATATATGTCTTCATTAAATCCTCAGAATTTCAGAGTTGAAACATTCCTAAAGTAAAAATGTAGTGATGACATTTAAAAATGTAGTGCAACTCAAACCCAAACATACAAAGTATTAAAATGTGTGAGATGTGTGCTCTTTTCACTGTACCATGCTGACCCCAGAGGGATGAAATAATGAGTGGATGAAAAGAGAAATAATTGGTTGGACATAAGGAAATGTGAGTGCTTTTATACAAAATACAGAATACATATCTACTGAATTTAAAAACAAAAATTGTTAGAAGGGTTAAGGCAAACAGAGTTTCACAAAGGAAGACGTTTGTTCAACAAAGGTAGAACTTAGCTAAGGAAAAACAAACATATATACCCATTGAGCCAGAGTTATGTGGCTGATTTTCACTATGCTGGGCCAGTAGAATTACAGACCAGGAGAACTGTAAGAAGCCTAGAGAACATCTACGCAACCAACCTCTTCGTTTGGAAAAACAGAGAAACTATGAGCCGCAACTTGGAAGAGGGTGTTAAAAACAGCAGCCAAGTCCAAAGTCCTACCCTAGAATACCAAAGAACGTGGATTCATTCCTTTAAGGGAATTCCATACAGAGAGTTAAGCGCAGGTGTGGCTGGACTGGTTTATACAAAGTGACACTTTCAGGATGTTAGCCGTGTTGCCATGATGTGCTTATGAGACTAGAGAGAAAAACAGGAGGTATTGTGGTCTCCATGAAATTACAACACTGGAAAAAGCTAACAAAGGTATTGAACCATCCATTCTTGTAGAGTAAATGTCCTTTTCACATTTCCTCTGAGAGGGAACTGCAGTTTCATGATTTTCCATTTCTTTGAAAGACGAGATTTTCTCCATTCCGTTTTGTACCTGTTCATGTCTACCCCAGACTTATGCAGCTTTCCACAAACTCTTTTGATCTTAGCAACCAGACTTCCTCTCCAACCGCCTCTTCTTCTGATTTCACCATTTCACTAACAGCCCTGTCATCCACTGACTGTGCATGCCATGCATGTTTCTTGACTCTCATTTCCATCACTGAAACTCTCACATGCACATCCCACATTCAAGTTCTCTCTAAATAAATCCTACATTTCTTCATTTCTTGCTAGCTCCAACAGTACATCCTACTACTGTCCATCTCTATTCTCACCTGGACTATTGCAGTACATTTAATTTCTCCTCCTGAGCTCCAGCCTTATCTACCTACTCCTCTACATCCATGTGTTTCTATAAGCAGTCAAAAGAAGCACTTATACTGTGTGAATCAAGTACCACAGCTTAAAATATTTCAGTGGCTTTCCAATGCACTTGGAGTAAAATCCAAATTTTGATGTGGTTGTAATATCCTGGTAAGCTTCCTCTGTTATTCTTTGCACAACTACTATTAAACTTTATATTCCTTTGGCATGCCATGTCAGTCTTACCTCAGGATTGTTACATCTGCTATCTTCTCTACCCATAATGCTTGTTTTATTGATTGCTGCTACAAAACCCCTCTTCATTCATGTCTTAATCCAATGCTCGCTTTATCTATACTCCTTTTTTTCAAACTCTTGGTCATGAGTGATTGACACATTGTGGGAACAATATCAAACTTAAGCATTTGCTATTACTAGTAATTGCAGCCCTCCCATAATCTTAATTATAAGCATCTCATTCTTTAACTATCACCTTCTTCTTTTATCTCTTTTCCAATGTCCAGTATCTTCCCATGACTAATGTAAGGCTAATCTTACATTACCCAGTGATTCTGAACACTTTCCTGGCCTCTTTTTTCTCCTAACCTAAATTAAATTACCCAACCCACTGTCATTAGAGAAGGTGTCTCATACACTTTATCTAATCCCTTGTTTAGTTCTGGAGTTAATGTATACATTTGTTTTGCAAGACTATAATTAATCATTCTACCTCTGCCTAGGTTAGCTGACAGAATTTAAAACAAAACATATGAGCTACTCATGGGTTATTTTAAATCTCTAACTATCAACTACAAATGAGTTATGCTATATTCTCTGAATCTGACCATATTTCCTATGTCTATTCAACTACTGGCTCAGACAACAACTTAAGAAAGTCTCTCTTCTTTCTCTGAAATCAGGACTGTCTTCTCTGTCCTTTCTCTCAGCTGGTGGTCTTGCCTACTGCTTATCTAATGGAACTTCCCAATCACAAAAGACTTCCACAAACTCCTGCCACCATATTGACCAGTCCCCAAGTTAATCTGTCAGTTTCTGAACTTTAGTATGAACTACCCATGCTCTTCCTTATGGCCAACTATGGTATACTTCTCACTCACTGAAATACATCACTTAAGTAACAACCACTATACCCCCCTCTTTACAATTTGTTTTTATTAAATTATCTCCATTACTTCATTGTTGTTAGCATTTTTCCTATATTAAAAAAGGAAACCGTGCAACTTTCTTTAATTTAGTAGTTGTCACAATGCTTTCTTCTGGCTTACAATAAAACCCCTGAGGCAACATCTAACGTTTCTTGTCTCTAATTCCTGTTTCCTGTTTATTCCTAAACTCACTGCTATTATATTACATTTCTAAGTCCCAACTAAAAGTTCCATTGGCAAAGTCTTCAATGGCCTGCCTGTTGGAAGTCCATTTTAGGCTCACAATTCATATTCTTGTCTCTTTAGCACCAACACAGTCACTCTCTTCCTAACAAAACTCTCTATGGAACTTCCAGACTGATTTTCCCTCCTAATGTTCTTCCTACTTCATTGACCACTCCTTCTCCCTTTCCATTGATAGGTTCTCTGTTTCTCCTCCCTCGTAATAAAGTCACAGGACAGTCTGCAAACATCTGACCTCTATCCACACAATCTCATCCAGTGTTAAGCTTCCATATGTTTCTTTAGTTTCCTAGTGTCAATATTTAACTAATAACATAATTCCGGATTCTCAAAGTTTAAAATCAAAGTATCAGCAGGTCTACACTTTCTTTAAAGCCCTAGGAGAGAATTCTTGCTTACTTTTCTCCCAGTTTCTGGTAACTTTTGACAATCCTTGACCTTCCTTTGCATGTAAGCTGCATTGCTCCCACCCCGTCTCTGTCATTTTGTCATAGGACCTTCTTTTCCCTGTTTGTACCTGTGCTCATTTGTGTGTCTGTATTCATATCTGCTTGCACTGACAAAACTCCACTCCTTGGACTCAGGGCCCATAGTAATCTAGCACACCTTAATTGGATCTGTTAATACTCTGTTTCCAAATAAAGCCACATTCTGAGTTCTGGATGATGTGAATTTTAGAAGAGGGGAGCAAAATTAGCTGTTATTATTAAAATAAGTACCACTGATTACTTATTTTGTATGTTTTTTCATATACTTGACCACATAACTCTCAAAAATATGACGTACACATTATGATTTTATGTTAATTTTATGTATGTTGGAAATTTAGTTTTCTCTAACCGGGTTGGGCAGCTAAACATCAGCCAGTGATCTGCTTTCTGATTTGATTATAATTTATATTTCCCTGAAATCCTTCCTTATCACCAATCATACACAAATAACGCATTTTTAAAAATGCATTGACATAAAGACATATCATAATTCTACTTAGATTTCACAAACAGAGAAAATAAAATGGAAAAACCCATTTATCTTCATTCTGAAGCCAAACTTCATTGCCCAAGTCTTGTCTTCATATTGCTGCATATACAAACTACATGTTAAATGTCGTAAGACATTAATGAAATAAATTATGAATGACACAGATAAATGGAAAAATACAATAGGTTTTTGGATTGAAAGAACTGTTAAAATGTCCACATTAAAGGTAAATAGAATATCAGAATTCCAGTGGCATATTAATGGGATTTTAGAATTCCTAAAATTCATTTTTAAGCGCAAAAGATCCCGTAGAGTGAAAGCAATTTTGAAAAAGAAGGACAAAGCTGAAGGCAGCAAATACAGGGGGCTATAAATGATCTTGCAAGGTAAAAGCAATAAAAAACAACAAAGTACTGGCATACAAATGGGCACCTAGAACAATGCAATGGAAGAGAAAGCTCAGGAAAAAGCTAACATATGTTGAGCCAAATAATCTTTGACACTGACTGTGAGACCATATAAAGGGAACGTGACAGTGACCTTACTGTTGTTGGGGAAGTCAGATATCCCTAGGCAAAAGAACAAAATTTAATCAATTTTTATACCACATACAAAATTAACTTCAAATGTACTAAAGTCTTCAATGTCTGATTTAATGCTCTAAAACTTTGAGATTAAAATATGAAAGAATCACTAGTTAACACTGATCCTGGTAATGATTTTTTTGAAAATGACAACAACCATTCAGACAACAAAAGCAAAAACAAATAAATAGCACTGCATTAAATTAAAAAGCCTCCAGATAGCAAAGAAAATAATCAACAAAATGTAAACATGACCTGTGGAATGGGAAAGAAAGTTTCGTAAATGATATGCATGGCAAGGGTACCTACTCAAAATATATAAACAGCTCACACAATTCAATAGCCAAAAAGTATATAGTCTGATTGAAAAATGGACAAAGGAACTGAATGGACATTTTTCCAAGAAGACAGACTAATGACCAAAAGGATAAAAGAAATCAGAAGAATATAAATCATAACCACAATAAGCCATCACCACTTTCTGGTTATTAGGACAGCCATTACCAAAATGACAAAAGGTCACAAATGTCCACAAAAGTGTGGAGAAAAAACATGTCTTATATACAGCCAGTGGGAATATTGATTGGAACAACAGTCACAGAAAACAATGATTGCTAAAATGATTCAAAGTGGAACTGCTATAGGATCGAGTAATCTCACTTCTGAATATATACATATCTAATGGAAATGAAGCCAGTATCTGCATCCTCATGCTCATTTCAGCCCAATTACATAGCCTGAATATGGAGAAAACACATTGGGAGATGAATAAAGAAAATGTGGTACATGTGAAAAGTAGAAAAATTAAATATTCCTATTTGTAAAGCTAGGGATCATGGGGGGGGGTTATGCTATGTGTAAAAGCCAGACACAAAAAGACAACACAAAATCTCACATATAAATGGAACTGCAAATTGTAGGACTCAGGAGAGATTAGAAGGGTTATTACTGGTGAATGATGGTAGAAAAAACAAGCAGGTACTCGTCAAAGGGTAAAAACTTCAGTTATAAGATTAAAAAGTATTGGCACTCTAATATATTGCATGGAATGTGATGAATGTTCTAATTAACTTATGTGTATTAACTGTTATATAAATATACATGAGTACATATATGAACTATATCTTGTATTCCTTTAGTATATTCGACTTTATCAACTTATTTTTTAAAGGCAAGTAGATGATTCCAATTAAAAAATTCTAATTATCTGTAAGCTTCTTGGCAAAGAAGCACTTTATGCTTAAAAAATTGCTTTAAAAAGGTCACTTTCCCTAGCAAAGGTAAACAATAAAGTTATTCTCCATAGTTTCTACCTTGATCAAGGTAAAAAGAAAAGAATCAGCACATATTCACAGTTACTAGGGAAACTCTAGCGAATCACTAACTGCAGCCTGCTAAGCATTCCCTTATCCACTCAGCTGTGATGGTTTTCTAGGGTTCAATTCATTCCTTATTCAAAAACAACCTTGAATACTCTCAGAGGAAGTAATAAAGAAGTACCAAATCCTCCAGCCTTTTTCAGTAGATGGGCTCTGGTTTACTTTGTTCAGCCTTATTCTAAGCACTTTAATAAGGAACAATTATCTTCTTCTATTTCAGTGCTTCTGTTTACATTAGCACAAAATATCCCACAACCTGCCTTACCTTTAATTCAAAATACATTTGCATAGAAAAAGAGTCCCATTACTGCAAATGAATGTAGACCAATTACCACTCTTCCTGGCTCTCTGTTCTGACCCATTTCCCTACTGCATATTTTATGGAATAGAGCTGTCTTTCAATGAAATAAAAATACATTGAATTATGAAATTGGGAGTTTCTTTAATTTACATTTTTTAGTTGACAGGTATGAATGAGTCTAAACACGTTCTTTGGGTATTCAGAGAATATCTCTGAATTCAGTGTTCACAGCCTGAGCAAAAAGTACAGCCCACAAAACTCCACGGGAGAGAGGAGCTGAAACTTTATGTGCTAAGATTTCATGGAGTTGCTAAAGATATGTTTTCCTTTCTTCTGAGACCCAATTACAGTGCACTTAAATTTTAAAAACTCTCTCTGTCTCTCTTATTTGTATATGATTTATGGGGTTGGAAAGCAATAGTCATTAGGACACAGTAATTAGTCTTAAAGTACTCAAGATGAGGCAGCTTTATGTTCACTTTTATGATCCAATTGCTTTTGAACAGAGACGCTTTTGATCATTACATTTAAAACTTTAAAATATTTGAAACTAATGCTCGTCTGGTGTTAACATTCTTTTAAAATGTTGATGCTGACAATAGAAAGTGACATAAATTTACAGAGACACGGAGGTCATGTTCTCAGTTACCCTGTGGTTGGCTGACCTACTGAGAGCCCTTACATCTCCCTCAAGAGAAACACACATGCCTTCTTCATCTGGCCCTACATGGTGGAGCTGGAGCAGACCCTCCTCACCTTGTAACCCACAGTCTGATGCCTGGACAGTATCTCCAGGCTTCATCTCTGTCTGGTAACCGTACTTCTGCAGTCCTCTGCTGGAGTTCAGCAATCCACATTCTGACAAGCTGCATTAGTTCTCCTCAACTACTCCTTGCTCAGACTAGATGCTACCTAACTATCTGACTAAAGGATGAATACATTTCAGAAAGCCCGTGTATGGGAGGAAAACTAATGTCCCATTTTGACCACATCAGATATATTAGTTCACTTAAGGATGTGTTTATCTCGACGGAAAAATAAAATAAGTACATGTGGGTTTTCCTGATGCTTAGCACAGATGTCCGGAGCTCTCACAGCAACACCTCATAATTGACAATGCACCGTAGTTCCGAGAAAAGAAAAGCGGTTAATGTGGAGAGTGTCTACAGGAAGTTTAAGTCACCACATGCTGGCTTGGGTAAGATGCTGAAGAGCTTGACAAACTGTGAGAGCTTGATTTTATACAAGAAGCGTTTCAAGAACTGGTGAAGGTCCTAATGGAAAGGGAATTCTAAGATGTATTTTAGAAAAAATATATCTTAGAAAAAGAAACACCTCAGGCCCCAAGGAAAAAGTTCTGAGGTGTTAAGGATGGGAGATGGTAACCAGCTTGGGAGTCAGAGGCAGAGACAGAGTCAGGCAAGACTGAGGGAGAGAAAAAGCTTGTGCCAGATAGAATTTTGTGTAGTTGTTCACAGGAAAACACAGAAGAGGATCACAATATAGGGTTAGTTCTAGGGCAATCCATCTGTATTCTGTGTTCTAATCTTCTTTTTCATTTTCTATAGTGAGCCAGATCTTTCCCAGCCCCTTACACACCCACCTCCTTCCCAGCAGAACACCTGCATAAGCCATATCCCCTGGGGCCAGTTGCACCCAGCTGAGCTAAGCCACCTTGCTTGGGATCTCTTTGCAAATATCTCCTTCAGGGAAGGATTCTTTGCCCATTTCCCCAACCTGCTATCCTGATATGAGCTCACATAGTATTCATAAGATGATAAAGTACCCTGAATTTTCTCATGTGATGCTTGTCACAGTTTGTCATTATATTTCTACATGTGTTGAAATTGTATTAATATTATTAGCCTAACCGAATGTGACTCAGCCCCTGGGAAGACAATTTCTGTCAGCTACCCTCAATTCTGAATTTTAAGTGTTCATCAAAGGGCTGGAGATGGAGCAGAGTGCAAAGGACCTGGTTCATTCTCTAGTGCTGCACACAAAAATGTAAGGTGTGTGGGACATGGTGGTTAATAAATTTCAATCTAATGAAGGAAAGAAGGAAGCAATACAAACAGATGTAAATAAAACAATGTAGAAAGAAAAAAGTTTTTATAAAGGAACAAAACAAGTTGAGTGACTAAATTTTATTCTGAATACAATTAAATATGGCAAACAGTGAGCAATCTGGGATTGGAATTAGGGAAAGAGATACTGAAAATGTCTTAAGAACCAGTCATGAACCAGGAGGCTCTGCAAATCAATCTAAGACCTGTCCAGTCATCTTGAATAGAACACTTCTTGATAGAGAGTTAGAATATCACCTGCAAGTTAGTTCTTCACAGCTGCCCATCCAAAGCTGGATAATAATAAATAGAAAATACAAATTATGTTTTTTCATAAGACACATCAAACACCTTTTAATGCCAGCTCCATGACATGATGGCCCCCTAAATCTTGAGCCTTTATACTCATCAAATATTTCATGTGAGAAAGGCAGAATTGTGGTTTCACATCAATGTGTCTGGGTTGCATTCATTCCAGTGCTTGAAGATCCTACTCAGGGTACTCTAGACAAATCAAAGAAACATCAGATGTCTTGCCCCTTCATGCAAAATGAATACAATTATACTGTCTACATAAAATTGTGATGTTAATGCTGTATTAAGTATTTTAAGAGTGACTGGAATATACACCCCTAAATGTTAACTAGGATGACAATTATGATTCTAATTATTTTATTTATGTGCTTCAAGGCAATATGTACAGGAATTGCATAAGGAGTAGGATGAAGAGCTCGTAATCATTATCAAGCTGAAGTTGGCCTCAGCTTGCTCCTCTGTGCCATTATTTTTGTCACCATTAGAACAACTTTAAAAAGAGCTCTATTAATACAGCACCATGTTTAAGAGCTCCATTTGCACAACAGGAAATTGGAAAGAAGCTCCAGTGGTGCTGAACACTGAAACAGCTGCCTGGAGAGCTACCCTCGTTACCAATTGATAGCAGTTGAATGTGTACAATTTTGGAGGATAGGCAGCAGCCTAGGAGAATTCTCCAAGTCTTAATCCTCATTTTAAATTCATATTTCTGCCCAGTAAAAGGCCATTTTGGAACAGATGAGTTCTTGGGAGTAACAAGTTTATATAGAAAAGAACCAGGGGTTCCAAATATTGTTTGCAAACAAAATTAAAAAGTTCAAAATAACTCTCCATTCCTTTGTCTTGGTGAGAAAGGAGCAGAAATCAGAGCAACAGAGAACCATCTGATTTGCATGCATTCCACCCTGAGAACTCCTTATAGAAGGAAAAACATGAATGATTTCAGCCAAAGTTGGGAATCAGTCTCTAAGGTATTTCAAAGCCAGTTAATTAACTGAATTTTGAAACTGTAGCTCAAATTTTGAATACCACTCTTCTATTGTTGATTTTATGAAAATATTTAAGGGCTCAATGTTAATAAAGTGCCATGATTTTCCTTCTAAAACCACTAGATGTCACCTACCTGGTTTTAAAATCTCAAGTAAATTTTAAATTGCCTACCATCTTCAGCTTTTACTTTGGTAAAACCTGCCCAGTTATAGCACATAATTCCCCCTTCAGGGAAGAAGAGGTGTGTTTAAGTTTGCCCTTGAGTGCCGAGGGCATTGTTACTATTACAACGCTGAGAGAGGAATAAACTTAAGTCCTTAGAGATGGTTGTTTTAGAAATCAAAGGTATTATTTATTGTTTGCAATTTATATTTGCAAATTGCTGTGAGCTCTCTGGGGGAAAGCTGGAATACAAACATGCACTATGTGTATAATTAATAACTTTTCAGTGGGGATTATGGCCTCTCTGGGTAAGAGCATATTTATTCTTTGACACTCTTGCAAGATAGTTAAATGATTTCAAAACAATGCACGGTGTATTCCCTCTGAGTGCATGGAAAATTCATTTGTAGAAGGTGCAAGAACATGCTTGGAAGCTATCACAGACTAAACCTGGTAACATATTATCAGGCCCGGAGGTCATAGTCCCTCTTCTGGTGAGCTGAGAGTGAGTTCATTCTGCCTACCTGAGGACATGCAGCACAAAGTACCTGAAGTACACCAGGAATCCAGTCCTAGCGAATCATGCACCAAAACAGTACACCAAGTCACTACACCCAGTTCTCCTCAAATAAGATATTCTACAAGCTGTATATATTTGACCCAACAGGGAGGTATTCTGGAAATCTGCAAGGGACTGTGCTATCTATAGCAAGAACATATTAAGAGGCTGATTTTATTTTTAACTAACATAATTTTGATATCTTTCCTAACCAGTTTTAATAGTAATAGACAATGGTATTTGTGTGGAGCTTTACAAAGTCCCTTGCAAATTATTCCTTAACTCCAGAATTTTCCATAAGCATTCTATGGTAAATAACTTTTGTAGGTAGCTGTTTAGCTGCACTTCCCTTGTAGTCATCCCCTGGAAAATGTTGTCTGTTCCCTGCCTTCTTGTTGTTCTCCTTTCTGACTTTTCTGTCGTTAAGCCCTGTTCTTGCTCACCACTGACTGCACAATGAAGTTTCTGATTCTTACCATGGTTACCAACCTCAGTTCCAACATGCCTTTTTTCTCTTTATGTTTCCTACAGTATACAGTCTGCAGTCTACAGTATTATGTTTGCAATGATCCTTATGTCCCCTTATTAATTTGTACTCTTGGGCACTTGTGAGGTCATTCAAGAGAAATAATTAGGCTTTCTTAACTGCATGAACACTACAAGTCATCTAAGCTCCTGGCTTCACAGCTACAAAATGAGGATATTAATGTCTGCTTCACAGATACTTTGTTAGCTTTTGATAAATATACTGTGAGGCTCCAAGCTTGGAACAGTATATCACAGATACTCAATTAATAGCGATTTTCTGAAGCCTGATGTATCGTACTGTATCTAGGGACCTGGTAATACTAAATGCTACATCAGGTTTGGGTTTTATATCAGACATCGTTAATGCCACATGATTCATTGGGCACAGATCTGGATGTAGCACCCTGGAGGACACTCATCCCCAAGTGAGCTCTTCTGAATTCCAGGGGCTTAGCAAAGTGGTGTTACCAAAGATCATTGCAAGCTTTTCAACAAGCCTGCCAATTTCTCAATGTATACCGAAGGCCAAACTATTGTACATACACTTAGACCTAATAATTTCCCATCTAGGAATTTAGCCAAGGAAATAATTAAGGTGTCAAAAGCTGTGAATAATACATGGTAACATTTAGACTAACAGGAAAAATTAAAATCAATCTAAATATTTAACAATAAGGGAAATAGAAATAATCAAATAAAGTTATCTGTCATTACATAGACATATAGAAAGATAATATTATGGCTACAACATAATATAAACTGACAGTAATTCTAAAATAATGGGTGCAGTTTGATTATGTCTGTATTCAGTTCTCCATATGCATATATAGACAGGCAAACACCACCATTGATTATAATCTCTGTTTTAAGCACTGCAGTGAGTGGCTTACCTGTTTTGTGATATTTAATCCTCACGATAACTCTTGAAAATGAGTACTGTTTTTATTTTGTAAATGAGAAAAATAGGCATCAAGTGTCTTATGCCTTGATCAAGGTCCAAAGCCGTTGGAGGAAATATGATCTAGTACTTCCTACTATTTCCTCTCAGCTCTGTTAATAAATATGTAGCTATAGCACGAAGTCTAAAACCTAACTTTCAGCCTATCGATCCTGGTGGTGTGATGATGGTGATTTGTCATTTCTCCTTTCTGGATCTATTTATTTCTATTAACTTCTCTCCATTGAGGGTATGAGTCATGAGCTATTTTAAAGCTCTCTCTGAAGCAGGTAACCCCAAGGAAGGTGGGGGACTGCACCTGCTGATGTGGAGGTGGCAGCATCCATGCCATACATAGTACATGTGGATGTGACTCTTCACAGAAGCTTTGGCATGATTCAGGGTGGTCCTCAGTCCTGTTACTTACAGATCCTGCCATGCCAGCTGTTGCTTCCACTGTCATTCAACAAGAAATACCTTCTGGCAGTGTGCACAAGCCTTCTGCTGCCACGTCTCCCCTTTATGGCCTGGATATTTAAGCATGAACTACCTTTCTTTGTGTGAAACAGCTGGCTGGGAAGCCTGTGCCTTAATTAGCTGTTTCTGCCTGGGGATCTGCGCTCAGTAAATCCACTCTTCAGAAAAGTACAGCTGGTGAGATGAAACAACAGAGCCAATTGGGTAAAAATTGGTTTTTAAAGGAGACATAGTTGATGAATTTGAGACAGGGGGAAGAGTTGCTGTCTTACTGACGCTGTATATCTGGATCTACACTGAACCACTTCAAGCTGGAGTCTATGCCATAGTGCTCAAGAACACAGCTTTGAGATCAAGGTACCTGGTACAGAGTATCTTGGATCTGCCACGGTGCCTCTATATAAACTTCCATTTCATTATTTGTGATTTGGGATGCTACTGATAGCATCAACCACATCATAGTGCACATGGAGCCTGACATATAATAAGTACAGAAGGATTTGCTCCTTTATAGATAAATTTTATCTCTTATACTAAGGTGCAAGACACAGCAAATCCTTAAAAATTATTCCAAATCACATATTTATATAATATTTATAGAGAAACAATGCCTTAGGAAAATTCAACCCCACAAATATTGCTGACAAAGGACTAAGAAAGGAATTTAAAACTTTATTTTTAACTAAAACACAAAAACAGACTTATAAAAGCAAAATTGTACAAAATAATGGAGAACCATATGATGTTTTGCTACATGAATATATTGCACAATGTTTAAATCAGATTAAACTTATCATCTCAAATATTTATCATTTCTTTATGGTGAAAAATTTCAAAGTCTTTTCTTCTAGCTCTTTAAAAAGCACAGTGCTTTATCTTGCCTGTCATGATACTCTGTTTTATTGCACCATAGAACTTGCTCCTGTGAAACTTGGAGCCAGTAACCATGGACCATATTTCCCCTCTCTCCTTTGCTCCTGTTGTCCCCAGCCTCTGATAACCACTATTCCACTCACAAGTTCTCATGAGCCAGTTTTTAGATTTCACCTAGTATGGGTGAGATCACGTGCTAATTGTGTTTCTGTGCCTGATTTCCTTCGATGACCATATACAAGTGAAAACTATTGAACAGATATTCACCATGTTCTTTGTTATTCACACTACAGTGCTTTAAAAAAAATAAGTAGATATTGGGAAACTTTATGGCTATTGTCTCTGGGAGATTATACAACCTCTGCAAAGTTATAGCTCTGGTTGGCTCAGGTAAGAAATGACACTGAACTCTTAGCATCTGGACCACTCTTGGTAAGACTCATAGGATAAGTAACTAGGGCTGACTTGAAAACAGACAAAATTAGATGGACCAGGTTAAAGAATGCTCTCTCGACCTGAAGGGCCTAGAAGTGAGATATCTAGCAGCAATAGAGCAGGAGTAAAAGTACAGAGCACAGACCAGAGAACTCAGCTGTCTTAAGGATGACTCCATTATGCAGCATAAAACAGGCATTCATATTCCTTAGACTGACATAGAGCCGCTTATGAAGCAATGCATCACTTTAGTTAGTGATTGCAATAAAAAGGAAAATGTATCCAATAAGACAAATACTGAAATAGAGATATTTTATTGACAAATTAAATCAGAATTTAAGGGGCTGACTCTCCCTGACCTCCAGTCTCTGTCTTCAAATACTGCTCCACTTGCATGAGAACCGCAGCCCAGGACAGAGCCACTGCATTCTGTCAGCATGGCTTCCGTCCTACCAAGGAGTGTGATTGCCAAAGGTGTCTCAGTTAATGCGGCTCATCCTGGGGACAGCAAGGCCACTCTCACAGGTCTCACAGGTTTCCTCATCTTCACATGTGTGGAGACTGCTTCCCACTGCTGTGGCTCCTCAGAGACAGCACAGCCAGGGCCAGGAGACCCTCAGCGGTGCCAGTTTTCTGATGATAAGAATTATTGTCGATGCCATTTCTCTTCATGGATCCACCGAATCAGGATCTTCAGGACGGAGCCTGGGAAGGCAGTGCTCACCCAGATGCCCTTGGGAGCCTGGTCTCACTAAGTGTGGGAAGCCTTCTCAGGCTACCATAGCAGCTTTGCAACCATGGCCAGGATCCCCTGGACTGCGGGTTTCTCAACAGGAGCTTCTGCTGAGTGAAAATCTACTTTTCTGGCTGTTTCCCAAGGGAAGCTGATGTTGTTCCTCCAGAGACTCCAACCTGAGAATCTCTGGATTCAGAGAACTCCATCAGTTCTAGAGAACAATGAAGGAAGGAAGAGGAAATGGGTTTCCTCCAGAATGCAGAGGACAGTGGAGTAAGAGTGTCTGGGAAGAGTCCAGAACCACTACTCAGCCTCTGACCCCAACTCTTTTTGTTTTGAGTCAAAGCCTCACATCCTGACTTTCTGTCACCCCCTCCCTACTCCAGCAACGAATCTGAACATTTTTGAGACCCAAATCATGTTGCGGAAAAGTCTGGGAAACTAACTTAGATATTTATCTTTATAGCACTCCAGGAAGTGAAACCAACACAAATTATGCACTTGAGACCTAAATATGGTTGTAAAATCTCTTCAAGTACTTCTCTTAGTTTCTACTATTTAATGTAGTCATCACTGTCTGGGTACGGCTTTAAAATCCAAATATTTCAGATTTTTAGAAATATCATTTGAAGTTGCTATTTTAGCACAACATACAGGTTATTTTGGATATATGAAAAAGCAAAGTATACTAAAATTCAAGAATACACAAAACAGGTGTTTAAATTCCTAAACATACTTCTATTACATAAGGCAATGTGCTTCAGATAGACTCATTAGCCTTCCTGTTTGATATAGTTGAGAGCACTTTTTAGGTTCTAGTAAAAGTCATGAACCTGTCCATGAAAACACCCACAGATATCAGCTGATGTAGGGGTTCTAATTCTAGGGAGGTTCTGGGCATGAGCTGGGGGTTCAGGATCCTGGTGGAGACACTAGTGCTCATTTGAATAGAAAGTATATCTGTCTCTCACCCAGAGTCCAAAATAAAAAGAGAGCTATGATCCGCCACAGCTCACACCCTAAATATCACTCCCCCGTAGGATTTCTATCCTGAAAGCTGTCCTGACTGAGAAGGAGTTCATATGAGAGCAAGAAAGACCCTTTGTGATGACCTTGCCTCTGGTTCTGTGGTAATATCCTTATACTCTCACTGCTCATGGTACAAAGCCTGTTCAATGGTCAATGACAAATTCTGGTGGTGGATTCTCAGCATTTTGTCTTGTTGCCAATAGAGGACCTTACAGAGGGAGAGGTAGGATTTGAAGATGAACAATCTATTAAAAAAATTCTTAGTGCCGACATGACTTTCTCCGGATATAATCAAGTACTTTTAATGATGATAAAACTACAGGAAATAAGTCCTAATGGAGGGACAAAGTTGCTATTTTCCAATTATTTTAAGGGAATAAACTTATTTCTCCCATTAATTATAACAAGTCTATATAATCTTGTGCTTTGTATATAAGAAAATAAGAACTTAGCAGAGCATGAAATTTTTACAACAAACTCTCGATATGCATGGTTTAAATAATCTTTATCTTCATTCATCTAACAATTCTCAGAGTAAGAATTGTCTCCTATATTGGTCATCTTCCATACAATTATGAACACTTGAGTAGCTGAAATATCCATAAATGCATAAAAGTATATTGTTTTCAGGATACAGAAGTAAAAGGTAGGTGGATGATTTTGCTTTCATCTCCAAGGCTATAAAACCTGTTAATACAGTAATAGGAATAACAAGAACTATTGGATAATGAACAAATTAGTCAATAAAGTGTGTGGCCTGTTGTTTGTGTGGCAGTCCTGGGGTATGTGCTTAGTTCAGGGAAGGGGTCCTGGTGGGACCACAAGTGAAGATCTATGTGCACCCACTCTCACCCAGGCCGTTCTGCTACTTGTGCCCTCCTTCTAGCTAGGGCCAGAGTGCCTTTGGAGTTGTTACCAGGCCAACCACAATGCAATGAGTGCATTGCATTGAGTGCTGCTGTGCCCAGACAGGGGGATAGTTATAAACGATTGAAATTCAACAGCTCTGATGCCAGTGTGCCATTCCTGAATGGTGCCTGTCTGACCAATCTGCCTCCAGCACTCCTCCAAGTGAGCTGCCACTAAGGAACCTCCTTCCGCTGCATACTGTGGATAAAACCCTTCAGCAAATTGTGTCATCACAGATTTTTGTTTGTTTCTTTCAAACAACCAGCACCTGCCAGCAATCATGCTTCTTCCTCTTTGGAAATGCAGCAAAGGAAGGAGTGACAAACTATTTCTGGCATTTTAACAAGAAAATTGGAAATAATGCACAAAGATGGCAAAAAGGGATGCCGACACCCTGATGGCTCTAGAAAAGGAAGTGGTCATTCATCTAAAAGAGCGTCTGACCCGTTGCTCATTGCTGGCCTATGACTGCATCAGTAGCAAGAATGCTAGCATCTCTTTCCCATGTACTAAGTAAGACTTGGTAGTGAGCACCCTGCTAGGCACGTCATACACACCATACTCAGGCTGTACAACTGACTTCTGTTACGCTGTTGCTGTTTCAAACAGGGATCCTATGGTTCAGAAATATTTAAGGACTCAGCCAAAGCTATGCAATATCAGAGCTGTGATTCAACTCTAGGTCCATCTCTAGGTCTCATGGGGGCACCAAAGAACAATGTGAGCAAGGACACTGATGATTCATTTATTGGATTAGGAGAAACTCACCGGTTTGCAGGAAGTTCCATGACTGGTTCTAAACCTAGTGTGTGACTTTGCACTGAATCTGTAAGGCATAGGTTGGTGTGGTGGAGGCCTTTGCTAGGGTGAAATATCTAACAGTGGTGCTGAAAGGAGACTAAGATTGATAAGTCAGCTTTAGAAAAGGATCCCAACACCCACAGCAAGACTTCACAAATAACTAGCGGCCTCTAGAGATCAATGGGTCAAGGAACCATATTAACTCTTTTAGCTCTAGATCTGCTTTCTCAGGTAGTTTCCCAGGATCATCCCCCAAAGAGAAGTGAGTGCTGAGCTTACCCTATACCCATGTTTATCAACTGTAGCTAAGGTGGTCCTGTAACTGGTAAGCCAGAAGCTGCTCCAAACTATGTTTGCTGTGAAATTATAATTAGTACTTTTAGAACTCTCAGAATTTACTTTGGTAATGAATTACTGCCTGCACTCATTACTGCATTTATTGAAAAATATTGTGTTTCTTTTTTTAGTATTATTTTTAATTGTCTAGACTATGAGCATTTTTAGGGCAGGAATAGATTTAGTGTACTTTTTTACTTCTAGGCTTCATCCTGATTTTGGACATATAGATATAGCTGCAGTTTAGTTAAATACAGTATGCATCTCAATGCCTTTTGCTGGTGGTTTCATCTGAAATGCCTCTAACTTCCCTTTCTGCTTGAGATCTAGATTCTTTATTTAAAATTTCTTTCAGCTAACAAATGGGAACAGTCTGCAGAATATCCCACAACAGTTTCCCGTGAAAGATAAGTCTTCCAGGAAGTGAGTAAACGTAACATTTGCATTCGTTACACAAACATCACAGATCTGGAGTGAAATGACTCAGAGTTTGCCTAGAAATCACTTGAGATGTTGATTTGCCTTTCTCATTTGATTGTTTGAAATCTTGTTTTATACTTTATTTAAAGAAAAAACCGGAATGACTTCTAGATGCAGAAATGGTTTTCACAAACTGCAGTGCTCCATATAGTTGGAAGGAGGCAGCCTGCCGTGCCACGGTTTCTCATGAACAGCTCCCCCATGTGCACTGGCCATTGGCCCTTTCAATAACACACAATAGTCTGTCATCATTTGTTCTGTACACTGGCAAACCTGTGAAAAAAAGAAGTCTCGACGAATGAGTGGAAAAGCTAAGTAAGACAAGGTTTCAATGAGGGAAAGTGAAGGATCTTAAAGGAAAAATGCAGATTACCAGAAATTGAGGCACTTATGTCAGCCAGCCCATCCCTGTTGAAGCCTCTCCCAGGCAGCACACAGTCCAGAGGGAAGCTGAGGGGCTGGGTGGGCAGGGGCGGAGGAAGAGAGAGACCGGAACAAAGCTAAAACTCAGTCTAGGTCACTTGTAACAGTTGGATTAAAGGCTGAGTCATGGCAGAAGCTTTATGAGTCAGGTTTCCTGTGTTCAGAAAAAATATCTGACATACTCAGCCCAAGGAGGGTAGGTTTATTTTGCCTCACAGTTTCAATCCATGACTGGTTGGCTGCAAAGCAGAAATATCAAGACAGAAGGGGAGATAAGCTGCTGAGCTCGTGGCAGCTAAGAAGCAAAGAGAGCAAGAGAGCCCAAGAGGACATTAAGCGCCGAACAGACTCCATGGTCCTGCATGACCCACTCCCCTCACTTGGTCCCCATATCCTGCTCCCATGGCCTCCTGCCACACTGTGCCCCCACACTAGAAAGACCTTGTGATCTAGTCATTCCAGAAAGGCCCACATCTAAAGACGCACAACTTCGGGGGATATTACAGATATAAACCATAACTGAAGCCAATGGCCTGCAAGAAGAAATTTTTAACATGCCATTGTAGCAGACAGGCTACAATGCCCAAGTAGAGAAGCTAACAACTAAGGCAAGTCCTAAAAAGGGAAATGTAGAAATTGAAATAACAAACATCAGGCAAGAGACACACAGTAAATACGTGGCTCTGATGAGAGAACTTGTGGCAGAGGACGGAGAGATGAACACTGTACTGCACATTGCCCCAGATTCTCCTATTTTACCCTTCATTACTTCTCAATGACTTTATCTTTTACTGTTGATGCTGTTTAAGTTTTGCTGCTCTGTTCTCATGTGCCTTCTTCCCTTTTGTTCTTGTTTCTTTTCTTTAATTATGAATTGTCTAAATTTAGCCCTGAAATTAGAGGATAAAAGCATACAACCAAACCTTGCCCAAGTTCTGTTGATAAGATCTTAAACTGATGGAAATTTATTTGCAGAATAGGCTGAGTGCTAATTTTATAAGGCCCCTCATCAATCACTAATGAAGTTTTTGAAGAAAATTATGATTCCTGCACACATATAACAAATTCACTGAGAAAGAAATTAAGGAAACCATAACTTTCACAATAGTATCACATAAATGATGTAGTTTAAAATCAATCTGACCAAGGAAGTAACAGATCACTACATTGATATCCATGGCACTCTGAAAAAGGACAAGAGGATATCAGAAAGTGGAAAGCTATCCTTTGCTCATGGGTTGGAAAGGTCACCATAGGAAAACTGACCTGTAAGGCAATCCTGATCAAAATACCATTAGCATACCTCACAGAACTAGAGCAAACATTTCTGAAATTCATTGAAAACTAAAGAGACCTAGAATAGCAAAACAACTCGGAAACAAAGGCAAAGCAGGGTGCATCACGATCTCTAATTTCAAATCATAGTACAAAGTTACTGTGATAAAAACAGTATTTTACTGTTGGCAAAACAGACCCAAGGATCAATGGAACAGGTTAGAAAACACAAACACACTCAGATAGGTTATTTTCTAAAAAGGGACAAAACACATTCTCTGGAAGAAGAAAAAAGCTTCTTTTACAAATGGTGCTGTAGAAACTGGTTTTCCACATGCTGCAACTAAAACTAGACCGCTGACTATCACCATGCACTAAACTAAAATCTAAATCAGAGATCTAAAAATTAAAACAGAAATACTAAATCTGATGGAAGAAAGAATAGGTGGGACTCTTGAAGGCAAATGTGTAGGCAAAGACTTCATAGACAAAACCTCATCTGCATGGAAAATGCTGCAGAGAATCAAAACTGACATCTCATCTTATTCAAAAGCTTTTGCACAGCAAACATAATTGCCAGTGAAGAGACAACGTGTGTGTGAGAAAACATGTTAGTCAGTTGTTCTTTAATAAAGGACTAATGTCTAGCACATGTAAAGAACTGAAACACATGAGAGCTCCCAAATTTAAAAACCCAATCCAAAGATGGGCATCTGTAATGAATAGATAACTTCTCAGAAAAAGTACAAATGGCAGACAAATACATGAAAATATGTTCAACATCACTGATCACATGAGAGAGCCAAATTAAAATAATGCTGAGATTCCATCTCACTCCAGAAAGTATGGCTATTATCAAAAAAAAAAAAAAAAAAAAAAAAAAAACCAGTTGGTGACAAATGCTGGTGGGGAAAAGGAACCTCTTTCCACAATTGCTCGGAATGCAGACTAGTACAGCTATTGTGGAAATCAGTGTGGAGATTCCTCAAAACACTGGGAGTTGAGTTTCCATTTGACTCAGCTGTTTTCCTTCTCATTATTTTCCCCAAAAGAATTAAAAGCATCATACCACAGTGATAAATGTGCACCCATGTTTAGAGCAGCACAATTTATAATAGTTTAATCTTGGAAAAATTCAAATGTCATCGACAAAGGAATGGGTAAAAGGATTTTTCTGAATACAATGGAGTACTACTCAGTCATAAATAAGGATAAACTTGAGATATTTCTAGCTAAATGGATGGACTTTGAGATCTCACTCTTAAATAAAATAAATTAGACACATTTGGGTAAATATAATACTATCTCTTCGATATGAGAAACTGCAAATATAAATAAGGAACAAAATGTATAATAGATATTGTGAAATTAGAAGTAATTATTCAAAGGGAAAGGGGAAATAGGGTAGGGGTGAAAGGAAAAAAAGTCAGAAAAAAGTTAAAATGGAAACAAATCTTTGTAGATAAAGAGGGGATATGGATTCAAGAGAGGGAAGGGGAATGGGAAAAATAAAGAAGAGCTGTGATACGTCATGTACAGGTATAGATTCTCTATGATGAATGTGATCTTTTGCATATCTAAATTGTACCAACAAACTTACTTGTTAAAAAGAAAATCTTGAGACAAATGATTACAGTTTCAAGTGAACCTCAAATTATGAGGTCAAATAATCTCATTCTACCATCTCATTAGTTGGGGGAAAATTTTATCAGTGGGAAATAGGAACTCCAAGGACCCCTACCAAATACTTTTTGATAGGTAGAGTTGTTTGCAAACTGATATGCTCAGTAAGAACTTCTTCAGGCCACACAGTCCTGGCCACTTCTCCGTAATCCACTGAGTTTCATAACCCTCAGAAATTCATGCATCTGTTGATGATATCAAGGCCAGTCTCATGATACAGATTAAAAACTTGATATGGAAACCGAATGTCTAGGCTGAGGTCACCATTGCTTTTTCTTTGCTATGTTATGCTTTATTTTTCACAGAGGGATAATGTTTGATTATATTTGGAAGAGAACATATTTTCTGTGTAGCATTCCACATATTTTCACACACGGATACAACTATTCAGGACAGAGAACAAACCTGCACCTCAAACTACCCTCATACCCTATCTCATCTCAACCCCCAAAGTTAACCACTAGTTTGATTTCAAAGAGTAAAGATTGAGCATTTATTTGAAATTTATTTTTTTAAAAAAGGGACTTCAGAGAATGTGCCTCTTTTATTTTTTTTTCAACATTAATTTTGTGAGATTAACAGTTTTGTTTTACACAAATTTAAGTCATTTGTGCTTGCTTTTTAGACAAAATATTCGGGTAACTAGTTTTTAATGATCAAGAAGCAAAAGAAATATGGTGGGAAGAATCAAGGCTGGCCCCCATTTCTCTATCTTGAACAGGATATCAACTCCAGAGAACAGCTGGGACCCAGGACCCAATGCTAACACACAAAATATGGAAAAGGTGATACACAGATGCACTTTGCTGGTGTGGATATATTACATTGCAAAGCCACAGGTCTCACTGCTGAGAGAGACATACTCCAGTCCTGTCTTGCTGGCTTGAAGAAATGCTGGGCCTGTGTAGAATGCCATACAGCAAGAGATTCTGGTGGCCGTCAATTGCTGACGGTGAAGCCTGAAAGAAAACCTGTGAGAAACTAGGACCTGGCTTCTAAAAGCACAAAGAACTGAGTTCTGCTGAGAATCCAGGAGCATGAAAATAAGGTGTACACTGCAGTCTCTGTGGAAACTACCGTCCAACTGACCCCTTCATCTTAATTTTTAGCATCTACAAACCAGAGACTGTGTAAATTCTGCTTGGACATCCTCAATTATAAGCAATTCTGTTTGTGGAGAAGTATTACTCAACAAGAGCCATCTCTCTGCCTTCCCAGCATAAGGATAGCTTTTCATTCCCATTGCTAGGGATAAAACGAGTATTCTACAAACAACTTTACGTCCTTTCTCCAGTCCATCTTCAACTATATCCAACTGGACAGACACAGATCACAAGTCCTGTATTTTAAATGTATAGAGGCCCCCTACCTCCACAAAGTCATTTATTAATGAGCAAAACACGATGAGGAAACAATAGAAGAACCGGAGACTGAGCAGCTCGGGTCAGTTTCCTGAGAAGCATCTTAGAAAAGGTGGAGGCAAACAGAAAAGGAAGGTGGAGCCATACATTTTCACGGAGTTATTTTGGGCGTGCATTTCCCATAGATGCATCTGAAGCACCCTGGAGCAGTTCCAGCCCGGGTGTGATGTGGTTGTAAGTCAATAACCTTACAACACAAGCACTTACAGGAGGACACGCCTGATGCAATCCACCTGCTGGCAGGAGGCGAAGGCTGGCCCACTCAGGGGAAATAAGTTTCCGGTAGCCATAGCCCATTTCTATTCCTTTTCACTTCATCCTTGATTTATTGCCTTTGCCAGACTTCAGCATGACAAAAGCTTCAGCTTTCAGCACAAAATGATATTCCAGACTCCACTAAATATATTTGTAAGACAAGGGCAGCCAACAAAATTAAACTGCTTGCACAAAGACTGGCTGTTATTCAAAGCTGGAGAAAGATTACAGGGGATTATTACTTTATCAAAAATATTTCAGCTACAAAACCAGTGCTTATTTCTCCAGTACTTTTGGCTGTGTGCTAATTTATTTCCCACCTTTCATGGATTTAGTCCTTTATTGCCAATTTATTGAAAAGTCTGACAAATGTCAGTGGTCTATGTTACAGGACACCCAGGCTTACTTAGTTATTGCTACCAACAGCGGGAAATCAGGACTCCCACGGGGGCAGTACGTGTGCGGTTCCTTTGATTTGTATCATGCTTGCATTTCAATGAACTTCTAAGCACTTCTCCTTTAATTTCACTTGTATGAAATTAAGGTCTCACCTAGAGAAGGCAATGATAACACCCGCAACACAAGGGTTACATTTTTGATCTGGTAATTTTGCCACATTTTTTCCTTCTTTTTAACTCAAGATTTTATTTGTCTCAGATTATCTCTTTGTTACTATTTTGTCTTCAGACCTTTAGCATATGAGATGTGCCTAAAGAACAGAGTGAATGTTTAAATTTCAAAACAAAATGTATGACAGTGGCAAACACAAGGACATTAATCCCTCTCAAAAAATCTCTCCTGTTCTTGGAGTACATGTACATCATGTTTCTTGCACTTTGAGGAGAAGTTCCAGAAGTCCTCTTCTATGAGGGTGTCTTCAGTTTCTCCATCTTTCCTGCCTGGATGCCCTGAATTGATTCAAAATGCTTGTCTTTTATGAGCATTTTGACTTGGGGGAAGAATCAGAAGCCGGAAGGCACCATAGGTGGATGAGAGCTCATCATAATGATTTTGGGGCCCATCTTTCTGTTCCATGGCACTTGACAATGGCATTCCCCAAATTTTTGTTCATATCCTGGGGAGACACTCATGAAAGAGAAATTGCAGAGCCATTCCAGGAAGTAGCAAGAACAATGGGATAAGTATGTTCAAGGGAGAGAGAGTGTTTTGAGGGGAATCTTTAGTAAAATTTTTAAATTTAAATGCTCACTGTATATGTTCATCATGCCCCCAAATTTTGAAGACAAAAATCTATCAAAATTAGCAATAAGAACGATCTGTTATTATTGTCTGTAACTTGGGAAAGTATCTTTTTCATTTTAGTTTCATGTTTTTAAATAAGTTTGTTGTACAATTTAAATTCTTCTTCATTCTTAGCTGTACTTTAGTGCACACATACCCATATGACAATGAGTGCTTCTTCTTGAAACACTATGCATCAAAGCAGGATCTTCTGCCTGAAAAATTATCCTGTTGTCAAATGACATGCTTAAACAATTTCTCTAGGAAAAGCTACCCACAGCAGTTGAGTACTTATCAGGTGTAGGTGCAGGGCCCAAAGTTATACTAGACCAGTGGTACTGAGCCCTGTAATGAGTACCATCATGGTACACACAATTTAACATCGACTGTGAGCATTTTTATAATAAACTACTATGAAAGTCCAGGCAGTTGTTTCGAAGGAGACCACTTCCCAGAGGAAGTGACATTAAACTGAGACTTGAAGAAATAAGAGCTTTCTGGAAAGGAAGGAATTTAGACAGGCAGGAAAAAGAAGTTTAAGCAAAAGTAACAAAATTTACAAAGTCCCAGAGGAAGACAGAACACAATCCATTCAGTGATCTGAACATAATTCAGTGCACGAAGAGGGTACAGTTGAGTGTGAGAATAACACAGACTGAAACTTCATAGGACACGCAGAGTCTCAGAGTGAGGAAAGACTGGAAATGAGCCCGAGGGCAATGGAGAGCTATCAAAACTGAGACACAGGAATATATTTGAATTTTTAAAAGATCACCCTGGTCAGAACAGAGAATAAATTTAGAGGGTACAGGTATAAATGTTCGGCACAGTATATTTGATACTGTAGCAATAATTTGAATCTACAGATTAGAGTCGTTGCAATGAAGATAGCCAAAGTGGGAGGATAAAGAATTGAATGAATATAAAAAGGACTGAGGAAGTAGATTTAACACAGTAACATACAGAAGTAGTATACTCAATAAAAACGAGTGATCAGCAGTCTGGAACCATGAGAATGAGGAAGAGATGTTTGACACCTGTTTCTGACTTGGTCACTTGGGCCACAGAAAGGATTTCTTTGAGAAAGAACAACATCATGCAGAACATGTCACTGAGGAAGGACCTATCATGAAGCTCAAGGAAATTTTTGGAAACGTTGATCTCAGTATCCAAGGAGACAGCCAAGTTAAATTTCCCCCTTTAGCAATTGGGACCATGCTTTTAAAGCCGAATAGATCTGCCCACACTAGGTATCTAGACTTGAAATTTATCCACATAGCCACCAACTGAAGTTATGGGGATGCATCTATCCTTCAAGAAAACTAGAGCTGAGCCCAAGGAAGTAAACAACAGCAAGATCAAGCTGGGCATGGTGGCCCATGGCAGTGATCCCAGTGCTCTGGAAAGTTGAGGCAAGAGGATTAAAAGCTCAAGTACAGCTTGGGCATCTAAAAGAAAAAAAAAAAAATATATATATATATATGTATGTATATATATAATTTTTTATAAAAATATCAAAATAAAAAGAGAGGGCTGGGTATCTAACCTCATGCAGAGATCTTGCTTTCACTCCCCAGTACCAAACAACAGTAACGAACACAAGGTCAGTATGTAAAACAATCTGTGCATGAAACTGAAAAGGGCTCACAGAACTCTGGGTTATACACCTGTGAGACCATATCCTGTTCAGAAAATGGATTTTTGTTTTTCTGTTATTTCCAATTCAGTTATATCATTCTCCAGTCTTATCTTCTTCTATGACTGGGATCCAAAATATCTCTCTGAAGACTCATTTTGTTGAAGGCTGGATTGTCAACTGATGGGCATTTGAAGTGATTGGATCAGGAAGGCTGTCACTTCATGAGTGGAAATCTAATGATGAGATTATCATTTGATGGCATTATAGGAAACATGAAGAAGATGATAGGTCTAAATGCAAAGGAGGAGATCATGGGTTGTGATGTTGGAAACTATATCTGGTCCCAAAGTCCTTCCTTTCTGTGTGCCTCATGGCTGCCTTGAAGTGAACACCTATCCTTTCCTATGTGCTATCTCATCCCCTTCTGTCTTGCCTCAAGCCTAAAAGCAAGGAAGACATCTGATCATGAACTAATACCTCTGAAACCATGAGCCCAAATGAACCCTTCCTTATCTGAGATGCTTTCCTTGCATATTTTGACACAGTGATGGAGAGCTGAGGAATACACCTTCCCTTATTCTCTTATTGAAAGCCTCTGTTCTTGAAAACATTAAAACTGAGCATCAGTACAAAAGCAGCTACAGGGATAGCTACTACAGCTACATCATGTGTCTTCCACCAGTCAATATCCTTTAGATATTTATATTTACTTATCAGAAGAGTGAAGAACAAATTTCTTGAGAACAAAACTGTATACACTCTTTAAATCATAGTGTTGTAGACAGCTAAGTTAGTTAGAAATACAGGCAGTCAGACAGGGATGAGTCCTCAAAGGAACCAGTGCAGAAGACATACATTCTAACTGTGGGGGAGACATGCGCCTCTACTGAGAGGCAAATCTCAAGACAAAAAAATGAAAAGAATGCACTATGGATATACATCAGGGATTGATATTCTAAATAGGTTTCCATCGCCTTGAGGAAGACAGAAGGAGCCACTAACCCAACCCCTCCAGGAAGAGCTCCTGTTCTGTTTAATGTCTACTTGCTATGTGACTTGCTTGTCCATTTGATTCCAATTTAAACAATATTAAAACCATGCTGATAATTACTGACCAAGTTTTGTTTCACCTATGTCCACCTTCTGATTTCACATTTTTACTCATCTTGGACCCACCTCACCTCACAGTTTTGCTCTATAAAAATCCCTAGAAAAGGCAGGATCTTAGGCAACCCACTCAGGACCCCTTCTTTCTCTCTCTCAGACAAAATCTTTCTTTCCCCAAATAAATATATTCTGTTCTTAACCTCAAGTGTTTTTAAAATTTATTCTTTGATTTTTGAGAACAGGAACTCATACGAGACATCTAGCAGACTAGGAGTTTCTTTCCCTTATATCAATAGTAGTAGATTCATTTCAAAAGTTTAACTGATTTTAATCTAAATGATGTAGTTAACAGCTTAACTAGTACCAAAGCAGAGTTCTCTCATCACATGGTTTTACTTTCAGTTATATTAGTTATGTTGTTATTTTACCTCAACTCTTTTTTAAGAAATATACTACTACTTCTTCAATTATCAAATTTAGTACTACCTTTTTCCTTCACAGTGGTAAATGAAGAATTACCTCTTTTAGTCTCACATATAGGTTCCTGGCCATACCTCCAGTCCCTCCTGGGCTTCTGATCCTTGTCCAGTTCCCTCCTACATGGTGCTGAATGTCTCCTCAGACTGATGGTTCTAAAAGACCTCTATTTCTGTCTCAGTTGTTCTTGGGTATTTTCCCCATTTCTCTCCCTCTTTCTCTGTGGGAAGGCAATGGACATGGTTTTCCAGCAGAGCAGACATTATTGAAGAGCCAGGATCCCAAAAGATATATAAGGGAACTTCAGAGATGGAGGAACCCTTTGGATTACTCAGTCAGGGCCAGAGCTTGCCTTCCTGAGAGACTATGAGCTGAAACATCACACTGAATCAGTCTCAGATCCATCCTCTCCCAGGATTGTGCACTGTGGTAAATGTTTGGCCTTTTAAGGTGCTAACTTTGAGGGTGGTGCTTTATGCATTGCATAACACATGCAGATCAAGTAGCATCCCAATAAAGACTGGTAGGAAACCTTAAACAGTGTACTGAAACATGAAACTATGTAACTAAATATAAAATTACTCTTTAAAATCATTTTCTTCCAAAAATGTGGAGATATTTTGTCATTATTTGAAAATTTGTTTTTGGTAAGAAGTTCTATGGTGCACTAATTCCTAATCCTGTGTCTTTAGGAGAATGAAGATTTAGACTTTGTAGGCTTTGCAAGTGTTTGTATGGTCACTACACTGGAGAAGGGAAGAAACTTCAGTGTTTTCCTTAATTTTATAAAGTATTTTCCATTATAATTTTGTTAATACCCTCTTCCACATCTGGTCTTCCTGTCAGTAAATCTTTTCAGATATTAAACATCATTTTCATGATAGGATTTTCTTTTGTTTTTGTATTGCTTGTGTTTTGAACTTCTGTTTGACTACTTGGGAGAATTTTCAGAATTTCCTTCCAATTTGTAGATATAATTTTTTAAAATCTTCACTATCACATTTCCAAGAGTCTATTAATACTGCCTTCCAGATTTATTTTTAAGAACAAATGTTTTTATTTGCAGATTTTAATATTCTCAAACGTCTTCAATAGATTTCCGGGATCCTCCATTGTCCCCGTTTTGTGCAAGTACTGTAACTTGTGTGCTTTGCCCTTTATTTTTCATTGTGGATGCTTCATGGAAACATCAGATGCCTTTGCTCTTTGTTCACGTTGATGACTGAAGCACTATAAGTTCAATTCAATGTTCCAAGTGCAGTGCCTGAGCCTGTCAACATGCGCACTTCACAGGCAGATGACCACCTGGTAACACTGTCTTTCAGTGATGATATCTCTAAAGTTCTTGCTGTGATATGTATTTTTCTGAAGACTGTTCAGATTGTGCATGAAAGAATATTTATCTGTTGTATGGAGAAGGGGAAAGTCTCTTGGTCTGAGTCTGAGAACAAGGCAGAGATACAAGAGTGGGCTCTCACAGATCAGTGTGTGAGGAGAACATTTCATTTGTGTTTTTAGCCTTTTGTCTCCACACTTCTGCACTGAGCAATTTTTGCTTCAGTTTCTGTGTGCTGGAACGTAAGTTCAAAGAAGTGAAAAGGAATTTGCTTAGCTGCCCCAACAGGGAAAAGTGTAACATGGATGATGTCTCCCCATGAAATGTGGCCCAATGTCTTCCTCCTTCTTTTCCAGCCCAGTCTCTAAGGTTTGCAAAGCCTGCTGCAGCGAGCCTCACCCAGAGGCTTCTCATTAGCATGTCTTTGGCACAGCCTTGGATGGAGGCAGCTTCTCCTCTGCCTGCTCTCCAATTTCTCAAATCTGCACTGAATCTCTTGCCCACCCTATGCTTGTTCTGTTCCCTTTGTCTTCTGGGGTTTTGATATTTTTAAATTTTAAAAATTGCTTTATGTAATTTTAGAGGCATTAGGAAGGGCGAGGTGACACACTTTCACATTCATTCTCCACGTTTAAATGAGAATATACACTTATTCTGTATGAATTTTTTGAACAATGTGAACTCTACTAAGCCTTATTATTAACTTTAAAGTACTTGATCTGAGAAAAAGCCCTCATGTGAGTGTGCTATTCCAATTCAGCATTTCAGTTGACAGTGACTATCTAATTTGGCTGGCTAGTGTCAGACACCAGGGCTCCAGTTGTATCCTAAATTTGCATTACAAGAATTGAAACTTTAAAGATTTTTTTCTCAGTTGCTGGTCCAGTGTGCTTTTAAATGTACCACTATATTATTTATCAAATATAAAGATTTTTACTGACAATGAAAAGTGTTTGTGTTTTTTTTAAGTCATTCCATTACCCCATTTTTCTTGGTCCATCCTTTATTAAAATAACTGAAGCAATATATGTTGGGGGTGGCTGTTGGGAGTACATACAGCATTCCTGACAGAAAACACAAGCTCCAGAAAAGCTCAAAAAACACCTGGGAGAATGTCTGGATGTAGGAAGGAGAAGCACACAATGAAAGGGTGTTGGCCCAGATGGGACACTGTAGCCAGAAAAGACCTCAGTCAGAATCAGGGAGCTCCTATCTCCCCTGCCCCTAGAGATTTACCTGTAACTCTATCTCCGCCCACCCTTCAGAATCTGCCCCTGGCGCCAAACGTGTGCCAATGAAATACCTGTGCATCTCTAATGGCCCTAGGTCAATACCCTACGCTTAGGCTACTTATATTCCCACACCATGTGTCCATGGGAGAGATCACCAAACTTCAGTAGCTGGGGAGTGTCAGTCATCTCTCTCCGTGTTCTCAGAATAAAGACCTCTTTTTTTTTTATGCTTTACATCTTTTGGAAATAATCCTATCATTTGGTGCTGTGACTCGATTGGCAGGCCATTGACTCCTAGGACACACTCATTTTGAGTTCCCAGTTGAGTCACCTGGGCAATTCACGAACCAGATAGCATCCTGGCTTAATTCCGTGCTTTTTCTTCTCCCGACGCATTTCACTTCTCGCCGGATGCCTCCACGCACCACCAACCAGACTTTGATTTCAGGTGAGCACACTCCAGGAAACTCTTAGCACTGGGCCAGGCCCCAGTGGACTGTTCTCCCCCGTTTGCGTGAGTCTCTGGCATTTTCACGTCCTTAGGACAGCCCTGAGCAGGGGTTTTTTCTGGGCTAGCCTGTGTCCACACTAAAATCTCTCACGTTCTTTGGGTTCTGACAGCCCAAAGCAGAGATTTTTGGACCGCCCGCACTGAAAAATCCCTCGCTTCCCTTAGAAGCCTTGCGCTTTCACCAGCAAAGCTGCTATTGACCTCACGTAAACTCCACTCGTAAATTTCCCAGTGACAACTAGAATATACGAGTTTTTGGAACCTCACCAGCCATGTGGTGCCACAGAATCAGTGACAGCTTATTCTCTGGACCACGCCTTTTTTTCTTGCCTGAGTCATGGGAAACGTCTTTTCTAACTCCCAAAAAATGCCTTTACAATGCTTAATTTCCAATTTACGTACTCTCAAAATTAAAAGTACCATAAAAACTAAACTATTAACTTTTTACTGCCAGGAAATCTGGCCCACATACCCACTCCTCAGCAAGCATTGGCCCAGGGAAGGAACATTCGATGCCTCCATTCTACAAACCCTGTACGATTTTTGCCAAGTCAGTGACAGGGTAATAGAGCTGCCATACATAGAGGCGTTCCTGGTTCTGAGAACACGCCTGTCTCTTATTAAGTGCTGTAACCCCATGCAAATACTCTTAGCTACCTCCACCTCGACCCAACCTGTTTCATCCTGCCCCCAGGATATGCTTGATGACATCCCTCTGATTTTTTCTTCTCGGCCCCCATCACCCGCGTATCCCCAAATTGATTCCTCGACAGTCTCTTTCTCCACCTTCCGCGATACAGGCCTCTCCCAGCAGCTCTGTTCTGCCCTCTGACACATTTTCCCAACCGCCCAGCACACTAGATCACGTTCCTTGTGCCCTTCCGGCAAGCAGCGTGATTTTTCCAGCTTGCGCCAGGAACAGTCGCCATGTGGCGGCCCTCTACCACACGACAGGGCACCGCCATGTTCAGATGGGTCCCATGGCGACAGGGCGCCACCATGTTCAGATGGATCACATGGTCACAGGACGCTGCCATGTTTGGAAGGGCCAGGTGGTCAATGGGTGCCGCCATGTCGGATGGGTCTCACGGTCAATGGGCACCCCCTTGTGGCTCCTCTTGTGAATAGCAAAAGCCACCCTGTTGAGGTTCACATGATGGATGCCGGCAACAATTCTCTCGCTGCAAGGCACACAGTGAGATGCCATCTGCCTGTATTTCCTCATCCCAGGGTGAGCGTCAGCCACTCTGTAGCCACTCTGCAGATAATCGCTCACACAGGCCTACCGGGCAGATAGCTACCCAATGGCACTCTCCTCCACATTCTTCTCCTCAGGCTCTGCTACCGCTTTGAAAACAAGCTGGCCCCAAGGGGCTGGTCAATATCCATGTACCTTTTTCCCTTTCAGATCTATCTCAGATTACCCATAAATTAGGTAGCATCTCTGTTGACCCACAGAATTATATCAGGCAATTTGAATTTATTACTAATTGTTATGATTTACATTTTAAAAATGTTTATGTGATTTTTAAATACCACCCTTAGCTCACAAGAACAAAATCAGCTGTGGCAGGCAGCCCGAGAAGAAGCTGACTGCAGGCATAGGGCAAACACTGCTGAAAACGACCCTGGGCCTGTAGCTGTGTCAGACCAAGATCCTAACTGGAACTATCAGACTGGACAAGGTTCAAAAGAATTACATAAGATGATTGAGTATCTGATTGTGGGCCTTAAAAAGATTGCTCACAAACATACTAACTACAACAAGCTTTTACAACAGGTCCAGGAGACTAATGAGAACCTGGCTGTGTTCTTAAATCGGCTTCGGGAAACCTTTTTTAAGTATACTAATGTGAACCAAGACTCTCATGAAGGGATGATTGTTGTTAACTCTTATTTTATTTCACAGTCTGCTCCTGATATTCGTGCAAAATTAAAAACTTTGAACATGGCCCTCAAACTCTACAAGGGGATCCACTTAAATTAGCCTTCCATATCTTCAACAATAGAGATGATTCAAAAAGAGGAAAAGCAAGCTCAAAAATTAAAGTGTGCTAAATATCAGTCTGATGTCTTAGCATGGCACTCAGAGCTCCCAAGACAAAAATTCCACAACAAGATGTGGCTGCCCAAGTCCCACCCAGACCGTGCTTCAAATGCAGCAAACAAGTACACTGGGCAAAAGACTGCCCTAACCCTGGCATTCCTCTTGGGCCCTGCCCATACTGCAATCTTAAAGGGCATTGGAAGAGTGATTGTCCTAGCCACCAGCAAGCAGCTAAGCCATCCTCTAATCCCTCGCCCTCACAGGGGACTTCGTCAATGCCAGATTCGTCACTGACTGATCTGCTCGGACTTGCTGTGGAAGATTGATGGGGTTTGGGCCTCACAGCCCCCACTCCGGTAACCTTTTCAGAGCCCCAAGGCTCACTGGAGGTCTCAGGCAAAATAGTAACTCTGCTTGTGGATATGGGGATGACTTATAGTGTACTTCCTGAATTTTCAGGACCTTGTAATAAGTCTTTGATTTCTGTTGTGGGCATTGACGGCCAGCCGAATCAACCTTTGCAGACTGGGTGTATCCCATGTAGATTCCAGACTCTTTTCTTTACACATAGCTTCCTAGTAATCCCAACATGTCCCACACCCCTTTTAGGTAGAGACCTTCTTCAAAAGCTTAATTTTTCCATCACTTTCTCTCTCCCTACAGCCCTAATCCTCCAAACAGCCTCACAATGTGTTGCAAAGCCATTTGCCCCTCTTCCTCCTTCTCTGGTTGATCTCATGGTTTGAGACACATCCAATCCCACTCTGGCTACAAATGTCATGCCTGTTTTAATCCATCTCAAGGATCCCTCAATTTTTCCCTGCATTCCCCAATACCCTATAGCCCTATACCCAATACCCTATAGTCCCCAAATTTAAGGGGACTTAAACCCATAATTAAGCAGCTTTAAACAATTGTTTTCTTAAACCTACCCATTCACCCCACAATACTCCCATTCTCCCAGTACTCAAGCCTGATGGGTCCTATCACCTGGTACAGGACCTTAGGGTAATTAACAGTGCTATTACCCCAATTCACCCAGTGGTGCCAAGTCCTTTTACCATGCTCTCTCATATCCCTCCCTCCACCACTCAACAGTTATAGATCTTAAAGATGCCTTCTTCACTATCCCCCTACACCCTGATTGCCAGAATCTCTTTGCATTTACATGGACTGAGCCAGATACCCTCAGGTCTCAACAACTTACTTGGACAGTGCTCCCCCAAGTTCATAGATAGTCCCCACTTCTTTAGTCAGGCTTTCGCTACTGACCTCACAGAAGTTGATATCAAACCTAGTGTTCTTCTTCATTACATAGATGATCTTCTATTATGTTCTCCATTCCATATGTTGGCCATAGACCACTTAGCCAATCTTCTTAATTTCCTTGCTAGTCGTGGATACAGGGTCTCTCCTGCTACAGCCCAGATAGCCTCCCCAAAAGTCAAATACCTAGGTCTTGCTCTCACCCCCACTACTTGCTCCATCATCTCGGATCATAAGGCAATTCTTTGTGATGTCCAGATGCCCACAACTAAACAGCAGGTTACATCTTTCCTAGGTTTAACTAATTTCTTTCATCTCTGGATTCCTAACTTTGCAGCCCTACCTCAACCCCTCTACAAGGCTGCTAAGGGTCCTTATCAGAACTCCTGGAAAATACTAGGCCCATACATGCATCCTTTCCAAAATTAAAAGAGGCTCTCCTAAAAGCTCCAGCTCTTACCCTTCCTGATCCCACCCAGCCTTTCATCCTATACACTACTTGTCAGGGCCACAATGCTATAGGTGTACTAGGACACAAAAAGGGACCTTCTTTTCAAGCAGCAGCTTACTTGTCAAAATAGTTAGATCACACAGTAAAAGGATGGGCTCCTTGTCTCTGAGCTCTTGCAGCTGCAGCCCTCCTGACACAGGAAGGTAAAAAGTTTACATTAGGACAATCTATTACAGTACACTCACCTCATCACCTACGTGACCTTATCTCACATAAGGTGCTCCCTGCCCTAATGACCCCTTCTTGCCTTCAACAGGTACACTTAGCTCTCTCTCTCAAGACCATTGGCTGTCTATTGCAACTAGTGGTCTTCTTAATATAGCCACCTTACTTCCCACCTCAGAGGGCCCTCCTCACCATGACTGTATTGAGGTTTTACAGATGACTCCCACCCCTTTCCCTCACATCAGTAGCATATCTCTCTCTTTGGCCTTTGACACGTGGTTCATAGATGGCAGTTCAACAAACACAGACAATCAAAAGAAGGCAGGATACGCAATAGTTAACCAGTCAAAAGTTATAGAGGCAAATCCACTGCCACCTGGGACCTCTTCCCAGAGGGCAGAACTTATTGCCCTTACAAGGGCTCTTACACTAGCAAAAGACAAGATTATAAATATATACGCTGACTCAAAGTATACATTTAGCATTTTACACTCTCATGCCTCTATCTGGCAAGAATGGGGTTTTATTACCACTCAGAGAACTCCCATCATTAATGCTCCCCTTATCCTTAAACTTCTATAGGCAGCCCAACTTCCAAAGCAGGCAGCAGTTACTCATTGTAGAGGACACCAAAACACTGCAGATCCTATTGCTCAAGGCAATGCCTTTGCAGATTCACAAGCCAAGTTACTGCACAAGTACCCTGTCCTTCTCATCTTCTCCTGTTAGTCCCAAACAGTCTACCTCATCCCAATTATTCACCAGAGCAGTTACAGCTACTTCATAAACCAGGTTACACACAAAACACTCAGGGATGGATTTTTCAGGGATCTAAACTTGTTCTCCCACATCAACAGGCCTCAGACATTGTCACTGACTTACACAACTGTTTTCATATAGGATCACAGGCCCTATACAAACTCTTAGCCCCAATAGTCATACACCCTTCTCTAAAAGCTATCATTCTTAAGATTACTAACACCTGTGGTCTCTGTGCCAGGACCTCTCCTCAGGAATGCATGGCACACCCTTCCTTTCCTGTCCATCAGTTTTGAGGACACACCACTGGTCAGGACTGGCAGATAGACTTACACACATGCCCTGCCACAAGACTCTCAAATATCTTCTCACCTTTGTTTGTACCTTTTCAGGATGGATAGAAACCTTTTCCACAACCAGGGAGACTGCTGATGTAGTTACCAAAATCATATTACAAGAAATCATTCCACGGTTTGGCCTACCTCAGAGTATTCAGTCAGATAATTGTCCTGCCTTTATTTCTCAGATCAGTCAACAGGTATCCTCGAGCTTACATACCACCTGGCACCTACACATCCCATACCATCCACAATCTTCAGGAAAAGTAGAAAAGGCAAATGGCCTCATAAAGACACACCTTACCAAACTCACTTTAGAACTACACAAACCTTGGCCTCAACTTTTGCCCTTAGCCTTAGCCAAGCTCAGGGCACTTCCCCAGGCTCCTACTTTCTTAAGTCATTTTGAACTTATGTATGGCAGGCCATTCTTACTCCACAATCTTCCTACTTCCCAAAATCTACCTCCTCTAGCTGCCTATGTCCCAGTCCTCTCCTTCCTCCGACACCTGTTGTGAGAACATGCTGATCTCTGCCTTCCACAATCCTCTGGAGAGGCCAAACCAGATCCTCCCCTATCCCCAGGAGATCTAATTTATCTCAAGTGTTCTAAATCCACAGGACTACCACCAAGGTGGAGTGGCCCCTACCTGGTCTACTTGGCTACCCCTACAGCAGTCAAAGTTGCTGGACTCCTATCCTGGTTTCACATCACTCAGTCTAAGGGGTGCCCCCCCCAGCCCTAAATCTGATCATTCTGAGTAGTCATCTCATCTTCTGTCGCCCACCCATCTCCGTTTCACGAAGGCCTCACAGCCACAGTTAACAGGCTAAGTCATGTTTTGCTATCCAATTTGGTTCCTAATTTCTTACGTTCTATTAATGATCATTTTTTTGTTTTTTTGGTCTTTTTCCTTTTTATCGGTACCAGGGATCGAACTTATGACTGCCTGCTTGCAAGGCAGGCACTTATGCCACTGAGTTAAATACCCCTAATGATCATTTTTATAACAGGACTCTTCACAGTCTTTCTTAGAGACTACCACATCATGCGTAAGATCATCTTCATAATGTGCTATGTGATAACTGTTGTGGTTCTTTCTACCCTCAGTTATCTGGTTAAATGTGACACCCCTGAAAGCTTAAGCCCTTAATTTCCCTATACTGGTACAGCCACCGCCTCCCCTACTCCCCCTATTTTTTCCAGCTCAACTCCTGGACCGGAGACAAGTTTTACACACCTACCCTCCTAACTTTTATGTTTTCAGATGGGGGAGTAATCACCTCTCATAATTTCACTCCTTCTAACCTCACACTTATTTTTCAGAATTCTACCTCACCGTGATAATGATCCTACCTCAACATCATCCTGATAGAATAACATGTCTAAATCAAAGGCACCTTTCTCTCTACCTCACCTGGGTCCTTAAATATGACAGTGCCATGTCTCCTCATAACATCATGTCTCTTTGTTTTTCCAGTCTGACATATGTGCATTCACCAGTGAAGTTGTCCTGACTAAAACACCTGGCGTCAGCATCTACCTGGGCATCAACCGTCATCCCGTTGACTCCCCTAGGCTCCAGTACAGCACCTCCTGCCAGCAGGAAGTAGTTAAAGAGAAAAATCTTTGCCCTTTTTCATAATAATCATAAGATGGGATATGAAAGGGTTTTGGCCCAGATGGGACACTGTAGCCAGAAAAGACCTCAGTCGGAATCAGGGAGCTCCTGTCTCCCCCGACCCTAGAGATTTACCTGTATCTCTATCTCCGCCCAGCCTTCGGAATCTGCCCCTGGTGCCAAACATGTGCCAGTGAAATACCTGTGCGTCTCTATTGGCCCTAGGGTACTACCCTAAGCTTAGGCTATTTATATACCCCCATGTCACGTGTCCGCGGCAGAGATCGCCAGACTTCAGTGGCTAGGGGGTGTTAGTCACCTCTCTCTGTGTTCTCAGAATAAAGGCCTATTTTGTTTTATGCTTTACATCTTTTGGAAATTATCCTATCACACAATACCACAGGAGGTCGAAGAACAGAGCAGAGTGAGTGTACAGGCCAAAACCTGATCCCCACATGGCTTTGCCTGAGACACACACTGATTCTTCCATTTTCACTCAACTTCTGTGTGCCTACATGCTCTCATCTCTACAGTGTGGCCATTCCAGTATTGACTTTATCCTCATTGTATGAAAATGAAATAAATTAATATGTGGAGAATGTTAAATGTGGCTTGACACACAGCCTATTTTAGGAACAGTCGCATGTCTCTTCATTAGTCAAATTCAGAAGGTTTCACCTATATCAACCCAGGTACCACCTACTTTTCCCAGGTTTCAGTGATGTACAGTATGTTACTGTACAAAACAGTGTAGGCAGATGTAAGTCTGGAGTAAGTATGTATATCTATATAGAAACATAAAAAGGACAGAGTGCAAAACACTTGATGATGGGCTGTTTCTAGCTTCATTATAATCTTACAGAGTCACCGGTGTACATGTAGTCTGTTGTCAGACAAAACATTATTATTCACTGCATAACTATATTAGCTCCGGTGAAGTGTTTTGTAGCTGAGAGATCAAGGAAGGCAGCATTTGGATGGTGGGAGGAATCTGAGCTGAACTGTAAAGGTTGAAATCTACTTACCTTTTATTTTACTACTGCAGCTTTAGAGGAAAGGATCTGGTGTTTCTCAACATCAAGAAATCAAGCTACTTATTAGAGAGGAGACAAATATTTAATATCTTTGAGAGCTAGTAAACATTCAGGGCCTACTTGATGAACAAAGGAAAATTAACTGCACAGAGCATTGAATAGTTCTAAGCCTGGGCTTTGTGTGGAATTTGTTTCAGATCTCAACATATAAGCACCCACAGGTCAAGTGGGCTAAATAAGAATAAAAATAGTCTTTTCTCTAAGAAAAGCTTTCTGCAAACAGACTCCAGCTAGGCTGTTAATCCTTAAACCTCAAGTTGGATTTCAAGTCTGAAAGCTAAATATTCAACTCTGAAATCTAGACACTCCAAGGAAAGAAGGAAGGAAGGAAAGAAGGAAGGAAGGAAGGAAGGAAGGAAGGAAGGAAGGAAGGAAGAAAAAGAAAGGAAGGAAGAAAGAAAGAAAGAAAGAAAGAAAGAAAGAAAGAAAGAAAGAAAGAAAGAAAGAAAGAAAGAAAGAAAGATTCATAAAGGCTCATTATCCATCCAAATATTTGCGTGTTCTTTAGAAATCTTTCTTGGCATTTACCCCACATCTTTCCTCTGAGCTCCTCCAGACCTCAACAAACAGGATCCCCACCATCCTGCTACTAAATTTACAGATGAAGACACCAAACTTGCAAGCATTTCTTTCCTCCCTTTTAAATAACAAGGCATGGGAAGGGCAGATAGTAATTATCCTGCTTCTTACCCTATGCTTGTAAACAACCAGTCTTGAAAAACGGGCTCAAATTTTAGAGAATTTTTTGAGGATTGTTTAAACCAAGAAAGTACAAAATGGAAACACCCTAAGGTCCTTGGAATATGAAGCCATGGAATGACAGCTCCATGGAGACTCATTCCACCAACAATCCTGTCTTTCTCACATACCTCACAAGTGTTGGAGTGGAACCCCAGGGACAATCCTAGGAGGCAATGTTAACATTCAATTCAGTAGTTCATCTTCACCCAATTGCACTAAGAAGCTGTGATGCATTAATAGGGCCTGCCCTCTCTCCCCAGTATGGAGCCTCTGGGAAGTTGCATCCAGCAGGACAGCACTTTTAGGGACAAGTTACTAAATTTATAGGGGAGAAAACTGCTACTCCTTTGAAGGATTGTTAGCACAGGTTTAAGGGGCTATTCTTTTTCACATAAGGCAGTCCAGGAAAACCTGAAAAGGAACCAGCTAATATCACTAAGCTACTCTGACTGATTCTTTTTAGGTGATCCAGAATGTATTTCACTCACACTAAATGCTTTTTTGCACATCTGCCATCTTCTTTAGTGTGTGATATTTGACCTCTAATTGAGCCCTCTCAGGAATGCATCTGCCTCTACTTGCAAGGAGTCTTTCCTGTACAAATATGTTTCGATTTCCCCAATGTTTGAGGAAAGCACTGTCCTAAAACATCATTTCCAGTACTTTCTTTGTTACAAGTCATAAACTATCTTTTTTCTTTCTTTCTTTGGTCTCTCCATTGCGCTTATTGGCCTTGTGCTCACCAAGAAGCAAGTCCATTGTGTTCCACACCAAATCACCTGGATTCTGTGGGATATTCTCATACTTGCCAACTCTATGGCTTTGTTTTCCCTCCAGATTCCAAATATTATTCAGTTCAAAGATATCTGATGTGCTAAGATACTCAGCTAATGCTCATAGGAAGATGAAATCATATGTGATTCAAGAATTTCCCTGCAGCTAATGACACCACACTTCTTCTATGATGACCACATGGAAGAACATGTAGCACATGGTAGGTGCTGTGGACTGAATGTATGTCTCCCCAAAATTCATAACCTCCAGTCAAACTGTGTTTGGAGAAGGGCCTCTATAAAGGGAATTATGGTTCAAAGAGGTTCAAAAGTTATCTCTGTAAGAAGAGATGTTAAGGAACTCACTCTTTTTCTGTTTTTCTGTATTTCATGTAAGCACACAAAGAAAAGGTACCTGAACCAACAAGAGAGCCCTCATCATACACCACCCCAGCAGCACTTTGATCTTGGACCACCAATCTTCAAACTTTATGAGAAAAGGAATTGTTATTCTTAAGTCACACAGGCTATGGTATTTGTTATGGGATCTCTGTGAGACTAAGACAATAGAAATGACATAGATGTTGGTAGAGTTAATTTTATTTTGATATTTTGTCGGAATGGAAAAAGTTGATTCAGTAACTGCTTTTGCCCTATTGGGTTTTTCCTTGATGCTGGTGTGGGTTACCTAACTAGCTCTACAGCAGAGCTAGGGTTGGGAGTGAGATTCTGCAATGTCAGATCAAGTCTGCCTGTCTTAGCTACTTTCCCCTCATTGCTGAGACAAAATACCTGATGCCCAAAGTGAACAAAGAAAAGTTATTTTTAGCTTAGAGGGATTTTTTTTTTGAGGCTTCAGTTCATATTCAGCTGGCTCCAAGGCTTGATGGTGTAGCTGAGGGGCAGTTTTTCATGGTGACATCACGTGACGGGAGCAAACTGGGCAAAAAGGGAAAAGATGCCTCCTTCTCACCCTTACAGTGTATGCTGGCTCCCTGCCCCTGAGCAGGTGCAGCACATCACTAATCCCAGCACTAGAAAACGAACCAATCACAAATGCTAGATTCAGCTGCTTCCAAGACTGCATGAGGCTTGGGAGGCCATCTAAACACAAACCGTAACACACCCTAACTTTACTGTGCAGGGCCTGCTCCTACAGTGGACAGGGCTCTTCATTAATTGTGCACCTGTGCTTTACTCCCTAGTTTTTTTCCATCTCTGTCTCTGTCTCTCTGTCTTTCTCTGTCTCTCTCAGAATCAGATGAGTTCTTCATATCTCTGTATCAGAGGGAATTTGAGAAAGTCACATTCTTAAATACATTACTTTCATGTTTTTCGTAAAATCTGGTGCTGGTGTTCCATTTTACTCAGTCAGTGTGCATTGTAACACCTAAGGCTGTATTTGTCTCCTTCCACAGAGGAACATCCTGCTCAGCCTCTAGGCCTGGGAATACTTCTGTTTTCTCTTTGTATTAGATTTTAATCCCAAATGTTATGAATCTTGGCCTTTATATTCATTCTCTGATAGTACAAGTATGCAGATAATTCATATTATCATTATTACAAATAAGAAAGTAAAATGTTTTGCATATTATAATTGCAATACACATACATTTGTGTATCTCATTTAATCTTTGTCTGCTCAGTAAATGAAAACAAAATACCATAGAACAAATGACAAAAATATCCTTTATCACAGTTTTGGCAGCTTGGGATCCCAAGTCAAGATGCTCAGAGGTCTGATCTCTCTTCCTGGTAAACGTTGTCCTCCTGGCATCCATGTGTTGCTCCATACTCTATCCTCACTTGGCATTGAGAAAGGTTTCCTTCTCTGGTGCCTTGTGGTAGAAGAACACTAATCCTTTTGAATCAGCTCTCCAATTTTATTACCTCACTTGAATTTACTATCTCTTTATTCCACTGGAGCATCAGAACTTCCACATATACATTGAGAGACAGGAGGAAAGTCTCCATCCACAACAATCTTCAAAGACTTATTGGTACCCATCTTTACTGTTCCTTCATTGCTGAGATAAAACACTGAACACCTAAAGTTAAAGAGGGAAGGGTTTATTGAGCTTGCAGTTTGAAGAGGTTTCAGACTATAATCAGCTGGTTCCAAAGCAGATTGGTATGGCAGTAGGGCAAGATAACAAAAGCAATAGAAGCAAAAAAGAAGAAAGTAAGCCTCTTTTCCTCCTTTATATTGCACTCAGGTTATCCACCCCACGGTGAGTGCAGTACTCACATCATCTCCATGCACAGGCTCAGGATGTTAAGAGTGAGGACCCTGGCCCCCTGCTGAGTCACTTAGTTAAATTTCTAAACTTCTCAATTTGATACAATGAATCAACCATTACAACATTATGGAGTGTAAATAACCACCCTAGGGCATGTCCTTTACATCCCAGAATGTAGAGCTGCTGAGTTACTTAGTTAAACTTCTAAAATTCTCAAGTTGATATAACGTATCAACCATTATAGTACCCCCACAAAATTAAAATATCCTTCATGACAACAATAAAAGAAAAAAACAAGCAAGATTACTCAGATCTAATGATTCCATTTCCCTACTCAAACCCACCATTTGGCAGATTAATTGTATGATGCTGGACCTCAGAAGTGAGGAGGGGCCCCTTGCCTACTGTCATGGTTTATGTATCTGTCCCCCAGGCCTCATGAGTTTGCAATGCGCATTTGTGCATTTGCATTGTCTAGTGCTTGGATTGATGGTGTTAGTGCTCCACCCACATAGGGGTGGACCCAGGGTGTGATGTAATGGCAGGAAGATGTGTCTTGCTCTTTGCTGGTTTTGGTTTGCTGTTTGCAGCCACCATGAACTGCGGCCCAGCCATGCCCGCCTGCCTTGGAGCCAACTGAGTGTGGGCTGAAACCTCCAAAAACTGTAAGAAATAAACCTTTCCTTTCCCAACTTGGGCTTCAGGTATTTTGTCTCAGCGAGGAGAAAAAAGTAACTAAGACACCTACCCTCTAGCAGTCAGTTTGTCATAATGATGTCATTGTGCAATAGACAGTGGTAGAAGATTAGGAGAGATTGTTGGAAAGCCCGCCGACATAAGTGATGAAACACTAAAGTCGACTTATGAGGTTTCAATAGGTTTTAGGGAATTTCCAATTTGAAATATGCAAACTATACATGATGCAAGCCCAGTGAAAGGTGGGCAAGAAGCCCATTGAAGGCTGCTCCTGTCAGTCTGTTCCTTACAACTTCTTCTGTCCACAGAGATGCAGATATGTCTGCGGAAGAAAATGCAGGGCAGGACAGAATGCAACTCTGAGAGCTCCCTGTGAGGAAACAGGGATGGTGGGCCGATTTAAGGAAAAGTCAGCCCAGGCTAGCTCTGTTGAGTTTTGTGCTTTAAAGATATTCCTTCCCTGGATTCTCCCTTACCCTTGTTTCCTTGAATTTATTAAGATATAAAGTATCTCTGTTCATCATTATTCCTTAAAGCTGTGTACAATCAGAAATGCAGACAGTGCATCTTATTACTGCCTATGTTTCAGAAGACTGAGAAAGAGCAAGTACTGGAGACAAACCAATGGTGCCTGAGGGTACTGAACAAGCATCGGAGGAAGGTAAGTGAGGTCCTGTCTGAGTTTTGTGTTCAAATGACTTCACTATAGATCAAAAGCCCCAGAGTGGATTAATGATTAAAAGTGAAAGCAAAAGTATCCCATCATACATCATTCCTAACATTTATATCTGCAAAGAGAATAAATAGTAAAAAGAGGGACAAACAAATATTTTTATTAAAATGTATAGCATATGCCTAGAGAACTCAGTCTTTTATTACACTAGGGTCATCCTTTCCAGGGAGCCTTTTCTGATCTTTCCTACCGGAGAGAACTGGCCATTTCTGTTCTTCTACCTGTACTTGCATAAACGATCGGTCAGCTCGGTAGTCTACGTGTACCTGGTGTATATGTCCTTAGTGTTTAGGCCATGTGGTTCCCCTTAGCTAAAACTTTCCCAAGGCTGAATTCCTTCAGGCAGGGCATGGTCTTCTCTGTCTCTGTGATACATGGAACAGTGCCTGCCACAAAGGAACTACTGTACCAAGTAAATATTTTAAGTGTGGAGTCAGAAAGAGGACTCCCCAGTAGTATGGCATACTCATCTTACTCAATGCTGCAAAAGTCCAGTACACCTAGTGCACTCTTATTCTATCCCTAGATCTTCTCCTTCTTTACAAGCCCCTTTTCTTTCATCTGCCAAATAACTGAAAAGTTGCCTACGACTTAGACAGCACAATATGGAACTCCAACTACCTCTGTCTCCTGAGAATTCCTAACCTAAAATGCTACCCATCCCACTTCCATTCTTCCATTCCTGACATAAAATTGTTTTGTTTTTGGGTTTTTTTTTTTTTTTTTTTTTCATTTCAGAAGAAGGGTTTGTTTTCACTTGAAAAGTGAGCAGTAACAATGTAAATACGTCACTCGTTGGAGAAATTTCAAGAATAATGATAAAGGGCAAAAAAATTTCCAAGGCTGCTAAATCAAAGCCATGCCAGGAACAACTTGTAAGCATGACTTTGGATCACACTGATCCTCTCTCTTCCAGCCTGGTCAAGTGTATTAAAGAAATCTGAAAGTATAAAACTTTGTTCATTGTTTATTTATCCACCTAACTCTTACCCTGACTGCTAACCCACAGTGCTGGAGTTAGAGCCATTTTGTACAAGTTCACTGTATTTGCTTTGTCCTGCAAGAGTGAAAAGGAAAAAAGTGGCCGCCTCATCAGAGCTGCCCAAAGGACTCTTAAATAAAACAAGGTTAAGAACCCTGTACTAACACAGGACTCTTAATTCCATCTCAGAGAAGTGTGACTCAATCTTATTACAACATCTCTCAGACATAAAAGAGCTTTCCCAGGTAACCTGTTAATATTGTTGCTCACCTTATCTTTTTTCAATTGGTAATATTTGGTTTTTCAGTACTGTTTTCGGTGGTGTATTTTTTCACCGCAGTGTTCCCAAGTCACATTAGAAATATTCCTAGTTCCTCACAACCCAGTGCCCTCTCTCTACATATGATCCACTGATAACTGGGTCAATGGTTTCATACCAGGAGCATGCTGGGAACATCCTGGGAAGATATCTGTTCTTAAGTACCATTTCAAAGTCTGCAAGTGAACCTTAACAGAAAGAAATATTCATGTAAGACTAAACAAGAAAGGAATAAAGATCACAAAACTTGAGACTTGAGAGGAAACTCAAAGGTAATTCTTTTCCTTTGCATTTATGATTAGAATTATTACTGCTTCTCCAACAAATGGTCATTTAATTATTATCCAAATGCCAAGCATTTACTACTGTTCCAGGTATTTTTCTCACATCTTAACTCCAGAAGTAGAAGATTTATTTTTATAATTAATCAATATCTTCCTTCTCATTAAATTGCTTTAGAAATCTGGATACTGCAATTCTCTCCTCTGTCTAGTTTTCTTTCAAAGAAGTTTTTGGTAGTTTTTGAGTCTTTTTCTTACCATTAAGAAGCAAATCATGTCATGCTTATCTTTGCTTATCTCCATGGTCCTGCATACTGCGCAGCCAGACCTGGCAATGACCCAGAGAGTTAATTAAAGAATGAGTGAACTGGGCTTGGTGGTGCATGCCTATCATTCCAGCACTTGGGAGGCTGAGGCAGGAGGATCACCAGGAGTTTGAGGCTAACCTGGGCCAGGCAGTGAGCTCAAGGTGAAGTGAAACTTTAAAGAATTAATAAAAGAAGGAGGAGGAGGTGGGAAAAGAGGAGGAGATGGAGGAAGAGAAGGCAGTGATGGCGGAGGGGGAATGATGAGCACTCACCTGTCAAACAGAGATTGCAGGAGGTGCCCAAGAATCTAAGTCCCAGAGTCCTCTGACACTGTCCAATGGGGCAGAGCAGAGATGCTGTGCTCCTAAGCATAGCACCGACCCACGTCTCCCATGGGTGATGTTGATCTGCGAGGTCCTGAGCTTCTGCATTTGCCCTGAGATCTGAGTTTAAAACCAACAAGGCTTGAGCATCTCCTGGCTTCCTGCATTCAGCCAGGTTTAAAGTCAATGCTCAGGAGACCCAGCAGAGCATCTAATGAGGCAGAGCTTCAGTTTTAAGAAAATAGGAGCAAGCATGAATTCAAGGAAATCTTCCCAATTAAATAGCCTCCTATTTTTAAAATAAAATTATGTGTTTCAAAAAGATATTATCTCTAGTTTGGCCCTCATGAGTTAGAATCCAGAGTGCCAGCAGACCACGGAAGGGAGGTTGAATTCCAGCTCTACACTCTTATTTGCCATGAGATTTTAAGCTATTTACTTAATTTGTGTGTGACCCAACTGGGATTGCTACAACTATAAAAAATTGGGCATAGTAGAGTATATTAACACCACTGATAAACAGGCTGAGTGTAGTGTGGATTACCTGAAGTAATTAGGTATAAGCTTTCCAGTTATGCATTGTCTTTGTTCGTGGCAGTCATATTTTCACAGCATGGCCTGACAGGTATAAATGTGCCTATGAAACAATACCCAAAAGACGTCTCGGGGACATTTTATAACCTTCCTCTCTATGGACATCCTAATGTGGGCCAACAACATCCTAACAGGCTAGTCTGATTTAGAAGGATGAGTGCTGGACTAATCAGCAGGAGACCTGGCTCCCAACCCTGTGTCTCAAATTACTCCTCCCATCCTTATTACCCTGTGGACTGTTCCCTGCTTCAGTGTCACCTGCCAGAGCCTTCATTTCAGGGTGAAGTTCAGTAAGTCACATGTTGATATAATGGTTCTTGTCATAATCTTAGGAAGGCTTCCTGACAAGTAAGTTTAATGACTCAAAATGTTTCCCTTCTCTCTTGAAGATTCTTTAAAAAGAGAAGTCTTAGGCTTGGAGTGGCCAGACTTCCTCTTCTTTCTCTTCCTTTTCTCTCCTTTTCTTTTCCTTCCTGACTTCTCCTCCTCCTTATTTTTCTTCCTTTCACTTCCTCCCCTCCTTTCTCTCTCTCTCTCTCTCTCTCTCTCTCTCTCTCTCTCTCTCTCTCTCTTTCTCTCTCTCTCTCTCTCTCTCTGTCTCTTTTTCTCTCTCATTTCTTCCTGTGTTGCTATTATAATAAAGGATATCCATTACAACACATGGACCCTTGGTTATTATTGTTCTTCTGCCCTGATTCAATCCACAGGCTTCCTAATTTCTATTCTGCCTATAGGATCAAACATTATATTCTTTACATTCAAACATACATGTCAGAAATCAGAACCACGTGATGCAAAACAGAAACTACAGAAAAAGTAAAGCGAGGAAAGTATCTAGAGCCTGCTTCAGTCTAGAAAGGTCTCTGTGTATGGCGGGTCTCCAAGTCCGGTCTTTCTGTGGCCTGAAGCTTCTCCCTGTGGATTGGGCAGAATGGGCCAAAGTCTCAGAGTCCTGCTATGGTGTTAGCAGACGCAAGAGGAGAAAAGGCATGTTCTTGATCACAGGACAGTGCTCTCTGAGACCCTACAGCAGCAGCATCCTTGTCTGTGCCCTCCTTGCTTGTTCAAGCAAATGTGTCAGCCCAAAGAAACGTGATTTTCCAGTGTCCTCTGCCTTGGTTATATCAAAAGTCTTTATCCTTGTGGGGTGTAATAAAGTCAGATCGGAAATTTGACTGCCTTCTTTTAATTGTCACCATAACTGTGAACTGACACTTTCTTCATATAAAATACATTTGTTCCTTTATTACATTAATCTTCTCACTTCCAATTTTGTCTTCATTCTTTTCAAAGTCTGATTCTGAGCTTTTTCTTAAATTAGTAATGGACAACTTACTCATGGGATCTTGGTTCTATTAGGCACCCAAAAATTTGAGAAATTGCATCTCTTCTTCAAATATTATGATATCAAGGAAATCACTACTTGAGAAGCACAAATAATGTTACAGACTGCAAACATAATCCAGTCTATTTATTTAGTAGTATGGAAAAGTGCCCTTTAAGTCTTTGTGAATTTTATGTCATGCTGGAAAGAATGTGAAAAGAGAGACAATACTAAAAATTTAATTCATAAATTATTTAATAGTATTCTTGTTTTGCCAAATAAAATCTTCCAAACCTTGGTGTTTCAGAATAGCGAATGCTGCTGTTTACACAGGCTGCTATTATTTTAAAACATCTTGGAAAAAAAGGTTGATTCCCAAAATCAAAATCAAATACCTCTATTTCATGAGGTTATATCTTACACAGACTGCAACTACCTAAAGGCTAGACAGTGGACTTCTATTAATGAGGCATGCATTTAAGGTAGGAGGTTTAACAGCCTCCGTAAAGAGGGCTGCAGCAATGATGACAGGATATATGTGACAAGTGTTCTTCTGAATTTCAGACATGGTTATGATTTCCTTTATACTTAATGGATTCCAGAATGGAATAAATAATAAAGGATTAATGCTGCATAGTTAAGGCGAATTAAAGGCAATGCATTGGAGATCTCTATGGAATTGACACTGGACCTGATTATCACCAGCAGCTCATAAAAGTAAAGTATAATCAAGGGTTTGGCAGGGAACCTGGAAATGAGCTGTGCAAGTGGACCAGCAGAGATTAAAATTGTATGCAGTTCTGCGGGGCATGCACGGTCCCTCAGGCAGGCTGACTCCTGGCAGGCCTCAGCCATCTGTACTCACCATTCTTGCAAAGCAGTACAGCCAGGAAGTCTTGAGAAGATGAATTGAGGAAGAGCAAAAGGCTGGGTGCCTGAGCCGTCACAAAGCTGAGTGCTATGTTCTCCTTGGACGGAGCCATATCTGTGTAAATAGCTGAAGAGGAGAGGCTAGTGTTCTTGGTCACAGGGTAGGGCTCTTGAAACATGTAAGTAACAGATGTGCTGGCCTCAAACACAGCAGAAATCTCTGCAACAGAGAAAGGAGGAAATACATCAATGTATTACTCAGTTATTCCAGGCTACCACAACCTTTTTTGTATTGTTTCCTACATGCTAAACCCTGTGCAAGCAATTGCCCGTGATCCGTGTAATATGCCCACAATCATAAATGTGAAGTGGTAACACGAATTATTCTTACTGACAAATGAGAAACTTAAGGCTTCCAAATTTTGAACAAGTTTGCACACTAAAAAAAAAAAAAAAAAAAAAAAAGCTCAGATTTTCCCTCTGACATTCATATCTAGTTCCAAATATACTTGCAGGAGGACTACTATATGCCAGGCTAATTTTTTTGAAAGCTAAATAAATGTCCCACTGCCACCAGTATAATACATAGAAAACTTTTTCTGGGATGATCTTACTATCAAAACAGGTAGCAAGACACTTGTGGTTAGCATTTATCTACCATTTCAGGACATGACTGATCACGAAGTTGCTTTCAATGGAACATGGAGAAGGGGCACAGATGTCTGTAATGTTGGGCACAATATGAGGACCAGTGGAAACAGTAGACAAGGAATTAGTAACAACACTGAAGAACGAAAGACTCAATTTTCATATGTGCAAGCATGACTACTCAGTTCCAAAAGTTAGCAGAGTGGGCAAAGTATTTCTACAGCACAGTGCAGTGGGTGGCATTCTGTCAGCACCATGGAGTAGGCTGGTGTTGACAAACAGGTGAAAATCAGTTAGTGGAAAGTTGCAGATCACCATATCCTCTGCAGAATGCTCTTGCTGTGTTATCATTTTGGTCCTGTGGATACAGCACAGCAAGAATTAGCACTTGCCTATGTCTCTTGATTCCATACAGATCACGTGGCCCAAACCATGTCATGAAAGCTATGAGGCCTGTTCTCCCCTCCAGGGAGTGAGATTACTGACATCTATCTCCTCAGTGTCTCTAAGGGCTGTGAATGAGATACGTGTAAAGCACGTAGGAGTACTGCTTCGCAATCTGAACTCACAGGCTCTCTGTGTTAGAAGAGCATTTAACTAAACCTCTCCCGGCTATCTTCACACAGCATATCAGCTTGATAGCACATTCACCCTATGCTGCAATATTTTTGCAGCTTGGATCAAGGCTACTCTCGAGTTCACTTTAAATTTTATCTCTTTGCTATATTAGGCTGTGAAGAAAGGTTTCTTTGTAAAGCAACACACATCAGATGTGGCAGCAAACCTCTGCTATAAAATAGCACAGTAGGTAGGATTCCATACGGACGTGATGAATTTGCCTTCTGTGGAATGACATGTGGTATGTTCTTAATTCCTTGTGAAACCCTGATTGAATATGAGGCACCTAGAACATAATCAAATTTGGCTTTGCTTCCTAATTCTGTTGCAAATGTGTCTCACCTTGTAAAAATTCTGTAATGGTCTATAATAGAGCCAAAAAATTAATGTTGCATATTTCTGCATATTGCCTAGCAGATTGGGACTACTAGTGCCTCTTTACTAAAGGTTCAGAGAAAATATCTTGCATTTATTATGCAAGTTACAGTATTGGTATTGCTGATTATAAAATATGAAGCAGTTATTTGTGACAGTGAAGATTTTAGTTATTCATCAGCTTTACTCAAGTATGTTCCTTGAATAATTTTCCTCAGGGCCATATGGACTACATTTTGAGCTACTATGTCCAACTTGACCAAATAAAGGGCTTTCATTTGACATTTGTGTATGTACTAAAAATAAATGTAATTTTGAGCATTCTATCATAAATAGCACATCAGATATAGGTATTCACTACTTTTGTGTTTTTTTAACAAAATTTTAAAAATAAAAGCATTTGTAATTATATATTTTAAACTATATTTCTGTCATTGTTCTTCCCTTAGTCCCAGTTCTAATTATTTTGTATGTATTTTAATATGAACCCAAGTTCAGCAACACATCTAGACTCTGCAATTCTTTCACCTTCTTATGATTTGCAATCTGAAATTAAGCTTCTCATAAAATAAGTTGAGTTCCCTGAATTTCCAGAACTTTTTCCTATAAGTGTCTCTTTCCATTTTCCTTACTTCTGCAGCCTGCATGCCTTTTCCTAAGTCATATCACTTCTGTAAAATTAATTGCTCTGTGTGGAAATACTCTTTTTTCTGTACTGGGAATTGAACTCATGACCTTGCACTTACCCCTTAGCTAAATCCCCAGCTCTCTTTGTGGGAATACTAATTATGGTGCAATGCAAGTCACTGCTTTTAACAACCATCCTCTTGTGTAATATGAGTGACACACAGTAATAAACTTTCTTGCTTTTCTTTTGTTAATCTCTCATTACAAGAGTTTTGTTTCAGCTATGTATTTGTGAAGCTTGAGAATACCTAGAAATTATAAAGGTGACATTAATTTATAAAAACTCAACCAACCTAAAATAAAACAATTGGAAATGTGAAAAATTAGTGCATATTTCATAACATTAAACAATTTTATTATTATATTTTCCTTATAATATTCCTACATACGTGTGTTTTTGTGAATCCTTACTTTTTAGCAATACATAGCATATTGTTCATCTATGATATGATAGTATATCAAAATTTGCATTGAAATATAAGAGGAGAGAGGAAGGGTTGAATATCTTTATGAAACAAGAATTGTCATGAGTTGGTAGGTGTTAAAGCTAGATATTGGGTATGTATGGAGCTTCTGAAACTTTTCTCAGTACTGCATCACGTCTTCATTTTCTACAATAAAAAATAAAAAAAAAAGGTACAACCCACTAGGAATGTGAATACTTAAGAACTTTAAATAGATGTGTTTATCATTCTTGTAAATGCAACCTGTGATGAGCTAAGCTTCCTAGACAGTAGTAAGAAATAGCTTTCAATGAGACCATACACATTAGGAGTTAGCATCAGTGCCAGATGGGGTGCTCACTGAATGTGAAGTGGAGCCTTCTGTGAGAGATTCCGGTATACTCCTCCTAAAGATGAGAAAATCAAGGGGGCTTGAAGTTGAACTGCACAACAATGACCTGCAGGGTGGAATGTAGACGGACCGCAGTCTGAATCAGGCCAGTCTGGTGGCTGACTCTCACCCTGACTCCGGGGGCCACAGTGCCCCAGTGACAGAGTGAAGTAGGTGAAGGTGACTGCACTGAATGCAACATATTACAATGAGAAGGTGCTTACACATATTCATGATTTATGCAGGAATGCTATGCAATGAAATAGAGAATTCACGATATAAAATATAATGGCCAGCATTATTTCTATTACATTAATTACAAAAAAAGTGAGATAAGAGAAAGTCATTTTTAATGATTTTCTGTGAGTAAAGTGAAATTTAACATATGTAGATTTCTAAGTATGTTTTAAAATATATGATCTAACATTTTAATTAAATATTTAAATGACAGTCACACCTAGATTATTCAATTAATGGTGATGGAGGTGTTAAAGACCACACTGCACCAATGAGTGATGCTGGGGCAAGGAGATTTCCATTCACAAAAGAATCAAGTTGTACCTCTACCTGCCTCACAAACCAAAGAAAACACACAAAGCACTCACAATGGATGAAAGTGCTACATGTACGAGCTAACAGTTCAAAGTCCTCAGAAGAAGTCACAAATATAAATTTTCATATCCTTGGATTAGGCAATGATTTCTCAGCTAAAACAGTAAACCATGAAGCAACTGCACTTCAACAGAATTGAAGAGTTGTACTTTAAAATGTAGTACAAAGAAAAGAAAACACACAAAATAAAGAAAATACTTAAAAATAAAATATATAATAAGAGATTTATATTTAGAAGCTACAAAAATCTCCTAAAATTGAATGGTAAAAGGATAAGAAAAAAACTGCAAAATATTTAAATACACATTTCTCCAATGAAGACATCCAAATGGACAAAAGAGATATGAAAAGATGCTTGATGTAATTAGTATTAGTTAAGTGCAAGTCAAAGCCACAATATGATACCACTTTCTGTCCAGGGAGATGTATATTAAGAAAAACTTACACAAAAATAAGTGTAGGCAAGGAAGTGGGAAATGGAACTCTCATCAGCTTCCAGTGAGAGTGTAAAATCAAGCAGCCTTTTTGCAAAAAAGTTTAACAGGTCATCAAAAATTAAGACATATGTTACTTTTAGGTATACACTCAAAAGAAAAGACATTCATTTACACAAAGTTCTGTATATAAGTATTAATAGAAGCATCATTGGTAACAGCCAAAGAAATGTAATCATTTCCATGTCCACCAAGTGATAAGTGGATAAGCAAAAGTTGTACTTTCACACTATGAAATACTCTTTGGCAATAAAAGTAAATAAGATATTGAAATGTGCTACAACATAGGTAAACCTTAACAAAATTGTGCTTAGCACAAGAAAGCAGATACAAAGAGGCTACAATCATGTGGTTTCATTTAAAGGTCCTCGATAGGCAACTCCATAGAAACAGGTACAACAGTGACTTCCAGGATCTCACAGGAGACGTAAATGGTAAGTGGCTGCTAATGGGCCTAGAGTTTTGTGAGAGGATGATGAAATTACTCTATTAGGTAGTAGTAATAACGGGCAAGTTTGTGAAAATACTAAGAAGTCATTGGATCATGCACCTTGAAAGAATGAGCTTTACAATAACTAACCATGAAAAGAGAAGCGAAAAGCTATGTATCTATAAACAGACTTCTGAAAAGAATGAATCTAGAGTAAAAAATTAGAATAGGAAACCAAAGAGACATTTTAAAGTCCTCCAAATCTGACACATTGGAACAAGTAACTAAACATAAGTTTCACAAAGTCTTCCTATGTTAAATCTCAATATTAATGCCTCTCTATTAGTTTAGGGATAAGAAGTATATATTGCAGTTAATAACTAATTTGTGTTTACTTTTTGTGCCATTATAAGAACCAGACCAGGGACCAAAGGTGGCTCTCATCCTGGCACTGGTAGTAGACACATACCCATAATTTCATCCAAGACATTTCCAGTATTAGCAGTATTTTCCTGAAGCACTGACCACTACAGACAGCAGTACAGCAGCATGGAACAGCACCCCAGTACAGAGCAGTTGTTTACTAAACCATCTTGTAGCTGCAGGCTGCCCATTTCAGTTCCACACTATTTCTTTCAGAGACAACTGGTAGGGCCAAGACATTTGATTGAAAATCCTGTCTTACCTACAGTATGATTACTGAACATAGGAAATCACTGCCTTCCATTATAATGGAAAGGGGGAAAGTTTGGAAATAGTGAAATACAAATGTACAGAAAAAACTAAGCATGAATATGTGTATTTAACTTACAGAACAAAATGAAACTGTGGGAGAGTATACAGCGAATGTTCTAACATACTCAAGCAAAAAATAGCATGGATGGGAGAGAATTTCTCTGGAAAAAAGGATCCTACAAAAATAGGGGTAAATTTAGCACAATGTGACCCATGAGGTGCTTCAATAATATCCCTGGAGAAATGTAGAAAAATCTATCGTTCACATTTCCCCAAAAGAAAGAAGACTTGGAGATAGATGGAATAAGTACTTTACTAATATTAGATCTCATTGTGTTTATTCTGCGTTTGCTTTTTATAGAGCATGAGACCACTCTAAGGTTCTCAAACTCTGTAGTGGAAGCTATTCAGACACCCAGAAATGTTCCCCAATGTGAAACAAGGTAGTAATGATAAAACTGCTGCGACTGAACTCGTTTTATTTCAGAGTCCCATGCATGATTCAACACAGTGTTGACCACAAAATTTTGTAACATTAATATTTTTCTCAAGACCATAAAACACTGCCTAACAGTAAGGAATAACTGGAGAGAAGGCCAGAAGGAAAAAGTGAAGAGCTTGAAGTACAGGGTCTTTCCAGAAAGCACATAAATTTTTCTTTTAAAGAATCCTCTTTTGGGGGGGGGGGTTCTAAAGAAAGATGGACTACATAAAGCACTGTTGGGTAAAACTGCTTGGAAAATATAAAGATTGACAAGGACTATTTATAATTGGTTCCACTGTATCTAAACAGTGTGTTAGAGTGATGAAGACATTTTATTTCTAATAGTTTAAAGGCTGCTCTTGAAATATTGTTTACATTATTTGTTCATAAAACTATTTTTCCATCAACAAAATAAACTCCAATACACTACACAGGTTGATGGTAGACTATTTTGATTTTACGACTGAAAAATACTGAATGTTATTCTGAATGATGCAATTTCCTGGTTCCAGAGCTATTGTTATGTCTACAGTACACTCAAAAGAGGAGTCTCCTTCCTGTTCTACCCATCACGATTACCTTTGCCATCATCTTGAGATTGGAAAGGGGTATCCAAGAGCCCCAGGGAAGGAATTTTGACAATTATAGTCCAATTCCAGAAACATGATGACATGAGCTCCCAAGGAGTATTTTTAAAGCCTAAGAGTATTGCTCAAAATACATAAGGAAAATATTTCACTAGATACATGATATTCTTTTCCTAATGGACCCATACTCCTGTAAAAATATTTAGAGACTTCAGTTATCTCGGGTTCCTTCAGGGCTGGAGCCTATGATTCTAGGATTACATTTGAAGACTGAGGAATTTGTATCTGAGGAAATATTAGCACCATTAACAATCCAGTGAACACAAGAGAAATGAGATCTCCCCTCCTCTAGTCCCCACCTGGCTCCTTAGCCTCAGACGTGTGTCATTTGATCACTACTCACCCATTTCAGCCACAATGCAAGGAGATACACACTGGCACAGTGAGTACCGTACTTGTAATTATGTCAAATTATGCAGTTGTTAGACAGAGGGAGACCTAGCAAGGCATGTGGAGAGGTCAAGGGACATGGGAGCAGGGCCTGAACATAGCTGACAAGTGTTAAGACACCGCGCCTCGGGTTACACACATGCCTAGCTACCTTTTTGGCAAAAGGGCCCTTCATATGGAGAATGTGTGCAGTCACACGCGTAGCCACTGTGCTTCTCCACACACTTGCCCCCGTTGTGACAGTTGCTGCCGTAGCTGCTGCAGTGCCCTGGGCAGCCCGGCCTGACTCCAGATGTGACTTTCGCTCGCTCCTCCAGGTCCACTTTTTGCCCATTCAAGAGTAGGGAACGGATACATCCGAGGAAGCCTTTCTGTCTTGATGATGTTCCTCCTAAGAGTGAAAAATAAAAGGAAGAAATGTAAGGTGAGCTGAGCCTCCATACGTGTAGGACTAATGTCTATATGAGTGATGTTATCTATTGGTACGTGGTCATGCTGTGCTGAAGTTTTCTCTATAAGTTCCAGGGAAAATTAAGAATTTAAAGGATTAACCAAAAAAAGAAAAGGTTGTCTACTAAGCTAAATAATCAGTGTCTCACAGCAGCAGGAGTACAAGAAAGAGAGAGAGAGACAGAGAGACACAGAGAGAGAGAGAGAGAGTGAGAGAGAGAGTCAAAGACCACAAGTAAATAGTTCTTGAGGAATTCTCTACAGAGATATTTTTAAAGAGAAAAAAAAACACAGAAAAGAAAAGCAAAAAGCAAAACAAACAAGTAGCAACAACAAAGCTGAAAAAACAAAAATACAGGCTCTCAAAACAAGATGATAGAAATTTAACAATGGTGTTATATTGCATATTATTATTTCAAAAGAGTTGCTTAGACTACCAGATATAGAAATGCAAAATTGATCTAATCATAAGTATTAACTGTTCTTCTCCAAGAATTAATACAATTAACAGTTTAGTCATCTCAGCAATATTATGTATATATACACAAATTTATACATTTTCCTTTTCCTTTCCTTCTTTCCTCCTTTCCCTTAACCCAGTTACTTTTCTCCTTTGAGCAGTTTCTTACTCTTACCCAATATTTATTATAGATTTTGGACCTTATTTTCTCCTTCAATTTCTTATACTAGGGACCCGATACAGTATTTAGACATGTGAGTTTGATTTATTTCACTTATGAATATGGTCTCAAGTTGCATCAATTTACCTATAAAAGCCTCAATGTGATCCTTCTTTATAGCTGAGTAGTTCTCCATTGTATAAAAATTCCAAATACTGCTTATCCATTCCTCAGTTGATGGGCATTTGGGATGTTTAAAAATTTGGTTATTATAAGTTGTGCTTCGATAAATATGGATACGTATACCACTGTGGTATGAGGTTTTCAATTTCTGTCTAATCCTAGTTTTTTGAGGAATTTCCACACTGATTTCCACGTGGCTGCACCAAACTAGACTCCCACCAACATTGGAAGAGTTCCTTTTCCCCCAAAGCCACAGCAGCATCTGTTGTTGGTTGATTTCTTGATCTTGGACATTCTATCTGCAGTGAGGGGAATCTCAGTGTTGTTTTAGTTTTCATTTATCTAATGACAAATGAGGCTGAACATTTCTTCATATATTTATTTGTCATTTGTATTTCTTCATCTGAGAAATTTGAATTTTGAGGTCCTGATCTTTTAAAATTCTTTATATGTTTTAGATAGAAGTCCATTGTCTGAGGGATGATTGGCTAAGACAGTTTCTCAATTTGTGCGTGTGTGTGTGTGTGTGTGTGTGTGTGTGTGTGTTTTTTTTTTTACTCTGTTGGCAATTTCTTTTAACATGCACAAACTTTTTTTTTTTTTTTTTTTTTTTTTTGGTCTTTTTCCTTTTTATCGGTACCCGGGATCGAACTCACGACTACCTGCTTGCAAGGCAGGTGCTTATGCCGCTGAGCTAAATCTCCAGCCCCGCACAAACTTTTTAATAGAATGAGATCCCAGTTATTGATTCTGGGAAGTATTTCCTGCACAGTTTGAATTTTGTTCATGAATTCCTTCCTACCCCTGTGTCTTCAAGATTTCTACCTATTTGTCCTCCAGTAGATTTACTGTTTCTGTTTTAATATTTAGATCTTTGATTTATTTTGACTTTAGTTTATTGCATAGTGATAGACATGGGTCTAGTTTTATAAGCCAGTTTTTTCAGCACAACTTATTAAGAAGATTTTCTTCCAGTGAACATGGTTTGTCCCTTTGTTAAAGATGAGGTGGCTGAGTGTGTTTGTAGTTGTAATTATATCTTCTAATCGGTTCCACTGATCTTCAGATCTGTTTATAGTCCAGTACTATATTGATTTTATTACAGTAACTTTGTAGTATAACTTCAAGTCAGAGATTGTGATGCCTCCTGCCTTGCCTTTGTTGCCCAGAATTACCTTTGCTATTCGAGGACCCTTCTGGTTCCAGATAAATTTTAGGAACAATTTCTCTAGATTTGTGAGGTATGCTAATGCTATTTTGATTGGAATTACATTAATCCTGTGTGGCAATTTTGGGAGAATGGTCATTTTCACAATGTTTATTCTTTCTATCCATGAACAAAGAATATCTTTCCAAGTTCAACAATCCTCTTTGATTTATTTTTTCAAAATAATGTAATTTTCGATGTATAGATCTTTTACTTGCTTTGTTAAACTGATCTCCAAATGTTTCCCTTTTTTGGGGATGCTATTGAGAAAGGTATGGTTTCCCTTATTTGTCTCTTAGTGAGCTTGTTGTTTGTATACAGGGATGTTATTGAGTTTTGAGTAATGACTTTATAACCAACTACCTTACTGAATTTGATGATTACATCTAGAAATCTTTCAATGGAGTGTTGGAGGTCTTCTATGTAGAATATCATGCCATCTGCAAATAATGATAATTTAACTTGTTCCTTTCCTATCCTACTCCTTTTATTTCTGTCTTGTGTAATTGCTGTGGCTAATGTTTCCAGCACTATAATGAATAGAAGTAGTGATAATGGACACCCTTCTTTTTGTTCCTGATTTTAGGTTAAAAGTTTTCAGTTTTTGTCCATTTAGTAAGATGTTGGCTGTTGGTTTATCATGTATGGCTTTTATCAGACTGAGGTAAAGATCACTTATTCTGATTTTCCATAGGGTTTTTATCTTGAACAAGTATTCGTTTTTGGCAAAAGCTCTTCCTGCATCTATTAAGATAATCATGTGATTCTTGTCTTTAGCAGTATTGATATGGTGTAATACATTCATTGGTTTGTATATGTTGAAACCACCCCTGCATTCCTGGGATGAATCCATTTTGTCATAGTGTATGATCTTCTTGATGATTTGCTGCATTGTTTGCCTGCATTTAATTGAGGATTTTTGCTTCTATTTTCATTAGGGAGATTGGCCTGTAATTCTGTTTTTTGGTTGAGTCTTTCTCTGCTTTTGATATTATGGTAATATTTGCTTCCAGGAATGAGTTAGGGAGACTTGCTTCCCTCTTAAGTTCATCAAGAGTTTGAGGAATGCTGGCATTAAGTCTTCCCTAATTTTTTTCCAGAATTCAGCAGTGAATCCATCTGAACCTGGGCTTTTTTTGTTGGTAAGGTTCTAATTACATTTTCAATTTCATTAACTGAAATTGGCTTTTTCAGCAGTTTTACATCTTTTTGGTCCAGCTTTGTTAACTCATGTTTCTAAGAATCTGTCGACTTCATCAATATTATCTATGAGAATAAAGGTTTTTGAAGTAGGTATTAATCATCTTCTGTATTTCCACAGAGTCTGTAGTGATTTCAACCTTTTCATTTTTTATTGCATGAATTTGAGAGTTTTCTTTCCTCTTTTTGATAAGGTCGGCTAGGAGTTTATCAATTTTTATTTATTCAAAGAGCCAACTCTTTATTAATTCTTCATATTATTTTTTTTTACTTCCAATTGTATTGCTCTGACATTTATATATTTTCATTCCTTTTTTGGGGGGAGTTGGACTTGACTTTCTCTTCTTTTTCTAGAAGCTTGACATGCAGCATTAGGTTATTTGTGTTCTTTCCATTTTCCTGATGTGAGAATTCACTGTGGTAAATTTCCTCCTGAGGCCCACTTTCAGCATGTTTCCCAGGTTCTAATAAGTTGTGTTTTCAATTTTATTTGATTGTAGCTATTGCTAAATTTCTTCTTTAATTTCTTTTTTGATCCATTGGTTGTTTAGGAGAGTGTTATTTAATTTCCAAATGTTTTGGGGGTTCTTGTGGTTTCTTCTATCATTAATTTCCAATTTTATTGTGCTATGGTCAGATAATACACGTGGGATTATTTCAATTCTTTTCATTTACTTAAGCATGTTATGTGGGCTAGTACATGGTCTATTTTAGAGAGTGATCCATGTGCAGCTGAGAAGAATGTGTATTCTGATGTCACTGAGTGGAATACTTGGTACATATCTACTAGGCCCATTTGTTCGAAAGTTGGATTCAGTTCTGTTATTTCTTTGTTGTTTTTGTTTGGCTTATCTGTCTCTTTGTGACAATGGAGTGTTAACATCCCCCATTATAATTGTATTATTGCTTGTTTGATTTTTCATTTCTATGAACATTTATCTTACAGAGTTGGGCACTGCTATATTTGGTGCATATATATTTATGATTGTATTTTCTTCCTCTTGAAGTTTTCCCCTAACAAGTATGTACTGACCTTCTTTATCTCTTTTGATCATCCTTGAAGTTCACATTGTCTGCAGATGGACTAGCCATTTCCACTTTTTTGTGGGTTCCTGTGGCATGGAGTATTGTTTTCCATCCTCTGACTTTTAGTCTATGAATTTACTTTTGAGTTAAACATATTTCTTATATACAGCATATGGTTGGATTTTGTTTGTTTAATTCACTTTGTCAGCTTATTTATTTTTATTGGTAAGTTGACGCCATTTTTATTGATGAATGTAGCACATAAAAACCAATATGTCTTTGTCATGTTATCTTTCTGTTGTTGGTTCTCCACTTTTCCCCTCTGTTTAAATGTTTCCTCTTTCGTGGTTTCCTTCTGCTGTTCTTAGAATTGTAGTATCTTTCAGTACTCTTTATAGTGCTGATTTGGGGTCATGAATTTCTTCAGTTGTTCTTTATCATGTTATTTCTCTATCCATTTTGAAAGCTAGTTTTTCTGGGTACATCAGTCTGAGTTGGAAGCTGTTTTCTTTCAGGACTTCAGCCACTTAACTGCAAGATCTTCTTGACTTGATGGTTTGTGTTGAGAAGTCTGCTGTGATTCTGATAGTGTTTCCTTCATAGGAAATCTGTTTCTTTTCTCTGACAGCTTTTGGTATTCTGTTCTGGTGCAGAATTTCTGAGATCTTAATTATTGTATATTTGAGTGAAGATTTATTTTGGGAATGGCTAATTTGGGTTCTATGTGCCTCATTTATTCGTATAAAAGTTATCTTCCCATGCTTGCAAAATTTTCTGCTATTATTTCTTTTTTTTTTTTTTTTTTTTTCGGTACCAACGATTGAACTCACAACCTTGTGCTTGCTAGGCAGGCATTTATGCCACTGAGCTAAATCCCTGATACTTCTGCTATTATTTCTGTAAATAATCTTCTTATGTCATCTGTGTTGACTTCTGCTTCTTCGTTGACACCTATCAGTTGTATATTGTTTCTCTTTGGATCATTTTGCCACTGTTGAATTTTGTTTTCTCGTTCCTTGCTATTTTTAAGATATCTTTTCTTTCCATGACAATTAGCTTTTATCCTGCTTCAAGGTTGGAGAGTCTGTTTCAGTCAAGTGGCTTTGTTGAGTAGAATTTTTAAGTTCTTGTATATCTCTTTGAATCTGTTTCATGCATTCTAATTCTGTCTAATTGTGTCTTATATTGTTCATTGGTTTGCATCATTATCTTATGTTCCTCTATTTTTATACAACTTCTTCAGATATACTCAACATTTCTTTCATAGTATCTGTCATATTTTTAACTTAGAGATTATTTCTAATCTGAGTTCCTGTATATATTCATAGAGTTGTTTCTCTACTTTAGTTGTTATCATTTAAGAAAGCTCAGTTGTGTGATTTTCAATGTGTTCCATGCCATTGCCTCTTAGGTTTATTTGCAGTTGGTTAGAGGTCTAAGACTTGCATCTTGCTCATTCATTTTGTCATTTTCCTCTGGGACCTGCATGGCTGGCCAAGTGCTCCTGATGAACTGCATTGGGATTCTGGGCTGGGCAGAACTCAGATCCTCCAAAACCTGACTAGCCAGGGTGCACCCCCAATCTATAGTGGCAGGGTCTTGTGCTGTGAAGCAGAGCTTGAAATCTCCAAGACCTGTTAGCTAGGTTGGTTACTCCCTGATGGATGGCTCTGGAGCTCTGAGCTGGGCAGGGATCAGTACCTCTGTGACTTGTGTGGCTGGCTAGATGGATTGTGCTGTGGCTGCAAACTTGGAAAAGTTCAGATCCTCTAGGACTGTGTGCCTAGCCAGGACCCACCCAAGGAGTATGATACTGAAGTCTTGCTCTTGGCTGGATGGAGTTTGAATCCTCTGGACTGGTGCAGCTAGTCAGCATGCACCCTCAGAGTGTGTTACCAGGGTCTTGAATCTGGCTGGACAAAGTTCAGATCCTCTGGGTCCCACATAGTTAGCTAGGATGCACCTCTGGAGTACAGCATTGGACCCTGCACTGTGATGGGCAAAGCTCAAAATCTCAAGGACTCATCAGCTAGGCTGCTGAGCTAGGATCCTCTGGAACTTGTGTGGCTAGCCAGGATGTACCCCAAGTATGGTGCCAGGGCCTTGCACCTGACTGCACAGAGTTTGGATTCTCTCCTCTACAGGTTTATAGAAAGACTTCAAGTGAAATAAGATGGATTTCACATAGTCCACAGAAGACTTTTATGCACAACAGAAGACACAGAGTGAAACTACTTGTGAAAAATTCAGTAGCAAGCTGTCAGTGCAGCATGTATAAAAACTATAACATACTTCTTAATGCTTATGCAGCTGATGCACCTGGAAAGAAGGTGGAATTTGGGGCTTCCTTGACATGAAGTTAAATATTTTGTCATGCACTGATTAGCCAAATTAACTATGGAATCACCTAACCTTCAGCTACTTGCTCTGTAACTTAAGAATAAATCAATTTCCCATGTTTACAGAAGGGCTTAGTTAAGATCATGGAATTGTTTGTGATCAATTATTGTTGTTTCCTTTATCCTACCTCTTGAGTCCTCAAAAATGGCAAGAAACAGGTAGACAGATAGATAGATAGATAGATAGATAGATAGATAGATAGACAGACAGATAGATGATAGAGACATAGGTCCTCAAACTTAACAACTCAAATTGTTTGTAAAACACAAGTTTTCTGCCTAGAATGTGGAATAGGACTGTAACTTAACTTTTCATTGAGAGTTCATTTTGACAATTTCAGAGATTTATACTCCTTGGAAATTTCCAAATAGCAGGGCAGATTCAAAGTTTTTAAGTGTTTTGCTTCCCACTGAAAATCTAGGATTCTGCCTGGTGAATTTTCTGCTATAAGATAGTATGTGTGTTAAGGAACAGCAAACCAGGAAACAAAGTTAAATAAAGAGGCATTTGTTTGGTGCTAGAAATTTGCCAAGAGCCTAGAGGAAATAGAGGTCTGGTCTGTCCTTAAATAACAGGCATTTCATTTCAAATTCATGAATTTAAGGACCCACTTGCCTATGCTAAGTGGATAACATATGCAACTCTTTGAGGTCTACCATGTGGACTTAAAGAAAAGACCAGGAGAGATGGTGAATAGAAAAACACTCTGCTCAGGGTCATTTGTCATTTGTTTTCTGTATCTTCTATGTGGCTAGCCGGGACCTCCTAAGACCCATTCATTTCCAGCCCCTCATGTTACAAATGTATCACATCTTGGTTTAGCAAATAATTAGATCAGAAAAGAAAGAGAAATAAAGCTGAAAAGAAATAAAGTCATAAGTTAAAAGACGATTAAGTAATACAGCAGCTGCGAGGCAAGGAGCTAACTAAGCATGAAGAGGGCTGGAGATATGCCACGCAGGGCAGGTGCTTGACTTCTCCAAAGCACATTAGGATATTATGCCAGTAAATGCACACATGAAATTTGCTATCTGCATTCAAACACTGAGACAAAACACTCTTGGGGCATGAATCTAGTTTCCTCTTCTTCTATGATGAAACTCCACTGTATTTCAGTTTTGATAAGTGACACCCAAGCAGGCCAAGAGGCCAACTCCAAATTTCATTCTTCTGCCTGTTTCAATTTTGGCAAGCAAATCTCCTTTTAATCACAAGATAAATCAATTACACATGCAGCAGTTCATACAAGAAGGTTCATTATTTCTCTCCCAAGATTGCGTAGACTAAAAAGGGTAGGATTTATATAGTAAAAATTTTCCCTTCCTTATTTCATAATCATTCCCTGTTATGCATTGGAATAACTCTTCATGTGTCTTGTTAGTGTCATTTTATTTTAGCTGAGGTGGAGAATGTAAGATCTATTGCGCCTTGCCTTGCATGTGATTTAGTTAACAAATTTATAAACAGCAAAAGGTGACTGAGGTGATTTCCCTGGCACAATTGTATTCCTTGAGGTGTGAGACATGCAGTGTCTGGTAAGAACTCCCCTGAATAAAGGAACACGTTACTTCTAGTTGCCAACAAACAAAGTGATGCTGTGAGACTTTCTGCAGCAAAACTGCACAAAGCAATAAATCTCAACCTTCTTCTGGCTCTGTTATGTTCTTTACAAAGTAGAAAATCTAAATATTAGATTCTTTTACTCTTCATTGAAAGGAATATGCAGACTAAAGGAAATGTTCATATTTCCCCATCACACACACGCGTGCACACACACACACACACACACACATACACACACGCACACTGAACCAGAATAATTGCTTGTTCTCTACATATTTGTGGTGATATTAACTACTACCCGTAGAGTGTTACATGAGGTGTACACATTTTTTAAAACATAAATTCTCCACAGAAATACAACTGCAGTCTTTGTTTTTCTTCCTCACATACAGCTCTGTTCCACCAACACAGCCTTATGCATTTGCTCCTCCAGATTCCTCTGCTTCTTTCTACGCTTAAAAGCCATGCACTTGATACAGCACCTGCACCTCTGCCTGAATCCTGACTCTTCCCACCCACTCACCACTTCACAATCAGGATGGGTGGAATTTGGAGATTGCTTCTCCCATTCTTGTTCAATGCAAAATATTCCCAGATATCCTGTGTTGCTGGAAGGCAATTAGACCTTGGGGACCTGTTACTGACTTGCTGTTAGAGCCTCATTGGAATTGGATCACTGGAGATGTGTGACCTGGAATGAGATGTACTTCTCCCTGTCTCATTTCTTTCTCTGTTTCCTGGCTGACATATGGTGAGTAGTATTCCTCTGTCAGCCCCTTCTACCATGCCTTTCTGCCTTGGTGACAATGAATATAGACAGAATTTTCTGAATACAGTGATCCCAATAAATCTCTCCATCTTTAAGTTGCAGGTGTCAAGTATTTTGCTTCAGAACCAGGAAAATGACTAATAAAGAAATCTGGTACGGAAGGGGGGTTGTTGGTAAGACTATTCATGACCACAGGTCCAGAAGTGTTTAGAAATAATTTGCAAGGGCAGAACGCAATGGGATTGGAGATGACTGCTCGAGATGATTAGGTTTTGTAAGATGAAGAAGCAGATATTGGGGTCATTTTGGTCAAAGCTCAGAAGGTCAAAATGGTGATAGGTATGTGGAGAGTAAAGGCCAAGTTCAAGAGCTTTCAGTTGGAAACAAGAAATCCATTGGCAGTTGGTGTAGAGGGTATGTGTGTTAAAATATAATTGGCTTCATTTCCCCAGATCCCAAAACTTTGCTTGAGACTTATATGAAGAAAGTAGACTAATTAATCTGGCAGAGGAAATTTCAAAGCACCCAACATTTGAGTGGTGGCATGGATACTATTGATTGCTTTTAAGTAGATCAACAGTGAAAAGCAGTAGCAAAACGCAGATGTAAAAAGTCTGCAGTTTTATGAGAAAGAAAGCATCTGAAAAGTTGAAGCTTTGGAGGTAAGCACCTGCCTTGCAAGCAGGCAGTCATGAGTTTGATCCCTGGTACTGATAAAAAGGAAAAAGGAAAAAAAAAAGAAGTTAAGTATTTTGCATTAAGACAATAGGAAAGATGGCATAATACCATTTTAGGAATCAGTGACACTATGGTTTTCAAGTTCAATAATACAGAACTGTAAAGTTTCCATTTGAAAAGACAGCCCCTGGGCCTTCTGCTTTAGACAGCTTTCTAGCAAAAATGATTCTCTGAGAATCATTTTCTAGTTTTCAGCCATCCAAGTACTAAAGACCTCTTTAGTCTTGACTCAAGGGGATCTGACTACTGCTTGAGCTTGTGAAAGACTTTGGCATCATCTCCATGATGCTGGTTTTACAGACATGCAGAATGCAAGAGTTATGGGTCATGGAGGCTTCCACCCAAAGGAAGGCCTGGGAGGCGAGATGATGTGTTCCTGAGAGGAGGAAGAAGGGAGCTGTCAGCATGAAGCCAAAGTGCAATGGAGAGCCCTGGAAGCTGCAGATATAGGAATATGAGTCTTTTGCTGAAGGAATCCACAGTGAGGGAGAGAAGTGAGCCTAAGAAAATGGCCATTTGAGCTACAGCCAGCAAAGTCCTAGGGGTGGGGTCACCCAAAGCATTAGAAGTTCCTATCTCTCTACTGCTTGCCCCAGGTGTTGGACACAAAGCTTTAGGATTTAATGTATGCTCCATTGTTTAAATCTTGTTTTGGTTCACAATCCTATCTTAACAGTAGCCATTAAAACCACTTATTGATGAATTTACTTTTCTAGGTAGCATTGAGGTGGAAAATAAAAGAGAGCGAGGAAAGAATCCTTGACCATGTAAGTTTTGGTGTAAAGGTTCAAGGTGGGGCGTGGAAAATGGAAGATTATCTGGCCTCATTATAAAGAGGAGGTTCAAGTAGCTACTCCAGGACAACTGGGAGTGCCAGCATCATGCATGTGCTGGGAGGGAATGCAAGGTCTTGAGGCTCTCTGAAGGCCTTGCTGTGGGCCCGCCCAGCAAAAAGCAGGGCACGGAAGCACAGCATCTCTGAGGAACTAGGACATCCAGGCCTCAGTTATACTTTCAGAGACCTGAATAAACAAGTGACTGGGTAAATCAGACATTTGATTCCTATGAGCTAAGCATATACACAAATCCAGGCTGCCTTATAAGATTTGACTCTCTCACAGACTAAATTTTATACTCTTTCCCCAATATTAGGAGAAGAAAACAGTCAGGAAAGCATTACTTCTTGTAGGAGAAATAGAATATCAAATATGTTTCTGCACAGTTAAGAACAGGTTTGTCTTACCCACTTCCTACTACTTTGAATATCCACCTCAAAGATGACAGCATATAGGACCTGCTTAGAACACCAAAGCATCTCCCTGCTTAGCCAGCACTCCTTAAAAAGCAGAGGTCCTTTACTCATCTCCATGTTCTCTTGAATGATCCAGGACTGATAACAGAACATGGCCTCCAAAAATATTTATTGAATTAACAGCAGTAGAAGCCAACTATAAATAAAGAGCAAGAAAGACACAGAGCAGGCAGAAGGGAAAGGTGAATTAACCTTTTGCTCCTTGAAAATGATGCAAACACAACTGAAGAAGTCAATGGTCTTTAAAATAATCTTTGAATGAAAAAGCAGGCTACAAAAAGGGCAATTCCTGGGAAAATGAAGGATACATTTTTAAGAAAATTTCTTTGATAAAAAAAAAAAATCTGTCTTCATGCTGCTGATTTATTCTCAGTCATCCCAAAAGAAGGTCAAAAGCTGAGAGGGAACTGTGACTGCTTTGCTGCTGCCACAGATGTGTGATGGATGTGGTCAACTTTGAGATTATGCCATGAAACCAATGGTATCCTTGAGTCACAAGTGAAGAGGGTATCTCTTTCTGGTCTGGGTTCTTGTCTTCACTACCAGAGTAGACGCAATTCCCTATTTTCTTTCTCAAACAAAAAATGTTAGCAACAATGTGATCTGGTAATAATATCTCTGCAGGTGAACCAATCCAGCTTCAAAATGTGATTTTGAAAATCCCTTTCACTTCAGAGAGAGTTGTTGAGGTGATCATAGCTATAACCCATCCTGTCTCAAAAGGTCTCAGCATTTGAGAGATTTGCACGTCAGGTACCTGACACAGGGGGATCGTTCTGTAGAATGGTGAGAAAAAGAGGTAAAATGCAGTATAGGGAAGGATCTGTCTTCCTGGAATCATCATAAGTGTCTCTTATAAATGCTAAGGCACCCCCATTTCCAGAAAGGGTACCTCATTATTCCAGTGAGATGGGTCACAAATCAATTCCCACTTGGAATGGTCGCATGTGCCCATATTTAGAAGCCTTACCAGGAACAGGAATCCTAAATGAAATAAGGTCATGCTCATCGCCTCATGCTATTCTTGGACTTCACTTGTAATGATTATTATTAAGCTCAGAGGTCAGATGGAATGACTGAGGCCCCAAAAAGGACAATGAGTTTCCATAAAGCTATTGTGGAATGGTCAGAATTTGGAGCTTAGTGTTCATTAACTTTTCTGAATTAGATATTTATTGAACACAAAATATTGTGTATCAGTGAAACTACACTAAGCCCAGAAGATATAAAATTCAATTTTAAAAATGTATCTTTTTGTAAGGAAATCAGTAGAAAGGAGAGATGTAAAAATTAAACCATCACAGAGAAGTGTGATCAGTGTGATCACAGAAATGTGGGGGGTGATGCAGAAAAGATCCCCCAAGAGAAGGATTTAATAGGAGTCACAAGAAATCTGTATCATAAATGATGTGGCATCTTCCTGGGACATGAGGTGTGGGAGTAGATTCATTTTAATTAGAGGGATGGGGCCTTCAGAAGGTAATGAAAAAAAATGAAGCAAACTTGATGAAAATGACACATTTATTTAAAAATTTTTCAAGGAAAGTGGGAGAGGAGGCCACATAACAATGATTTTCACATAATAAAATTAATTCAAGTTTTAAAATGTTTGTATATAGGCTGCACCAAAACCAAAACAGAAAAACCCTTCTGATTCTGTCTCAGATTTGGGTCTCTAGGGTGCAGGCCCAGAGATGGAGTTAAGGGAGTGGGGTGTTTGTTTAGAAGGTTACCTGGGAACTACACTTAGGGAATGGAGAAAAAGCAAGCAGGAGTGAGAAGGGAGAGGTGGCCACACACACATGAACACAGCTTACCACACCCCCTGGGAGTGTCAGGCTCTAAGAATCCATCAGAGCCCTCCTGCTTTCTCTCCTGGCCTCTGCTGGACACTGATAGGGAGTCTCTTGGGCAGGACATAACCTTGGTCAGGATTCCTCTTAGTCCAAGCGGAGTCCCTGAAGAGGACCCTGGGCAAAGTTTCTCAGACCATACTGTAGGTGTCTAAGGGTCTCTACAGAGTGGACCGAGCCTGGATCACAGTCCTTGCTCCTTAGCAGCACCAGGGTGAAGAAGGGAGAAGCTGAACTCATACATGGATCTCCTTCCCTTCTACAAAACAACCTTTCTTACTGCAGAAGCTTTACCTTCATCTCTTTCTCTCATGATCAGAAGAAACTTGCTAACAAGATGAGAATAGAGTACAATCTGTCAGTAACATTTTGTGGATGTTTTCACCTATCTACCAGCCACTGCTCTCCTCAAAGGATTCCCCATGCCTCCTCCAAGTCAGCAAAGTGTTGCCAGAGACTTAGAGAAATTGAATGGGCTCAGAAGCTGGGCTCGCTGACTGGCGAGCAGTCTTGCAGCATCTGCAGCCTGGGTTTGCTCGTACCCAGCCTGAGGTTTCCTGTGCTGCTGCTCAGCATGTCCTGGTCATATTGGGGGCACCTGGGCTGTGGGAAATGGACATCTGAATTCTCCCTTCTCTGCCCTCCTCAGAGTGGGGCCTAAATGTACAGGAAACATGTTTCATCTGCTGGAGAAATCTGACTTGAGTGTCTCTGAGCAATTATACTCCTAAATGCAATAGTGATATTCTAAGGATTTTTTGTGTTGTTATAAATGGTGAAAACCGCATGTCCCCAAATAATAAAATTATTATTTATACTATTGAATTTGTGTTTCCTAACTCTCAGAAGACTAGCTTCTTGGGCTGCATTAAAAAATAAGTATATGGTATATAACTATACACTATACTCTCTACGTGAGTATGTACTATACTCTCCTTGGGGGGGGGAATGAAACAAACAATGACAGAAATACAGTGTTATTCCTGATATGTTTTTCTACCAAAAAATAAATAACTAAATGGAAATCAAGCAAAACAAGAAAACTGTTCTGCTCCAGTTATTCAATATCAATCAACAGAGACAATATATAATGAAATGAGCTTCAAATATGAGTAGGTTTTAGTTAAACATTTTAGAATTGTTTTTTGAATATTAAGGCACAAAATCCACTAAAATGGGCCATTAAACTTCATTAAATACTTTCAATTCTCAATTCTTTAAAGAAGAAATAATTTTTTGCAGAAATGAGATTTGATTACTCACTTCTTTGAATATAAAAATATTACCAATACTCTGTAAAGACTTAGCAAGCTAAAAGGATTTAATTTTATGATTCAGTGGTATTACAGGGGTAAGTATTAAAAGGAGAATCAGGTGCTTCATCATTATTTTTAATTGAAGAAATATTTTCAAATGTTTTAGTTAGTACACAATCATATATTCATGGGAAGTATGTGATATTTTGCTATATGTACACAATATATAATGATCAAATCAGGGAAATTAGCATTTCTAGCATTTCAAATTTTTTTCATTGTGTTGATAAAATTCAAATTCTACTTTTCTAGCTAGCTTAAAATATACAAAATATTATTTTTAACTATAGACACTCTGTTCTCTCAAAGAGCACTAGAATGTATTCCTCTAATCTAAATGCAATTATGGCCAGGTCTGATGGTACACATCTGTAAATCCAGCCCTCTGGAGGCAGAGGTAGGAGAATCACTGTGAATTTGACAGCAGCCTGGGCTACATAATAAGTTTAAGGCTAGTCTGAATTACACAATGAGACCCCGTCTCAAAAAGACAATAAATAAATGTAATTACGTATCCTTTAACTGATCTCTTTCTCTCCCCAGACTCTCATGACCACTATTTTACCATGTCAAGCTGCCAACATTTTTATTTTCCCGGTATTAGTAAAGAATCATTTATTGAGTGACTATTGTGTTTCTAGGATTTTGTTTTGTTATGCAGAAGCTAGCTGAAGTTCTCAAGGAAAGTGTCTCTCACCAAGTTCTTAAACTAAATAGAACAAATTCCTGTATGTAATCATTACCAGGAACATCTAAAGCCATATGCCATTTTCTTCTGAGACAAATGATTCAGTTATACTTTTTTTTTTTTTTTTGTCTTTTTCCTTTTTATCGGTACCAGGGATCGAACTCACGACTGCCTGCTTGCTTATGCTGCTGAGCTAAATCCCCAGCCCCTGATTCAGTTATACTTGATATATTACTTTTAAAATAATTACCTTTTTGTCAAATTATAATACTCAGAAACTGGTAAAATGTTGATAAGACAAAGATTGGCTTACTCTTTGCTTCTCCATTGGCATAATGCCAGGTGTCACTGTTCAGTGCTTCACCTACTAAATAGGACAAAATATGATGCTGCAGCTGTCCCCAGTGAGAGCAGAGTGCAGGGTAACACACCATGTCCTCCAGTGGGGGACTCTACTGCTTGCATCAGGACAGCCACCCTCCAGAAACCTCCCTGAGCTCAAAAGGAAGCTCCTCATTAGAGCACAAGCAGCAGGCGCTCATCTGTGAGGCTGGACAATGCCACTGAATGTGAGTTCATGATGTGCCTCAGAACAAAACCACACACACTATGTTATCCACACGTTCATCATGGATATCAGAGATTAGTGATTACATACTCTCATAGAAACTGAAGATGCATTTTTGGAAACTCTTAGGCTTTTATTTTTATCAAGTTGCTATAATATCTTCTTAAGGGATTATAAGTTTGGTATTATTGCAGTTTATTTTAACACCAATAGAACAGTTGAGCTGGAGGGAAGAAAATTGGTCCATGGAAGAAAAAGGAGAAGGAAATAAAGTCATTAAAGGAGACTTAGACACACACATTTTCACAAACTTCTCCTCTATACTTGCAGTGTATTTGGAAAGATTTTATACAAAATGTATAAAGAATGAGACACTGTCCTTGCTGTTATACAAGCCTGGGCATAGGAAAAGGCATGGTTGTTGCTCCTAATGCATGGAGCATAGGAAGAGGCATGGTTGTTGCTCCTAATGCATGGAGCATAGGAAGAGGCATGGTTGTTGCTTCTAATACATGGAGGTAGCAGATCTTCAGGTCTGGAAAGATGAGTTACTATTCCTTGTTGTCATCTGTAGATAGACAACAGTGAACTGCGGCTCCTAAGTTTTTAAACCAAAATATCATGGTTTGTAGTCACAAGCCTGGAATATATACATATTCAAAACCCTTCACTTTAAGCAGTGTGTGGTGGCTTCTTGATTTATCTTGTCTCATTTTCATATTAGTAGACACACAATCAGGAGCCAAGCAGAGCTGTGACAGCACAACAGCTGCAATGGTAGAACTGTCACCACTTGCAGCATACACTTAGAAAGGTCCACAATGGGGAAATTTTTCCTGCTGTATTAAAAAAAATTCAGCCTGTGCAATGGTATGGATGCAAATGTACCTAATGTAGTGCTACAACAGCCTGAAAATTTGCTGGATTTTGGGAATCAAGCATACATTGACTCATGCATCCACACCTCAACTTGTCACAATGTTTCAATGACAAGGCAGTGTCTAGAGCCACACTATATTTCCCACAATGCAATCTGAGTGCAATACTGAGGGGGTGTTCTGATAATTACAATGCTGAATGGTAGTCTGTTTTGACTGAGTGATTCTTCAGAGACTAAAGATAACCAGGCAGACATACCCAAATTAATATTCATGTTATATGTACTCAGTTTGTCCTAGCCAACAGCAATGATACCTCTTCCTGCCTAGCAAACATAAATATCCAGCATATTTAAGTTTCCAAATCATGAAGAATGCAGTTCTTCATTTGGACTACTATAACTGTGTAGAGCTTATTTATTTATTTATGTGCTGAATAACTGAATTATATAAAATAGAAATGTTATGAATTGTTTTTTCTTTGTTTTGGGGCCTGACATTTTTAAATACATGTACCACCAAGTACTCAACAATGAAATTTTCACCAGCAGGCTCATATGACCTCCAGCAACATGCTTTTATCTTCAAGTACATTAAGACAAGTCCAATAAAGGATAATAACATCTGAGATGCAACTTATTGGAGAGAAACAGAACAGGAGCAGGTGTTTTCTCTGCGCTGACCTTGCTTCCAGATCCACAAGGCATCTCCTCCAGACCCATCAATATGCCCCTGCAGCTCAGGGTATTTGTGGTCAATTTAACAGAAATGGTAGAAATAAAAACTCACCACAAAGTACAGCTGCCTGCCTTCTCTTTTGACTTCCACAAAGTTTATATTGAACCCCATATTAATCTCATTCCTACATGAAATTTGCATGAGAGGGTAAAAGAATTATTCAAACTTTATAAATCTCTTCAGCCAGAAAGATTCATTAATAATGCATGAAGAAAACTAAAATTTAGCATGAAATATAATTTATGAAAATTGCAAAAATGAATTGATTCCACAAAAAAAGTTATGTTAGGGATGACCAGGAAGCTTCCTCAGAAAATAATTTGTGAGATTTAAGTAGAATTAAAATAACACTATGTTTTAAAAAGTATTTTAGTTGTAAATTATATCAACTATACGAGTTGTTAATTAAGTAAATGTACTACAATCATAAAATATTCTGGTCACTTTTAACTTCTGCTTGACATGGGAAACATGGCAGAAGAAGAGAAGAGTTATGAAGGCATGTGACATCTATTACATGAGGCTTTCAGTGACTTCTCAAAGTTAACTTTCAAAAGTTGAAGAATTTATTTTTCTGAACTTAAGCAAATATAACATCTGCTTTTAGAGAGGATGGTTTTTAATTACTAATTAATGCTTTTTAGTGCTAACAAAGTAATTTTTAATTACTAATGAGTCCAGTCTGGACTGTAACTTGTGAAATCTAATAAGAAAGAAAGAAAGAAAGAAAGAAAGAAAGAAAGAAAGAAAGAAAGAAAGAAAGAAACTGAAAGGAAAGAAAGGGAGGGAAGAAAGGCAAAGGAAGGGAAGTAGAGAGGAGGAAGAGAAAAGAAAAGACAAAAATCAGGCTCCAGCATATTGTCATATTCTGTCACTCACTTACATCCCTGATCTGTATTCTGTAATTTTCAGTGCTATGCATATTCTTGGACTTTCAACTGTTACAATAGCTCTAATTAGTTTAAAGCTCTGTTTTCTATTTAAAACTTTACAAGCTTCCTTCAACCCAGTATCAAAAATTACAACTGCAAAAATGTCTTTGCATCAGTCCAGGAAATTACCTGATATATCTGAAATTGTCTGTCATATGTGAGCACAGGGCACCACACACACACACACACACACACACACACACACACACACACACCTGACCACTAGCTTCTTGAAAAACTGAAATTTCTGAATTCATCTTTAAATCATCTTGACTGAACAAGACTGCCTAACCCATGCCAGATGCTTAATCACCACGAATATGAAGAAGGAAAGGAAGGATACAGAAATAAAATCAAATTCTACTGATGCTACTTCAGAGACAAGCTGCCCGTTCACACGAACAGTGTATTTCAGGTTATTCTCAACTGCAGAGGGGAAAAGACCAGTAAAGAGATGCCTGTCCAGGGACCAAGGTTACTCTTCTGTACGTGCAGAAAGTAGCTATCTAAGTGATGCTGTGTAATCAGGGAAAGCCCAGTTTAAAAATACCAGTCTTTCCCCAACCATATTGCTGACATTGGAAGGTCCTTTGAGTGAATTCTACTGTTTCATGACACTACATTGCTGGCAAGGTGGCCCTCTGACTTGGAGTCTATACCCACTGCAGTGTATAGCCAGATGCTATATCCTTTTCTGAAGCGAAGATTTTGAATGTAATTATGAAAAACAAGCTTTCCCTAAACATCCAAACATAATATGTACAAAAAGAAAATGCACAGAGTCAGGAAAGCAGTTCAAAATTTATGAAGGGGGAGCACAAGTGTTGGGACTACGGCTAAGGAAGCCCAAAAGGAAGAACTTGCAGAATGGAATCTATGTTTGTAAATAAAGGCATATGTTAGTCATTTCTCAGTTCTAAAATAAGAGCAGTTGTTCCTGGGCCTGGTCGCTGAGTGGCCTTCTAGGGTTTTCAGCACAAAGTATGTCTTAAAAATGTACCATACCTACAAACAGCTGGCTGTTCAGCTGCAGGCGGAAGTGGCCCTCCTCAGAGGTCTCCCTGGTGCTCCGGGGAAGGCTGTCCACCTGGAGTGAGGTCTCTTTGAGGCTCCTCTCTGCCCGAACGTAATGCCATTGGTTGTCATTCAGTGGAGAAAGAGACCGGACGACAAGCTCTACAGGGCCATTCCCAACATCAATGGCAAATGTGATCTCCGAGGGAGCTGGAACCACACAGAGAAACAGGAAGGAGGATGAAGGCAGCCATTGTTGTGTGAATGACACACGGAATGAATGGCAGGAACTATTTTGAATCAGTGTATGCAGGAAGAACATCCTTCTAAGTCCCTGCAGCACTGACATCACTAGTAATAGAAACAACCACAAAACACTGAGGTACACATGTTCTGCATACTCTTAGGTGATCCTTAATTTGAACATTCAGAAATAGAACAAGGACCTGGGCCCCTATGTCCTATGTTTGATAACCACTCGTGTGTGTGTGTATAGTAGCTCTGAGTTTCCCAAGATCTACTCTGGTTCAGCTGTGCATTCCTCTGTTTCTGCAGACATAGGGTTAGTAAGCAGCTCCACTTATTCAGGCAGGAGCCTTATCTGCTGGGAAATCCAGCGCCCTCGTCCATGTTTAATGAACTTAATATAATTGTTTATATCATTCCCATAGCTAAAAAACAAAATGAAGTCAAGAACGTTTAAGTGCCTCTCTCCAAGACTTCACTACACAAATTCGATTATCAGGTGTCATGCCAAACACAAACTATGATGTTATGATTCTAACCTAAAACTTGCCCCCAAAGTCTTATGTGTTGAGAAGTAGGGAATCCGGAAGGTGATGGAACCATAGAAGGCTCTACAAGCATCACTGGATGAATCCACTGATGAGTTTATAACAGAGACGGGTAAGGAGGTGGGGCCCAGCTGGAGGAGACCAGTCACTGGACAGTGTCCTGGAAGAATGGGTGCTTGTTCCCATGTTCTCCCTCCTCTCTGCTGCCTCCACACGCCTTTCCTGCATGTCTGTGTCAGAGCCAGCCAACCATAGACTGAACACTCAGAAGTCCAATATTCATTTCCTCTTCTCAGTTCCTGGTGTCCGGTGTTTTGTCTCAGCATTGAGAAAGCTGACTAACACATATGCATTCTCTCATTTTAGCCTTGCAAACCATCGTAGGAAAAATACATCATTATCCCTACTTTATGAGTGAGAAGAATTTCAATAAGTGTGAATAAAAATGTCCTCTGGGTTTCCCAGATACTAAGTAGAATCTGACTTCAGAGGCAGAATTTCTTACTAAGTTGCCCTATTGAATATATTCTTACATTTTCCATTATTACATAACAGTTTTCTAGGTCTGAAATAAGTATAGACTTAATTATAAAATGAATTTGAAGAGAAGGCAGCCTTCTGTGAGTAACTGCAATTTTCATGTGCCACAGCTTTCCCTCCTCTATACTGTGTCACTGTCCCTTTTCCCTTAACACTTAGCCCAGGAAATAAGTACTTATTTAACACCATCATCAATTGCCAGTATAAATTAAAGAAATGTCAGAAGACGAACATCACCCTAGGTCACTACCTGCGCAGCCATTAAGCAGTAACAGAAAGCTATCCTTAGTACAGCAATCACCTATAGAGAATTTCAAGTGACATACAATTTTGAATTGCTTCCTTTCATGAGAAGGCCTGACCTCAAAGAGAAGCAGAAAATTGGACTTTAAGAGCATACTCTAGAGTCATCCTTCCCAAAGCAATTTTTCATTGTACCATGCCCATCATCAGGTTAGTTACATTTTAATCCTGATGATTTTCTTAGGACTGTACCTGGCACACAGCGTGGGCACAAGATGTGGTAACTGTGGCTGTTAGTGCTGCAGTCCATAGTTTTCCACTCCAGCCCTGGTTGTGACTTTTAAGGCATCTTGTTTGGACATTCAAAGCCCTCAGCCCTGCTCTCCTGCTCCTTTCAAACTAGAACGTGGTCTCAGTGATGCCTAGGCTTCGGGAAAATGTAGCAACTCTACTATAATAGGGGAGGCAGAATCTTGGAAACCTAGTTCATAAGTACCTGTTTTGCTCTGAAGATCAAAGGGTAAAGCTGGGTGAGAACTTGGGAAGGGATATTAAAGATCTAGCTAAAAACCTTCTTGCAATGCCAGCCTTATGAATATTAAGTTTCACTCTGAGAGCAGGTCTTTGGGGACGGCCTGCCACACTCCATGGCTGTCCCAGCCCTGCCTTCACATGAGATTTCCTGTCTGTACTTAGCTCAGCTGAACCTTGTGTACTCCTCTTATACAAGGATGGGTTTACTGTCTCTCTCACCCATTTGCAAACTGCAGAGGATCCCTTTACTCACTTTGGACTTAGCACTCAGCATCAAATCAAAATTCTATGCATTAAAGCATTGTTGAACTGCACATATGAAATGCAGTTTTGAAATGTTTTTTGGTGACTTTCAGCTAAAATTTTTTGGATCTTTGGAAAATCTTTTCTGAAAAATTATAATATACTTTTATTCAAATAATAATTAGAGACCTGTAATGTTTAGATATTCCTTCTACATCTGAAAGACAATCAGCAAATCCAATAGTGATAGGTACTATGCATTGAGTATTTACCATAAACTGTGCATTTGCTTAGAATTGTTATGAATTAATTCATTGAAGCCTCACTACATTGTTAGGAGACAGGTGCTCCTCTCACAGATGAGAGGTCCAGGTCATAAACAGGATTGTCCAGTGGAATGGTGTGGAACAGAATTGGAAAGAAGGTAGTGTAGCCGCAGAGCTCATTTTAAAACTACTGTCCTCCAAACAAAATTTTCGACCCCAAACCTGTGCAGTCTTGCAGGGCAGTAAAAGCCTGAAACATAATTACAGACACCTGACAACAACTGAATGTGAATCGCATGAGTGCATGGCTAGAGGCTGTGCGGCAGAGCACTGAGGTCAACATAAGCTCTCAGCAGCCAGAGGAAGAAACATCACCCATAGCATGATGGTGGGAAGCGAGGAGGCCCAAGACAACATTAGCTGTCATATGAACTTGACCTCTGGCCTCTAAACCTCCAACTGTCTCGTAGACGTCTTCTCTCACTATTTGTTCTTTTATGGTCACAATTAAAACTAAGGAGTCATCTTGGCCTTTGGATGAGTTTCTTTCAAGCCAAGTGGTGGGTTTGGATAATTGAGAGACTACTGTAAGTGGAGGAGCTCACCACTGACTGCTGAGAAACTTAGTAAAGCAGAGTATGAAAGTCCCCTGAGAGAATGTCTATCACATGTTTCTAGGACAGGAGAGGGCTCCAGTGTGATGCTTTCTCACAGCCTGGCAGAAATGTATACAGACCAGTGTGCCAAGTAGACAATCCAATTAGCCCCCACTGGAGGTTCTCGTCCTGCTACTCAACCCTGAACTTCATGGATCTGGAACTGAGACTTCGCTGTTTGTCAGGCCCTGGAGCAATCGCAAGGTCCATTTATGGAAAAACAGTCTTTAATGTAGTCAAGTAGCCTCTTCCATATGATCATTTCAAAATGAGAAATATAAACTAAACCAAATATGGTTATGCTTTTTGGAGACACAGATTCTTTGAGATTCTCATGAAACCATGATCATTATCTTTCACAACATAGTTTTTGACAAAACTGAAGACACTTCCTGAATGTCCCATTCCTTGTCATCTGGAAGGAAATAATTCTGTGTTTTCTAAAGTCCTGATATTCTTCATTCCTGAAAGAGTTTTGCAAAAATTGGTAGGAGACCCACAGAAAAGCAGAGTCATAGGGCTACATAATGGATTCCAACCTTTCATAGTCATATAACTCCAGGCTTACTGTCTGTGAGGTTATCTTTCTCATCTGCTCTTTGGACTATGAGTTGGACAACCATGATGTGGTACATTAGTCTCATAGTCATATATAAGACTATTTACAAACAAAATGAATTAATGTAAAGAATTTAGCAGACTGTCAAATCATAGTAATCACTCAACAATCTAGTGATCTCTGTTAGTAGTATTAATTTTTATTATTCTCTGAGGTTCTAACCTCAGCACAGACCAATTAATATCACAGGTGGTTCTTATATAACACATTTTCGTTGTAAAATATAAATCTGAGTGTTTGTATGTGTTTGCTTTTTCTCTTACTAAGCAACTCAAGAAAATTCTATTATTTTTATTTAATTTACATTGAGATGAATTGCAGAGCACACTTGAACTGATATTATTTTAAATCAATCATAAAAGATAAAAAGATTAAACTGCAATCACTTAGATAACATGATAGTAACATATTTTTTATTAGGTCACAAATAGTATGAGGATTACAATTGCTAAACACTCATCTGTCAAAAAATAGCTACTTACTAGTTCTTCATCTATTTTCAGGCATTTTTCAGAGAAGTTATATATTTTAATCCTAACATGCAGTCAACATGCTCTTCTGGGTTTTCAGCAAATGTGGCTCCACTTCCCGACAGAAGTGGGCCTAGCATAAACACTCTGCAAAAGTGGTTTGTCATCTTTTGTATCTTGGCTAGGTGAGCTGCATTTCAGAGGATTATTGGGTAACTGGATGAAAATTATCCATTTTCAGGGATAAGGCACAGCTAGCCTTAGAGCAAAGTAAATATTCAGAAGTCAGAACAGAGAAAGAGGTTGTTCAGACCACTTTGTATTAAATTGCTGAATTTAGTCAGCAATAAAGCCAGCCCTTTGTCTAGCCTTCTTCTCTGTACCAGTACCGTGGATTCCCTTCCTTGTGCTGCCATTTCACATGGAGTTTTCTGTTAATTGCAGTTAAAGACATTTGGTGTATGTGAGGATAGCCAACTCTATGCTACGTAAATCATTACTACAGAGGTGACAAAATTTCTAATACAGCTCATGTATCAGCTCCATGAACATACATTTGAATGCATGTTCGGTTCTACAACCAGACCCTTTTTATGTTGCTGTGGTGAATTTGGGAGACTATTCCTTCCTGCTCTTCCTCAAAGAGACCTGATTATCTATATTTACTTGCAACAGAGATCACTGCCAACAAAGAAATTTTTTTTTTTTTTATAATTTCATTGGAAACACAGTCACTAAGATTCAAGGGGATGGTGAACTGTCTGTTTTTTTCATAGAGGACAGACTAATCCCAAGGTGACACAACTCAAGAGTCTCAGCTGGAAATGACCCAAAAAGCAATGGACTGAAAATTTCATGGAGATCTGCTGTTCCCTGTCCAACAATTTCATATATCAACCTTGGAAGCTGATATTCAGGTAGTTGGAAAGGAATACTCCTTGGGGACAGGAAAGAAGTCTATTCTGAGCCATGACATCTGCTGGAAGGACACCCCTTTTCCATGTATCTGGTCTGCAGGGATTTTCTGCTGTAAATTCTTTAGGTAAAAATTCTATCTGCCAGAAACACAGAGTATAAGTTTAGCTATGAATAGCACATGACAGATCCCCCCCCCAGTATGAAACTTTCCCATCCAAATATTCATAAGTATAATGATAAATTTAAGAGCTATGAAGTTCTAAAATTTAAGTATTTGTCATGTAAAAATATTTTGTTATGCAGTATTCGTCAATCCAGTGAGGAAGTATACATCACATAATTATGACTGTTAATCTTTTGTAAATGAAATACCAACTTAATATTTTAAAAAGATTTGTGCAACCCAAAGGGCAACATACATTACTACAAATAATAAACAAATTGGACATCGATAGGTAATTGACACTAAATCATGGCTCATTATCTTGTGATAATGTACCATAGCATTTGTCATGGCTTTAATGAGTCAAAGGGCCATGGGGCCTGATTTTTATTAAATTTACTTTGAGGTTATTTTATCTGTATTATAAAGTGGTTGGCACTCAGCTTAACATTTTCTAAGCCCGGCCAAGTTAGGCAGGAGGGATTTTATTTCATACCAAAGCCACAAGAGCTTCCTCCCATTAGTAGTTCAAATCCTTGGAGTAAAAGGAGGTTAAGACTACCAATTAAAAAGCTCTCTTTCCTTGTGTGTATTGTGCTGCAGTTGCAAAAGAAGCACTTAGCTGCTTGGCAATTTTCTAGAGAGACTCACACAAATACCTCTGCTACCTCCTCCAGCCAAAGCATTTGTCCCCTTACTGGAGCTCTCATATTCCCAATTCCTGATGCCAAGAAAATGCTTATGCTTTCAAGGCTTTCCATGCAGTCACATCTGGGCTGTGATGCAGTCAACTGCCTCACTCAAAGCATAGGAAAAAATGATTAGAAATGGAAGGATGGGGAATCCAGTGACAAGCACAAATCATCACAGCTGTAGCCACAGAAAAGACAAGGTGAAGGAGCAGGCCATCCTGCTCATAAGCCATAAGGGAATGCACAAAGAAAAGAGAATCTCGATCCAATAGCAAAAGCAGTTGGAAATATATCTCTTTCTATCCTCATCATCACTTTCCAGTTGTTTTAAGAATTTCCATTAATAAAACATTCTTCCACCAAAAGATTTTGTTGTTTGTCTATGTTTTAACAAAAGTTAAAGTTATTCTAAAATTTTAATCATGAATTTATAAACTTCAAATCAGTATGTTATTAATTACCACTTAATAAATAGTATGGTCGGGGGGAATATGGACAACTTCAGGTATACTGTTGACTCCTGTACATGCAGACCCAAATAAATGTTTATTTTCAAGAGTTAGAAGTCAACTTTGGATTTTTCTTTTATAAAATTCCTGCACTGCCATTGTTTCCCTGCAGTCTGTCTTGGAATGCATGAATTAACATGTTCCCCATGAGAGCTGGACACAAACACTGTGTTCCCAGAAAGTTTAAGCAATTCTTAACATTTCAGAGCCTCATTTTTACCTAATAGGAGGGTAATATAGGATAATTTTCTTGCAAAAATATTCCTTGGAATTATTTTGATTGCAGAGACATTTGGGAGATGTAAGAATTAATATTTAAGAAAGACATAGTGTCATTATTTCTGAAGTTCATTATGAAACAAAATGTTTACAAACTTTTACTCAACAGCCTTATTTTTAAAGTCCTTTTAACTTTTATATTTATAGATTTATGTGAAAAAGAAATGTAATCTAAAATTAGTAGAAAACATTCTTTGCTTAAAATAAAAGAAGAAAAACATGACTTTTTTTGAGTGCCAGAAATCAAATTCATACATATGTATATATATATATATATATATATATATATATATATATATATCCTTTTTATAAAAGTGAATTAATTAACCACTGTATTGGTTTCTCTTAGGCACTGCATGATTATTTTTATTAGCATGATTACACATATAAAGTGTTCAACGGTAGAACATTTTATCTAGCACATATTGACTGCTTTCCTTTTATTTTTTAATAATTATCTGCACATAGGAGACAGAGTGTTGACAAGAAAACATGCATTCTGGAATCTAGTTCTGAGACTGTATCACTGTCCACGGTTTAGATGTGGAGAAACCTTGGGAATCTGATAGGATGGTCACACTGCACTCATGTCTAGAGATGTTAGGTAATTACTTTCGCAGCACAGGGGCAAGAAAAGTTGATCACATTTATGAACAAAAGGCATAATATTAATCCCTTCTATCTTCTGTAAACATTGTGGTCTAACGGTGTACAAAGCTGAAAGTTACAGTAAAAAGATTGTTCATGGCTCAGATAATGGGCCTGATAGTATGCATTCATGGCATTTTTAGAACACATTTTGATAAGAAAGTAAGTGATGAATGTTGAGAGCATCCACTGAACTAGACATTATCACTGCTGATGTCCTAGTGGTTTGTGGAAAAGATAAGGTTATGCTTTCTTCTGTTGACCAATGAAATTAATTCATAAATGAGGGCACTCACAGCTTATTTCAAGTCGGATGAAGTCTTTAATGCCAAGATTTTCCAGGAAAACTCCAGATAAAGCGGTGGTTTTAAAAAAGAAGGAAATGTCGGCACTGAATTCCGCATGGAAGGTAGGAAAGTGGAGATAAGAGGCTTCCGTGTAAAATGAGACAGCATTCCAGAAGTGTCCTGCAAATGACACAGTCCTTAAGTACAGATCATGGCTTTCAGTGGGGTAAGGAACTGGGCATAGAGATAATCAGGACTACAGGACACCGCAGGGAAAAGGGATCAGGGACTAACCACATCTCCTGCTCATGTAACTCAGGGAAAGCTTCCCTCGATTTAGTACTCACGGTCACCATAGCAACGCAAGGGACCAATTCTCCAAGCAGCTTCTGAGTTTGATCTGTTGGTATCAGTGATAACTATCTGCGTGACAGGCAAGTGGTCTTTGAAGGACAGAAAGCCAGTATCATTTGTCCTGAAAAATAGAAATAAAAACATAGAAAGTTAAGAAAGAAAAAAGAAAGGGAATAAAATGTGGGTCATCTAGGACCCAGATATTGAAAACTCCCTTTTCACTAGTGATTTGGGCTGATTAGAGCAGGATTAGGCAGGGAGGGGTGTAACAGAAAGTCTTGGATCTCAGGAGTGCGTGTGAAGCTGGAACGCCAATTTCAAACCCATGGCCCACTGCCAAACACCATTGGATTGCACATCTTTGTTAAGTGTGCCTGCAGAAACACAGAGTTTATGAAACTTTCTGTTGTGTATTGTGGCTAGGAACACCCTTCCTGCCCAGTGCAACACCAATGTGACATTAACTATCACTTCCATTCACCAAAAAAAGAGTAGCCATCTTAGTAGCCAACTTCAAATAGGCATCATCAATCCCTTTCCACGGTGCCTCCAGGGACTTTTTTCAATCAACTGCCAACATTTGTAATCAGTTTTCGATGTTTCTTATCACCTTTTAACTCATATAAGAAAAATCTTTTACAGTTCAAAGTTCCTTTTCTCCCTTTGCAAGTTCTTGGCAGTTAAAGATTCTGGCTTTGTTCATGTTACTTATGCAAATCAAGAATTTACTGCTTCCTTTTTTACAATTTTACAAAAAGAGGAGCAAGTCATTATTTTCCCCCTTATTACATTGCATTTTAGGTGTAAGGTGGGGATTATGCCATTTTTCTGAGAGTAAAAATGGATAGGAAGAAGGTGACACTGACTGCACAAATATTTTAAGCCAGAAATACACAAGGAGATAGAGCTGGGGCACACAGTTCAGAGAAAGAATTCTTATGTAGCATGCAGGAAGTCTTCTTCAATCTCTAGCACTACAGAAAGATGATAGATATATAGATAGATAGATAGATAGATAGATAGATAGATAGATAGATACATGCATACATACATAGGTAGGCAGACAAAGGAATACAAAAAAAAAACTCTCCTTGCAATACTGTTTTTTTGTTTTGCACTGGGGATCAAACTTACAACCTCGTACTTGCGAGGCAGGTGCTTTTATGCTGCTGAGCTAAATGCCCTGCCCTCCTTGTAATACTTTCATAAGTGAATGAAATTATTCCCATTTACACATAGAGACACTGGCTGAGAGACATTAGGTAATATTATAGGCAACAAGTGCATGAATCAAGACAGGTTCTTGATACTCTTCAGTAATACAACATGTACTTCAAGGACAAAGCTTCAGAAGCACACAGATTTCTTCTGGACTTCCAACTCCCTGCTCCTATCTATGTTACTCCGGGCCTATAATTTCTTTCTATGATCCTTAGTGTGCTAAGTGTTTAAATGGAGATACATCTGATAATAGCTTGAACAGGATTAAATGGGATTATATAACCACTGAACATGCTACATGATCTATGTTAAATGATCAGAATAGCAATGGTGACTTCTATTTTAGTTCTCTTTATTGTCACTGAAGTACTCTGTAGTCTCAGGTGAGCCAACCTATTTTTATGCATTCAGCAGTGTTTCTGTGTTGAATATTACTTATTATGTAGCAAGTGGAAAATTACATTTTAAAATATAGAGTAACTTTTGAAAGTTTGAGAAATCATTTAACAATTGGTTATATAAATAAATCATCACTTGGATACTTTCCCTTACTTATAAAGAATTAAAGAAATATATTATACTATATCTATGATTTGACTACATATTTAGAAACCAGAAATACTCACATGATCTAGAATAAGGTTTATTTCCAGGTTGAAAACACAGGTATAAATGCTGCATAGACACAGCACAAACTTGTATTTACACTCCAAACTCTTTTTCAAGCTGAGAAATGTTAAAGCAAATCTCAAATTTCTACAGTAGAATAGAGACCAAACCCAAACTGAAAATAGTGGATTCTGAAGTCTGCCCTTCAAATGCTCATATAGCCTGTCACATCCGGTCTGTATCAATTTAATATCCTTGTGACATATATAGACACCATTCTGTGAGTAAATGTCTTTCCAAATAAGAGAGGAAAGAATTCATATTTAGTTGGATGATGCAAGGCATATTACTAAGAATACTTTCCATTTGAAAATTTCAACATTCAAAAAGCAAAGTAAGTTGAATTCTGAAGTTATTTAAAGCAACAGAAATGGATATGAATTTAAATGTTTACAGGAGGCAGGTAAGTAATAAAAATGAGTCTGTGCTAGTCATGAATGGCACCAGACACACTATTTCAGCGAGCACTTATGGTAGGGGAGACTGATAGAAAGCAGAGCCCTCCTAAAATCAGGCAGTGAGATATACTAACAACAGGCAATTATGCAATTTACAAAGACGGAAGGCTAGGGAAAGGTTGGTAGAAGAGTTTTCCATTTTCAAATCTTGGCAGAGTTTGCTTTTGAAATAAAAATACAATGAGAACTAACACTGAATGGGTCAATAAAACCTCTCTGAGAGTTATATTCAGCTGAAGGACGAAGGTACATGTGCTTCATGGACTTCAGATCACAATAAAAATAAGAGTGAATTTAACTCAAATTTTAAATAACAGATGTGATTCCAACATTTCAAAATAATTGGATAGGATATTTGGGGTAATGGTGGTAGGGATATTGGTCATGGTGGTGGTAGATTTTAGTCATGAGAAAAATGTAACTAGTTGAGGTGGTGCATGCCTTTAATTCTAGTACTCAGGAGACTGAGGCAGGAGGATTACTGTGAGGTTGAGGCTATTTTTGCCTACACAGGAGTCCAGGCCAGCCTGAACTACGTAGCGAGACCCTGTTTCAAAAAACAAAACAAAACAAAACAAAACAAAACAAAACAAAAAAACCAAAACAAAACAAAACCAAAAAGAAGTTGAAAATTATGGTGACTCCTACTGGTAGGCAGAGAGACTCTGTCTATATATTGGATTTTGTGCACTTTACAGGCTTTTACTTCCCCTGAAACAATGGATAAGGTGCTTTATAACTAAAGCTGAGTGGTGTTTGTGTAATGTTGGGGAAGCATTTCCACTGCAATCACAGGGTCAGGAGTCTAACTCATATACCTGAACATAACAGTAATAGATCAGTGAAGTCCTTCTGAGCCTTGATTTTCTTACTTTATGATAATACTAACATGAAGTGGCTCTTGATGTTTAAATAAAACTAGATAATACATGGGAACTGACACATAATAGGTACTCAATATACAATTATTATTTTTTTTTCTTTTTTCCGGTACCGGGGATCGAACTCACGACCGCCTCTTGCAAGGCAGGTACTTATTCCACTGAGCTAAATCCCCAGCCCCTCAATATACAATTATTGAAATGCTCAGTAATGTATTTTTAAGTGAAATTCAAGGACATCTAAAAGGAAACAGAAAAGGCAAGATGAATGTTGGAATAAATGAGTAAGCAGGCCATAGATTCCAATTTATGAGGCCATAGGACACATGAAATAGAGCTGTGTCCCTCAAGAAAGATGCATGACCTAAAGAAAGAACACGTGTCCAGAGACATTTCAGGCAGTCTCAAGATCAAGGGTTACTGTCATCTTCCCTTAACTAACTAGCTGAGTCATAGGATTTCACTTGATTCAAAAGATCAGATAGGAGGTGGGTGATGATTTCCTAGCGTATCCAAGGAGCAAAATGGCCAAAATGCCACCTTCTGTCTCTTGTCTTCATCAACTCACTCTGGCTAACTGTAGTTCTGTAACTCTTGCTTATTTGAGTGATATTTTTTTCTCATTTTAGGTCCTTTACTCTTTGCTCTAAATTAACAAATAAAGTATTATGCATATGGTGGGCAGACTTAGAGAATTATAGGAAGAATATAAGACCGCAGCCATTTTGGCAGCCTTCCTGTGAATCTGAAGGGATGAATCTCAAGAGACACTGCATGATCTCCTTTTTGAATGGGAACATGATTTTCTGCGGTGGCAAAGAAGTAGCTACGAGAACGATTACACACCACTCTGCAAGAGCTATCTGAAACTTGCAAATTATTCTACTTTAACATTGTTTAGCAAGCAATTATTTCTCTTTGTCCTTCTTAAAACTTCCAGATAAAAAAGACCCAGGGAATTAGTTGACAGGAAGCTCAAAACAAGCTAAAAGAGCACTTGGCACAGTACAAAAGCCAATGGAACCACTGAATATGGTCAATATACAGTCTATGCCAGGATCATATCAGTCCCATTATGTTCCACAGCAATAAGACCTCAGCTTGAATATAGATTTCAGTTTCCAGCATAAGAAATATAAGGAGAAAGACAAGCCAATTTGTAACATATTTAAAATTTTCAGACATATTATTTTTGTATAATGTAGAAACCCAAAATGATAGGGTCCCTCACAATTACACATGAGAAAAAATAATCAAGTCTCAGCATATGAATATTGTCAATGGTTGCTCATCACCACTTTACTATCAGGAAAGTAAAGGGCCTAGGGATGTAGATCAATAATATTTGCTTAGAATGCACTGGACACTGAATTTAATGCACTGTACTACAATAAAAAATGTCCTTGAAGGGCTTACAGTTATAAAATTGATTAAAGATACCATGGACAGAGATTTCTGAAGATATCATTTGCTGCATAGACTCTGGATATGCATAAAGAACACCAGAAACATTTGTTTCCTAGGCTGCAATCAATCCTAGTGAGGAAGAGCAGATTAAAAGTCAAGAATCGTGGGTTGTTAGCACACACTGGTGAATGGACACTACATCAGTTTTGATGACTGAAAGTATATCTTTCTCATAACCTGAAATAAATCAGTGCTTTATTTTATCCAACTCCACAGATTTCAACATGTTCAAATCCAGTTTTTCTTCCAAATCTTTCCTAAATATGCTATATTTTCTCTTCTTCTCTGTTCTAATTTCATTTATGTACAGTGATTGCTGGTATTTATTACTAAATTGACCTGCATGCATAAAACTCTTGCTTTGCCCATTGAAAATTGGGTAGATATTATACAGGAAAATGAGCTCAGTCGTGTGATAAGATTAAACAAAATATTTGGCCCTCCATCCCCATAGAGGCTGGCTTCCTTTCGGCCTGAGGAGCTTTTCCTTCGTCCAGGCCTGAGAGTTCGCCATGTGTTTGCCTGCTTTCCCACAGGATGCTCTCAGCAAAGGGCCTCCCTCGCTGGCACATTTAACGTCTCCCTCCACCCCAGCTTTTACCCTGCATCTCAATCTAGTTATTTCTCATTTTCTTTTCAGAGCCAAACTGCTGTTTAAAGGTAATTGTCTGCATTCTTCCATTTATGGTCTTTTATCTAGGCTTCTTTTTTCTTCCCAACCTAGAAGACCAGTTTCTTCCTCGCACGCTGGTAAGACTTCTCACATTAAATTGGTAATTTCCTTTCACCACAGCAGCATCTAACATGCTTCACATTGTTGTATTTTATAGTATTGCCTCTCTCTCTCTCTCTCTCTGTCTCTCTCTCTGTCTCTCTCTCTGTCTCTCTCTCTCTGTCTCTCTGTCTCCTGTCTCTCCCCCCACCCCACACACACGTTTTTCCTTAACATATTTTAAATTAATTGACTCCTAAACAGCCCAGAGGTGTTGCCATTCATCCACCTGTAGCTCCGCTTTACTCCCTGCTGGTGTCCTCCTGTGAACTTGCCCTGTGCATCCACAGCCTAAGGTTATAAACTTGCCACCCTTCATTTCTTCTTTCTTTCTTCCTCACTTATTCTTAACTTCCACCAAAGTCACCTTTATATCTGTACTTTCCACTGCCAGGTGCTAACCTTTTTGACTTCTGTTTTACTTTGACACAGTGAAGTCTCTTCTTAGACCTTGAAACGGTTAACTGAACTGGCTCCCTGCTCCCAATCTCTCTGCTTCTTTACTCCTTCTTGCTCTTAATTCCAGGAACGTATTCACAAATGTGAAACATAGTCACATGTCACTACTTAACACTTTTAAAGAAGTCTACCTTTCTTACAGGGAGTCTGACTTTTTCCCTTCTTTTACTTTCTTTGCATTTTTTCTTAGTTCTGGGATCAAATTCAATGTCTTGTGCTTACCATGCCAAGGTGCTACCACTGAGCCACCCCTACCCTGAAATTCAATCTATTTAACACAGTACAATGGACAATAACAATCAGTTTAGAATAAGAATAGTCTTTGGAAAGGTGGAGACTTTTTTATGAAAATGGCTTGGGATTTAGGAATAAAACTAGGTGGGTTCTGAGGCTGCTATTAGAGCATAATGCTGGCTTGAGGATCCAGCTGAGCAGCTGTTGCTTTTGTGGCTGGGTCTTCTCCTGGGGCTGAGCTCCTGGAACAGCATTTCCTGCATGAGCCATTTAACCCCGAGAACAACTGCATAACAATGTTGTAATAGTGACCTGCACTGTACATGAGATGGAACTGAGGAACAAAGTGGTGACTAACTTTCTCAGGCTGTACTGTCTGACAGTGGAGAGGCTGGGGTGAGACCCCAGATTGGGCTCCAAATCCCAATTTCCTGGCTTTCTAGGAGAGCAGCTTTCTAGGGGTGAGCACTGGGTTCCCACGTGGACTGCCCACCTTTTCTGCACAGTGCCGGAACTACGGCACCTGCACCGAGGCCTGAGTCCCTGAGCTGTCCTTGGCAGGTCTGCGGCTGACCAGCTCCATTCTGTTCAGACAGACTTTCTTCACACCCAGACATGGCTCAATTGATTAAGTTTCGGTTTTCTAATTTGCAATCATGGTTCAACCCCGCACTCCCTGAGATGACACCTGGGTCACCTTGGTAGGAGTTCAGAGTCCACAAACTCTTCAGTGACACAGTCTCTAGGTTTATTTTTACTCAAGGCAGATTCATCCATTAACAGATGATTTTTACGGTTAGATTTGCTAAGAAAGACTCCACTTTGGGGTGAGGGGCTCTCAGTGTCTCCTCTCTCCTCCCCTCAGAGTTCCATATTGAATTAACTTTTTACTGACATGCTGTTACCTCTGTGTTCTTCACATATATATGTTTTTCTTAGATATTCACTTACTATCTATAAGCAAATATTACCTCTTATTTCATTGAACATATTGTGAACATTCCTAAGATTATAATAAAACGATGAGATGCATTTTGGAGAATTAACAAGTCCATTTGCTAGATGCACAAATTATTCTGAAGTCAGCCAGCACTCCCCAGAGATAGTTATTCTTCCTACTTTTATTCTTTTAACAAAATAAGAATCTGAAGCTTAAAAGGCTAGAATGCTTTAGGTCTTATATTAATAAGTGACAAATTGAGGATCTGATTTTCCCATTGCATAGAGATTTATTACAGTGTATATCCAAAAACTGACAGTGCTATCAGCTTACCCTCCCCAAAAAATAGCTACAATTGTGTGAGTTCTAAGAGAATTGCTTGTATTAGTTCAGGACATTTGCAGAAAATATTTAAATGGCAAACGTGAAAAGGAAGTAGAATTATTTCTTTTCCTTGTACATGATTATTAGTCTACATTTTGAAAAACATGCAAAGACTTTGGAAGTCATTTTCTATTAGCCAAACGCAAGCCACAGGCCACAGGAGCGGCTCCAGGGTGGAAATCACAGAGACAGAGAGGAGAGCTAAAGAGCAGAGCGCACTCAGGGTATGCCAGGTCAAGGGCTCCAGCGAGTTCCTAGCAAGAAGAGTTTGTCACAGCGTCTCCCTGTGTGGCTCTGTTCTCACTCTAACAAGTTCTGAATTTTCCTGTGGCAACACCACTTCCTCAGAGACAGGCCATTTCCCTACCAGGTCAGAACAACCCATTCTGAAAAGAATCACTTTGTGGTCAGTACAAAATGTCCCTTCAGCAATTTGACCCATCTGTCAACTCAGAAAGTGCATAGTCTAAGAACGCTAAGTGGGATCATGCTCAATAGTAATAATGATAATGTGAAAAGTAGAAAACAGGGGAACTTAGAACTCAAGAGATTCTATTGCAAGAATCCTTGTGACAGTGAAAAATCAGTCACAATCAAGTATTCATAGGAAAAGAATGAAAAGTAATGATATGATCATATCATGTCCTACTGAAGTCATTTAAATGGGCAGGGAGCATTTGTTTTAATGCTTTTTAAAATGAGATAAGAAAAAATATCTCCAAGATAATTTTTGTCTGAGAAAAGCAAGTTGCAGAGTAATAAATTTACTAATGTCTCATTTGTAATAACAACTAAATGAATATGTATTTAAAGATGTTATATAGATAGAAAAAATATATATATATATAAAACATATACAGTACTGTTATCTATGGGAACAATATTTTCAAACAGGGTATCCTGTTTGAATCCTAAGAGGATTCAAAGCAGTAGTAAGATAGGAGTTTCTCATTTTTAATTCGAAACTATCTGTAATTTGCCAATATTTTACAGTAAGTATATATGAGATTTCCTTTGTAACAAAAAAACTAAAATTTATGAAAGCAAGAATATAATTCCTTGTTTTACATTAAAAATGTAACAGCCCATAAATGACAATTGTAATCAAACTTGTAAAACAAATAAAAAAGGTAAACAGGTCATTTCTCCAAGTGGATCTGGGATAGAGCTTCTGTTAGACAGCCATGTGCTTGGTATAATCTGAAATGTCCCCCAACAGTGTGTGGCCAGACGGGGGGTTTTGGGAAGGTGATTTCATTGTAGAGGTGCTACATTCATAGTCCATTAATTTATTGGTTAGTCTATAACTGAATGAGCTGTTTGGTGTGGAAGTCTGGTTAGTGGATGTGGGTCACTGGATAAGTGCCTTTGAAGGGTGTACAGTAACTCTCTCTGTGTCTTCCTTCTCTCTCTCCTGCCCAGCTGCAATGAGGATTGATCATCTATCCTCCACCTGCCTTCCCACCAGAGGTTCAGGTTTCAGAGCCAAGTTGTATATGTCAGGCATTCTGTTCCAGCCATAGGAAGATTGATTTAAATATCTGTTGGTAAGTAGGCAAATTAAAAAGAGGCCAAAGTTCGATAGAATTTTAAAGTAAATTTATAGTAATTTGTTATTCAACAATAATTTGAATCAAAATGATGTAGATCATATAACTAGAAAGACTAAATTTCAATATTAATATGGTTCTATATATTATATAGTATTATAATTCTCAATTATATAGCTCATGGCAATTTGACTGTAGTATATTGGTAAGAGATTGTCAGGTAATGATAAAATAGATGTTTCCATCTATATCTGTTTTTACAAGCTTAAAAATTATAATTTCCAGTATATATTTTGTTTCCCAGAACATATGCATCATGCATTGTTCATATTGTATATTTTCTCCAAAGAGAAGATGGGATGAGTGCATCAGTGTATAAGGTTTTATGAAAAACCTCCTTAATATCAACACTGATAAAATGTCAATTATTATAAGGTTAAGTGCCTGACTTTCAAACATTCAAGTTGCAAACATTCACGGCCAGGGATGGAAAGCACATTATGGACATTTGAAGATATGAGCAAATCCTGAAAGGTAGCTAATAGTAAAGCAGTTTCTTTACAGTTGTACTATAATGTACCACAATTTTAAAGTAAGTGTAATAGTAAAACTGTTTATTTATAGTATTTTTTTGTGTATGTTAAAGGTGTATAAAACTCATTTTGTCGAACTTATAAAGGAATTCAACTTATAAACATTTTGGAGAGGGTTTCATTAATAAGTCAAGGACTTACTCTATTCCATCCAGAATTCTACAAGAGAGTAATGTGATGTTTTGGTTTGAAATTTCTAATATATAGTTGTTATGTTTGTTTTCTAAAAAAGAAACATCGTACTGTGGTTTAAATCCAGGACATTTGCACAGGAATATTTAAAAATATTCTTTTTCAAATTTTTAAAATTTTAATTAATTGATTAGTTAATTATTTTTCTAAGATCAGATTTTGCTAACAGCTGGGCTCAAACTTCTGGAGTGCTGGCATTGCAGGCATTTCCTCATTTTTGTATGTTTTCCTTTTTTTGAGTGTGTAACAACTTTCTATTTTCTTAACTTAAATCCACTAAAGAATAATCTGTCTGTAAAGCCTCAAAGTCAAGTAGCAAGAGCATTAGTGTAAATGAACCAGTGTCCAGTTTCTTCAGAATAGATATTACAGGGACAATTCAGTGACTGAAATAGCAACTGCTGTGGGTGATGTGGCTCAGGGGCAGAGTACTTACACAGCACGGGTTAGAATCTGAGTTCCAGGCCCAGCGTTAAATGAAAATCAACACAACTTTGCAGATGAAGGGTACATTTAGCCAGGAAGAATGCAGATCAGCCCACCCACACACTCAGTCTCCACTCCCCCAATTAGTAGTTAGTGCGCAGGATCTGGCCCATCCATGCTAAGCAAATAACACAGGTGCTGGCTCTTTTTATATCACCAGATGTGTAGAGAATTCTGAGGCTGAGGTACCACAGGCAATTCCTTCAAAATTCCTTCCTGTTTGGAGAAACTAAACATTCTAAACTAGAATGGCTCATAAGTAACTTCATGAATAATAAAATGTAACAAGTAGAGATTGTATACTATTTTTTAAATGAAGGACAAAAGTTAGTGTGCCCTGAGGAGGTGCTTTCCCTCCTGCAGGATTCAGATTGGAACTCAGCTCAGAGTGCAGCCTGCCCGGAGGTACCCTAACTGCACACAGCCTCCGGGGTAGAGGTTGTCAGGGAATCAAGAGTGTGACTGATCAGAGAACCATTTATGTGAGGAGAAAGCACAAGATTGTCCCTGGACAGATACTGTCACTAAGTCTGTGGGAAGAAGTGTTCCCATGAACAGTGAAGTCCTGAGCTTTGCACTAGGCATGGACTTCCAAACAAAAAGCTACTTTCAAAGGCAAATGTATATAAAAAAAAATAACTTTTAGAGTAGGATGGCCACTTCTACTTTTTAAAAATTTTATTTTTAATTGACTAATAAGAATTGTATATATTGCTAATTTACAACATGGTGCTTTAACATGCATACTAACTGGAAGGGCTAAATCAAACTAAATTGATACATGCATCTGAATAGCCCAAGTGGCCATGCAGATCCAGGAAATGTGTTGCAGTAAAATGTTGCTGTATTTTAAGCAAAGTAAGAAAACCTGCCACTGGGAACCTGGAAGACATTAAATGACCTGAAATAATCCAGGTAGAGAAAGCTAACTACTTTTGATAGCCAGGAGGAAATTAATCTATAGTGAAAAATATTTATGGTAAACTTGGTAAATATTTCTTGTGAAACTGTGAAAGATTGGTAATAGAGTAAACATCAGTTAATTCTAAAATGGCCATGGCTTTTCAAAAGGAAAAGAAATAAAAGTTTGTGCAACAGGATTTATTACCCATTAGTCATTCATCAGCAATATTCATGAAGTCATTTCCACAGCAGAGAAATACAACCAATAGTTATTTTTTATATAAATTTGCCTTCAAAAGTGGCTTTTTGTTTGGAAGCCTGTTCACAGCAGAGAAATTTAGTCAATAGTTAAATAGTTAGCTCGAAGCTCCATGATTTCATATACTTAAAAACAAGCTCCCCTCAATGCACTCCTTTCTATAAGAAGAAAAAGAGTATTGAGATTTTTTATAATTGGTTTATCAGATGATCAGAAATTAAACCCTGCATCAACTTTGTCTCCTTATTTTGTGTCTGATCACTTTAAATTTGCATAATAGACTTACAGAAAAATCAAATACAATTGGCAATTCTATTTCTTGTGCGATAAATAGAAGAATCGTCTAGTATTAAAACAAAAATCCCTTTCATGCACACTGGCAGCTTTGATGGAAAAGGTTCTGATCAGGGCTTTCAACCGGCAGCAGCAACAGCAGCACGCTTTGCATGATGCCCAGTCTCCTCCAGCGGGTCCCAGCCACCTTTCTGTTCTTCCCCTGGCCCACAGCCCTACACTCCTTGAGCTCTCTCCAGGGCCACCTGATGGAGCAGTCCTCAGACTTTCCTTCCTTTCTCCCATCTGTCCTTTTGTGCCATAGCTGCTTCAGGAGACTTAGCTGTGAGGATTCCTTTAGGTCAAAAGATTAAACACAAGAGGAGTTCCTAAGCAAACAGTGGGTAGTTGTGTTTCTTCGTTTCTCTCATTCTCATTCTCTCAATAAGCTCTCTTTTATTTTGTTTTGTTTTGTTTTTTGACTGTGAAATGAATCTTTGAGAAATTAGTACCAAAGTATAGCCAGTTCTCCATAGTCAGAAATTTGGTTTCCCAAGATTCAACCTTCTGTATATAGAAAACATTTTAAAACTATGTCTATTTTATTTCATTTGATTCACTTAAAATTATGTTTGCCAATTTTAACTATTTTCCTATGAATGTCTCAAGTTTATCTTTCTTTATTGCAGAGTAGTACTCCATCATGTATGTTTACCACATTGTTCATTTATCTGTTGATGGACATATACATTATTTCCAAGATCTAGCTTTTATATATTATTCTTATATAAAATAAACATGGGTATGAATATAGCCCTGTAGACTGTGTGTGTATACATATATATGTATATATATGTATAATACATATGTATATATTACAATGTATATATATATATTATAGGGAAATATATATATATATATATATAGAGAGAGAGAGAGAGAGCAAAATAGGAAGTAAAGAGGTAAAGAGCAGTTCAAGTATTTTCCCAGATTATGTATTTCATTGTTTCAAAAATATTTTAACATATATGCTAGTTTGTTTCGTTTATCTCATTGTTTTGTGCATTTATCTAACTGTTCATTCTAAAAGAGAACCTTTTTTGTCTACCACTGGTACTCTGAGTAGGATTTTCACCATTCTTTTATGATTACAATACATACTGAAATAACTATTATTGCAAGTAAGAAGAATGCTTTTTATATTTTCTTTACTATAATCTAGTTGCATTACATTAAAATAAAAATAAATACAATTTGTGGTTAAACTGAACAAGTAAGATATTTTTCAGAAACTTGCCATTATTCCCTATATAATATAGTATAATGTCTATTTACATAATATTTAAATTTTATTAGGTGTAAGAAGTAGTCTTGTAATGATTTACAGTGCATTCAACAATATGTATAAATTCTATGAAAACAGTACACATTTTATAAGAGAATCTTGAGTGTCTGTGAATTTTGGTATGGGAGTAAGATGCTGATTCCAGCAGATACTAAGGATAAGTTGTATGCCGCATTCAGATATGCAGGTAGTTTCCTTTTACTCTCAGAAGCAAGCACAACTTTCTAAGAAGAAAATGTGCTTCTGGTGATATTTATTGAATGCTATCCCCTGCAACACATGCCACTACGTTTTGAGTTCTCTTTTACCTGGTTTTCCAACACACACTTATTTTCCTCATTTTCATGGATCTCATTTAAACTTATGATAGTAAGTTGCAGAGATCTGTTAGAATAAAGAATTATCGACCACCAGAGGCTTAGGAGATGCCAGAGTTTCCCCAAGCAGAAAGAAAAACGCATGTTGGGGTGATGTGATCTTAGCCATGATGGGAGAGCTCTCAGTCACATCTTCAATGACTGGCCCTGATTCTAAATCCCGTTAGCAGCTCCTTTGATGTAGAGTCCTTGAATTCATCTGGAATGTCAACTCTACTCCTTAGTCAAGAGGCATTAGCCATACTCTTAACCAACTCTGAGACTCAGTCTCCTTTTCTGGGAAAAAGATAATAAAACCAACCTCAGGCATGTTGAGATTTAAATATCCGACATAGTATATAAAACACAAAGAACACTTCTGTGCATTTTAAAGGACAGTATTATCTAAGAATTATAATACTAAACTGTTCCTCACTAGGTTCTCTACTAATTATTTTCTGATCAACTCAGAGGCAAAGCTTACAAAATTTCTTAGGTATGCTCAGAAAATTAGTGATGATAAAGGTGCTCGCTGATCTGAAATGAAAATTTTAAATATGTGAAAAGGCAGTTTGACTATATTTTGACCAAAACTGAGGGTGAAATATTATTGAGCTTGATTAACTATTTCAAATTTGTGTCAGATTTTGTACTTTTCTTTTCGCAGTCAATAACAGAAGTGGGTAGATTAGTCATGAATCATTTTTACAGGTTTCTACCAGGTTGCATGTCTAAACATATACTGTATTCCACAATCCCTGTACAGACAAAGCTAGTTCATTTATATTTCCCATATGAAGAGTTTAATTACCCAAATTCTACCTTCCTCCCAACATTCATCTCTAAACTTCCTGTGTAAAAACTATGCAACAATCAAATATACGTGTGGTTGTGAGAAATAGTGATTTTAATGTTATTTTGCTTTTCTCTGTGTGAGCACACAACTTCCCCCTTCTTGCATAATAAATTTTTATACCATTAGCTAACTTACGGTTCTTCAAAACTTTGCTGCTTTTCATCACAATCTTACTTTCCGAACCTAGATATACTCCAGGTCCTTGTACAAAATTCCTATCTCTGTTACTAAAAGTATGCTACTGATCCATGTGCTACTAGCTGGCATTTTCTTCTCTACTGAGCTGTGGGATCCTTCAGCACAAGAGCTCTAATATCATAGACTGTGTTGGGCATGCTTATGATGAAAAGAACAAGTACTCATTGGATCAGTAATAAGGGAGTAAATGCCACATGACTTAAGAGTGCACAGCTGCTTCTATAACAAATTATTCATCAGACTTATTTATCACAAGATACAAGTTGTGCTTTGACAATGAATGAAATCTAGAGGAATTAAATCAGAGCCACAGCAGCATCTAATCCTTCATGAAAATGATAGGAGATCCTCTTGATTTTTGATCACTTGTACTTCACCCCAAGATATTCAAAATGGGTGTTCAACCTTGCAAAGGAAAGCTCAACTCTCTTAACATTGGGTAAGGTGGATGTTTAACAAAACCTACATTTAATAACACATCTGATAAACTAGTAGAGGTTGTTTTCTCCAGAAAGTGAAAATGATGGAAATTTTTATCTGGCTTTAAAGGAAAAGGAAAGCTTCATGAAATATGTAGTAACCTCTGACCTGGTAAAGATGCACTGATGCCAGAAGTGTAGCAGGAGGTTTTGATGAGTTCACCTGAGCACAGCCCCTTCTGAAATGAAAGCACTAGACTGAAGTTTGAGAAGTGGTGACTAAATGTGTAGGCCAAAGGAGAGAAAGATTAGAATCTAACTGGAAGACAGATTCATTGTATTGTTCTGGAGAAGAGGGTGTAGAGGAATGTCTTACTTACTTTTTCTCATTGCTGATACAAAATAGATGACACCTAAAGTTAAGAGAGGAAAGTTTATTTTGTCCCATAATTTGTATAGGTTTTGGTCCATTGTTGGCCAGTTCTAAGGTGGCATGGCATGGCAGAGGGGAACCACAGAGAAGAAATGGCTCCTGACAGTCAGAAGACTGTGCCTATCTTTGAACTTTATCATGAGTAGGGCTCTCTTAATGCCAGCATCCTACACCCTAGATCCAGCCACCTCCAAAAAAGCTCACCTGTGTAATGCAGTACATCTTGAGGGAACATCTAGATACAAACCACAACATTCCACACCCAAAGACTCATGCACATCCCTTTATGCCAAGGGCACATAGTCCATCTCCTAAAAGTTGTCAAAGTTCTAACAGTTTCAGCATTACTGAAATGTCCAAATCTGAAGTCTCTTCTGAGAAATATAGCAGATTGTTATCTGTGAGCCCCAGCACAAATGCAAAGAAAGTTAAATGATTCGACATAAAATAGACATTTCTGTTCCAAAAAGTACAAAGAGGGAGATTGGAAGAAATGGGAACAAAGCAAGACCAAAATCCAGCATGACAAACATTGTCCCATAATTCCATGCCCAACATTGGAAGCAATCTACAGCAAGATGTGAACTCCAAAGGGCTTCGGTGGCTCCACTCCTATGGCACATCCTGTGGTTATAGCTCCTATGGCTTCTTTGGCCAGCTTTGCTCACTCACTGCAGTTTTTCTCAGATGATCCGCCCAACCTCCTGGCTGTTCATCCTTCTGGAGTCTACACTGCACTTTCAGTTTCATACTCACGGCTTTACACACTGCCCTCTCAGGGGAACACTGCCTGTTCTCCCTAACCTTCTCCAAAATCTTTGTGGGAACTTTCTTGGCCCTATAACTCTTACATTCTGCATGAACCTAAAACTGACACCACATATATGATGCCTGGATCACTAGCCAGGCTTCCTTTTCTCTTAGATGGACAGGTGGAGTATCTGAATTGTTGAGGACTAGGAACAAAATCCCAAGAAACAACTTCTCCAGGTTATCACCATTGTAGGTCATACTATCCTGGAGCTATCTTCTCAAAGCAAAGCCTTTACTTTTACAATGTTGAGGTCACAAAGGTGGAGTCCTGCTTATTCTTGTGATGTCCTCAGGCTATCTTTTCTCTGCTTCTGTTCTTTCTTAGCAATCAGGTTTTCCCCTTCTCCATCTTTGCAGTCTGTGATTTTACCAGTTTTCTTTCGGATCAGAATCACAATATTCTAAATCATTCTGCTGGGATTTTGGCTCTTGTTTCTCTTGCCTCAACGTGCCTATCAGTAGCTATGCCACCACCTCAACTTTAGACTACTTTAAAATTTCTTCTGCCAGATTAATTAATCTTCTGCCCTTAATCTCATTCTCAGGAAGTTTCTGGACAAGAACAAAATGCAGACAAACTTTCTGCTAAAGCATAGCATACATGGTCTAGAGTCCAACAACCAATGCAATCTTTCTTTGCAGCAGAAATCTCATGAGCCTTGTCTTTTTCTGATGCATTTCTATCACCATTTTGGTCTTCTGAGCTTTAATCAGAACCTCCTATTATGGACAGATTAAAGCATCACTGGGCTGTTTCTTTGGTCAGCACCTCCAAACCTTTCCAAACTCTTCCCCCAAGTCAGTGCCAAAGACTCCTGAACCATATGGTCAGATACAATCTGTCTTGTTATTCTTCTTTTTGTTGAGACAAAACACTTAACACTCAACGTTAAACAAGGAAAGATTTATTTAACTCATGGTTTTTAGAGTTTCAGACCACAGATGTTGTCTCCAAGACAAGAGTGGTATGGCAGAGGGGCATTACAGAAGACAAACAGTTCTTGGCAAGCACAAGCCACCAGAGCAATGAAGCAACAGCAGCAGCAACCAAGCCTACCTTTGTATTTCACCCAGACTATATGCCTTTTAGGTGATGCCACCCATACTCAGGGTAGAGCACTCTTAATGCCCGCATCGCTCCTAATCCCAGTTCATACACCCTAGACCCGGCCATCCCTGCAAAGCCCCACGTATGTGTTAGGTTTTGGGGGAAATCTAGACACAACCACAACAAGATGCTACCACAGGATTATTTGTGATGATGTCATTACTCCCACTGCCATTCACAGTGCAGTAATCAAGGCCATTTGCTTCCTGAGAAAGGGAAGGCACTGAAGCAATGTTTAGTAAACAAACACAAAAAGGAAAAACAATTCCACTTGTCTGCAATTTTTACCTTGCACCCAAAGTCCTGAATAAGCTCTGAGCACCGTGAGCAAAGGAGTTTAAGGAGTTTCCATTACAACTACAGATTTCTAAATAATATTTAATACCATGTACTTTGAACGTGAATTTCTGAGCCAAAGAAATTCAAAACATAGTCAATATATATTGAACATTTAAAGTTTTAAATTTATTATGGTAAAAGACACATTGTAATTAATTTTCCTTGGAATATTCCTCATGCACTTCAAAATATTTCATTGTTCTTGCAACTTTCTAAAGCAGTTTGGGAAGTTCATTTCTTATCTTCATAAGACGTGATAAAAATATGGTGACTGTAGCTGATGAGTGCTGTCCAATGGAAAGGGGGCTCATAAAGGCATGATGCTGGGTCCTCTTCCACTGGATCTGCCACAGTGACTTCTGCCTCTTCTCCACAGAAAGGGGTCATAGAACGTGTGTGCTTTGAAGTGAAGCCAAGATAATTCAAGCAAAGATATGAAGGAGGACTTCCAGAACTGCTAAAGTGGCAAGAATGATTGTATGTGTACTGCACTTGAAGGGGAGTTGGACTAATGACACTGCGTATTTCACTATATTTTTTATTATATAAATTTCCACTGCATTTTTCAATTATACATCGTAAGTGAGTTAGGTTGCTGGGAACAGAGAATTTGAATATGCTTTCCTGGTGACACGACTATGTCAAATTTTTCACACATATCTCTCAAGATCATAGATACAATTTTGTAATGATTCTGAAACCCAAAGATTCTCCAATTTTAAGCTTTCAATTAACTACTGCTTAAGGAATAGTCCTAGAGAGATAGAATGTTAACAGAGATGTGATCTTCATTCAGGACCCAAGTTATATTTGACCAGTAGACATCCAGGACGTTGTGACAGAATATACTGCAGCATAATGTGGAGGATTCAAATATGACAAGGGTAGAGTTTCCCTCCAGTCAAGTTCACATGTGCAGTGCACAGGGTGAGAAGACGACATTATGTGAGTACCAGGGATTGACCTCAGGACTCCATGCTTGCCAGGCAGGTGCTGTGCCACTGAGCTATAGCCCCAGCCCTGGGACCTAGGTGTTTTTATCCATAAGAAGTGAGCAGGATGGAAATGCACAGAGTGAGAAGATACCCAGGTGATTTGACTTGTGGCCCAAGCAGCCCTGTGGTATTGTGAAGTTGTGCCCCAATTCCTCAGGAATCTGTAGGACCTCAAGCCCTGCTACTTTCTTTGGTGAACTGAGGTTTTGCCACAAATTTACAGGTCAGTTCCTGCCAATAACAATTAGAACACTGAAAAACAAAATGTACTAAAAGAAATTTTATATGGGCTGAGAGTAATTTGACATATGAATTCTTAAACTTATAATGGAACAATCAAAATTGCACTAGCCATAACCAAAACCTTAAATAAAAAACAAATCATGTGCAGAAATGTTCTGTGCATATTTTCATAATCAAGGCAGTGAAAAATAAATGGTACAGCTGAAAGACAAAGGACACATAGATGTAATAGGCATGAGGGTTTAAAATGAACTTCACTTTACAGAAAAGTTGGGTTTGAAGTATGTAAGAGACTGTCTCTAGATGGACCCAACTTCATATTATGAATCTATTACAAAATGAATACATATGAATTTGGACAAAAATTATTTCACTCCTCTGGAGATTTTTTAACCTTAGAATGCAAAAGTCTGAAATCAAAAAGAATGCAAAGATTACTCTGAGGATTTATTAAGCTTATCAATAAATATAAATGTGCTTTCTTTTCACTGATGGTAAAGGGACTAAAATTCCATTGGGAAAACAATGAAAATATATAATTTACCTATATATTATACATTCTTGTCTCTCTTTCTCAAACCTATCCTCTCATTGTTATAGAAACATGGGCTAGGTCACAATGCTTACTACTGCATTAGAATATCCTGCTGAAATGGTGGGCTGAGAACACGAGGATGTGCTGTGATAGCCACAGGCCCTCCTGTTACAGACTTCACAAAAGGCCCTGGAGGCAGAAGAACTGGCATCTTCCAAAATTAAAAACAATCACAGACATCATGGAGACTTAGTTCATATTGAGCTTCTCATCTACAACCTTCTCTCGGGGGAAATTTCATGCATCAGTTTGTGTGCTTCCTCCCCTACTGCAGGAAGACTGGGGTTCTCATTACCATTCATCCTTGTCAGCATCACAATTGCAGAAGTGTCGGATATCCAGGCAACTCTCCTCCAGGCCACATTCACACTGCTGGACCCCAGGAAGAGAACCTCCCCAGTAAGGGTGCTTTTCATTGGCTCTCCCAATCCACCAGGTAAATGGGGCTCCATCTGAAAGACGAGACATTTCACAGGTCACAGGGGCAAGCTGAAATAGCAGCGGATTTCACACAAACTGAGATGCAATATCTTGAAAGCATTTATTCAAAACACTCTTCTTTCAAAAGAAATACTGTCTTCTTTCCTTTTTTTCCTTCCCTCCATCCCCTTTGCTCTTTTATTTCCTCCTTCTCTCCCTCCCTCTTTCACTTCTTTTCTCTCTCCACTCATTTCTTTCCGTATATCTATATATTTACACACATGCATGTATGCACAAATTAAACAGTACTCTCATGGATTATTTATGTCACTGAATATAGGTCAGGGACACAGTTCAGGGGCAGGGCCACAAACTCCAAGTTCCAAGGATCACAGATGAGTAAATCAGACTAGCTTTTGCACTAACAGCTACAACAAAAACAAATACGCATATAAAAATTTATCTCAGAGCTTTCAAGGCAACAACACCAACACAGCCAGAATGATCCTAATCTTTGTCCTCAGTGTCTGCTGGACAATGAGAAAGATGAAGACTAAGGTGTAGAGCAGAGTGCCGGCTCAGGACAGAAGAGTCCAATCTATATCCCACTGATTGTTGGCATGATTCGATCAGTGCTGGATAATGATATTTTCTGATATTTTATTTTTTTGAAAAAAAAAAAGAGAAGTCATGAAATTTCAAGTTTATATATTTGGGGAGAAAAGTAAACCATTTTAAAGACCCACAATGTGTGGGCCAAGAAAACCCTCCTGAAAGTCCTATTTACCTTGTACAAAGCTAATATGCTACCTGTCACAATTTACATAGTTAACAGAAAACTAGTTTTGAGTTTTCTTATTAAATGTTTTCTTTACAAAACTTAGTTTATTAAAGTCTTATTTACATTCCTTTTATGGTTAAGAATATTTCTGAATATGATTTCTAAAATGATCACTCAAAGAATGAGACTATGTCTATACTGAACGTATAGATAGACAAGGGCATGGCCTATGCTTTAAAGCTGAATGGTGATAGATGTGGGTTCACTTCTACGACTGTTATTTGTTTTATTGTTTGGTATATAGCATGATTATTTTGAAATTTAAAGACATTTAATTAGAAATATTTCTTATGATTTACCATTTTAAAGTAAAATAATTAATCAGTAGTTGTCCAGAGATAGTATAAGGTTGGAATTTTGCCCGACCAGGACCTTATTATAGGTCCAAATTATTTAAAACAATACCTACATACAAATAGCACTAATTTTCTCTGAATCATGTCCTCTGTCAAAGCCACCGCGGTAAGGAAGAAAGAAAAGACAATTGGGAGTTTTCAAAAATTTGTAGGTCATGAGAAGAACATGATGAAGGTTCTATGAAAAGCGTAGTTATTTTAGGGATGCTTCTTGACATAGCAGACAGGCTGAAAGTCTAATCTCACTCCTGCTTACCACTGCCACTACCTAAAATAGCCCACATCCCTTTGTTATCTTCCAAGCTAGAAATCTTATTACAGATGTTTGTTAACCAGTGTCTTGTTCAGAATGATGCTACAAATTCATGACTTTGGTTTCAAATAATAATAATAATAATAATAATAAATCACTGTTGAAAACTTCAAGTGAATTTCTTTCTTCCTGAGTCATGATTCAGGCGAGCTGTACTCTGGAGATGGAGAGGGGTGATGGGTTGTTTAATACACACAGTACTTTCAGCACTGTGTTTAAGTGGTCATGCCAGACTGTGAGTCTTCGTAACACAGGGTAAAGAAAGTGATTATCATTTGCATACATTTACGACTGTTGGCCTTGGGTCTGAGAATGGGACTAAATCTGGCAACATCTTTCTCCTGCAGCAGCATTAGGGATTCTCATCCTACAGCATAGGAAATAGTTCACACCATCAAGCTGCGTACTTATTTTTGTTCATACTCAACCCTAATGCTGTGAGCACAACACCAGCATGATTACTAATGACATCAGTTCTGGACAAACAATCTGTAGACAACTTCTGGTGGATACATTGCTCCTAGAAGTTTTACCAGTTCTCATTTTCTCATTCGGCGTGTAATCCATCTGGGATTTCAGAGGTCAAGTTTTTAGCAAGGAAACATTATTTCCATATACAACCCCAGGAGACAGGGACTTGTATGTGAGGACTTTTACAACAGAGCCCTGAGAAAACGTGGGATTTCAGAATTTCAGGAGAACACATCAGGACTTCTCTATGCTTTTCTTCTTGCCCCTCGCAGGGGGATGTGGTTTGGCCAGCTGCTGTGATGGCCTTCACATCACCTCCCTTCACTCTTCCTCATAACTCTAATGGACTAGGACAACTTCCTTAAGTGTCCTTCTTGGCCATTGTCCCTCTCCTTCCCAACATGAGTACAGCCAGGCTGCCAGTGTGGCAACCTCCCTGAAACCACTATTGTAGCTTTCTCAGGGCTCTGTGCTCATGTCAGGGACTTAGGCATCTGGGCTCCTTACTTACATACCCAACCCTCACAGAAACCATTCTAGGACATTCCCTGCTTTCACCCATATCCCTCATGGACACAGGCTTGCAGCTGCTATATAAGCAGCTCCACCAGTCACTTCGTGGATTAGTTTAGGAGGGAGGGCTCCCTCCCATGGTGGGGCTCCACTGTGGTACAGGACAGGGCCTGCTAAAATAGACCTCACTTTGGTGATCTTGTAAACAGAGTCACGAATTATTTCTCTTCTTGTAAAATGGACACAAGATCCTATAAATCTACTTGGGATATTTATCCTGTGGCCAGAGAGGTTGTTTCAAACCAAAGAATAATAAACATTCAACCTTCATCACTGAACAGCTGCAGAAACCAACAGCCAATGAAGACTAGTGGCCACAGTGGCGTAGACTATCACCTGGTAAAAGTGATCAGTTGTGCTCTACACAAGCCTTCATCCAGGGTGACAGCCAGCAGAAGGAACGCCGGCAGTGGGCTTGTCAACGTCTGTACCCAGGATTATATTGTGTCATTCATACTGCTAGCAGAGCTGCCCTATGCTGAGCTACAATTTTCATCTACATCTAGCAAAAGGACCCTAAGCCAACCTAAAATAAATGCACAGGATATAGAAAAGACACTTGTGGAGGTTCATTAATATTTAACAATTTCATGCTTTGGAATCTATTGTTATGTGACTTCATGCATAAAATCTAAGCTGGAACTCTTCCATTCCCCTTAGTAAGGATACTCCTGAAGAGTACTGGCCTTAGAGTGTGCCCAGTAAACCACCATAGAGTGTGACTGTTTTTTACTTGCATCCTATTTATATATCACAAAAGCAAAGATCAGTCAAACTTCCTACATGGGAAACAGTGAAAACAGGGAACATTACCCAGTATGCTCTATGCCATCACAGTGCTCTGAAATGTTCCACATGAATTCATCTCTTTCATCATTTAATCCTCTGAACCCTGACAGGGAGTTATAATTATTCCCCACTTAATATTAAAGAAAATGAAGGGAAGAAAGGTGAAAGAGCCACCTCAAAGCCACATGACTGAAAGTCCAGGATTGAAATTTGAAAAGAAGCAGATCAAGACCTAATGGGTTAAACTTGGTATTGTACCACTGTTTTCTGGTTTCAGGAAAAAAACATATGGGCTTTCAGCAAAATGTATATGGATGGATTTAATTTATGAAAAATAAGCAGGGAAATTTTATGTGGCAATTTCTTACATTCACTAAAATAATGACAATGTAATTAGTAAACATCTCTGACCTAGCACACATTCACATAATAATAATCCAAAGAAGAATATAATGCTAGTATTCTGTGCAAGGATATTTTTCAGAATCTCCTCACTCCAATCTTCAAGGAATGATGCTGACAAGTTTGACCTGTCTGCGCATGAGAAGCACTGCTCCATTTTCTTTGATGTAAATAACAAGACTTCATTTTACTTTATGGCTAAATAATGCTCCATTGTGTTGTTTATCATATTATTTTATGCTGTCATCTGTTGATGGAACTAGGTTGACTCTAAACTTAGCTTTTGTGAATAGTACCAAAATGAAAATAGACATGCAGGTATCTCTTTTGTATGCTGATTTCTTCCCTGTTGGATGTGCACTCAAAGTGTGATAGCTGGATAATAAGTTAGAGCTACATATTAAGTTATTTGAAATAACCCAGACACAAAAAGAAAAGTATACAAGTTCTTTCTAAAATGTGGAAGCTAAACTAAAGTCAACTCAGTGCCAAACAGTAATTAACAGGATGTGAAGGATATTTGAGTCAGGAATAGAGGGTAAAGATAGTAGGATTTGAATGGTGCATGCTGTATCTCTGCATGGAAATATTACATTGGAATCCATTAATATATATAATCAATATATGTAATCAAAAATAAGAAAGTCAAAATAATAAGGAAACCCCCAAATTTTAATGCTTCTTTTACTTAATTTTCATGTTTATTTCCTAGGACACAAATTGTCCCCTGAATTTTAAAGTGACTACAGTATTTGACAAATGAGTTAAAAGAGAATATTTACAATACCATTATTTAACCCACACAGCATAGCATACTGCACGTGAGCAGTAACCACAGATTTGTCTATAAACATCAGTGTCAGACAACTTCCTTCAGCTCATTTCAACCCAAAGATGTTCTTTCCCTCCTGCTCACTGCAGGGACAAAATCCAAAGATCTGTGCATCACTGTTGCTACTGCTACAATTATCTCTATGCTGTGGTTTCCATTTAGATGCCCAACCATAGGTTCTTTAAATGTATTTTTAATAAAATTATGTACTACAAACCCAGAAAAGTGCGCTTAAATATGAGCCAAAGGAAAATAGAAATATACTTAAAGCTACATATTGTAAAATATAGAAGGAATTCAAATTTTGGATAGAATTGTGAGTGAGAGAGATAAGGAGCAGGAGGAGGAGAAAGAGAAATAAGAGGAAAAGAAGGAAAAGGAGGAGGAGGGACGAGAGGAGAAGGCTTTATTACATCTTCACTTATTTCTCTTATAGGAGAAGAGGAGAAACCAAATCATAAAGAACAAAAAAAGATAGAAAATATGAAGTAGGGAGATAGACCCCTCTCAAGCAGAAAAGTGAACTCAGAGGTTAAGAGTGTGGGAGGGAGAGGAGAGAGGGGGATGAGGATGAATCCCCACAATGATTGCAATCATTGCATAATACAAAAATATAGTAATAAGACAGAGAGGGACACATGGATGTAGGAAATAAAGTAACAACTCTGTTTTCATGACTCTAATTTTCTAACTTCCCATCCATACTGTCATCCTGACACCTTCACCAGCTGCCACCTCCTCTTTGCCATTTCCCTCCAGGAACTTAACCAGAGCTCTCATACAGCTCCAAGAATGGGAGGTGGAGCCCGCCCTCCCACACCTGTCTTTTCTCCTTGCTAGCATGGTATTGGTCCTCTCTTTAGATTACATAAAAGTTTACCCCAGGGGTGATGGTCTCATCTCACTTCTTTTAACAGCAGTTTTACCAACCACGTATCCTCTTATAGACTCTTCTTGGAATTTTATAGAAACAGTTCCTACGGCAGATCACTAAACCATAGCCTGCTGTTAGCCTGGTCTGGCACTATTCCTCACAGCTTTCACTCTCAGGAAGATGTGAGATCAAAACTTGTATACACATATATAATAAATAACTCAGGAAATAATATAAGTAATGCATTATAAATTATACATCTAGTCATTGCTTTCGATGGTTTCTTAGATCATGCTATATAAAGGTCATGGCATGACAGAACAGTGATATAAATCTCACTAGACTTTTGTTGCCCTGAAGCAGCTCATAATATTTAGAAGAAGGCCACGTGCACAACTATGACTAATACAACTCAGAGTGAGATGAAGGTTACCAAAACGCTAGACAAGCTCAGAGCGAGAAGTTCTGACTTTGTAGGGCAGCCCTGGAAGGCCTCATGGATGCAGTGGCGTGGAGCAGACGTTGAGCTGAGGCAGCTGCAGACAGCGCTGTGAGGAAAGCGTCTATGAAAGCAAAAGCCACAAAACCAGGCGTTCTCGTCTCAGTCTCTTTGGAAAGCAGCTGTTTGGATTAACAAGATTTCTGCACACACCGAACACATTTTATTCCCAGGATCACAGCTGAGTGCTGTGTGTAAAGATACACGAGTACAGAGTGATGTCACCAAAGTTCCAAAGCCAAGTAATTACCAGTAATTGCAGCCGAATGTTTCACTGAATGAACTAAGTGCACACCACCAATATATTGGTAAGGAATCAAGAGTCTGTCCACTAAAAGTGTTTTCTGTATTATTTTCTCTAAATAGTATATAACGTCTGAGGAAACATTTAGCTCTACAGAAAAACAACTTCATCCATATCAGAAGATAATAACAGATATTCATCAAAGTCAATCTTGTTCTTACTGCTAGTTGGTCAGGATCATTAAATCAGAGCATATGTCTAATAGTGTGATTAAGAGCCAGTCAGTGACATTAGGAATTAACATTTTTATAATGCTGCTCATTGTTATCTTCTGTGTATTTAAGTGAGCCTAAAAGAGAGAGGGAGAAACACAAAAGATTAATGATACTGCCTCTCAAAACAAAAGTCACTTTGACTGGATCTTTTACAGACGCACTGCAAGAGTTATCCATGTAGGATACACCACAGCAATCCTCCCAGGATAGAGAAAGAAGTAGATGACACAATGTAACTTAATTGATTCTGTTTGCATGAAGATTTTGTGAACGAACATAATACAGATTTTTAATATTGGTATTTTTCTGAAGATCTACAGTAAAGACGTTGACCAAGGTTATGTGACTTACTCAAAGTCACAGGGTAATTGAGGAAAATCTGAGCTCAAGTCCCAGGTCCTCTAAAACTATGGTATAGCTTGATTCTGACAACTCCCTCCACATACTATCCCAGAGCTTCTTACTCTTCAGTGTGCTAAGAACATGTTAAGATATTGGGACATTCACAGATCAAAACAGAAATTCCATCTGATTCAGCCATTCTTCTGAGTATCTTTCTGACAGAGTTGCAGACCACATATTATAGTGCTATATATATATATATATATATATATATATATATATATGTATATATATATGGATATAGATACAGATATAGATATGTTTTATAGCAGGAAAACTCTTGATAGCTAGATCTTGAAAGGGACTACAAGTCCACTGGCAGATGCAAAATAAATAAAATGGATTTATACACAATGTATTCCTCCCTGCAATAAAGAACTTGAAATTTTAGTTATTTGCAGGAAAACAGATTAAGTAATTTCCAGGGAAATCTGGCAAACTTCATTTTAAATCAGACACACAAGCATAAATATCACTGTCTTTGACATTGTTGGAAGGCTCTAAGAAGTAACGTCTACTATATTTTTAGCAGACTTTATAAAGATACTTACAGAAGAGGATTTCCAGAACTGCTTTAAAAACTGACAAGAAGGGTGGGAGTAGTAATCTTTTGGCAAAAGGGAATATTTTTGAGGAGGATTAATGATGTTCTTTTATTGTAACACATTTCTTTTGAGACAGACACTCACTACATAGTTCAGGCTGTCCTTAAACTCACTATGTAGCACAGGCTGACCTTGAACTAACAGCAATCCTCCTGCCTCAGCCTCCTGAGTGCTGGGATTACAGGCATTAACCACCGGGGCTGGTTCTGTAACACAATTTTTAAAATGTAGACATATATTGTGTTTGTGATCATTCCACATATATGATTATAATATCACTAATTTCTACATAGATAGTCATGTGATACAGGAACACATTTAGTCATATAATACATAACAATGGCACTATAAAGATTGAGTCACTTGGTGAGGTTTTTTTTTTTTTTTCTTTTTGAGACAAGGTTTCATTATGCAGTTCAGGTTGACTGAGCTCATCTTGTAGCCCAGGCTGATTTTGAACTTTTAATAATCCTCTTGCTTCAGCCTCCTGAGTGTTGGGATTACAGACATGCAGACACCACTTGGCTGTCACCTGGTGAGTCGGAATCCACCTTAGTTTGCAAAGTATACTCTATGATACACAATAATGAAGCTACTACTTACTATTAGGAAAATTCTTAGAATGTGCTATGACTGACTGACACATGACTATATGGTCACTGTTAGTATTTTATGCCACCATGGAAGATACTAAGTTTCTTTTCATGTTCATGCTGAGCCCAGATGATATCCATTGTGCCCTTGAATGGTGCTTGTATAAATTTGGGCCAGAACAGACAGCCATATATGAAATGATCACATAGCAGTTCACTCATATATTTAACAAAATGCCACAAACATGTACAAAAGGAAAGATACTTGACTAATTAGAAAATCGAATAAAGTAAGCTCTTGACTCATGAACATTTGAATTGTGAACTTTCACAGATGTGAATGGTCCTCACATTGCAAACATTCCTAAATGCAAACAAATCATGAAGGTAACTCTCATGTCTACCATACCACTTTAAAGTAACTGTAGAAGCAGAAATAGCTTATTTGCAGTATTTGTGTGTTTGGGTATTTTACACTTTACATTGTACGTTTGTGTCAAAGGTATGTAAGATTCACACTGTGAGACTTACAAACTAATCCGACTTGCAAACATTTTAGCAGAGTGGAACTCATAAATCGGGGACTTAAAGCTCACATGTTATAGATAAAAATTAAGCAACAACTTTAATGTAAGTAGAATAAAATAAATCTGAAATATGAGTCAAGCAACAGGTTAAAGTAAAAGGGAGAAATGACTAATATTTAAAGAAAAGGACAGTACTGGAGGAAACTCTCAAGCATTCTCACTACGAATACTCTTGCCCCTTCGGCTTTCCAGTTACTGAAATAAAATAGGTATGCCAGTCCATGAGCATACTAGACAGGATTCACACAGTTTAGATGAGTCAACCTTTTAAAAACTCTATGAAGATTTTCTTCCTCATTTTACATCTGAAATGGAAACTAACAAAGGATTAGTAATTTCACTAAGATGAAACAAAAAGGAAAAAACTGAATTTAAGCCATATGGCTCCAAATCTCAATACTACCCTTCCTATAATACATAAAACCTAAAACATACAGACATAAAAGGATGCCCTAGGTTCTCAGAGCCATTGTTCTTTAATCAATGTTACAACACTAAACAACAACAAAACACCACATCTGCAACACTGCAAACCTTTACTAAGTGTGTATTTCCAGGTGCCTTACTAATTTTCCTAACTGCAGTATGTCGCCAGCTATAATGGTCTATCTATTAATTTATATTTAAATATGTGAAGTAACAAAAATATCCCCAAAACTCCCATAGAGATAGTCATGTAAGTACCATCATTTTTTAAGAGAAGTAAAATGTATTTGAATTGTTATAACATGTATCAAATAGCTACTTAATAACCCACTAATTACATAAGCAATTGAGTTTTCTAATTTCCAATCCATTTTTCTCAAAGTGTGTGTCCCAGCCATCTGACTAGAACACAGTTGCATGGGGCCTTTGCAGACAGTCTGAATATCAGAGCTCAGATATTCTATTTATATCATACGCAACAAGTGACACAAAATTATAAGGCAGTATTTGAGTATTACTGCTTTTTTTAAATTTATTTTTTAAAAAGGGTAAAACTAAACATAGTACACGTAGAATATTACTGCTTTCTAGATTTGAACTTTACTCAAAGCGTTCAGGCTACTTCACACTATTTTTAAGGATTCTTATTTGATGACACTACAGATAGCTAGGTATTAATGAGCTACTTAGTTTTAGATTTAATCCTGTTATCAAAATGAATGCATTAGGTCACATTTGTTTTAGCTAAAGAAAGATAATGATAGGAGATCACAAATAAGAGTAAAAATAAACTTCAATTTGTAACAAGAAGGTCACCAAATTTATATGTGAGCTCAGTTCTTATTGCCATGAAGCTGATCCTTTTATATTTTGGTACCTGTGTTGGTTATTTTTCTCTTGTTGCTAAGATAAAACACCAGATGTCCAAAATTAAGGAAAGAAAGGCTTATTTAGTTCACAGTTTGTGGAGGTTTCAGTCCATACTCGGTGAGCTCCAAGGCACAGAGGCATGGCAGAGCGCAACAGTTCATGGTGGCAAAGACAGTAAAAGAAGCAAAAGCAAGAAAAGGGGAGTAGCACAGAGAGAAGACTTCTCATGTCCCTTATATTGTATGTAGGCCAAGCATTGAATCATGAACCAGTAACAAACTCAGGATCCTGCCTCCATGACTGCATGAGATTCTGGGGGGACATCCAGACTCAAACCATAACAGTCCCATATACATCCTGTTACTGTGCATTTGATGTTCTTAATCATCTCAAAAATTCCAAAGAAGATAAGAAAGCTATGTCCCACTATTTCTCCTTCTTCTGTATCCCTAATTTTTATTCTTCTTGGGCTAATTTTTTGCATAAGACTGTGTTTCATAATTTGAAGACACTAGACTGGCCCAGGTCACGATTCTGTCTCCAGCTGCCATCACACCTACTCCTGGAGTGTCTATGGCACATAACAGAAGTAACAACCAACAGACCAACCTGACGGAGGAAGAAAACAATGCCCAAGTATTGTTTCAGGACTGAAGTCTTACTCAGCTGCAGTAACTGGGTGAGGGACAGGCTTGGGAGATAAGCTTGGAGAGGGAAAGAGCTAAACAGAGATCTCATGGGATAACCCTATCACCCCATCAGATCAAGATCACAGGTCTGCATTCTGTGGGGGGGCCAGGTTTGAGGGTGCAATTATCAAAATTCTGGACCTGAAGAAGGTATTTAGTCTGTGGTTGATTACTGACTCTGCTGCCTATATCCAGCAGAAATGAGTGGTCTGAGGTACTATGTATCAAGATATGAGTAGCCTAATTATCTTCATTAAAATAACAGTCTTTTTTTTTTCTTACAAAGGGCTGTTCATACATGCACCTAAGGTTTTTCAATATCTAGTTGATATTTGATACCACTGTTGTTGCTACTATAGCCAAGATAACATAGTAGTGGCTGAAAAATAGCTTTTCTCTCTGCAATACCCATCTTGTTTGAGGGTCAAAAACAATAAAAATGGATACACACACAGGTTATGAGAAAACGAGGCAACATCACACCCCCAAGTTATCTCAACTCTCCTAAGAAAGAGCACAAGGCTCAAATGGAGAGGACAAAATATAACAGGTATTGGAACTCTAAGAAAAGCTTAAAGAAGAGATGAAGAGACTAAATGACTTCAAAGAAAAAATGAGGCCAATGTTTACAGAATTATCACTCAAAATTCTCAATACGAATTCAGAGAAATAAATAAAATTTATTTATTTATTTCTCCCTCTCTTTATTACAACAAAATTTACACATTTTGGGTTTTATTGCTCCCTTAGATCTTATTACTTTTTTTTGTAAGAGAATAAAATTGAGCATGATAAAACAAAGCTGTCAGTCAAAACCAAGAATAGACATAGCACATGATGTAAAAACAGAGTACAAGGTTATCAACAGTGGTTACCATAATGCCTCTTGCTTCCTTAAGAACTGTCTATCTCATTAGGTATTATAAAGTTGAACAAAACCATAGAGAACAAGACCAATAAAACCTAAACACTGTAAATCTTACAGAACCTCAAAAGAGGATAATCGTCAAACCAGAATGGGCATCATAGTGAATCTTATTGTCTTCAAAGTAGTTGCCTATACTCTGATACTTGATACTTTCATACAGAGCAGAAGAGTCTAATAAGTCAAAACAAGATAATGGAGGTATTATAGGACTTCAAGTTAATAGGAAATCAAGAAAGTTACTATAATATAAGCTGCTAGTTGTTTTGATTTTTCCCCTTAGTTTAAAAAAGAAATTTAAAAAATTAAATAACTTTTTAATGAATGAGGGAGAGGTTGAGATAAAAGGGGGCATAACAACATAACAATAAGGTTAAAGCATGACAGTTTCAGCAACCTAGTGCTTCACCACCAAATAACTCGACTTAATAGTAGTTACCATAGTGTCTTTTTCCTTGAAATATTTGAATATAACTTCACATGCTATAGCCTCAAACATATCAAGACAGTGTAACACCATTCAAGTGGATGAAAGCATTGTAATTTAGAACCAGCTAACAGAAAAATGAACAATGGTTTCTATATTGTCTCTTTGCCTATAACAATTTTTGTTTATACTACCACATACGATAAAATCCAGCAAGATACTACATGATAAAATCAATGGGAAACAGAAGAGCCATGGTATGAAGTGCTGATGAAAATTGTTCAAAGCATGAAAGACAAACTTACCAAAGATATAGAATCCATTAAACCAGACAGAAATACCAGAAAAAAGTCTATAGAATTCATAATTTGTAGAGATGATCAATGCGAAGACAGTCTGAAATTAAAAACAAAATAAAAAAATTCTGAAGTATTCAATGAAGCCACAAAAACCAAGAGAACAAGGAAGAAAAGAGAAAGGCTTGGGGATATAGTTCAGTGGCACAGCATTTGTCTGGCAAGTGTGAAGTCATGAGTTCAATTCCAGGCACAAAAAGAAAAAAAAAAAAAAATAAAAAGAGAAAAGAAAAAAATTATTGAGCAGGTAGGTATTAATGACACTAGGAAGCCTGATCTAATGGTAATTGAAGTTACAGAAAAGCTAGAGCAAAGTCAGAGAAAAGATAAAACAGATGGAATTATTAGTGTTTACAGAAATCAGAACCCAAAATTTCCAAAATACGACATAGAAGTTCAACGTACAAATAAGCAAGTCCTCTAAAACACCAAGCAATTATGATGACAAATGAAGTTCACCAAGGCGAAATTGACGGATATCCAACCAAAGAAACTCACAATTTTAAAAGCAGTCAGAGAGAAACAAAAATCACATATAAGGGGATGTATTAAAATTATAGCAGTCATCTCAACACAGATCTAAGATGCTTCTAACAAAGAAAAGCTTAGAGTATTGTATGTCAAGCCCTAAGAACAAATGAATTGCAACTCAAGTTAACATACCCATCTAGGCTTTTCTCCTAAATAAATAGAGAAATTAGGACATTTCAAGTAAAGAACATTCCAAGAAATATATGAATACTAAATGAGGACTCCAGAAAATACTCAAAATATCCTAGACAGAAAAGAATGAAGCTAATAAAGATAAAAACCAAGATGAAATAAAAATACTAAGCAAAATCAATGGATAAACTATAACAAAAAATGACAGGAAAAGAAAAAGGAGTCTTTAAAAAAGAAAGAGTACAGTGATATTAAATAATCAGCACATCTCAATGTTAATGATCTCATCTCTCTAATTAAAGGACACAGGTTGGCAAACAATTACAAAATAGAATTGAAAAGTCTACTGAATTCAAGAAATTCCTCTGATGTACAATACAATAAAGATTAAAAATCAAAATATGAAAAATATTTTAAATGCCAGTCCCCAAAACAATTAAGGGTAGTAATCTTAATCTCAAACATGATAAACTTGGAGCTAAAACTAATTTAAAGGGAAAAAGAAGGTCACTACATACTAGTTAAGGGAACAATCTAACAAGAAGAAATAACACTTAAAAATATGCATCAAGTATTCGAGCACTTATCTTTATAAAACAAACACAAATGAACATAAAAGACCAAATTAATACTACCACAATCATAGTGAGTGATCATAACACCTTACTTTTGTAACAATATATCAACTACATAAAAAATTGATTAAGAAATATCAGACTCAAATCATATCCTTAAACATAGGAACTTAATATTTATAAAGAATGTCTACAACACACATCTTTTCTCCAAAATAGATCACAGGATCATCCAGAACAACTGCATAAGTAAATATAAAAGAATCAAAAGTAATCTAATGTAGACCAACAGGCCGCTGTGCAATGAAAGTAGAAAAGAAAGCAAGACAGGATAAAGTATGGAAAATGGAATTTATAACACTCCTCAGAAACCAATGGGGCACGGAAGAAATCAAGGAATAATTTTAAAAGTTAAATCAAAAAGTTATTCCTAAACGTTAACTGTACCATTTCCCAAAACCTGGCACACTATAAAAGGAATCCTGAGATGAAAATTCATCACAATCAATGTTCACATTAGGAACCCAGAAGAAGCTCCTATAAATAACCATAAGAGGGAATAATAACAATCCGGATCCAAACCCAAAATAAGGAGAGACAGAAAGATTAGAAGGGAAATCAATGAAATAGAGACTAAACAAACACACAGAATTAATAAATCAAGGAAATTGTTCATTGAAGAATTAAATAGATAAATCATTAGCCAAACATAACAAATGAGTGAAAAACATCAACATGATTAGATATGAATAGGTGAAATCACAAGAAAAACCATCAAAATCCAGAAGTTAATGATAAACTAATATGCATAATTATTTTCCAAAAGCTTGGAAAATTTTGAGGAAGTAGACAGATTCAAAGACTCACACAAATTACTGAAACTAACGTAAGACGACATAAAAATGCTGAACAGCTCAAAAACAAACAATGAAATTGATACAGTAATAATTATGACAATTTTAAAAAGCTAAGTACATTGAATTCTACAAAACTTTTAAGGATGTTATATCACCTATACTCTTCAAGCTCTTAAAAGAAATTGAAAGGGTTGAAGTGCTCTAAATTCATTTGTGAAAGCCGGCATCACCCTAGTTCCAAAACCAGATAAAAACCCAACTAAAAAAGTAAACCAGAGGCTGGTCTGCTTAATGGACACAGATGCAAAAATTCTCAGTAAGACATTAGTAAATAAATTACAGTGCATCATCAAAACATTTACATCATGACCAAGTAGGTTTCTTCCCAGAGATGCAAGGATGACTCAACATATGAGGATCAAAAAATGTAATAATTCCATAAACAGAAGCAAGATCAAAAACTACATGATCCACATGATCGTATCAAGATGTGTTTGACACCCCTTCATGAAAAAAACCTGAAGACAGGTAGAGAAGGACCACACATGAATTTGACAAAAGCTATGACAAGCCAATGGCCAACATTATATTAAATGGGGAAATTTTCAAGTACTGCCTCTAAAATCATTAAAAAGAAAGCATGCCCACATCGTCACTTTTATTCAATGTAGTACTCAAAACATTAGTCACAGCAAACAGGCAAGAGAAAGCAATAAAAGGGTAAACAGAGGAAAGGAACAACAAATTATTATTTTTAAAGGACGCAATACTTCATCTACAAAATCTAAAGAATTTCTCTAAAAAAATTAGAGTTAAACCAGTTTCAACAATGTAGCAAAATACAAAGTCAACACATAAAAATTCATAGTATTGGTATACACCAATAATTAATAAGAAGGATATTATGAAAACAACACCATTCATGATAGCATCAAGAAAAATTACAAACCTAGAGATTAAGCTAACCCAGGAAGTGAAGGACCTCCACAATGAAAATTACAGTACAAAGGAGATTGAAGAGGACATAGGGAATGGAAATTTGTTCTATGGTCTCAGACAGACAGAATCAATATTATAAAAATACTCATACTGCAGAAAGTTATACAGCTTCAATGCAGTGCCAATCAAAATATTTCAAAGATATAGAGAAAAGAACCTCAAGATTCATATGAAACCACAAGAGACCTAGAAGAGAATAAGTGACCTTGACCAACAGAAATAAGTAGGAGCTATCACAATATTTGATTTCAAGCTATATTGCAAAGAATGGTAATAAAAACCAAATGGTACTAGAACAAAAACAGACATGTGGATCAACAGAACACAATAGGGATACAGAAACATCCCAAAAATTCAGTTATTTGATCTTTAAAAAGGGGATCAAAACACATACTTTGGAGAAAGGTAATCTATTCAATAAATGTTATGGGAAAATGGATATTTGTTTTCAGAAGACTGAAACTGGACAATTACCTCTCTCTATTTACTGAACTAAATGGTCAAAGATCTAAGCACTATCATATTTCTGCTGACTTGATCCACTGGTGGTACACGTGTGGCCATCCCATCATGTATCTTATACCACGTGATGGGATTATCCCATGACACCTGATGTGACAGTTACACCTGTACCACCAGGTGTTCAGATTCACCTGGCGGCAAGGCATACGAATTACTGCCCTCCCATGCACATGCTAAAACAGAAACTGTGAACCTACCGACAAATAAAATAGGTAGAATACTGACTTCAGAGAGGTAAGAAGGTGTTTCCTATCCAGAACCTCAATGGAACACGAAATAATGGTAAGAATTAATGAATGAAACTACAATAAATTAAACATTTTGTTTACAGCAGAGGAATCGATTAGTAGAGTGAATTCAACTTGCAAAATGAACAAAAAAATTCTAGCTTTTCCTCAAAAGAATTAAATTTAGAATATATAAGGAATTCAGAAAAATGAAGACACTTAAAATATCAGGAAATAGGCAAGTGAAATGCATAGATACTACTGAGACTAATAATTATAACTGGCTAACAAATACATGAAAACATTCACCAGCCATGCTTATTAGAGAAATGCAAATTAAAACAGCACTAAAAGTGCATCTTACACCAGAAAGAATGGCAGTTATCAAGAGATCAAAAAATAACAAATATTGTTACGGATGTAGTAAAAAAGGAATCCTCCTATATGAACAATTTATAATAGCTAATTCCTGAAAGCAGCCTATGTATTACCAACAGACAAATGGATAAAGAAAATGTAACAGCTATACATAAGTGAATGAGCCATGAAGAAGGACACTTTTGGGTCATTTGTAAGAAAATGGGTACACGTGGAAAATACATTGTTGAGTGAAGTAAATCCTACATGTGAGCTTGAATACCATGTAGTATCTCTCATTTAAGGAAGGAAATGCACAAAGAGAATAATAAAAGATGGAGATGAAAATAAGGAAATTGGTCTTACAGTCCCAAGATTGAGGGGAAGCAGGAAGGGGAAGATATATCATATACTCAAACTTAATGACCTCAATGAATTATACATGATATGTCATAAAGCTGAGTTGACATTAATACTATCAACAAGAATAAAAAATCAGGAAAGTGGATTCAGGGGAAGAGGGACCAAAAGGGAAGGAAGTATTTTAAAAAGCTCTTATGTGCATACATCAGCTCCCCAAGATGATGGTAACAGCATGTCTTGCAAACATGTACTAAAAGATAAAAAAGGAATGGTCCAGTTCAAATTTTTGTAACTTTTGTCTACTCTGTCACACACCCACAAGTTAATTTGCACCAACTCCTATGTCATATTGCTTTCCCATACTTACATTGTATTCATTTCACAGGAAAGATGGTGGCATTCGTCATCAGCCTGTCCACACAGGAACTCACTAAGCTGTGTTTACCAGTCATCCTTCTCCTTACCAATTAGCAGGCATGGCTGTTGGAGACAGTGGGGATAATTCTCTTTGTCATTATTGAAATTTCATCTATGCCTTGCAAGTCTGGATACTCCTTTCTAAGCAGTTAGACAGACAACTCCATCTGGTTTCTCTCATGTTTTCCCAGGTATTGTGCTGTATTCAGCAAACTCAAACTTCTTAAGCATCAAGATAGAGATGAAACTAGGTGTGGTAGTACATGCTTGTAATCCCAGCACACAGGGAGCCGAGGCAGGAGAATCTCCATAACCTTGAGGCCAGCACAGACTGCAGTTAGTTCAAGGCCAGCCTAATTACATAGGGAGATCCTCTTCCAAAATCAACCACCAACAATCCCTGAACAAAGACTTTTAGTGTTCTCATGAGCAAACTCTGTTGTGTTGAACTGTCTTGTTAAAACTCACTATGCCACTTAAACATAAAGATCAATTTGTCTACATGATACTCATCAGTGGAATAAACTAAAGACAGACAGATCTGATTATGCTGTTAGAAGATAGAGCCCAGGAGGAGGTGAGTCCCTGGGGCTGTGTCTTCAGAGGGTGGACCTCTCACTGGCATACTTCCTCTTGGCTCTCCTTCCAGTCAGTAAGAGGAGAGCTGCTTTGGCCACTACACTCCCATTACCATGATCCTTCTGTCTTTAAACCAACTGGCCTTGGATGGAATCCTCTGAAACTGTGAGCCAAACAAACTCAGCTGTGACACTGGGAGTGTCAGGAACTAAGCTGACACACTCACTGCATCCTGCTTGCTCACCACTCCAGTCCAACCTGTTCCGATGCACTGTGCTAATTTTCTTCAACTAAATATTCCATTAGGTACTTCTGGCAGCAAACTGTTCAATAGCATCTCATCTCCAAATAGAAATTTTAAAGCCAAAATAATAATTGCAATCTGAAATACAAACTCTCTTCTTCCTGGCCCTCAAGCTAATTTTCAGACAAGTTTGAAAATTGAAGAGTAACCATATGTTACTCTTCAATCAAACTGGGTGACTCTTCATTTTGAAGAAAATATTTTGTTTTGTTTTGTTTTGCTTCCCTCCCTGCTGACATATTTTTTTCCTCCAGCAATGGTGAACTTCAGCCCTTCCATATTTTGACAAATAAAATCTTTGGTTTTCTTTTATAAGTTTTTAGAAACCCTTTTTTAATTATTAAGAAGTCTTCTCTAACAATTTTAATTGAAAGTGTTTCCTTTTCTTTATTTAAAAATAATACAAGAATTATTGGTTGCATACTACCTTATATTGAGTTATTTCTGTTAACTGAATATTAGATCTAACTTTGCTGCTGAGTTGTAAATTCTTTATACAATATTAAGTCTAGTTATATGTTGAAATTTCACTTAATACTTTTTTACAAGTATTATTTAACACTATTTTGTATACATCTATACATATAAACAAATATATGTAAATATACGTATGTTATACATATGTATAAGTAAAGGATCCAAAAATTATTAGAATGTGTATGTTCCCATGTATTTGTTGTTTTATTAAATTAGGTACTCAGGAAATCAATAATTGTATTAAATAAAGTGAAAAAAGTAAATTTTGCAGCGTTAGTCAAAATATCACTGTCATTAGTTATGTTAACAGACTTAGCTCCTAAGAATTTTTATTATTTATCAGGACAATTAATGCAATGTACTTTATATACTGAGTCTTTGTACAAGAATGCAAATTTCTCATTGTGATGATGTACTTTGTGAAATTTGTTTCGCTCAGTAACACGGAATAGAATTTAAGAATGCTTATGTTAGGTGCTTAATACTTTGATCTATTTATATACATGTAGTATAAGTGGTGGAAATTTCAAAAGTGAATAATGATAAATTTAATGCATTTTGGTTATAAAATTAATTTTTAAGAATTTTATACAATTGGGTATCTATGAGGAAGTACAATATAGTAGAATGCTTGTAAACACCAAAAATTTACTTTACATGGGTATGGAAACTGAGGAATCCACAGTCCAGGTAGAGTCACGGCGCTGTGAGTGCCCCGTTCCCAGCTCTTAAATGAAGCTTTTTTTCCTTGGAAGTTAATTATCTCAGGTATTTCTTCGTGGTAATAGAAAATTGTGGAAAGTTGACCAACACAGGCACAAATCCCATCCAGGAAAGTTACTATTTTATGACCTAATCACCCGGAGCCTCACCTCCTAATGCCATTACCTCAAAGATTAAGTTTCAACATCAATTTTGCTGGCATAGAATTTTATAAATGTATTAATGTTTTCCAAGGAAATCATAAATGTGATTAAAGAAAAATATCAAATGCAAAAATAAATTGAACATACCAGATATTAATTGCATATTTTCTCATCAAACTTCTGGGTAACATTTATCAACTTTTTATTGTAGGATAAACCAGCTTTAGAAAGTCACATTCCCAGTCAAGTACTCAAAAAAATTATGTTACTGATCCCTGCCAGGCTATTTTCTTTATTTACTTCTTTGCTGTTTTAAATAAAATATACTAAGATGGAACACTAAATGTGTTCAGAGAAGAATAATAAAGTTTCACCGAGAAGTTGATCAAAGAAATTTAAATGAGGAGAGTGTGCTGTGTGTGGAGGATGGAATCTTGCACTGTTCTAACCAATTCGCAACTGCCTTGCGCCTCACACATACACACACCCGCCTAGCTCCCTCTGTTCCGTCACTTGTGGGTCTAAGCCTACCTGGCTGGGGCCCTTTTCCTCTTCTTTTTATTTTCTGGATCTCTTTTTCTTTGTGTCTCACAATCTCCCTTCCTGCCTGTCTGTTCTTTTTCCTTCCCGTCCCTCTTCCTTCTAGTCCTTCTTTTTGTTTCTCTCCAATTTGCTTTTTTCTCTCCTATTTGCTTCCCATACTTCCTACATGCAATTCTTCCCTCCATCTCCAACCGTAATTCTTCGTGTCTTCTTTTAAATACATAAATAGAGTGTCACGACACAACAAAAAACTGGAGGCAGTTCTATTGCTAATTATTAATATCATTTGGTTACAGAAAAAGATTAAAACCTGGCCAATGCCCTTGATGAGATCTATGTGATCAAATTTCTCCTCAAATGATCACAGTAAGTAGGGAACACAACAAAGTGAATTTGCTTTTCACTGTGCTATTGGAAACAGAAGTTCTCTATTAATTAATTTCTATAGTGGAAAACAATTGATGGCTGCTCGTCTAATATTTATTAGAGAGCCGAGCAAGGCACAGATGGCGCCCACAATCACTCCCATAGGAAGTGCCGGAAACAGTGGAGGCAGCAAGGCGAGAAGAATGGGCACAGAGCTGCTTTTCTAATGAATAAAATATGAAGAACTTTGCAGCTCCACAAACCAGAGAGCAGTGGCCAGAGGATCATTAGCACAATGATGGCAATAAAAACAGGGTTTCATGACTGTGTATCCTAATTCTCATCCCCAAATCTGAATAATATTTATTAACTTCTCTCTGGTTCATGATTACTTGCAGGATACATAATAAAAAATAAAGCAAAACCATGGATTTCTTGCCTTCCAGGACTTTCGACTCCATGATAACCTATGACATTCATTTAATTATTCTGAAAAGTGTTCTACAATCAGAAAATGCATGGAAGAGTTTATTTTGGTTTCTGAGCAGGAATATACCATATTAAAGACAATTTTATGTGATAAAAATTATATAAAACAAGCAGTTAATATGTGATTAATAGAATACGTTAGTAAAGATTTTCTAAATAAAAAATAAAAACATTGGTATTTATTCATTCAGACTTTACAAGGTACTAGATGTTATTTTTCCACATCATCAAATGTGAAGAATAAGAAATGAGGCAATAAGAGATTGACAACAATTTATTTCATTGCAAGGATGATTACCAAACATTACAAAGCCAATCTATATTTCTATAAAAATAACTGAGTAAATGAATAGATGTATATGTCTAAATGTATGCCTATTCATACACATATACATATTTAGTCCATGACAGAGACACTGAGTTTTTAAAAAGATATAATGACACAAACACCCATTATAACGACTCCAATGTCATTCTCCAAAAGATGAACGATTTTATCTAAAATTTAAGACAAGATTTTAACTACAACACTTGTAATTATGTTGTTCACAGCCAGGTATATTCCTTTTTAGATAACAATGTAGAGGGCTTTATTATTTAAGAATCAACTTTGTTACTAGTGCAAGGAAAAGCTAAATGACTCAATTACAACATGATACACTACGGTAGCATTCAACTCTGATGCTAGCAAACCTATTCCTTGTCTCCCATCAAAGCACACCGGTAATAGAAGCTGCCTTCCAGGATCTCACTCAATAGAAACAAGTCAATTAGAGGACCTTTCAGTTAACAGACATAATTAATGCATTCGTGGTTGCTCTTAGAAATCCTGAATCGAAATACAGAAATAAACACATTGTATGAATAAACCAAACCAAAGAAACTAAAAGCACTGCTGAGGATTAATGGGTTTCTAGGTAAGTATTGTGAAAGTTGGATCTAAAATATAGAACTAATTTTCAATTACATGGAAAATATCTCAATACAAAGGGCATTATCATGTACTAAGTTACCTCTGGTTGTCCAATAATAATCACCATATTGCATCTAGGGCAGTGAAAAAGATGCCATGGATAATAATTTCTATCATTTTTATGTGTGCTAAGAAATAAAATGTATGTCAGTTCAAAAAACATGTATTATTAATTCATTCCAATTTTATATTAAAATTGTAAGATGAAATTGGGTTTAAACTCCATTTAGTTACCATTTCTCATGACCTATATCATCTGCAATTAAAGTTTTTTGGATTGTTTTGTTTTGTCTTGTTTTGTTTCAGCCAGAGAAATTGCTTAGTATTGTTTATTACAAAGATAGAAGGTGAAATCCATAATAAAAAACAATAATTATAAATCCATTATAATTCTATTCCTATTTTTTCATGAATAATAACCACTGGTTGACTTAAATTACATGATAATGCAAGTATTTTATGGAAATATTTGAAGATTAGCGTTCTGAAATATGAAACATATCTACATCTGTGATTTTAAAGAAGATACTGAAATTATCTGATTTTTAGGGAAAGTTTATGTCTCTTTCCCTTAAAATTTACTAAGTTGGTAACTGCTGCTGCTGATAGATCATGCCAGAAGTGACACAACATGACTTCTCAAATAAGGTTCTAAAAGCCCTAATATCAACAGAATTGTGATTTCACATGAAACCTTTATTTATTCACTTTGAGAGATGGAAATATCCTCCTACATATCAGCCAAAGAAAGTGAGGAGGTCTTTCTAGGACACCATGGATAATGCAAGTTAACAATAGACAACAGAAAGCAGCACACTAAGGCTTACAAATTGTTATAATTTATTATTCAATTTAATTTGCAAATTAAATTACAAAGAATTACTCAAATCTCTTGTGGAGTTAACGTATTTCAGAATAGGATAATACAGAAAAGACAAACGAAATCAGAATTATGTTAAAGTTTTAATACAGTATTTACATGCTTCGAGTTTTATTACAAGTTTTATCCCTTTCATAAAGCTTTTTTAATCAGTTCATTTATACATAAATACTGCTTACTTTGAATTTAATGAAAAAATTTGTGCATATAATAAAATTCTCTTCTCAAAGTTATTTCAAGTTCCTTGAAAGAAGGAACAATATTACTTATGTCAAATCACTTATTTTATTAGCAGTTATTTTCAATAAGAACATGATCAATGTATATAAATAGATCAATAATGAATGACGAGATTGAATCAGTAAGCAAAAAATCTTCTAACACCAATAATACAAAATACAAAAAATCACTAGCCAAGATCCCTGAAAAAAAATCACATGTACCAAATTCTCAACAAAATACAATAATACTTTAGTTCATGAATGTTTTCTGTTCATGAACAATTTACTTCCCAAACAGAAGCATTTTGTAAAATTTTGCTTCCACTGGTGAACTACACATCAGGTGGTGAATGCAAATGCTCTTATTTTCCCCAGAATTGTGGAACAAATTAAGTTTGTGAACTGAGGCACTGCTGTACTTACTGATGAAATTAACAGTACATTAAAATATCATATACTGTATCAAGCGAGTATTGTCCTGGAAATATCAAGATGGGTTAAAACACACAATTAAGAACCTGCAATACACCATGATAATAAAATAAAGAATAAAAGTCACATGGTCATCTCAATGGGTGTAATAAAAGCACTTGAAAATGCTTTTAGTATTGTTTCAGAATAAAAAATCAACAAATTATGTATACAAAGAACGTGGTTCAAATAGAGGTTATATTTAACAAGTCTTTAACTAACATCATAGTCAATGGTAAAAAGTTGAAATCTTTTCCTCTGAGGTCAGGAATAAGACAAGAAGTGGCACTGTCTATTCTACTTGCTAGCAGTGCTCACCAGAATAGTTAGTAAAGACAATTAAAAGGCATTTAAATTGGAAATCAAGCAGTAAAATCATCTCCATTTATATACATATATACATACACATATATGTTCACTAGATACTCTAGATTTTCCATAAAGAACAGTTAGAACTAATAAATTCAATAAATTTAGAGGGTACAAGATCAACTTCTTGCTTTATACACTAACCACAAATGATCTGAATAAAAAAGAGGTAATAATATTTTCTTTCCATTCTGAAAAGAAAACAGGAGCAAATTTACACAAGAAAATGAAAGATTTCTGCACTGCAACCATAAAAAATTAATAAAAAAGTTTGTAAAAGACATACATAAATGAAAATGTGTTCTGTTTTCATAGACTGGAAGAAGAAATATTGGTAAAATGACCCCACTACTCCAAATTATCTACAGTTCAAACTCAATCACTGTGTATATTCTAGCGCCATTTTTCAAAGAAATAGAAAAATACTTATAATGTTTATATGAAACTAGAGAAGACCCCAATAGTCAAATTAACCTTCAATGAGAACAAAACTAAAGTCATTAAAATTTTGATTTCAATATACATTATAATCTCAATAGTAAGAATAGAATAGTACCATCATATAAGAAGAAATATAGTTCAAAAAGATAGGACATAAAGTCCAGAAATAAATCCATACATTTGCAGTGAACTGCTCACTAAAAAAAGCACCAAGCACACACAGAAGGCAAAACTGTGGTTTTTAATAGATGAAGTGGGAAAAACTGCATGTCAATTTGTAAAATAAATAAATTGGACCTTATCGCATATAACATACAAAAATCAACTCAAAATGGATTTAAAGCACAAATGAAAAATCGAAAAACAATGTGAAAGCTTCTTGCCATTGGTCTGGGGAATGAGTTTTGGAGAGGACACCAAAAGCATAGGCAACAGAGTCTGAACAGCCAAACAGCATGACATCAAACTAAAAAGCTTCTGCACTATAAAGAAAGAGAGAAAGAAAGAAAGAAAGAAAGAAAGAAAGAAAGAAAGAAAGAAAGAGAGGAAGGAAGGAAGGAGGGAAGAAAGAAGGAAGGAAAGAAAGAAAAAGAAAGAAAGAAAGGAAGGAAGGAAAGAAAGAAAAAGAAAGAAAGAAAGAAAGAAAGAAAGAAAGAGAAAGAAAGGAAGGAAGGAAGGAGGGAAGAAAGAAAGAAAAAAGAAAAAGAAAGAAGGAAGGAAGGAAAGAAAGAAAAAGAAAGAAAGAAAGAAAGGAAGCTTAAAACAAGTCAAGAGACGACTTATGGAATGGAAGAATACACTTGCAAGACATACATTGGATAAAGGATTGATGTACATAAACAATTAAAATAATGCAACAGCAGAAAAATGGTCCAGTTGAAGAATAAGCAAAGGATGTGTACCGGTAATGTTTTAGAAGACATAAAAATTACTAAGAAATACATGAAAAGGAACTTAACAAAGTTCATAAAAACACAAGGAGATATCACCTCAGACACAGTAGAATGGCTGCTATGGGAAAGATGAAAGATATCAAGCTTTGGAAAGTATAAATTAGAACAGCCAATGTGAAAAGCAGTATAGAGGTTTCTTAACAAGTGAAAAGGACAATCGCTGTATCATGCAGCAATCTTACCTCTGGACATAGGTAAGATTAAGAGTCTAAAGGTAATACAATCATTATCCCAACAACATATTTGAACGTGGAATAGAGGAGACAGAATTAGGACAACATGAGGGAAAAGTCTTCTGTTGCTGGGCTTCTACGTAGTTGGGAAACACATGCCTTGTCATGAAAATTTGTGTGAGATATTGAAGTCACTGTCTTGAATCAAATTCAAACAGAAATGAAGGGAAATGAAAAACTTTGGCTTCTTGTATTGTACAAAATAGGGTAACATAGACCATAAGCATATGCTATCATACCAGAAAAGGGAAGAAGAGCCCCCAAAATGATTCAAAGATTCGAAGACTGGAAAAGCTGCCACTGTCACCACCATGCTGGAAAGTCCAGATTCATGGATTAAAGATGTGGATCATGAGAACCTCTTTTTCAGTTTTAACTAGCCACTACCCAAGACCTTGGAAGAGGTACACTGTAACCCAGAACCTTGGGGGTAATGAGCCATCTCACCAAGACTGGACTATAATAGCTTAGCAATTTTCTATCACTTTGAGTATTAGTTATTAACCCTGGAGAGAACAAACTACTGATCAAAGGTTTGCTTGCTATCCTTGCCCACTGTAATGGAAGGCTATTTTACCACATATGACTAGCCCAGAAAAAAGCCCAAACTTAGAATTCCAGCATTATTTCCACTGGATATGTATTATTTTCACACATTCATAAGGTTCAAAAGGTCACCAGTCACCCGTACTTGGAAATAAGTTAGGTAAAGAAACAAGTTAAATAAGTTGTTCAAGTGAGATCTCAACCCAGTATGCCTGTGTTCTTATAAGGCTTGTTTTCAGAGATGTGCACACAGGAAGAAAGACCATGGGAGGGCTCAGCATAGCTGCAAGCCCTGGGGGAGGTTTCAGAGTGGATACACTGCTAGCCTTTGCTCTGGAATGCACACCTCTGAATTGGAAAAGGATAGGCTTTTATTCCTAAGACATCAGTCCTTTGCATTGTGCTGCAGCCACCCCGATGAACTAAATCAGGCTCTTTAGGGTTTCATCAGAATTTTGCACAATTTTGAATTTTAAAATATTCAACACATTGAAGGCAATTTTAAATTGCTCTTCATTACTAAAAGGAAATAATGGTATGTGTAAAACTAAACAGAGCAATGCAACTTAGATTTTTGGGTTTATTTTCAAAAGATTTTGATGCCTTCTGTGAATTTTTAGATTGACTATTGTGTGACTTGTCTGATTTCAAACCCCTACACAGAGTTCTCAGGGATAAACAAAGGAGAAATCTGTCAGCTCTAAGTATGCTAAGTATGCTAAGGACACTGCACTGTCCAGCGTGCAGAGGGAGCCAGATGGAGGTAAAGGGCATATTTAGAACACACTGTTCCTCTGTTTAGTGAGATTTACAACTTGACACTTCAGGACACATGATTGTGTTGGGGGAGCCTGAAACTGGGGCACACACATGATTTGCAGATCACAGCATAGCACCATTTTGGTTGAAAGTCAAGAAAAAAAAATACCTCCTTAAGGCACAGATTGAGCATCCCTGCTCCAAAATATGAAATGCTCCAAAATGCAGAAGCTTGAGTACCATACCATGCCACATACCTGTTTCATGCAGAAAATTATTTCAGATGTTAGCAAAAGATATTTTCAGGCCAAGTACCTGAGGTATGGATAAAACAAATGATTTGTATTTAGATTTGGCTCTCATCCTCAAAATATCTCATTTCATATGTATCAAAATTTCAAAATCTGAAAACAGTAATAATGCTGAGCTCCTAAACAGTTGGTCCTAAGTGTGTCTGATAAGGGATATTACACTTGAATATTAAAGAATAAAAAATAAATAAGAAGTAAGAAACTCCATTCTCAGTATGATCCAGTAAAATATAAACTATTCATTAGCCTTTAAAGAATAATAATTTTATAGAGTGATAGTTAAACAAATTATGTATTTGTCATATTGAAATAATACAATTCACAACACACTTACTATAGCAAATTGATATGGAACTGACATTTCAATTTCTGAATGTTGTGCTTTATATTTTTAACGTTTACAACAAGTCTTTCTCAGGGAAAATTAGATTCTTGCTCTACCTTTTCTCATTCTGTATTTAACTCTAGCTGCTCTCAAAATAGTAGAACTAGCTGAAAATTTAAAATAAAATTTACAAAGTGATTTTCAGAGTCATTTAAAAATTTTGCCTTCGGAATAAAAAAAAAAAGATGTGTCAGGAAATACCTTACTTTACTCAGATACTTTTGGCTAAATCAGTTGTACAGCTGAAACTCATCAAAGCTGAATGGGAGGTAGAGGGAGCAACAGATGCGACTGCCACTTCAGCTAAGGACAAAGAGCACATTTTGACAAAATATTCATCGTAGGGAACAATTAGAGTTTTCAACAACTCTGCTACAATGACATATTTATCAGGTAAGATACTTCAGAGGTGTATCTTGCAGACTAACAAATGAATCAATATGAAATGAAGTATTTTCTCATTGGAAGGAATTAAAGACCAGTTTGTGAGACTAGTCTGGGGGGGGGTGTCAACATGAAAATCCTGGTATTTCAGGGTGATGAAAGCCCAGAGGCAACAAGCAGGTTTATAAGCCTTTCAGAACCGACCCGAAATGCAGAGCGTCCTATCTGTGCGGTGTGATTTTCTTCTTCCTCACTCCTAAATTACGGAGTGATTTTCAAGAGCCAAAGTAACTTTCGTTCCTTTAGTCCTATGCTTCTCTTGAAAGAAATCATTTATTTTAGATGATACAAACTACAAGTAGTCTACAGCCAAAGCTGTGATCACTGGGCCCTTTATTTAAACACTAGCCTTACAGGTTCAAAAGTCTCCTAAGCGCTTGATAGAAAAGTGAAGTTCCACTTAAGATTTTGGAGGGGCATTTAGCATTGCTATAACTCAAAATCCACTTTTACAGTTCTTTCTTAAAATTTCTTAATAAGAATGCTTGCACTGATTTTTTTGAGTGAAAAAAAAAAAAAACATGGATATAAGTGCCTTCCGTATAGTAAAAAGAAAAAAAAAAAAAAAGTAGTATACTGGGCATTGAACCCAGTGCATTGCACTGAGCTATGTTTCAGGCCCTTTTTTATTTTTTATTTCAAGGCAAGGTCTCATTAAGTTGAAACAGTTGTAATTTTAAAATCTCTTTATCACATACCAAATATCAGAACAAACACCATCTCCATCCCAAATCCTAGGATAAACTTACTACTTTCATTCTTTATGTATGCTCTGTACATTTCCTTTTTAGACTGTCACCACACAGAGACAGAAACTTTTATTTTATTCATTTGTCAAACATCTATCTGTAAGGCACAGATTTAAAAATTTTGCATATGCACACCAGGAGATGATCAGAAATTAAATACTTCTAAAACATTTGTTGTTTGCAGGTAACTGCAGGAAATAATTAAAGTAATTAATCATTCCACTGAATCGTTTCAATATTCTATAGAGTTATAGCTATTCTATAGCTACAAAAACTGAATCTCATGGAGGTGGACACAAAGTAAAGGTTGAGAATTCCATATCTGAAACACACAACATCAGAAGTGTTCCAGATTTATATATGTTGTGAAATTTGGAAATATTTGCATATGATATAGTGAGATGATTGGGGATATCATAACCCACTGGTAATTTCATAGGATAGTGCAGTGCACCTGCCTTTTGTGTGTGACCCATCATATGAAGTGAAGCATGACATTTTCCACTCATGGTATCTTTTCAGAATTTGAAAGACTTAGGATCTAGAATTTTCAGGTGAGGGATTGCTGAAGAGACAACTTTCAAGCCTGGCCTTGTCTCTCACTCTCCTGCCCATGATGGCACTCCGTGAACAGTGTTCAGCGCGGGCGCTCATTCCATACCTACTGAGTCCATGTCACTCCCTGACTGACAGTGACCTCCCATCTCATCCCTCGTATGGCTGAGGTATGTCAACTTTATACATCGGTCTCCAGGGAGGCTGTGCATGAAAGCATGTCATATTCCTCGGGGTAATTAAGCACACTTCATCACCACATGGTTTAGAAGCAGTATATCTAAGGACAGTAGCAGGGTATGTTTATTTGTTCATTTTCCAATAAATTGGAACACTTTGCTTTTTCCTGTAGAAAGCTGATACTGTCACATATTGTGATACAGTCAAAAATGTTAAAAAAAAATAAACAATGTTGGGCATCATGGTGCACCCCCAGCACTTGGGAGGAGTAGGATCATTCTAAGTTAGAGATCAGCCTGGGCTACAAAGTGAGCTGAAGGCCACCCTGAACTGCATGGTGAGACCCTGTCTTAAAAAAACAAAAACAAAAACAAAAAAACAAATAAATGAATAGATGAAATAAAAAATAAAGGCAATGAATATTCACTGTGAGTGCCCTCCACAGTTTGTTGTGTTGATTTTTATACTATTTTTTGGTTTTTAATTAATTAAGTTTACTGGAACATTTCAGGTATACATAATGACCACATTCATCATAGTGAATTTGCATGTGGACATGCTCTCTCGTGATTCTTCTTTTGTTCCCATCCTTCAACCTCTTTTCTTCCCCTCATTTACAAAAACTTTGTTTCCATCTTTTTCTTTTAATCTCATTTTTCTCTTTTCCTTTCCTTCCTCTCTCTCTTCCCCCTTTCCCTTCCGTAGTTCCCCACTTTGAACATTTTCTTCCCATTTTCCGATATTCTACACTTTGAGTCTTATTTATTTTTGGTTTCTTACACCAAACAATGCTATATATATATATATATATATATATATATATATATATATGCATCCAATTTATTTCACTGAAGAGTATGGTCTTAAGGTATATCCATTTACCTAGAAATATCTCAAGTTTATCCTTCTTAGGGTTGTACTGAAATAAATTGTACTCCATTGAAATAAAATAATAAAAATTCTTTTCTATCCAGTCATTGGTTGATGGGCATTTGGGCTATTTCTAATATTTAGCTCTTACAAACTGTGCTGTTATAAACATGAGTATATCACGTCACGGTGTACTATGTATAAACATCACTGTGGTCCGATGCTTTTTATTCCTCTGGGAAGATATCAAGAAGAATAGCTGGGTCAAATGAAACCTCTAATCCTTTTTTTTTTTTTTTTTTTTTTTTTTTTTTTTTTTTTAGGAATCTTCCCAATAGTTTCCACAATGGTGGCACCAGCCTACACTCCTACCAACAGTGGAGAAGGGTTCATTTTTCCCCAAAGCCACTCCAGCAGTTGTTTACTAGGTGAAAAGTTATGAAGTGAAAGTTAAAAAAAAAAAAAAAAAGTAAAAATGTTACTGCCTTAAGCTCCCCAGGTAGGATAGCTTATGTACAGAGCCAGCTGCTAATAAATAATATTACTTTATCTTGCTGTTTTTAATATACCTTCATACTCTTCAGTTTAAAGTTTTCATGTCCCACATCTTATTTGGTAAGAACACGACAGGATTGGAAGCTGGGCTGATAGGTGAGATCCATCATATAGCTGTTCCCTTAGCAACTGCCAATATTTTGATTTATTTGATTGATAGGAAGTAACTGGGATAGGTACATTAAAATGCCATCCCATGGCTGTTGCTGTATGCACACATTAATAAACAAACATCTGAATATTAATATTGTTGTCATGAAAGGGTGGGAAATTTATACATCCCAACTCATAAGTAAGGATTATCTAACACTCATTATGGGTTAGTCCATCCATATTCAGTCTCTGTCTCTGTCTCTCTCTACCTCATATATGATATGACAGAATTTAAAGCATGACTGAGCAACACTCACTGAAGCTAAAGGAACCCTGAAAATTTCATGGTCACTATCTTTGAAATTTGAGAATTCATTCAGGTCATCATGGCTTAGAACGTTCATATCAGATCTTCCCAGTATTCTACAAAAATCAGCAATTGCAGCAGATCCCTGCAGAGAGCATTCTTTGATTCTTTAAGCTTCAGACTCTTACACAAGATGGCATAAAAGCAGCATGTCTGGGTAGAAGGCCTAGACCTCCTCATTTTAGAAAGCTATCCAAATGATTCCTGTGGGTGCCAGGGTTTGGGAACCAGAGGTCATTATTTGTGCTTCCATCTATCTGGAGCTATATTTACCTAAGTGTCTCTAAGCAGGCACTACTAGTTCAAATGCTAAAGTGCAGTATCCCAACCTCCTCAAATGTTCCCTGATTTTTTTTTTTTTTTTCTTTTTCCTTTTTATCGGTACCGGGGATCGAACTCACGACTGCCTGCTTTCAAGGCAGGTGATTATACCGCTGATCCCTGATTTTTGAAATGATATAAAATTCCACAGTTTCATTCTGAAACAAAAACCTTTCACAGGGCCGAAATTATGTCAATCCGGCCTCAAGCAGCCTCCGATCTTTATTATGATGCATCACAGCATGGCCTCCCCACTCTGCACTCCGTTAGACAGACTATCACAAAGCAAAGCAAATTGCATTCTAACCGCTTTAATTTTCTACCCTCCTCTGAAAATGGCATCATTTGCTGTCCTGGTTAAAGGAGATGATGCTCCTGATTAAAATAATTATATATAGAGGAAGCCTCACCAAATGTAAATAAAATGTAGTGGTAATCATCAAGAGATTAAGATGTGTATTCAAAAGAATAAGCACCCAGCTTATTAAGGCAGGGTTGATCATGAGTAATAGGAAGAAATTGGCAATGGAAGACTCTCAGTGAATACCACCCAAATTTTGCCAAACTAGGCCTATTTCAGAGGAAAATGATTTCCCAGGGGTGGATATTTATCCACAGGTTATTGTGTCAATAAAGAAACGAACAGTCGAATTCTATTTCCTTTTATTCTAAGTATATACCGTGCCAGGAAAATCTATCAGCTAATCAATATCTATTTAGCTTTCCTTTTATAGTTGCCTAGTCTAAAATACTGCATTTGTTTTCTATCCATTTAGGCATTCTTTTTTTTTTTTTTTTGTCTTTTTATCAGTACCGGGGATCGAACTCACGACTGCCTGCTTCCAAGGCAGGCGCTTATGCTGCTGAGCTAAATCTCCAGCCCCAATTTAGGCATTCTTAATATGTGGAATGGATCATTACATATAGGAAGTGTTTTGTTGCTTATATATAAAAATAATATAGAAAAACATGAGATTTCTTACTGCCTTTGTGTTTAAAATGATAATTTTTAAATCACACATTGATAAGCTGTGCACTAAAGTTATTTAGAATTTTCTGGAATACCTTAAAGGATAGCTTCTGTGCCCACTACTACCTCTATTGCTACATCTGATTTATCGAGCCATTTTGCAGGGGGAGACATTGTCTAAATAAATTCTCCAAGTACTAAATATGCAATTTTCATCATAATTTTTTTAAAAAATGAAAATAATAATAATATAATTAGATAGACATTTTTGAATTGTTTCAAGATTTCTTGGTAGAACAAAATCTCAAACATTCAAACATTTTAATTCTTTGCAGTATAAGAGTTTGCAGTATAAGCAAAAGTTGTTTTACAATTGTTCACTGAAGTATTTGGTGCTGTATTGTCCTTTCTTCTCTCTGGTTTTTCAAATCACTTTCATCTTTCCATGGCCATGGACTGGGAGTAGCATGAGTAGGAGGAGAATGCTCAGTGACTGTCAAGCCAAAGATGATGAACAGTGGAGAAAGTGGAATGGTAGGGATGACAGCACCTAAGTGTGGCCTTTAAAAAGTTACTAAGTAGAAAAGGAGCTGAGTCAAAGACAACTGAACTTGCAGCTACACCCGTGCCTTGACTTATGTAAGTACACATCTCTGTAGGACTGGTTTTAAATAAATAGCTTATAGACTTGCATTTTGATAGGTCTCTCCAATATTTGTCACTAGGAGTTCATCCTAGATGTTCCCTATCTTTGTTTGTGTCTGCTTATGCACAGGTCCTTCTCTTAGTAGATCTTCCCCTTTGGGTAGTGGCTTTCTGTCTAAAGCAACAGGACTTTTAGGTGATATGGTTAGCTACATAGGTGTACCCTGGAAGTTTCTTTGCAGCAAAATAAATAAAACCGTGAGACTAAATGGTCACATGGCCAATGGCACATGAGTAGAAATGATGTGTGTCCCTTACAGGAAAAGACCAACCCCCCTACATCCTGTACCACAGCCCCAGGAGAACATGGCAGTAATTCATGTAGGATGATAGAGAGAAGTCAGGATCTAGAGGATAATAAATAATGAATGAAAAAGAAAATCTGAGCTAAAATCATGCAGGACCATTTATGTAGAAGACATAGATACATGATATGCTTAAGATACTTCTATGTAGAGTACAGGTTTCAACTGTCAGATACGTTTTTGAATAATAGAATGCAATTATCATGTGTGCTGTATTTAATATCTGACTTATTTTTGCATCCTCATCGCTTGATGTGAGAAAGTTCTTGAGTGGCTGCAGCAGAGGGCTCTTTCCTTCTCATCAAAGCATCATCGATTTTAGCTGACTTGGGTGCCCTCCCACAGATTAAACACACTCAGCATTTCTAGGCTGAATACCAAGAATATTACTACTTGCCTCTTATTATATTGTTCCACTAAGTATTTTTTTCTAGTTTCTAGCAGTTGCATCTTCTTATCTCTTCTGTGAAATTTTGTTTTGTAATTCATCTAAAAGCTCATTAACAGAATTGCTGGAGTGTCACTTAAAGACTCAATGAAGTGTTTCTGTGAGTCGAGAACAAGACTGAAAATGGGACTTCACAGACTGGAGGTTTTTTTAAATGTTATCCGATTCTGAAGTTTTGCTTGTTTAAGGGAATTAAAATCTCTATCTACCTCATCTATCTGTTATCTATCTATCTAAAATTCTGGTGAAATTAGGATTATATGTCAAAAATGTAGGTATTCCATTTATTCTAATAATTACATCCAATATAGTATCAGGTAATTTATATATGATATAGTATTACCAAGTAATTCATTTTTACTATGGTTTGAATATCTCCCTCAAAGTTCATGTGTAGGAACTTTAATCCACATAAAGTTTGAGCAATGGAATCTCCAAGAGGGTATTAGAACATCACAGTTCTCACCTTATGAGTGGATTCATGTCAGTAGGGCAAGAAGGGGTTGATTTAGAAGTGAATTCAGCGGGGAGGGGTGGTACATGCATGTTATCTCAGCACTGAGGGAGACTTGCACAGGAGGTTCACATGTTAGAGTCCTGTCTAAGCAATGTAATCAGACCTAATCTCAGAATAAAGAGGGTGCTGGGGGTGTAGTTCAGTGGTAGAACATCCCTGGGTGAGTATCGCTCTCTCATTTGACCCCTGCTTCTCTTCTACCTTCTCTCAAGGGACAGTGGAACAAGGTCTTCATCAGACACCAGGGTCCTGATCTTGGACTTTGCAGTCCCTAGAACTGCAAAAAAATAAATTTCTGTTCTCTATACATCATCTAGCTACTGGTATTCTGATACAGTAGTGCCAAAATGGACTAGACATATTCTGAAACTTGTGAGTAATTTTGTAGTCAAAACCCTTTAATAGGTAGCTACTTGGCTTACTTTTATGGACTGAACATTTTCCTAGGTAGCAATATTGCGTCCTGGAGAAGAATTTGAAACCAATATGTTTGCCATTGAAGTAACACTGTATCTGATATGGGACCTCAACACTCAAAACTGACATAGTATTAATTTCCTACTTTTAAAAATTGGGTATCATTTTTATCCCTTTTTGTTTGTTTGCTTTTAAAATAAAAATTATCTAAAATTACTTTTAAAAATTGATATTACAAAAGAAAAAGGAAAGAAAGAAAAAAAGAAAGAAAGAAAGAAAGAAAGAAAAAAAAACTTTGAAGTGATTCTTTCCATTACACTGATCCAAAGGTGTTTTAGGTTACACCTTCCAGATGATTTGTTTCTAATTTAGAATCCAGTCAGTCCTTACTCTATGTGGTCAGGTTGGCTTGAAATAAGAAAGCATAATCCACAGTGTCCAAGTACATTGTTGAACAAAAACATCAGGTCACCCTTGAGGGCACGAGAAGTGAGAGAAGGAGACAGAAGGATGAATCTCTTGATTCGTGATTCCCTCTTCCTTTCTCCAGGTTTTAAGAACTTGGATATGATGTGAAAACAAGTGCCAGTTATCAGGTGATTCATCAACACCAATGTTATAGTAAGGTCTTGCTCTACTCAAAAGGAAATTTAATTCACTAGCCAAATAAATAAATGTATAACTGTGACATTTAAATATATTTAAATCAGATGACATGTTACTCAAAAACTATAATGTTAAAACGTTTAGTCTTAAAAGTTAAGACTTTTGTCTAAAACAGCACACGTAACACAACTGAATTCTCTCTCTCTCTCTCTCTCTCTCTCTCTCTCTTTTTGTACTTGCACTTGAACTCAGCACCTTATGCTTGCCAGGCAGGGCCTCTGAGCTACATCCCTGGGCCCTGGACCAACATAACCGTCTTTAAAGTGTACAGCTCTTATATGTTAAGTATAAATTATATCAACTAAAGTTAAATGTTTTTGAGTTATTTCTCTGTATAAAATCAATATTCTAAAGTAGTGAATACAACAAAGTTGTCACATCATCAGCATCTTTCTCATTTCAAAGTTTAATCATGAGAAATAAAAGATTGGTACTTACTTGTTCTAGAAGAAATACTGTGACCCAGTTAGGACCACATCTCATTGAAAGAAGAGATGTACTACTAAGTGGCTCCATCTTTGACATAACTGTTTTGTTCCCCATCAGAATTGGCCACACAGAAGGTGGAGTAGATCACTGTCTTCTAAAGCAGCTCGTGAATTTAAATTCTGTTTTTCTGATTGGCATAAGCCCTCTTGCATGTGTTCAACTCCAAACATAATGAGGCTATACACACTCGCCACAAAAACCCAGGATGAAAATAACCTGCAAGGCTTTCAAAAAAGAGAAATACCAAAGCGGTGAGGACCATAACTAGAAAGCCACCCAGTAAGAAATCTATGGCTTTCATACTATGGAGGGGACCTGTGGAGGTCCCTTATCTGACAAGGATGCAGCATCTATCAGTGTTCAGATGACATAGGATTCTCTTCAGGTGACAACAGGAAATAACCAGAGCCAAGTCATTTTAGGAATGTAAGCCTGGGCTCATCTGTGGGAATATGGAGTGGGCAGTGGGGAAGGAAAGTGAAGCAGCGGTTGAAATACACCCAAACCTCCTCTCAGAACATTCTTGGGGATAACTAGCTCACCAATGAGCCTCTCTGTCACAATGCACTTCTCTTGTAAGCATCAAAAAAAACCTCCTCCCGTTCACCTAAATGGCAGGACCACTGCAAAAGGCATCGAAATATTTACAGCACAAGGAGAACATGATCAGCAGTGAGGAGAAAGAGATGAGAAGAGAAGCAGGACCAAAACTCAGAAGTGCACTGATAGGTGCTAATGGCAAGAGAAAAATAGCAGACACTTGGCCGCGAGCGGATGGGTACGCCCCTGAGCCTCCCCAGCCAGAGAGAGCTGTGTTACAGCTCTGCTGAGCGCGGTGTGTGGAAGGTTGGAGAGGCTTTGGAAGATGATTAGACTCTGAGAGCTGTGCTCTAGTGAATGGAATTAGTGCTCTTATAACAAAAGCCCCAGAAGGATCCCTCACCCCTCCCAATATGCGAGGGTATAGCACGAAGGTGCCCTTTATAATCCACAAATTGGTCCTTGATTAGATACTGAATCAGCCTTTACCATGGACTTCTCCGCGCCACTATTGAGATAGACAAATTACTGTTGTTCTTAGTACTGAGTTCATGATAATTTTCATAGCAGCCATACATTACCCTCCACCCACCCTCCAGTCATTCGGTTAGAATCTATGTTTGGTGCAATATAGGTGGGAAAATCAGAAATCTGGAAATGGCAAGCTTGTGTAGAAATCTTATAATTTTACTCAAAATCCTGAACCTTTCAAAGTTTTAGTTTTTCCTTCATAAAATGGAAACAAAAATGCGATTCACCTAATATACTTGTTATGAGGACTGAGTGTGTGCTATTGTAAGTAAGTGCTTAGAACAGTGTTGGGCACACTCAGTGTTCACTATTATTCTAATTACTTACATACTACCAGCACTGCTGCTACTACCTGACTTAGGGACTATTGAAAGTCAGACTCAGAGGAGGAGACTACAGATGAGTTACACTGTCACAACTGTAAACCAATCTGGATGCTTCAATTTCCTCTGCAGTGATAGCTCTGGTCTGAGACATATTAAATGATTCTGGGCAAAAACCTTTTAAAGACTATTAGCCAAAGTACTCGTTATGAATTGAGAGGAAGCTCTTCTGTTAATGGATGTTATTCTTTCTGTTGAAATTGCACAACTTCTACGTACTTCTGGCAATTAGAAAGGTAAAGCTTGTGGAAAACAGGGTCAGCATGGAAAGGAATTTAGCTGCAGTGAAATAATGAGCTCAACAGGTGTGAAGTGTACAAATATACCACACTTTGCTAACACGATAATAAACATCTTTAGGGGTAAGTCACCTTACATTGGTTTCTGCTCTAGGAGGCCAAAAGCATCCTGAATATTATGACTGATAAAGACGAGAAGAATGTGATTTAGGGCAGAGAGAAATGGGCAAACAAAGGCAGTTGACAATGTTAATACAAAACATCTGGCAATTTGGATGTTGGGGATGAGGTGAGATGGAGGAATAGTGTATTTGGCAACCCTCACACTGAGTTTTAGAGAAAGAAGACTTTTAAACAGAGAAAACAAGCCTCCTTCGTCACTTTGACTGTGGCTTGAATTAGATCCTGGCTATCTGCAATTTGATACTCACTATTCAGCTCACAGATTGACAAGTTTAAAGCCTTGCTAGGTCTGATTAATACAGAAATTGCAAAGTAGGAGGAAATCTGCTTACTTCAAGCCAGGCAAGAAGGAAAGTGTGAAGGGAAGAGCCAGAAAGGGAGATTCCCCCTTCCAACTCACCCCGGGGACCCTCTCTTCTGCCCAGAACCCACCTTCCCACAGCAAGTCAGCTATGTCATCTTCATGATGAAATCACCTTGAAAATTCTGCTTATAAGCCCAAAAGACTGAGGGATGCTTTCAATATAAACCACAATCTTTCAGCTTTGCCCCCCCCCAAAGATTCACACACATTTCTATATGAAAAATGCATTTAGTCCATCTCCAAGTCACCAATGTCTGAATAGTTCCAGTACTGCTGAAAAGTTCAAGTTCAGAGTTTCCTCTGAGAGTCTAAGCAAATTCTTAGCTGTGAGCACCTATAAAATTAAAAAAGCAAACTGAATACTCCTGACAAAGGGATGGGGTGAATATTCCTATTCCAAACCAGAAAGATGGTGGATAGAAAGAAATAAGACCAAATCAAGACTGAAACCCCACAGGGAAAACATTAAATCCTGTAGGTCCACATGTAGCACACAGGGCAAACTGTGGTGAGCTATGAAGCACAAAAGGCTCCGGTGGCCCTGTACCTTGTGCATTACCAGTTACAGTTCTCGTGGCTTCCCTCTTAGGGTGGTTTGACCCACTGCCTGTGGTTTTACTCGGAGAACATTTCACGTTCTGAGCTTTTTCAACTTCCTGTTGTGCTTATTTACTTTGAGCTACAGTCTTACATTTTCATACACTGTCCTCTCAGGAGCACACTGCCGGGCCTCTGTTGCCTGTTTCTGAAATCTGACCCTACAACTCTTGCATTCTTCATACCCATAAAACCAGCACCATGTAGATGATACCAGTGTGAGCTGTCCACTCAAGTAGTAGCCAAGCCCCCTTGCCTCATAGCTAAGAAGCCTCTGAAAACCTGGATGGCTTAGTACCTTGCTAAGTATTTTGAGGAACCAATTTTCTAGGCAGTCACTGTTTCCAAGGGGAATACATTGGGATTCTCTTCTTAAAGCAAAGCTTTATATGGATTTCTGAGATGCCCTCAGGGCATCTTTCCTACTGATCTGATGCAAAGCACTTGGTTTCTTTTATGATAAACTTTCAACAATGAGCTCTCTTTCACAAAAAAAAAAAAAAAAAAAAAAAAAAAAAGTCCCAACTTTACAGATCACAATTTTTCAGGCCTTTCATTCTTGGAAGAACAAAAATTGTAAACAGAGATTGGTTTTGATTCTCATAGCAGGTGTTGATAAAATTAGCATGCAGTATTCATGCTACAGCCTGAACTCTAGGATGACTTGAAATTTCCTCTGGCAGATTAGTTAACCCACCTGTTTCACTGACCTTAATATGTTTCCTGTAAAACCTCAGGATATGAATAAAATGCAGACAAATTTTGGTGTCAGTCCATCGTACACATGGTCTTGATCTAATCATCAATCAAATCCTTGTCTCTTACTCAGGTCTCTGGAGATTCATCTGTATTTTTATCAGCATTCTGGTCTTCTGAGCTCCTACCAAAATATCTTACCAAGCTTGGCTTACAACATTCTAGGGGTTCTCTATGAAGCATTTCCAAATTCCTCCCATGAACCAGTTCCAAAGGCTTCTGAATCATGTAATGAGGTACAGTCATAACAACTCCACTTCTTGGGTACCAAAATCTATCTTGGTCATTTCATTTATCATAGAGACACAATATTTGACCACCTCAACTTCAAGCAAGATTTATTTTGATTCACATTTTTTCAGAGTTTTCAGTCCATGGAGGGCTGTCTCCGAGGGAAGAAATTCGTGGAGGGAAGGTCTAGCAGACAAAAGCTGCTTATGCTGAGGCAGCCAGGAAGCAGCCAGTGAAGGGAGAAGCTGCAGAAGGAAGGTCTCACACTACTCCATGGTGAGCCTGCCTGCTCTGGTGACCTGCCTGCTCTGACCAGGCCACACTTTCTAAATGGACTTCTCTTGTATCTCCCCCATGATTCAGTCACCTCCCAAAAGCCTTACTTATTAGCCAGTGAAGGCTTTGGGGGACATTCTTAATCAAAGCACAGCGTAAGCTCCCAGGATTTGGGATTAGAATAAGCAGCAGCACACAGGAAGAAAAATAGGCTGTTGTAAGAACAAAAGCAGTAAATACCAAAAAAGATTTTCAAAAATTTTAGAATAGACTTGAATGTCAGAAAAATCAGGTCCATTAAAAACTAAAATAATGTTTTTTTTTTCTTTATTTTTTAAAATTTAACAGCAAGGAGATGTTTCTAGATTGCTCTACAAAGAGTAATTCTCAAATGGTCTGAAGTGGAGACAATTTGCAATGTATTAAGGTGCCAGGTAGGGATGAAAAAGCTGGTCACAGGAAAATCTGGGTGCAGATGCTCAAATAGAAAAAGAACCATACTCATCTTCATGGTGTTAACATAGTACAGAACACAGCATCTATGCTCAGCTGACATTTGCTAATAAGTGGATGGATATATGGCTGAACAAATAGGTGCACAGACAATGAGTGTCAGATTCTCCTCATAGATTAAAATTTAATCTAAATTTCCATAGCACAGCTGCATTGCATTTTCCTGTCACAGGTTGTACACAAAAGCACATGATAATCTGAGTTTTCTCCACCAAATCTAGTTCTACTTCATTTAGAAAGAAGTTGCAAGTTGGGGAATCCCTGACTAGATGTAGCCTGTGCTCTACAGTGCTTTTAAGCTTTTGTTTTAATTTTCCAAAATGTTAAAAGCAAGAGATACAACAAAAAATTTCTGAGCCCTCAAAGGGAAAAAAAAAAAAAAAATCTGGGAACATTGGCTTCCCCAACCCTCATGATCATAAATTACTTCCTCCCACATCATTTTCTCCAGGCTCCAAGCTCATAATACGGACTATAATCTATCCACTCACCCTAGGCAGCAAAAGCATGGAATCTAGATCTGCTTTCTAGGTTATTTTGTAATTTTAAACTGAAAAGAAAATAGTGTCTTTTACATGTAAATCTATTTGAATTTGAAAAACTAATAAAGCCAATGTATATTTTCAGAAAAACAGGTGACAATATATTTCTGTCTTAAGAAAAATTATGTGAGATTTGGACACATGCCAAAGGGATAAAGGACACCCTTTCAAGGTCATAATGCCGCACCCTTTAACAGCCCCATCCAGTACCTCTTCTAATTCTCTTCATTTTTACTTAATTATCTATGGGATTGTTTCGTTAGGAAATTTATATTTGTTTGATGTTCTCTTTCTTGTTGATTAACATCATGATATATGTTAACTTAGTAAAAATAACTTCTAACTGCAAAAATTACTGTTTACTGTCTCATAAAATCCTAACCTCTTTTTATTTCCTGTTGTGATAGTTAAACTAAACAAATTAATGGTGGCATGCTTTCCAAACTCTATACCTCACGGTTCCCCAAGTGCTCTTGGTACCAGTTTTATCACCTGGGTGATTCCCTCGTTAATGAGTTACAAAGTCTGACCGTGTGTTCACTCCATGTTTATCTGAGTAATATTTTTTAACTTTATAAAAACTATAATGACATCATTGAGAAAGACAGAATCTTTTCTAAACTTTATAGTTTGTACAAACTTGGTCTTCATGAACATAATGTCTCCCCTGGGGTTACTTGCTTGGCCTCTGCAGACAATGTTATTTGTTGTGTGTGTTAAAATGAACCCATCACCTCTCCCAGGAAGTAGCCAGTGCTCTGTCAAGCTGTTCCTTCTACTTACATCTCAGTGTGAACAAAAGGTCTGATTGCAGTAAAGATTGCCCAAAGATTCCTGATATTCGTAGAAGTGCCAGAGGCAGAAAAAGTATAAAAATGGTGCTAGAAACTGCCCACTTCACAGTGTCACCCAGGAGAGGGAGCAGTGCACCACATCACACAAGCAAGGCCCACAGTGAGTGGGTGTCACTGTGGCTGGGCATGCTGAGAAGTCTCCAGCAGGGTCGGAGTGCATAATCGTGGTTGAAAAACCTTCTCTCCTGTCAGGAGCACAGAGCTGTCAGATGCTAGGTAACACTGGCGTGGAGAATTCCACTGCTAACATCTGTAGTTATTGACCGCTAAGGGTTGATATAGGAATCCATGAACCCCATAGACAAAGAGTCATACTTTATCTATGGAAAAGAGAGTAGTAAGGAAACTGTAGCATCCTTAGGACTTGGAATTCTAGGAAATGAAACCATAAAAATTCATCTGTCATGTATCATAATAAAAACAGTAGTGTAATATTGTCTGGTTTTAACCCTAAAATATCTACTTTTTTTATACATTAAATTTGACCTCTGTACATTGAGCTACACTCCTAACCCATTTTATTTTATTTTATTTTATTTTATTTTATTTTATTTTATTTTATTTTATTTTATTTTATTAGATAGTCTCTGTAAACTTCCCAGACTGCACTCAAGCTTGCAATCCTTCCGCCCCAGTACTGGTGTTTCAGGAGTGTGTCCCTGAGCCTGGTACGTTCTGTAAATTTGGTTACCCTTTCCTTTGCTCCCAGAGTCTGCCCTGCGTTCCCCAAGAAGCAGCAGCAGGGAGTGAAATGAACAGAGATCCAGGGCCTTTTCTTCTGACTGCCTCTCTGCTTTGGAAAAGCAGTCAAAGGCTGAATCTCCGAGCAGACTCTAGCTTTCACCTGAAAGCTGTCTTCTGCTACTCTTGCCCTGTTAGCTGCCGGGGTGGGGATGGTGCCCTACTTATTCCGGAGTTGTTACATTTTTGGAACCTCCATTCATGCTGATACACCTTTGGCCGATTTTTCATTAGTCTCTTCACTCTGATTCAGAGCTAGAGTCTAGTCTATGAATTAAAAGATATAAAAGGAAAAGTCCACTTGATCATTCGGTTGCTATTTATAAACAGAATTATGACAAGAAGCTCAGCTGGAAATAGATGATTTAGAAATGAATAAAGAAACCATCTAAGTCCAAATAGCTACTCAATATATCAATTTCCCTTTATTCTTTTAAATTGTTTCTATTTATATGTCACTGGTATGGCACTTATTTTGAATTTTATCCAGAGCAATGATGGTGTATAAAGCTTTCATTTTTGCTTGTAGTTTAAGGTATCTAAACTGGAAATAATAATATTCTATAATTCTGCTTGCACTAAGAGACAATTTATGATACTGCATTTTTATTAGTTAGATTCATGATATTGTAACAAATTCCTGACATGATCAATTTAAAAAGAGAAAAGGGTTATTTTGCTTCCCCTTTTTAGAACCATTAGTCCACTGTTAATTGGTACTGCAGTTTTGGGGCGACACATGTCATGGGGAAACGAGGAGGGGAAGTTACTCACCTCATGGGCAGAAAAAGGAGAAGTAGATGAGGGCTAAACTCTCAGTGGCTCCAAACTGTCTTGCAAGACCCCACCTCTGAAAGTTTCTACTGTGTCCACCAAGCCTCAAGCTGGTGACACAGTCTTTGAGACAGGGACCATTAACCATTAGGGGTCAGCTAAGATCCAAACTATAATGTTTTTTTTCAAATCATTTTAACACAGAATAATTAAGGAAAATATGTTCATTTAAAATAAGTAGGAGTGAAACAGAGAGGTTTTGAGTGTACTCAGTGGCCCTGGGTTGAGAAGTACCAGACTTTCCATCTTGATGACTCTTCTGCTGTATCACTGAATATGCTAGCAATTCCTAGCCATATTATACCCATAATTATATTATTTAGAATATCAGTCCCCTAAATGGTTAAAAATTAGTAATGGTAGAAGTAGAGAGAGTTAGGGATTCTTTCCTTTAAATGTTACTTGCATTTACTGTATTCTGGGTTTATTTAGATATGATAATGTGATATAGCCCAAGAAACATATCATGGTTTCCAGAGATATATCTCTATTGTCATTTATTTATTTTTAGAGTTATTCATATAAGTCTTAAACTTTATATCCAGCTTTAATGGCCAATTTGGAGCATCCAAATCTGTTCTTCAACCTCTATACTCTTCTTCCCAAGTATCAATCCATCCTGGGCATCACTGCAGAGCACAATTTATCACCTTTCTTTTCATGTCAGTAAACAGCTATACAATTTTTGTTACTTCAGAATAGCTTGAAGGCCACCAAAAGTGTGATAAATAAGCAAAGTTTTAACAGGTGATGCCTTGAGAAAAAACATGCTTATCACCAGTGTATAAGTCAGCCTTTCATCACTGGGATGTAATGTCTGACACTCAAGATTTAAAGGAAAACTTATTTGCCTCAGATTTTCAGAGGATTCAGTCCAGGGTCAGCTGTCTCCAAGGCAGAAACATCACAATAGCGGCGTGTGATAGATCAAAGCTTCTTAGAGGATGGGGACTGAGAAGTAAAGCAAGACAACAGCACGAAAATGCCAGGGACCGCACACAGACCCTAAGCTTGTGATTCTGTGGTCCATCTAGATATACCCAGATGTGGCTTTTACTGATCCCTTAAGGGCCCCCAAACTGATCATGGTGATGAAATCAACCATATCAACCATATTTTATAACAAAATAAATTCTCCCAAAATAAAATTTGCTTGAAATTAGTTTTTTCATTGTGTTTTAACTGTAGTTGAGAGGAATAAGAGTTCACACAACAGAAAACATCAAATTATATCTTTTATTTTCTTTCATAAGCACTGTAAATTTGCTATAGGCTACAAAAAACTATTTATAAATTTTGCAATAAAATATCAGCTTTTTTGGTATCTCAGATCGTGTGGAGCAGTACCATAGCATCAGAGTTACCACTTTATAATTCTCTTGTCTCAAGGCCAAGCCTACCAATACTAGTTATTATCTGCTGGAATCATCACTAGGCATGTAGGTAGGAGGTAAAAAGGCTTAGGCAGACTCATATGTTAGATTTAGAGTCTTTTCTCTTTGCCTAGAAAGGTCAGAGGCCTGGAGGGACAGAGCTACAATCGGAGTCCACAGGATTTTCACACTAAACCTCAAAATGCTAGCAAATCAAAAGGTATCATCCACTAAGATTGTAATCCAGAAATCATAAAGACAGTGTGTTTCTAGGTCTTTGAATGTCTTAAACCTTGGTGTAGATTTCAATACTCTTACCTTGTCTACTTTTATAGAATCAAGTGTTTGGTTAAGTTTCATTACTTTATCCCTGTTACAAATCATTTATCATGCCAGCCATATTGGTTCAACATATTTAGAGAATAATTAGGGATATCAATCTGAGCACCAGAGACAGACAGCTACATTTAAACAGAATAAACATTATTACCTGGTGTCATAAAATTCACAACCTACAAGGGAGAGTCTCAGAACACACATACATACACATGTGTCATATAATCTAGCAAACATATATGCATGGATACATAATGCATAGCCACATACAGTCACGTGTGAGCTAACAATGTGTTTATCAAAGCTGGACAGTGTGTAGGATAATGGCCTAGAAGACTATATTATGTTAGTGATGTGACAGTAGTTTGAGTTTGTATGAGTACACTTTAACATGTTCATATTATAGAGAGCTAAGTTATCTAGACATATTATAGACAGGCAGGCAGGACTACATCCTTGGAGTCAGTGCAGAAGATGAGAACACATTAAAACCATAGTGGGAAGTGGATCTGTAGAAGATCAGTCCTAAAGATAAAGGCAGAATGACAAGGCCTACATGTCTCCCTCGGGACAGGCAATAAATTAAAGATTATACTATACTTGGTATCACTGGGTCCAATAAAATCTATATAGACATCAGTTACCCAGGTAGGTGACCAGGACCCTTGTACCCACCTTGTGATTTTGCTCTATAAAACTTTCTTTGTGAAACAGGGTCTGTGGCAACCTATTTTCCAGTCCCCTCCTATCTCTCAGGAGCTCTCTCTCAATAAATTTTTCTGCTCTTTAACCTCTATTGCTCCTTAGAATTTATTCTTCAATTTTAGGGAAATGGGCTGGTGATATAGCTCAGTGCCACAGTGCTTGCTTGGCTAGTGCAAGGTAATGAGTTTGATTCCTGATACAAAAAAGAAAGAAAGAAAGAGAGAGAGAGAAAGAGAGAGAGAGAAAGAAAGAAGGAAAGAAAGAAAGAAAGAAAGAAAGAAAGAAAGAAAGAAAGAAAGAAAGAAAGGAAAAAGAAAAGAAAAAGAAAAAAATGGATATGAATCAGGTCTGATGGCACACACCTTTACTCCCAGCACTCAGGTGTCTGAGAGAGGGAGATTGCTATGAATTTGAGACCAGTCTAGGCTACAAAGTGAGCTCAAGCCCAACGTAAACTGCATAGCGAGACCCTTTCTCAGAAAGTAAAAAAAAAAAAAAAAAAAAAAAAAGGGAGGGGGGTGAATGAACTAGGTGTTTCTGATATCTGCCAGGTTTGGAGTTGCATTGTTTACCTTATACAATTTTCACTACAAAAAATCTGTCTAATAATTGATCTTTCAGAACCTGTTCCTATAGTTACCCAGCAGTATAACACTATTGTAACTATACCGTCATGTGTATGCGCAAGTGCACTGTGTGCATGTGTGTGTGCATGCATATGCATGGTTATCCCTTGACATCTACTGAGAAGTTGCTCCTGGACATTGCTAGAATATCAAAATCCAAATACATGGATGTTTAAGTTCCTTTTATAAAATGATGGAGTATTTATACTTAACCGGCCTCTTTTATAAATCAGGTCTAGATTATTTATAATACTGCATACAATGTTAGTCCTATGTAGATATTTGTTATATTGTATTTCTAAAGGAGTTAAGACAAAAAAAATCTTTAAATATTTTTTGAGTACTTTTAGCCTGAGAGTGATTGAATCCCAGATTATAGAACTCACAGGCATGGAAGACCAACTATTGTATAAAACTACAGATGTACAATTATATAGTGCAAACTTAAGGGAAATTAGTAAGAAAAATATAAACAAAGTAGAGGGAATTTTATAATTAGAAAATAACTATAAATCCATTGATATTTCTCCTGACTTTTATATTTACACATAAGCATTGAAAATGGCCCCAGGAGCTCCCTACAAACAGGAAACTGTGCCTCAGTGTGCATGCACTCACATGGATGGTTCTTCATATTTTGTGGAAAAGAACTGCTGGACTCACATGGAGAGATATGCACAGATTTGTTAGTGAGAACGTAGGCATTCAGAAGGGGGCTTGGACAGGGTGACATATCGCATCATGGTCTGACGCCAGGATTACTTCTGTAGTCCTGGGCCTGTCCACAGGACACACAATCTAGGAGAGTATTCCTAGAGTTATTAAATTACTCATTACTGAAGTAGGTCATGTGCAAAGAATCTGTATGTGTTTGAAGTTCAGAGACAGAACCCAATGAATAGTGCTGCTTCCTTGTGGGAGGAAGTCTGGGGTATCCGTGAATCCACAGTAGCGGAGGAAAAGTGAACACTGAATTTGCAGGTGAAAAGCAAGGCAAAGGCTTGATTTATTATATCTTTTAGACTCTTAGGAAATTTGTTTGGAAAGAATTTTCTGGAAGGATAAAAATGCACTGTAACCTTGGATAACTGTGACTTTGTCCTGAAACTGCAGTTTTCTTAAAAGTGCAATTTTTAAAATTATAATTTTGTCTGTTTTCTAATTATTTTTATTTCTACTATCCTATCTCAATAATGGTAATCAAATAAAGAATACCTTGTCCTGCCCATTAATGATATTTTGCTATTGCTTCCTCATTTTACAACATATTCTTTATAAACATATTTAGGGATGGAGTGATATTCTCATTTTGCTTCCAGTGGATGGGCATAATAAAAGAGATACAGGTACTGGCATGTTCCCGGAATAATGATACAATGAGTTTCATACTTCACGCCAAAAACTGTTATTTTTGCTTAATCGCTGACAAAATAAGGAAAAAGAAACAATACATTTCTGTTAAATGTTAAGTCCTTGAAAACTGATCTAAGGGTTCTGGTGGGGAAGTCCCTCAGAAGCCTCGTGGGTCCCTAAACTACTTGCCACCAGAGAGGAAGATCTGAGAGCATCGCTCTGTCTTTGCCAAATAAGCTACCATCAGTGCAGACCTGGAAGTAGAGAATTAAGCACTTTATGCTGTGATTATAATACAGAACAGAGAACCAAAGTAATTTAGTAAAAGAGATCCTTGACTTTCTGTTTTTTGTTCCATGATGGAAAGGAAAAGACCTGACAGGTAATTGTCCACATGGTAACAGCTATCAGAATTCACAGATAATTGCCTGCAGGGAAGTGACCAGTTGTTCATCACTGTGGTTGGAAACTTAAACACTCAAGCTAAATCTGGGACAAATACTTTAAACTCCATTTTGTCCTGTGCACAATAATGACTGTGTCACTAGTTGACTTGGATGATGCTATCAACCACTGGCTTTATACGACACAGTTAGAAATGGAAAATACCGTTCCAATAAACCTTGATTTTATCCAAGGGAAATTAAAATAAAGAAGGGAGAAAGGGAGCAAAAGAAGGAGGGAAAGAAAGCGAGCTGCATTCATATTGCTGTTTTTGAGCACAGAGGTTTAAAAGCTTTGTTTTACTTTTAAATAAAATGCATAGATGCTTATCCTGACATGAGAACAGCTGGCACATTTAACATTATAATGTAAACATCTGTTCATGTTCATGTGTTGAAATAAGCGCATCAGATGTTAATGTTCCAAAAATTCAGATTGGTCTTAAAATAGTGCTGTGTGATAGCCTGCAAAAGGAAGCGCAAAACCCTGATGAGAGAATGGAGGAAAAGACAGAATAAATCCTCTCACCATGCCCCTAACTCCCGTTAAGGCTGTATCCCATTCCTTTGCCAATCATCTGAAATTCAGTTGCATCTTCTTAATAGCTGTTTTTACATAATGGGAAACTTTGTTTCAATTCTCTTTTCCCAGGGCTGTGAAAAATTGATATAGGGCAGACATTGCTTGACTTGCAATTCTCTAGTCCCTTTTGAAATTCTGCTGAACTTTCTCTTTAGAGCAAATAAAGCAGGTAAACTCAATGGCTATGGAATTGGCACTATTAAATTCAGGGACATAAAATAAAGCCCTAAAAGAGATAACTTCTCACTCACAAAGTCTTAAAAAAAAAGTCCATATCCCAAAGCTATTACCTTTGTGGTTGGAGTACAAAGTCAAGGTTGGTATGCAAGCCCTTTGTAACTTGCTCAGTTCCTCTTTAGCAAAAGGGATAACTGAGGCATGGATGTAGCTCAGTGGTATAATGTTTGCGTGGCAAGAATAAGACCTTAGGTTGCATCCCAAGCACTGCCAAATAGCAAACAATGACAATATAAATATATAAATATAACAGACAGACAGACAGATAGATAGATAGATAGATAGATAGATAGATAGATAGATAGATCGATAGATAGACAGACACAGAGAGATTGCCAACAGGTTCACAGATGAATATCATAGCAGTGAATCCCTTATCAGTTGAAGAACAAAAGCGCTGCCCTTAAACGTCATTTTTTTATTGCAACTAAATAGAGCCTTACATTTAGATACTCAATGAAAATGTCCTTTAGAGAATAATGTTTTTTTTCTGCTATTGCTTTTGTTCTTTCTCCCTTATTTCTAAAAGGTTCTATGCCTTGGTGGGTGTTGAGAAAAAGAAAATAATTAAAATTTAAAAAGGAGGAGGCAGATGCACCAGGAATTACGGGGACAACTGATAAAATAAAAATAACATCAGTGGATGCATAAACAAGTGACAAAGCATGCAAAGTAAAATTGTATGGGACAGCTGAGGTCACAATTATATACGAGTTTACTGTGAGATTTTTAAATGTTTATGGAAGTGCATATATTTGAAATTTTTACAGCATTACTTAAAAACAGTATCAGGAATTCTCCTTGAGTCAATCACATAATGCTGAGTTCAGTGCCATACCATTCACAGCAGCTATGATGTGAAAGTCACTAAAATGTCCAGTGATGAAAGCAACTACGGACCATGGAGAAGCACTCAGGTCTCAGAAAGTGAGGTCTTCCCACTGGCCCTTGCACTGATGAGTGTGCATGAGTGTATTTCACACTATGCTACAGGAAATAAGCTAGACACAGAAATGAAAAGACTGCATCATTCCACTTCTGTGTAGAATCTTAACAAATACACCAAGCTCAAGAGAGACAGAGGGCTGTGTGGGCAGGGGCAGCAGTTCATTAGAGGACACAAAAGATGCAACTGGCACACACAATGTGTAGGATAGAGCGTTCTAGAAATCCAATGTATGGCATAAGGACTTTAGGTGATAAAATTGCACCATAAATGGGACTCATGCTAAATGAAGAGATTTGAGCTAGTCTTGCTACAATATAAACCAAGAACACAAGTCACTATGTTCACCTGCTTTCCTAGTGATCTGTTGACACAGATCATGCTGTGTGTTGTGAGTACTCACAATATGATTTACTTTTAAAATACAAAAATATAAGCAGGGTTCGGGGGCTCATTCTTATAACCCTAGCTACTCAGGAGGCTGAGACAGAAGTTTTTCTAGTTTGAGGTCAGCTTGAGCAACTTGGCGAGATTTTCACTCACAAAGCTAACTAACAAATTGGACAGAAACAACTCTGACAAGGATGTGATGAAATTAGAGCCTTCAAACACTGATGATAAAAATGTACAATGGCGTAGTCCCTAAGGAAGCAGTTTAGTGATTCTTTAAAAATTTAAATGTAAAATTAGCCACTAATCCGACTGTTACACTCCAACTACACATACAAGAGTTGTAAATATATGTTTGCACAAAAACTTAGGCATGATATTTATAGCAGCAATATTCATAGGGACACAAAGTAGAAAGAACTCAAATATTCATTAACTGCTAAATAAGTAAGCAAAATGCCATATGTATGTACATACAAGAGAACACTATTCAGTCCAAAAAATAAAGTGCTGCGATATGTTATAGCATTGAAAAATAAGTGAAAGCATGATCTTCTGTGAAATAAGCCTGAGAGAAACTCCATGTATTACCTGTATTATTTATATAAAATGCTTGTACTAGGAAAATCCATAGAGACAGACTGATTAATGGGCCAAGTTTGAGGATTAATTGCTAATAGATAAACATCATTATTTGGGCTCATGTAACTATTTTAGTATTATATAGTGGTGATAATTGTGCAACAGTATGAATATAATAAAAATTATTAAAATGTGAACTTAATAATCATAAGGTTTTGGCATATGAGTTGCATCTCAACAAGAAAAAAAAAAGAAGTTGGAGGAAGAAAAGGAGACAGGAAAGAATGAGAAGAGGGAAAAACGGGGAGACATGGGCGCTCTGCACAGGGCAGTGTGGGTGGGGAGCAGTTATCCTGCTGGTGACTTCACAAAGACAGCCCCGTGCTCCCAAACCCGGCCCATCTCAGTCTGCTGCCTGTGGGTCTGCTAAAGCTGTGCGTGGTGGACAGGGCTTGTAAATGTGATACAGAAGCAGTAAGAGCTATTACAGAGTAGCACTGGCGAGTGGCGATAAGAGTTGGGGTGCTGGCTCAGCTGTGCAGCCTGTGAAACCTGAGGGATCACATATCACCATCACACCTTGGTTGTGGTGAACGCCATGACCTTAAAGGCAGTGAAAGACAGCATCCTGCTGGCGTTTCACTATTATTTCCTTCATATCCTGCAGCTAATGTCCACTGAGCCTGCTTAAATTTCAGTTTAAATTAAATACAATTAAATTCTTTACCTCCTCTGCATTATCTATATTTTAAATGATCATTGGGTACATGTGGCTAATGAGTATAGTATTGGAAAGTGCAGAAGAGAACACATCCTTGCCGGTCAGGTACCACACCACTGAACTATAACCCTTGCCCCAAGAGACCACGTGCTTTATCACAGAAAATTCTGCTGGATGCACTGATTAGACAGCAGAAGAAATAAGGAAGAAAAGAGCTGTCCTTGCCTGGGAATGGACCGAGTGGTCTCTGTGTAACTTAAGGGTAGCCTCGCAGGTAGAGGCCTCCAGACAGGAAGATGGGAAGGCTCTGACTGCACACATGGAAAGGTGCACTCCACACCTAAGTGTATGCAGTGGAGACAAGGACTTTGGGGCAACTCCAACAGGAGCTGGCAAGGAACTACTTGTCTGGACAATGAAGGTATTGACAGTGAGCCAGACAAATTTAAATTCAGAAGTCTCTCTTGTCACAGGGAAGTGGGAAAACTTTCCTGATTCCTCCTACATGGGATGGATTTGCAAATATTCACCAAGACATCATCTTTTTGCTGACTAAGCTTCTGATTAAATTTGAAATTTTAGAACTGCAAAAAATGTTCAATTTCTTGCTTAGCAACATTTATGAAAAAATGTGATGTCTTATATGTCAATGACAGATATCAGATGTACCTGATATCATCTATGATAGATATCATGAAACAGCAATGTCTATTACCTACATGAATATAAGCAAATTTACATATTTGTTTATATTTTTTCTCTGTATAGAAGTATATATTACTCTGGAATATGTATTGCACATGCATGCACACATGCACACATCCACACACATTTTTTCCCCTTAGCAGTGCTCATATCTATGAGTCTCCCAGTTACAAGTCCAGAGTGTCTGCTGACACAGTGGTGAGGCTCAGAGTGCCATGGAAATGCTGCCCCTCCTGTGCCTCTGTGTATGCCACCTCTCTCACATGGATCATTTAGCAGCCTCCGCTCCAGCCTGGCCCACTGCAAACCCATTCTGCACACTTGCAGGAGCCTGATTGCCTTAAAGCATAAAACCAAGCAGGTCAGACTCCTTCTTTCCAACTCTTCCACTATTACCTCTTTCCTCAGGAAAATGTCTACAATCTAAGCATAGCCCGACAGTGTTTGCATTCTGCAGCTCCCACACATCATGCTAGCCCCAGATTTCCATGTTCCTTTACCAAAACACACAAAGGTGATAATCACTATACAAGGGCCCAGACAACTATTTGGCATTTAGCAGACAGAGCTCAAAAAAAAGACAAACAAACAAACAAACTACAAAGTACCAGTGCTCTGCTGATAACAGGTGACAGAGATGATGTGTGACCCATGCCCCAGAAGTCTCTGCCCCATAGAAAGCACTCTGGCTGAAGGTGTCTCTTGGAGGAGTATACAAGAATTCTGTGTTATTGTCTCCATGTTTCTATAACTCTAAAAGTATTCTAAAAAGTAAAGATGATTTTTAAAAATTAAGGGATGCTAGGAGTATAAATAGACTCCTGAGTGGAGGAGTAGCTCTCTGTGGCTTGGATCAAGTTTATTAATCTTGCTGAGATTCTATTTCCTCCTGCAGTGTGACGGTTGGAAAGAACACAGCGTACCTTCTTACAAATTCCCAAATCCATGAATTCAAATTGAAAGACAAAAGACTAAATCCACAGCTAATGCATTAGTTGGACCAAGAACTGTTTCAGCAGACTAAATCTTATTCTGGAAATTAAGAGAAAAGCTATTGGTACGTGTGTGTGTGTGTGTGTGTGTGTGTGTGTGTGTGTGTGTGTGTTTGTGTGTGTATGCTTGTATGCATGTGAGATGGTATCAGGAGGTGGGCACTGGTTTGAGAGCTAAAGAACATTGTGTGTCCTTTGATTAACTCATGTAAAATACTTCCAAGATCCAATGCACTGACAGCAAGATGGCCTAAGCTATGGTTTTCCTTGTAAGCTTATTAGCTTGTTGATAAAAGACAGATTACTAAACAACCTCAGCATTTCTGTTCCTCTGCAAGAAGCCTTGCGGCAAAGATTTTGACACAGACCTAAAACCTTGAGAAGACAAAAGCAGGACACCATGCTCACCACGGAAGAATCAGCATTTTATTGGTCATTTAAAGACCACGTCTCATGGAGAGAAAGGAGGTAAGCACATAAAATGAGTGAATATAAATGAAAGAAATTTTAATGAACTCATTTCCCATGGATAGAGATATTCTAAGCCTTTTCTTTTAATTTGCAAGATGAGCTTCTAGCATACAAGTGAAAGAGAGGTGAAATCAAGGGGAGGTATCTGTCATTTCTCATTTCTTTGATTTACAAGTAAAGGAATCTTTGTTATTGGGCAAAGACACATGAAAACTATGAAACACGCTCTTCCTTAATGAGACCTTGAAAAGGAAAAGCAAATGTTCCCAAATATACACCTGTCATCTAAAGTGAACAACAGCTCTAAGAGATGGATTCATCCAGATCTTTGTTTTACTTTATTTTCTCTCCTTCTCTTTTCTCTTCCTTCATTGCTTTCTCCTTTCTTTCTTTCATTATTTTCTTCCTTTAGAATTCCACTTGAGATTGATATTAATCTACCTCTCAATGGATCAGTGCTTGGGCAAGTTATTTCACTTCTCTTCAGACCTTCACTGATCTTTAAAATGGAAGCATTGGTTGAGATTATAGTTCAGTTGTAGTATAAATGCTTAGCATGCACAAAGCCCTTGGTTTAGTCTTTAGCACCAAAATAAAAAGAGTTAACTAACTAAACAAACAATAAAATGGGAGGAATACTACTAGGTAGGATTTATTTTTTAAACGCAAAATCATTCACAGAGAAACTACGACCATTTCCACTTTCTTTCCCCTAACCACAATCATCACCCAAAACAGCCAGGTGTGTGACACTTTTGTCCATCTGCCCTGTGAAGCCACTAGTTTCACAGTTCTGTTAGTCCAAACCCTTTCCATCTGGCCCCAGTGTGGACTTTTGATTGATATATTGTTTCTGTTGACATGCTAAAAGATCCTTTAAAATCCATTTAGGTTTTAGAGATGGTTGTTATATTTTGAAAGATTTGAAAATGTCTAATAATTGAAGTGCACAAAGTCTAATAAAAGTGACTAGATTCTTCTGGCTTGCAAATTCTTCGGATACATAGAGTGGTGTTCTGCAGCCAGCTTGTACTGGCTCAAGAAAGCTGATGGCTAACTATTCAGAAATTCAGGGAATTGGTTGTGAAATGTAGTCATTATTAAAATTTGACTTACAGAAACTTACCATTGAGAACTCATATTTGAAAAGGAAAAAGAGAACACTAATGATTTTATAATGATTTCATTACATTTCACAATTACTTTTGATCTTAAGACTGTTCTCTTGTGGGATGCTGGGATCAATCCCAGGGCCTCATGCATACAAGGTAAGTGCTCTGCTGCTGAGCTATGTTCCTGCTCTGGCACTGTTTTGGTGACTGCTGTAAGTGTGCAGCCCGGCAGGGGCATTTCAGAGCTGCACAATGTATCTCATCCCAGCTCCACTGCTCAGCGCCAGAGGTTGAGTAAGTCTGCCATAGTGTAAGCACCCTCACCACCTAAACATCACGAATTGGGGCTGAATCCCTAGAGCTCAGAAATTGATAAAGAAAACACTAGCAATGCAAACTCCATTCAAATGCACCAGATAGCAAGTATTACATTGCAAGACACAAGAAATTAAGGAAACCAATTCCTAGTATTTAAAAACCCTTGATTCTCCAAGAAAGTGACACATATCACTGTATTATCTAGCCTAATTCATGAGTGTCAATGGAGATATATACTGATATTCACTCTGAAGTTATATTTTACTTTGTTGTCATCACAGATTTACTATATCAGAATTTGCTCAAAGAGTAAACTCTTATGAAAATAAAATATCTATATCAAATTTACAATGGGTTTTGCTATTATTTGCATTCTTATATCACTGAATTCAGAATTGGTAATAAATACACACATATGTATGTGTATATACAGAGAGAGAGACAGACAGAGAGAGAGAGAGAGAGAGAGAGAGAGAGAGAGAGAGAGAGAGTTTACCATTAAATATTTACTGTCATATCACTAGAAATAGGCAAATACACAAAACTAGGATTATATGTTGTTTACATGAATACATTTGTATCATTTTATGTGTCTCCTAAACCATATGGCTATGGAAATAATTTCAAACTGTTTTGAGGTGCTTCACATTTCACTATAGAAAATAATGTGCTGTTTGATATTTGACTATGTGCAGGTGAGAAGAAAGAGACAACAGGATTGAGGATTCTGGAAACAGACTGCTGGAGTTCAGCTCCAGCCTTGCTACTTATTCGGTCTACACACAAAGCATTTAATTATTTACTGGGTCCTGAAAGAACCAACAAAAGCTGCTGTAGTGTAAAAAAAAAATAAAGAAAAACAGCAACAGACAACAGATCCTAAAGCACTCACTGGAACTAAAATTCACTGAAATGTCCACTGAGATATTTTAAGGCTGGAAAGTGGAAATGGGGAAGCTGTAACACAGTACCAAAGAAAGCCAGAAATCGTACACAACCCAATGTTCCCATGAGTCTTTACACAAGGAGTATAAGAAATCTCATAACTCATGGCTCATGTAAACATCTCCAGCTAGGCAAGCCCAGTAATGTTCACTCTGAGTTTACAACTTCTCATCAGCCTCTGATAGTTAGAACCAACTGTGCAGAAACAGTTTTCAAGTTGGTTGATCTTTTTTATGCTTGTTTGGTATATAACATCATTTAATATGATAATATTAGGCTCAAATGTTTTAATATCCCAGAAGGAAAAAAGGTTTCATACTAATGAAAGCAGATTAGCCCAAGCCAGTGAGCTGAGCAAAGAAAAACAATTGTAAGTGACCCAAGTACAGTCCACTATGGCACAGTTATGTCACCACCAAGGACTACAAGTGGTATGGGGAATATTGTGACTATACTTTTCAAAGGCCTTTTGTTAGAGATGGTGAACACTCCAGGGACATTCTTTGTTAGCAGTCTCTTTTCAGAAAATACAGCTGTGCATGGTGGTACACTCTGTAATCCCAGCACAAGAGAGACTGAGGCAGGCTCACTGTGAGTTTAAGTGAAGCCTTGGTTACATGGTGAGTTTAAGTTCAGTATAAACTACATAGCAAGACTCCACCCGAAAAAGGTAAATAGATAATGAAAAAATACCAAATAAAACCTAGCTTGACCTTATATCCCAACAGACTAGACAGTTAATGCCTCTGATTCTTTATAACTGAGATATAGCTATCACATGATCTTCTCATTAACTTTGGAAATTGACCAATGTGTTGGACACTCATGTTCTCCACAAATGATGACTCAGATATTCTCAATAAGCAGTGATATTCCTGGAATTTTTATTTTAGATGCTGAATTGTAGGCTGGGGATTTAGCTCACTGGAGTAAGCACCTGCCTGGCAAAGGAAGAGCATGAGTTAGATCTCCAGTACCAAAAAAAAAAAAAAAAAAAAAAAAAGATTATAGAATGGATGAAATGCATTTATTATGTGCCAACTAGGTTTTCCATTTGTCCATAGCTGATAAATCTATGATGCACAGAATGACTAAAACACCTTACTCAACTCCAGTGAGACTGAAATTTTCATTCTTTTCACCCCGATAAGCTACCTACTTCCTGTAAACTAAACTCTGTTTATAAAGAATTTTATAATTCACAAGAACACATTCACATGTCAAGAGAAAAAAGAATTACCTAATTTCAAAAGATCAGATGGATGACCCTTTGAGAGGGTCATGGGAAAGAGCCGAGTGTGAGTAAAAGAATTTAAACAGAGAAAGGGCCGACTGATTCATCTCCCGGGACCTGTCCCCGGACCTCTCTGCTTCCCTCCAGGTTACCACACAATGTGGTTTCGGTTTCCATTTTGCAGCAACAGAAAACAATGCCTAAATTAATTCTAATCCCATCATCTTCACATAACTGGGGGCTAATTTCACTTTTTGTGTCAACATTTTCTTTTCCAACATTAGTAAGAAAGAAGAGAAAGAAAAAACTGCCCTAGAACAACAGTAACAAAAAAAATTGTCATTTGCATCAACCTCCATGGACTGGAATCTAGCCCTGTTTTGAGTTTGGATTTTTGGACTTTATGACCTCGAGAAAGCAATATGCAGTCAGTAGAAACTGTACTTTGAGTTTTAATCGTTGGCATTGCTCCCAGGCTAGTGACATGAGTCATGATAAAACACATAGTTGGTGTCCTGAAAAGTGATAGATAACACACCACAGTGGGCTGTGAGGCCAGACTAACAGATTTGTTAGGTTCTGTGGATTTAATGTATTTTATATTTAGAATGTTTCCAACTTATGAAGGGCTTAGTGGAAGGAGCCCTCTTGCACATCAAGGACATCTGTACATCGATAGCTAACAACTGACTTGCATCACCTCTGACATTCTTCTTGCGTTCACTTCCCAAGGATCAGCTGAAATATGAGAGCAGGTGTTTCAATGCTTATTTGCTACTTTAAAAATTACATCAAACATGGTAGCTTAAGACATGATCTACAGATTTTCTTGTGAAGGGCCACAGAACACCTGTATTCTAAGTTTGAAAGCCATGTGGTCTCAGTCATATATGCTATTACTCATGACACTTGTCCCATCCTAAAATAATAGTGTGTGTGGTGGGGGGATCCCAGACCATAGAAGTTCATGGTGTAACTGAAACACAGAACCAGTGACTATAAGGAAAGTATTAAGCATTCAAACTTTGGTTGACTTTTAAATAGCTGCCAGGAATCTAATGGAATGCAACGATAGACACCTCTCTCCTTCAGAGTTCACTATATGTTATGAGATAGTTGGGACAAAAAGAAGATAATTTCAGAATTTTTATAAATTCTATGTTAGACATATAGTAAGCAAGGAATCATAGGAAGACACTGGGGAATGGGTTAAATATAGGGATGGTGAGGGAGACTTGTGGGAGCTTTAACAGGATCTCTATCATATTTGATAAAATCTTAATGAATAAGGGAAGACAGGGATGGAGTAAATGTGGAAAGGAACAGTAAGGAAAGCTGAGGAGCAAGGCTCGAGGTTTAACTCAAGGTGAGAAAAGCTTGGCTTATGAACAGGAAGGCAAGAGAGAAGCAGGGCTGAAGAGTCCAGGAGGAGCTAGGTCAGAGGCTCTGAGTGACAGGTAGAGGTATGCCGGGCATGGTGGTGCTGCAGTGCAAGCCAGCACTCTGGGAGCCTCAGGCAGCAGGGCACAAGTTCAATACCAGGCTGGGCAAAGTAAGTCTTAGTAATACCCTGTCTCAAAAATAATGTAGGTATGGCTCAGGGCAGTGACCCTGCATTAAATCCCCAGTGAAAAAGCAAAGAAAGGAAAAAAGAGAAAAGAAGTCTAGTATATATCTGGCAGTCAAGTGATCCAAAGCAGAATTTCTGAGTGGTAGGAACTTAGCAACAGCAGAGAATGTAAATTGGTTAAAAAAGAAACTAGAGACAGTGGTATATATTAAGTTTTGCAAAGATGAATAAATAACAACTTAATGGAAAACAACACTTTAACATTTTCTGTGCATTTATGCTCTTCAAAATGAAGGACTCTGGGAACTTTAGTTTAGAGCAAGAACAAGACATAGAGTACTCAAAGACATAACCAATATTAGGTGTGTGGACCTATGTAAGACCACTTGAATAAACTGCACTCTGAATGTGTCTCAAGAGTTAATTTGACCTACAAGGACTGAATGGCTTTCTTAATGGACCTTCTCTATAATGAATGTTTTACTGAAACTTAATACATTCTTGACCCACAGAAACGCATTCTGTTATTGTTATGTTTCACTTTTTCACTCCAAGCAAGAATTCATATCAGTGAAGAGGACAAGGTCTTTAAACAAGTTTTTGAAGCATCACTTATTTCAAATTATACAACTAATATGTATTCATTCTAGAAAATTTCCAATGAGTGAAGATGACTCTTAAAATGAAGAAATGTGAAAGAGAGTAGAACTTGGCCTTTCAGCCTATCTTTCTCACTTTCCTTCTTCATTTCTCTCTTCCTTTTGTTCTACAAGACAGTGAAGAATCATCACCCTACATTGGACACAAGTTCACAAAGGTGATAGTCTAAAAATTAATGTTAATATTTCTTCTCAAAAAGAGTATAGTTAACTGTTCAGAGCAAGAGAAACTGAACTAAGGACCATGGAGATTGTAAGTCAAAATTTCGGTGCTTTGTGATGTATGATGTAAAGATTCTTAGCTACTGTGGTCTGCCTGCCTCCTTCATATCCACCCCAAGTACTCACACATGCACATCACTTGTATGTACATTCACACATCTACATATACACATATACACACTTAAATGCATGCCTAGTTACCCACACAAATGCTCACAAATATGCATATACTAATATTTGTGTATATATATATATGTGCAAATATCAAAATGTATACATATCTCTTCACAGATGTTTATATGTAACTCTACAACACATGACTGCATGCATAGATGCCTTTCTATCTACTTAGCCACAAATGCACATACATACATGCACAAGGCTTTCTTGCATTGCAGTCTTTGTTGATGGTCTAGCCTTGACCCTAGTTGCATGCCTACTCGTGTTAACTGGGATACTTTCCATTCATCTTCCGAGATGTGCTCAGACCGGGTGTTGTTCAAGAACCTATTTTCTGGGTCAGCCTCTGTAAATACCTATGTCCCAGCAATGCTCACTTTATTTAAAATGATTTATCTACTGATTCATTTTTTTCTATTAGCTTATGAGTTCCTGAGAAGTTGAGTTTTGATTTTATTACTAAATTTCCAAGAATTAATACAAAATCAAGCAAATAATAAATGCTTGATGGATAGCTAGGTGTTGTGGCATGCAGATTAGGAATGGTGATGGTGTTATTAATAATATGACTATCTCCAAGGCATGAGCACAGTGGATGCTGACTGTTCCCTTGAGAAGCCACCCTAATGAGTACGCATTTCCTATGTGTGAATAGTACTTCTGTGCAATTATATACCTGCTACGGTTATTATCTACCTGCTATTTTGTGTTACCACTGAATTCAATGTTTTCTTCACCTTCTATTTTAACACATCTTAAAACCAACTTTTCCTGGTGAATTATTCATAATACATTTTACATGGGTATAAAATAATTGACCTTAACTGCAGGAGCCACCTGTAATCTCCCTCTGTAATAATTAACTCTTGGATGTGAGCTATTATTTAAGGGTAATAGCTTTTCATCAGTTTGGCAATATATTATTGCTTAACAGGTTCATCTGATTCTGTAATTCACAACTTGGCTTTGTAATTTTCCCTTAAGTCTTAACATCTGATAGCAACTCTATGTCCCCAAATATACTTCGGGTCTTTCAATTTGCATATGTAAGGAAAGCTTCCTCCACTTTTTTTCTGTTATGACATTGACATTCTTAGACTTATCCCAGAATCTCAGCTCATTCTGATTCACATCTTTATATTTCTTCTTAAATAACCATCAAAGCTTGATGAGTTTTTATCTGAAATTTGCGCTCAAGTTTATCTCCATGACTGATAGTGGCAAACTTGTTGTCTGATTTAGACTGAGGCACCAGAATCTGAACTCAACTCCTCTCCTCATCCTTTCCCCTAAGTCCTATGTTGATTTTTACCACCAAAGTGGAAATTCTAAAACATGAATCAGACCACACCACTTAACTGCGTAAAGCATTTCTGGCCTGCTAAAGCCCTCAGGATCCACTAGCTATTTTAGCCTGCTTTGGTTTGTTTAATCTCAACATAAATGAAGATATCGATAACTGCTTGTATGTTTAAGTGTATGGGATTGATAACCATATTACTAAGTTTTTGTTGGATAGTTGAACAGAACTGTTTGTAGTCTCACTGTTTGAATTCCCACTTTATATGTTCTACTTTTGTATCTTGAACAACTGTTTATAAGAGGACAATATGTAAACATCATCTAGTGATTTCTTACTGTTCATTTTTTCTTTGAAAGTATGTATTATATCTACCCGTTTTCTGTTTTGTTTAGTCTTTCTTTAAATAAAGTTAAAAAAAAAAAAAGAATTACAGCAGCAATGCCTAAAATAGTATTGTCAAAGGCTCTCTCAACATTGCACTTCAAAAAAGTAAGTGCCAAAGTTAGACACAGTGGCCATTTTTATTCCCAACTAGTTACTCAGGAGCCCGAGGCAGGAGGATGAGGCTCCATTATTGCGTGGAGGATTTTAGGACCAGCCTAGGCAAATAGTGAGAACTCATCTTAGAAAAATACAGGTCAAGTATGGCGTTTTGTGGTTGATGATGATGGCAACTACTTTAAAACTTGGTTGAAACACTAGGTTGGATGGAGAGATTTGCGGAAAGAACTTAGCAAAGAATGTCACATAGATAGCAAGGTTTCCTCTAATAGTGACAAGAAAAAGCAGCTCTAGAAAGAATGGACCCTGAAAAGCTACTATGAAATGGTGGCTTCATAAATTTGGACCCCATCAATTTAGAACTAGTGCCAATAAAATGTATTCGAATGAATTCTTTACTGCTTGAGTGATATTTTTGTAACTAAATGTCAGCTTCACTTAATGCCAGTAGGGTAAAGGGAGAGGATTAATCTATGAAGGAGATACAGCATTTCCCAAAATTGTAATACTCTTAGTGGATGTGTTTCTTACTAATGATTGCAAATGATTTTTATGCAATGGTTAAATCAGGAGGTTGCAGAAGAGAACACAGGTGATGTGGAGAAAAATAGAAATTTTCTATTTTCAGACATTCTGTAGCTTCAACAGCGCTTCCTGTCTCCCTGTTCCAGCTTGTTCTGTAACTTCTGTGTGCAGGAAATACTAAAAGCTCTGAACATAGCAATTGCTTCCTGTGATTATCCAGCACCTTCACAGCAATGTTCTCTAAATGCTGCAGAGAACAATTTAAGAAAATGCAGTTTTGGAGGCAAAAGAATCCCATGAACCTTAATGGAGCTGGGCACTTTAGATTAAAAATTAAAAGTTAATGTTTAAAGACTTCTGTGGAGTGTTGAAGACTGTTAAACTCCATAACAAAACACTTAATACCTATTTAGGGAAATTTAGCTGTTAGCTCTACCTGCAGCCATTTGAACAAACTGAATTACATTTAAATGACAAGTTGCACATAGAAATTGTTCCTATGTCCACAAGAATGAGGATCGCTCTTGCAGTGAAACACTCAAGCCTCCTAGCAGAAGAGCTATTGTTACTGTTCTGTCCAGCTGTCCTCCTAAAGCCTCATGGGGTCATAGAGTTTTTGTAGAGGTGGCTGATCTAGAATGCGTGATTGATTTATGATGCAATGGTGGGATTAAGGGTGCTGGGATTTAGGGTGGGTGACTGCTGGATCAGCCCACTGATTGGATACACACTTCCTTAATTTGTAGACTGGATAAAATATAAGGGACAGAAAGGGGCTAGTTTCTTTGCTGCCTTGGACTACTATGAGCTGTTGCCCCTATGCCATGTGCCACCCTGTCTTGGAGCTAGCCAAATACTGACTGAAACATCTGCAGACTGTTACTAAATAAACTTTTCCTCCTACACCTTTGGAGGTCTTGTATTTTGTCTCAGCAATTAAAAAAGTAACTAACACAGCTGGGTAGAAACATTCTAACACTCCCTAATTCTAATCTTAAATGAAAGATCTTATGGGTAGTTAGATCCTCCACCCCACAATCCTGATCACTCAGCAGCTACTGACTTGAACACCTAGAAAGAACATGACTGAAAACTAGACCAAGCCCTCCACTCTTAGCTCAGTATTGGATCACAAACAGAACTGCAACATAAATTGCATTTCCACCATTCAAATGTGTCTGATCTAAGTTTTACAGCCATGAATAGTAGCTGCCTAGGGTATAAATTGAGTTTAAATTAAGTAAAATTATATAGGACTAAAAATTGAATTCTTCATTCACAGTCACTACATTTATTTCAAGTGGAATGAGCAGAGGCTGCCACACCAGCAGTGCACTGGGAGAACACTGCACCCATCTCAGTGAGTTTAATTGGACAGTGCTCATTAGAGAATGTATTTGGGATTTCTAAAAACTCATTTGAAGCTTGTATCCCATCCCCTAAGTAACCAGTAAATGTGAAATGACCACTCATAATTTCTGTCACATATAATGCCTGCATATTAAACAGATTTTATCCCAGCTTCAAAACTCTAGTGCCTCACTTGTATACTGCTTTGTGACCAAGTATCCCTAACTGCTGTGGCTTGAAAGAACCATTTTATTATTTCTCTAAACTCTACTATTGACTGAGTCGCAGAGGGATCCTTTTCTAATCTTGTAATTCAAACTTCTGCCATCAAGTGGCAGCTGGGGTTGAATGACTAAGAAACCTGCACCCCTGTATCTGGCTTGTGCAAAGGGACAGGGGACAGATGGGGCTCAGCTCCTTCTTCCTCTCTCTCCTTCACCCTCCCTCCTGCAGTGTTGTCCCAGGTCTTCTTCTGTAAACAGGCCATCTTTAATGACTGTTTACCACCTCCCTACATGATATTAGTCCACAAAGACTTCAATTCACAGTTCTCTAACTTTCCTCAGGTTTAACATGCTTCTAGTGTTCCAGGATTCATGTAGGTGTAATGCTGTCCTTCAGATCCTTCTTGAGTTCATGTTCCCTTATCCACCCTACTCTTCCAAGATACACCATGCTTCCTAAAGAAAGGGACTGTAAGATGCTCCACAACCCTTAAGACAGGGTTGTGCTTTACCCACCATAACTTGAAAACATCCTACATAGAAAATACGCTACTTCCCCTAACCTGCCAAGCATTCTAGCTGAGCAGCACTGCCTGCCATAATGTGTGAATTGTTCAACTTCAGGATCAAAGGGCTGACAGGAGCCAAAGCTGCTGCCTCTGCCCAGCAGCATGAGCAAATACATCAGAATGTACATCACCAACCACCGAACAGATCCACCTTCAGAATTCCCAGCTTTTACTGCAAGGTCTACATTTTCTTGCCATTGTAAGGTCAAAAACAATTAAGCTGGGGGATATCTGTATGAATATCTATAGATTTCTCCCTAACCAGTAGCATTCAGCTAAGCAATCTGCATAAATGAAGCCTATCATAAAGAAAACATGGAATGGAAAGCACCTCTGCCCCAAACACCACTGTCTATTCAAAAGTAGAAGACTGCCTGCAAATCTCTAAGGAAGGTTGCATCACAGGGGGAATTCATGGGCCATGGGTTAAGCCCAGGTTCGACTTCACAATGCCTTCTGTTCTCCTGAAAAGAATTGTGAGTTTTTCTTCACAAAAGTGTGGAGGGAACTTCAAACAATGAAAAATGAATTAATGAATAAGAAACGAAAGTAAAAGCAAACAAAGGCAAAAGATGAGAACTAAGAATTATAGCATGAGGCCTCTACAGCTTATATGGCTTAGGGGTTCAACATTTAAATGTATGTGCTGTTCTCAGTTGCTCACAGAAATATCCAGTAACAGATGCACAGACACGCACACACACACACACACACACACACACACACACACACACACACAGGCTGTTTTTTTTTAAGTGTTGGGTGTCTCTAGACTCTTAAAAGGCATTAGCCACATAGACACTTGCCAATAAAGGCTGCCTAGATAATAAATTGCACTCATTTTAGAAACCTCAGTTGTAAGCAGTGTAATTTGCTCTACTGAAAATCCAGATTTTAGTGATTCAGGATTGAACACCATAAAACTGCTTTTGTTGGCAGTAAAAATATTTTCACTACCTCAAGTCATCACAAACACCAAATGTAACTATTTTTCTTTCAATGCAGAGATTCTGGGATACTCAGCCTCATAACCTACAAGGAAGAAATTTTATCAGCTGCCTTAGCCTTTGACACAAATATTTCTATAGGTGATTGAGATGATCGATGTGGGTACTACAAAATAAAGTGTAAGCAGAAATGGGCCATTTTACAGTATTTATTCTGCACAACCTCCAAAATAGTGAAGGCGAGAGCTGAGACAGGCAAATGGAAATAATATGTCTTCTTTAATTTATTGAGAGGCAAAAGAGAAACGCAGCCCTGCACTCTGGCAGTTGGAATTAAAAGAGCATCCGAGGGGATTTTCCTACAGGAGCACCTCGGCTCTCCATAATTTACATTTTGAAGATCAAGAGGCATTATTAAGCAATTGCAAAGCTGTGCACCTCAGAGCATAGATACACAGAAATGCACTCAGTTTTGCTCATTACAGCTGACACCAGGGATGGCAGGGGTAACAAGCACCAAGGAAGGGGCCTGACATCTGCTGGCAACCTAGGGATGCCATGACGCCCAGCCTGGACAACTGAGGCTCCCGGGCCAGGCAACATGGACTTGGGCTTCATCTTCAGTACTCATTGGTTCGGTCACCTTGAGCAAGGTGTTTGTCCTCTCAAATATCCTTGTCCCCACGTGTAAAATGTAACTAATAGTGGTCCTTACCTTACAGATTTGTTGTGAGAAGTTAATAGCATAATGCACGTAAATCTGTTTGCACCTGTCTTGCACGTACAAAGAATTAATTCTGAGTAATCTGTAGTTAGCAACAGATGGGTTTTTCTCAAGGAATTTGCATAATTTGAAACCAGTCCACAAGGTGGTGCTATCCACACTTCCCACATAATGAAATTAAGTTTCAATAACTTCTCAAGGTCAAACACCCATCAGTCTTTTACTGACAGAAAAGTCCATATATTAAACCATCATGATCCCTAAGCCTATTGATGTCATCATGTTTAAAGAAAAAAGGTTCATTTTGGTTAACAGTTTCAGAAGCCTTAGTCAATGAATGCTAGTTCCATTGCTGTGGGTCTGAAGTGAGGTAGAAAATTACCTTCTCACTTTACAGTAGCTAGGAATCAGAAAGAGGGAGAGAGAGAGAGAGGGAGAGGGAAAGAGAGAGACAGAGACAGAGAGCAAGCCTAGAGGAAAGGACTTGGGAACAGCCATAGTGCCCAAGGTCACATCCTAGGACCTCCCTCTATTAAACTAGACCTATCTCCTATTTCTATCACCTCTCAGTAATGCCATCAAACTACGATCTCATCAACAAACTAACTGACTAATGAGAGAAAAATAACAAAGGAATTTGAAATATGTACTAGAAAATACCCATTTATAAAATAAAAAAGAAAACAAGAATCAAAGACTGAAGTGGAAAAATAAGTCACAGAAAAGCAAATAGAAATATGAAGGATGGAAGTACTATCAATAATTACATTAAACATAAGTGGACTACATAACTCAGGTAAAAGGCAAAAGGTAGAAAAATGGGAAAGCAAATTTTAAAGGTGTGAGACAAATGTATTCTATCTGTAAGAGATCTGTGTCACAAGCAAAGAAATATATTGAAAATAAATGAATTATGAAATTATATACTTTGAGGGCGTAATTTAAAGACACTTTACCAAAGACAAGAAAATATGTTTTATAATTATTAAAAGGAAAAATCGTTAGAAACTCAAAGTTACAAATATGTGTCAACAACTAAGCTCCCAAATCAGAAATAGAAACAGAAAAAATATTGAAGTGATAGACAGTAAGAGTCAGAGAACTCAATAATCTTCTGTAGATAATAAGTAGAATTAGGCAAAGATCAGCAGTAACACGGATGCCCACAGTACCCCACACATTATCTAGCTTTAACTGACATCAGTAGAATGCTGCAAGTATCCACTCACTGCATAAACTGCTGATCACACATGAAACATTATCCAGGACAGAACATTTGACAACTACATTCAACCGATTTAAAACTTTTAGCTAGATAAAACAATAAAAAAGAAAAGAGACTAAAACTGTTAAACTCAGGAATGAAAGAAGATGCATCAGCTTTGGGTTTAGGTTGGGGGCAGGGGAGCAGGAAGAGGAAGGACTGAACATACACAGGAGGTATTATTATGGGATGTTAAATGTTCTGAAATTAGATTGCGATGTCATTTACAACTCTATAAAATATGACAGACTAGTGAGTTATGTATATTTCAGAGGATACATTTTACATCATGTTAAATGTATATTAGTATGGCTATATGATCAGTACTTTCTCATTATGAAAATATTTTAGGACTTTGGAGTATAAACAAATTAATTTGAAATCTTCACTTTTTTTCGCTTGAAGGTGTGTAATTTTACAGAAATCACTGTTTCTTTCTATCACTCAATAGTGCCTTTAATGGATTCAGCTGTAGTGTCTGTGGTAATGGACCTGGTTTTATAGCCTGGTGACAGTATTCAATAAGCAAACACTGGTCTTATTATCTTGGTAGATACTTTATGATATATAAAAGCAGATTCCAATAAACAAAGCTTAGTGAGTATATTAACATGTACTTTCATACATGTGATTGAGTATATTATCATGTACTTTGATTTCTTTAAAAGAGAAGGCCTACAAGTCTCTTAGAAACATAAGTTAGCTAAAATGTTTAGGAAATTAGGCTGAGAGCCAGAGAGAAAGATGTGTAGCTCACAGATACCTTGGCAGTCTTTATGAGTTCGTTGCTACTATCCTATCAGTACTGAAGATTCTTAATTCAGTGCTGCTCATCTTAATCATCAGCCTGTCATCCCCACAACTGTAATCACCCAATTAAACCCATTAAGAAAGCATATTCTAAGCACTTGCTAAGTTTTTAAAGCTGTGTTGATTTTTTAAGTAGATGTCAGACTTTAAGATTGAGTATTCTGACTGTTAAACCAAGATGACACCATTATTAGTAATAATAAACCTCATACTGTTAATAATAGCAACCATTTAGAATATTTTAGGTCAAATTTACAGGTCCATTAAATGAGCACCCAGCATATGGGTGAGGAGCTTCTCAGGAATGATTTTCTTTAATCCTCACAGCAAACTCCTTTGGTAGAGGAAGGACTACAGCTCAGTGTAATTTGGGCGTTGACATACGGTCACTGAAGCAATGTGGAGTTGGTGTTTCTTTCGTCCCTGGTCTTCAAGGAAAAAAAAAGGGGGGGTTACACTGTCTAATAAACTTTTTTAAAAATAGAGACATTTTTGGGAAATCCCAGAAGTATAGCTTATACTTCATGTAATATCATGAGGAGACAGAACCTTTCTAAATGTTTCTTGACAGCAGCAATTATGCTGACAATTACATAAACGATGAGGTAACAGTTAAAGTGAAAGACAGGTGATGGAAGGCACGTTCACCTGGTTATGCACAGGAGCTATGAGGCTCCTGGGGACAGCCTGAACACCTCTTTGCCGCCAGACCCTGCTGCAGGCAAGGAAAAAACAGTAATGCACTTATAGAAAAACATGCTGCCAAATGGAGCTTAAGCCTGCAAGCACACAGAAACTTATAAGTAAGGAAATGACACAGGAACATTAGGGATTAAAAAACCCAAAGCAACGAAAGGTGATGAGGAATGCTGTGGACAGGAACAGTTTCAATTTTAAACAGGATTAGTAGTGAAGGCCTTGCCAAGAAGATCACATTTCTATAGAGTTTTGAAGATGGAAAAGCAGCAAGACATAGTAAATTAGGACAGAGATTTGAAGACAGAACAATACATAAGTGCAGCTGTTCTAAGGTTTTGAATTTGACATCAAAATTCGAAATAAGAAAAGAAAAAAGAGGTAGATTGAATTTCACCAAATTTAAATCACCTCAAATTTCAGTTAAAAAAAGCTAAAAGCAACAGAATGGGAATAATATTTGCAATTATACATTCTATAAGAGCCTAGCATCTAGGATACAGAAAGAATGCTTAAAAAACACCACAAGAAGACATTAATATATAGAAAGGCAAAATACTTAAATAGATATTTCTTTAAAAGAGAAGGCCTACAAGCCCAGGAAAACGACAGTAGTTATCAGTAATTAGTAGATAATACAAAATCAAAACCACACTGAGATCTACTAGGTCAGGAATAATCAAGGAAACAATGGAAAATAAGCATCATGGAAAATGTAAAGGGGACAGGTGGGACACAGGCTTCTGAGAAGCCACAGGTCTTCCACAGACCTGATGGGACAAGGGAGCTTGGGATCCAGAAGAAACGCGTGCTGGCTTCTCGGCTACTTGATATCATCCTCATAAGTGAAGTAAATTAGCCTCACATTTGTAAATATCACATTTTCTCTCTGATACAAAAATAATAATAGAAAATTGAAAGTAATGAGATGCAAAATGTATAATAGATATTGTAATAATAAAAGGGAAAGTGCTCTAAAAGATATAAATATATGTATAAGTGTGAAAGATAGATAACCATATTACTGTTTTTGTTAGTTCATCAAACAGAATGGTTTGTTTGTACGTCATGTGTGCATGTTTGTCCACTTTTTAGGCTTTGATTTTGTGACTTGAGCAGCTAAGGTAACAATATGCAATTTATCAACCAGTGGTTTCTTACTTTTTAAAAAATTCTGTGTTATTTATACCCTTTTTCTGTTTTGCTTTTTTTCTCTAAATAAAAAAAGAAGAAAAGAACAAATAGAACGGAGTTGTGCAGAGAAGCAGGAAACCTACTCTGGAGGCAGCTTTGATCATGTGACTGGGAAATGAGGTATCTGGAACCCAGGGTGGGGCCAAGGTGGACTGAGCATGAACTCCACACCTGTTTTGAAGATGGGGAAGATTATGAAAAGACACATGACGAGCAAAATCAAGGAAAACTCCAAGGTCGGTGGGCCTAAATATCAGAAAGAACATGTTGCTATTTACAAAGTTAGACATAATCGTGGAAGAAGGAATCTGGAGGAAAATGATCAATAAATGATTTGGGGGCAACATAAGATCAGTAGGACAGAAGACATATGAATCTTGGTTTAAAAAAATCACACTTGTAGATTTAAATTAGAGAGGCTCTGGCATGTGCTTGCAAGTCACCCCAGAGCAGAGGAGGCACAGGAGATGGAAAGCCAGGACCCCTCCTCATTTTAGGTGGAAGAATTAAAGAAAGAGCCAAGTAGGAAGGTAAGGAAGGCACAGTCAGGGAGAAAAGTGTAAACTGGGAGTTTTGCATCCTGGCAGCTATTTCCAAATAGTAAAGCAGGTATTTCCAAAAGCAGGACATGATTGACTATGTGAACTATTGCTAAATCAAAAGGCAATCTCCAAGTGTCACCATGAGATGTGGCCACCATAGAGCTCATTGACAATGTTTATCAAAGAAATTTTTGGAGTTGTGTGTGTCCAAACTAATCAGTTAATATTTTATAAATGTGGCTCTGGGCCCTGAAGATATAAATACAAACATTATTTGCATGTCCTCTCTAATTGCAAAACTGATAACAATAAACACTGTTATGGATTAATAACTGGTGGACAACTTAACACCAGCGGAATTAAATCACCATGCTGCTGAACATAGATTTTTCACCTGAGGAAAGCCGCCGGCATAAACAGAGTCGTGGAAAAGGAGAAGCTATGTGTTGAGGCATTGTGGCATTGTGGGTTCTCCTACATTTTGGTGTTTGAGCCCTTGCTTCTCCTGGAGAAGCTCTGGTCCTCACATCGAGCATTGCTTCCTGGCTCTGGAGGGGAAGACCTGTGCCGCTTTGTCTCCGGGATGAACTCATCATGCTGGCTTTCTGGCATGTACTCGACTGAGCTTGTCAGAGGAGGAGCTCGGGGCCTCTTTGTTGCTGAGGATGGCTGTGATGCATTTCAGCACAGCCCTGGTCTTTGTTGTGAGTGTGACTTCTCGGCTCCAGCGTAGAACTCTCAACCTCCCGGCACAGCTCCTTCATTCCACTGGCATAGACTTTCTAGCTTCCACCACTGACCTTTGGTCCTTCTCAGCACAGATTCATAAAAGAGACTGGCATGAGTCCTTTTTGTGGACTCTAGACCTCTAGTTGGACTGGAAGGAGGTACTGTCATGAGCTCTGGGTCTTCATCTGTACTCAAGTGGGATGCTGCTGTGGGATTCAGGCCGCTTGCTAGATATTCTATGTCTTTAGTTTTGTGGACAGATTTCCTGCATTTTCTTATGTTAACTCTGTGTAACCATCAAAAACCAATATTATAAACTCCATGTCCTGATTCTAATTGTTCTCCACACAACCCTGACTACAATAAACATGGATATGTAATATAATGATAATATAGACCAGGCTTTTAAAAGAAGGATTAAGAGCACAGACCATGATTGGGCATCACAGGGGACTTCACTGAGGCAGGGGAGCCAGGAAAAAAAGCATATGTTTCCAGATGAAACAGAAAAGCATATGTTTCCAGGTGCACACCAGATGAATATGATGCTACACCGCCAACCCCAAGAAACTTCTTTAAAAATCCTCCCATGTACTAAATAAATCTTTCCTGTGTTTTGTACCCTGGAAGTCCTGAAAATCAATCCTAGAATATCAAGTGGGGCCCAAATAGGGAAATAAGACCAAATGAGTCAAGATATGACTGTCGTTGGCAAATAAAGTATTTATGATGTCCCCATTCCACCCCACGCAGTTTCCAAGTTAATTTCTTTCTAGCAATAACTCAACAGAACTACAATTGTCTCTGTGGTCTATTGCATCTGGAATGAGTGCCATGTTAAACAGCTAGTCCCAAACCTTTTAATTATTTGGTTAACATATTTAAGCTACTCTGGCACTCGACTGTCCCTCTGGGGAGCTCTGAAGTGAAACTTCAAAGGGAAATTATTAACATAGTGGAATGTCCAGTTGTGCATGCTATGGAAGTTCCTGATGCAGAAGACATTTCTGAATAAATGCATGACATAAGCATGCTCGAACTGATGGGTGGGAAACCCTGATGGTCATGCATAGATTGAAATGGAACCAGAGAGTCTTATACAAAATAGTGCTACAAGCCCAGGGAATCCCATGATCTGTCACAATCATTCACTTACATCTAACCTTTATAGAATTCACTCTCTATTGTAATGACCTTTCAATTCCAGGGTGGAAGATAGGGTCACATTTTATCATTTCATGAACCAGCTCCATCATACTTGTCTGAAGCAGAGATTTCCTGACAGCTCTACATCCTGTGGGCCTCTTTTCCCAAACACTGCCTTTGATCAGCAAAGCAAACGGATTTCAAGGATGCTGCCCTTAGCATCCCTTGGTGAGGAAATAAGAGAGGACCAAGAACAATGACGAGTTTCTATCTCATGAACATAAGTGTCATTGCTGCCATTACATTTTCATTAAGTGATGCAGCAAGAAAAAAAAAAAAACTGGCAAGAAAGAACAGACATGGACATGGCCACCGGTTAAAGAATGAAGCTACAGGGAGTACTTTCCATGCACGATTAATGTTAATGGAGTGGAATTGCTCCATCCCCTTAATTAGACTCATAATTCTTAACCTTTAGGTAAACTGTGTATTCAGGCATGGCAAAAGATGAGAAATGAAAATAGCATTGCCCCACGGCAAGAAAGATCATATCTACCAAAGACAAGAAGGTATCATAAGTGACTAGAGAAGCTTTATGCTTATGGTACCCAAAATAGCACTGCAGAGCAGGTGCTGCCCAGCAGGCTTCTGCAGGTGAATCCCGCTGTTCAGTGACAAAGACGCCCTTGTCTTCCAGCCATTAAAGATGGTATCTCTAAGGCACCAGTGATTTGAGTCATCAAATTCACCTCTTAGAAACCTATGCATTCCGAGCACACATGTATAGATTAAAGAATTCTCTGAAAGCCCACAGGACAGGTGTCTTCCACTCAGCTGGAGGTAGGGATGTTTCTCTGGTGTAAATCATCAGCACTAGATGTTCTTAGCAAACCCAGCATCTTGTAACGTCGCAGCATTACACGGATGCTTTCAGACCATCTGCAGCCCCAGGCCAGCCTTTCTTATTTCTTCTTTGGCTAATTTCCCCCAGCTACTAAGACCTCTAAAAGCCTTTTATAATATTTAAAGGACTTCTACTAACTATCCAGTCATTTTAAAGATTTTTCCTAACCTTTCTTATAGAGGACCTCAAGCTGCTGAAAAGGTTTTCCTGCTTTATGCACAGTTTCCCTTTTCAAAGTTTCTGATACCCATAATCAACTGAAGTTCAAAAATGTTAACTAGGATACTCCAGAAACAAAGCATTTACAACTTTTAATTTGTTCATGGTTCCGAGTAGCATGAAGAAATTCGCATCCCTCTTTCAGGCTGTGAATCTTCTCTCCAGTACACACGCTACCTTCCCCCTAGTTATGCAGCAGCATTTCCATAATTAATTGTTGCAGCATTACAGTGTCTTTATAATTGGCTCATTTTACTTTGATTTACTATTGCTCACCTCTATAACAGATATGTTATAAATGTGGACATAGCATTGGGTTTTAGCTGGGGATTCAGCCATCCACTAAGGGGAGCTTAGGATATATTTCTGTGGGTAAGGTTGACTGCTTGCATTTTAATTTAATTTAACCTAGTCTATTTATCCAGATGAATTTATTTATGTACATTTATTTATTTTTACACATTGAGGACTGGACCCAGGTAACAGCTTCCCTTAGGCTCTTTTCTAAATCCATATGTCATCTTGAACTCTTTGGAAAGTCTGAAGGATCAATGCAGCCCTTCAAATGCAAAATCCTAGGAGCAGAGGAATCCTATGTGGGAGTCCTGCAAGGGACTGGGCGGCTCCAGGACAGAGTAGTTCAGTGGTGTGCTCCAGGTCTCGGCCCTGCAGTGTGACATGCCAGCTCCCATAGCCAAGGCCAACCAGCATGGGTTACCTGCTCAGGGACCACAGTCAGACAGGGTAGGGCAGCTATCTGAGCATAAGGGAGACATCAGTGGCACTTGTGGTGTCCACTTTTAAACAAATATGCTCAAATGAGCAATGGCTATAAGCAACTGGTCTATGAAAGCATCATGAAATGTAAAGGTGAATCAAAGAAATTGTAACCTTTTAGTTACATAGCCAGGGAAAGGCTTACCTATGTGTGCATCACAGCTTTGTGGTTAACTGCAAAGAATAACTTTGGAAATGTGTTTTGCATTCCAAGACAGCAAGTAAAATAATACTTTCCAAATATTAACTTTTCTGTTAATGTGGACATTAGCTTGGACTAACACAGAAACTCTAGTATCACCTAAACAGGAAAGGTAATTTTGACATGAATCAAATATTTGATTTTAGCTAAAACCAAAACTTAGGGTATAAATATTCACGCTGACATGAGAATGTGCAAATAGAGTTACAGTTTTAAAAATAGTCCCATAGTATGTTAGAGGTCAGATACATTTTCTTTTGTGTCCTCTATATTAAAAACAGTACAACATTTGAGGCTAGGGGAGTAGCTGGGCGGTAAAGTACATAGCTAGCATGCTGAAGATCCTAGGTCCTGCTCCTCAGACACAAAAAAGACACCTTGTTGATAAGATGGGAAAGACAGTGAGGCGAAGGTAAATATTCGCTTCCATTGTTATTTACTCCCAAGTGTTTCCTATTTTTTTTCTGGATGTGTGTTTGTCCATTTCCCACTGGGCAGTGGTTGTTAATATTCTGTGTCAGTTATATCCGTATCCTGGCCTTGCAGGCTGGTGGCAGCTTTTGTACTTCCAGGCCCCTTGAAGTTGCCCAGGAAATGAGTGATGAGCCAAAGTGTCACTTAGCACAAGCCGCAGCAGGACTGAGGACTCCAGTAACTTCTCCTCAGCCATGGGACTAGCTACACTTTAAAGCAAATTTCTTATATTTCTCTGCATCCTGGAGACAGGAGATATGCCACAAAGCCCCAGTCAACTCACAAGAAATTTCTGGCCTGTTTGAGAAGTGATTCCTCTCATTTTAAGCCAGTGAGATACTATTCATTTTTATTTTGTTGGTGGTATTCTGACAGATTAGCTTAATATATCTCATATAGGAATGCCAATTATTGTTTCTCAAATCATACGCTCACATCATTTTTACACAGAAAAAACTTTTTCTGAACATTTTATGTCAGTTATTAAGCATGGAGTGAGAGGTCTTAAGCAATGAATATGAGCAGATAAATAAAAAAGAACTGAGAATGTAGCTCAGTCTGAAGGCCTTATTTTCAGTTCCCAGTGCTAAAAATACACATTTTTTATTTAAATTTTGTCTGCAAGAAAATTCATGCCATTAGTGCTTCTTAGCTGCCAAACAATTGCCGACCCGGGGCTTCTACTGCCATACTGACCCTGTCTTCCTTTATGCAGCCCATTGTGGGGTGGTGCCATTCATAATGGTGTTTTGATTTCAACATCCTAACTTTAGAGCCAGAGCCATAGAAAAATTACAGTGTCTAAGACCATGCAGAGAATCTGCTCATCTTTACTCAAGAAGAAAAGTGATGGACTGAAAAATCTTAATTCCGAAACAATTTCTGAAGCTTTCTTCCTGCCTCTCTCCCTCTTCTCTCCTTTCTCCCTTTCTTTCTCCTTCTTTCTTCTTTTTCCCCTCCTCCATCTTTTTCCTCTCCCATCTTTCTCCGTCTCCTCTTCTCCTTCCCCTCTCACTTCTTTTTCTCTCTTCCCCTCCTATTGTACACCCCTTCCCCCCTGCCATGGTGGTTTCCCCACTGCTCCACTGTTCTAACATGCCATCCTTTCTAAATTCTAATCTGAAAATTCTGCTGAATATACAGATAGATTATCACAGTGTCAGCAACTTCATTTGTAATGTTCTCCTTGTCTGACTTCTTTCCTCTCAGTGACATATTCTCAGAAAGATTTAGTTTTCTATTTTGGGGGAATCTTATGAAATGATGACTTAGATAGATATTGAGTACTGCAACTGTTACCACACTGTAAGGTTCAGTTCACTGCAGGCTGAACTCCATTCACCAGGACATTGTTAATGCGGCCACCTGGGTACTAAGGAGTAAGAGGATGATCAGACTATGCTTTATCCTGGCCAGGAACCCGGATTCAATTTCTTAGGTTCTGACAGAGTCACATGTCTCTTTTTAACCTCTCTGAACCTCAGTTTGCTGATTGGTATTACCCTATACCTCCTGGGACTGCAGGCTGTAACTGAGAAGGTTGTATAATTTGTCTGTACAGTGAACTGAAAATACCTCTCATAAAACCTGACACATGGAGCTATAAGTACAAAAACTTCATAATGTGAACAGTTTTCCTCTCCCTCTTCCCTTATTTTAAGTGCCTCCTACATACAGATTATTTAGGAATTTAAAGAAGAATAACAATCACCTCTTTATAAAATGTATATATATATATATATAATATATATATATATATATATGAATATATATGGGGTCTTATTTTATATACAGATGATATGTCACCAACTACATATGTCATATATAAATGTGTTCTCTTCAGTAAAAACATTTTTTCTTATTTAGCGGAAATATTACACACTGCAAACTCATTTGAATACCAAGGGCTTGATCTTGATTCTGCTTTTCTTCCCTCTTCTATGATTTTGAAGTTAGAGCTACTCAGATCCTCCCTATGAGACATTTACCTTATACATCTTCAACTGTATGTCTCCATCTCCTCTTCTATATAACTGGGATGAGAACTACCACACTCAGGGGTTGCTACAAAAATATAACACACACACACACACACACACACACACACACGCACACACTGTATTATACACACATCTTTGTATAGTGTTTGGTCAACCACAAGTGAATCCCAGCAGCTATCCTCACTGGCAGGGTTGCTGCTGTAATAGTAATGATGATGGTGATGACCACGATAATGAAGTGGGAGCAGAATGTCTTGCGTCTCTTGCTGGCTGCTTCTGCACTGTTGGTTGACGGGGAAAGAGCCCCACCTTTGGCTGGATTTCTACTTTTCAGAGGCTACCCTGAGGGTCCTAATCACACACCATCCTTGGAGCCACAAAGATCCCCTGGAATTGTTTTGTGGCTGCTTCTCAGAACCTTCTCTCTCTGCACCCAGGGGTAGCTCCCAGGCTCAAGCACATTTACATCCCCGGGACTCTGCATGCCATCACTGGCCTCCATCTTTAGAGCTGGCAACTTTCTTCTACCACCTCTGTCTACTCTCTTTGACCAAATATGCCACTGGACTGGCAGCCTGGCAGGGACTGCTCTCCATGAGACTGCATACTCTTGTCTCTCATACTTGTTTTACCTCTGACCTATGGCCTCAAGCTCTAACACAGTCTGTTAACCTGAATTCTCATTCCTCTAAATATCAGAAAATCAGTACTTTTAGTACAAAAGTATGCTATGAATTGAGTTTTTCTCTACTTTCCTAAGTCTTAGCCTTCTGAAAATTCTTCTTCCTACAGCTTCCAGGTCTGTGGTAGCTAGTAGCTACATATAACTAATCAGGGATTGAAATGCAGTAAATATGAACTATAATACAGCTCAAATTCAACACACAGAAATTTCAACATTAGGCATAAAATGCAAAAACAGTTCTCTCCTGATTTTTAGTTTTTTACTAATTACATGTTAAGAGAATACTATTTTGTGTCTACTCATATAAATTAAGTTTATTGTTAAAATTAATTTTATCTGTTTGATTTTATGCTCATTGTATAGTTAGTAGAAAAATTTTAATTGGCCCTGTGGCCTGCACTACATTTGTATTATTTTAGAATCTATTTTGTTCATAGAGACCACTTATCTGGCAGTATCAGTGCTTCTAAATGTTAGTTTTGCCTTTTCTTTTTTATATATATCTTAATAACCTACAGTTTCTCCACCATTTCCTAAGGGAGAAACATCCTTTCCATTCTCTTCCTCCAGTCCAGAATGAGTCTTATGTACACTGGGTCTCATAAGAAGTGGTGCTTCACCAGAGCACGTTTCTGGGATTCATGTACCTAAAACTACTTCCGGCTCTTCAGAACACTTTACAACTCTCTAACACACAGACCACCTCTACCTGTCCCTATAAGATGTACGCTGCTGAGGTAGCACTGAGCACATGACCAGCTTCATCTACACACGTGTGTGTATCCTTGAACATCCGCTCAGGCAGTTTATATCGTCACCTATTTGGCAACATGAAAATTAGGCAGTCTCAGGTTAGATGCTTGACAATGTTCATTCAGCCAGTAAGTGGCAGAGTGGGGTAATTCAGTTATTTTTCTGTTTTGATGCCTCAGTTATTTCCACTGTATTATCCAGAAATTGTGGTTTACCCCTCTCAGGATGCTGCATGCATTCCTTGCAAAGTCCTCCTTGATGTTTACCATCAGATCCTACACACACACACACACACACACACACACACACCAAGGTATGGAGGGATAAAATGCCTCAGTGTAGCACTTATTTTCTTCCTTTTTGCAGCAGAGAACAATCAAATGTATGTTTAGAAAGCCCACATCTGTCACTTCAAATCAAAGTAGGAAAGCTGAAAACTTAAGTCACAAAGAATTCAACATTACAATTTTCCTTTATTTTTCCAGTGCTGTAGATTGGGAAAGTATTATTTTTTTCATATTTATTCTCAGAGAACACTGAGACTTAGGAACCAGGGGGCATAATACTGAAAATCACATAGTTGGTAGCAGTAACTCAGGTGCTTGACACAGAGCTCGTGACTGAGCTCAGTTCTGTACAAGAACTGCACTACCTGTCCTTCAGGCTGCTGCCCATGGTAAGAACTTTACTGAGAGTACATCCAGCATTATGGTTTGTGTCTAGATATTTCCACAAGCATTATGCAACCACAGAGCTTTTTATACAAGTAATTGACTAGAGTGTGTGTGATTGATTCATAGTACAATGTTGGATTAAGGGGGGTGATTGCTTGGTAGGTCCACTGATTGGATTGGCATTGCCCTAATTGCTATAGATTGGATAAAATACAAGAGAAAGAGGCTTGTTTTATAATGGAAATCTAAAAGTTTACTTACTGTCTAATGCAACAAGGCCACAAGATACACTCATTCTGTCAAAAAAAAAAACTATAAAAACCAAGTTAAGGCTGGCTATGCCCAGCTGCACTATAGTTCCCAAGCTTGTAAACAAATTCTACTGGGCAGATAAGGCTGGCTGTACACAGATGCACTGTCTATACTTTCCATGCTTAAAAATATATCCTGTTTCAGCCAACCTGCCCCAAGAGCAGACTGATTAGTAACTGATGACTAAAGCACTTTCCCTAACCTCCCACTTTCTCTGTTCTCTGTAAACCCTGGCCGGACTGCAGTTCAAGGTTGATGCTTCAGGAATGATCCCCATCAGCCCACTGGAATAACAAACGTGCCTTCCTTCTCATGGTGTGGAGTGTGTTCCTTTCAGCTCAGTATCAGTTCTGCAACATTCTTGGTTCCCTCATGAGGAAGACATGATGCTGACCATTTGCATCAGTGGAGGCCTGCAGACTACCCCAAGGGCTTGCCCTCTGACCTACGGATAAGAAGACATGCCCACTCTCTATTTTCGAGTCACCTCAGCAGTCTGAAATCAAAAGCTCCTGCATGGCAAAGGAGATCTCCCTGGATCAATAAAAAGAGATGAAACACAACCCAGGCCTTCAGATTTTAGTCTGTTAGTTTCTGTCCATGCAGGGATGAAAGAGGAGCTAATCACCCCTTGCCTGCATTAATAAGAATAGAGAATTTCAGTTTCAGTTAGACCGCACCCCTGGGATTGGGCCAGGAATGTGGGAATAACCCACATTTACGAGAAAAACTTCCATACTCATGCTCTCAGAATTGCAGGAATGATTCACAATGGGAGGGGCTCAAAAATCCCATGCCAGGATGGAAACTGAGAAAGGGAAAATATATGAGTATACATGAGTGTGTATGTGTGCATGTGCACAAAATAAAATATGTGAATCTGAGATCCCTTGGACTCAACTGGGAACTGGGGGAGGAAAACAGCCTAAGTCTGGAAACAAAAGTAATTGAAAAAATGATTTGCGTGTAACAGGCAAAGACATAAAAATGCTGCTTAGCTTTAGTGCACTAGGACATACAGGTAGGGTGATACGAGCAAACTTGTATTAAAAAAAAAAAAAAAAAAGACAAAGGAATAAACACCAGGAATAGCCAGGCATGGTGGCTCACTCCTGTAATTGCAGTACTCTGGAGGATGAGATGGGAGGATCCTTGCCAGCCTGGGCTACAAAGTGAGCTCAAGGCCAGCCTGAACTATCTAGCGAGACCCCGTCTCAAAAAAAGACAAAAAAAAAAAAAAAAAAAAGAAAGAAAAGAAAGATCACTTTTATTTAAAAAAAAAAAAAAAAGACAGCTGGCCCACTGACTAGGTTACAAAGAGATAACAGGTCAAGAGCGTTAGGCCCACTGTGCATGCCAAGATTGGAGGACACAACAGGGGTTGTCTCTTCATTCCCAAGTTAGCAAAGGAAGAAGACAGAGCCCAAGTTCTCCTCAGGCATTGGGAACCCCAAAGCCAGCTCTTGCTTGAAGTCACCATCCTGCTGTTGCCTGCAGGCATCTGACAGCTGGAGCAGCCCCAGCCTGAGGTGAATGATCCAGGCCCTGTCAAGCTTAAGAGGAAATCAAATTACAAATTTTAACTAATTGGTAAATATACTTTTGGTTTTAAATTTGGGTTACATAAAACATTTCCTGTACATTATAAAGTTTTGAATTTGCAGGGTTAAGTTGCTCTTTACTCTGTTGTTTTAAAATAAAAACACTGATTCAAGGTTACTCAGAGGTCTATTGAATGTTGGTGAAGTTTACTGTCTGAGGAAAAAAGGGACACTTTAAATTCAAATGGCTGTAGTCAAGCTTATTATAAAAGGTTATAGTAAATAGGAAAAAATAAGAAGATTATAAATATGAGATATACTTTTGATACGAGAGGATTCTGTGTGATGAAAGTCTTGTCTTGCTAAAAACATGGAAAGAGAGATAATGCCAAGACTAAAAACCTTACTTTTGTCAAGCAAAACTTATAAAAGTAGTTAACATGGCCAAGATTATTGAAGTTAAGCAAGAGCCTAATGAAAGCCCTGCAAAATTCTAGAAGAGATTGTATAGAACCTGTCAAACTTAGTCTTATTTCATCTTCATGCCCAAGAAAATCAATAAATGATAAATTTGGATTTTGTAACACAAATGTGCCTCTGACAATTGAAACAAATCAAAGCATTAATGGGTTTGCTGGTATGGTTACCACCCAGTTACTCCAGGTAGCCCAAAATGTTTTTGTAATCTAAGACAAAGAAAAACAAAACAAAACAAAAAACATGCAAACATGGAGCTGACTCAAGGTCACAACGCCAACACCAGGCTGCCCCCTTGGTTGCATCATTAAGAACCACTCTCTGAAAGACCCCAGTAAGGATAAGCAATTTACCTGGACCAAAACAATAAGACCTGGCAGGGACCACAGTTCAAAACTGGCGCTCAACTATATGCACTGGCTCTGAACCAATGTGTTTGATGTAAACAACTGGACACCAGAAGAACAAATGCCTCCTCTGCCCACAGACCAAGAAGTTTCTAGAGAACTAAATCCCACATCCTGAATTCCTGCTCTCACTCTTTGAGGACAATAAATAGGACAGACTCTTCTCTGTAAGTCTGGGCCCCAGGGAGCTGATAGTCATTGCCAAAATTGAAGAAAAACCAGTGACTCATGTGCTGGATAATGGAGCTGTGCATTCCATTGTCATTCAACCTGTTGTTCCATTTTCTCAACAAATTCAAGTGATGGGGGCTACTGATACCCCACCAAAAAAGAGATTCTACCAGAGTAGATCCTGTGAAGTCACAGGATACTTCATAAAACAAAAAATTTCCATACATGACTGAATGGCCCATTCCCTTACTGACTCAAGATCTTATCTTGAAGGTGGGGACCACCATCTTCTATACCCCAAACAAGACAGCCTCACTCACTCCACTTTCAGCCCTCAGAATGTGAGGGGAAAAAAGTGCTATCTGATATTTATCTGCACCCAAAAGTTCCCCTGTCAGCCTCCATTCCTTTACTCAGAAGCTGACCCGCATCCAATGACACTGGGAAGACAGCCTGTTGGTTTCATTCTCTGAATGAATGTATTTCAGAAATCACTGTGTTCATCATCAAATTTGAATTTTGGTTCTTTCCCCCATTCCTTTTTGGGGAAAAAATGGAAATTAACTTAAGGCCATAAATAAACATTGTTATGATGTATACATTGTGCCGACTTGAGAAGTCTAGAAGCTTAACAGCAGCTCTACATCCTGGAGTGTAGAGCACAAACCATTGCAATTCTAGGACATTGTTCACTGTGTCAATGTGAGAAGGCTGGAACTTTAATTGAGTGATTCAGCAGGGGCCAGGGTCTCTAGTGGTAACATCCTCAGCCTGTGCAAGAGGAGGGCAGGCAGATGGTGTGAGTGCTACACCCACCCCAGGGGAGCAGACTGCCTACAGTAAAAGGCAGATGAGGAGGGACGTATTGATGCTTCTTCAGAGCTGCTCTAGTCTTTGCCTTCTGGTTGGCCATTGTCTCCTGACTTCTGGCACACACTGGTCAGCTTCTGCCTGGGACTCTTCTACCTTCATCGTAGATTCGGCAGCCTTCCATCATAAATTCTCCAGTGTTCCATTGCAGACCCATCAGACTTCTGACACTGACTTGCATGGGACACTGCAGTGACCTCTAGCCCTTGGACTGGACTCTTCCACCTCCAGTGTGCAGACACCCTCTGCACCCTCCCTCCTCTGACTTTGTGGCTGACCATTGTAAGCCAATCTTGCAATTTCTTAGACATTTGTATCTCTTGTGTTATGTCTGTTTTCTAGTAAACCCTGACTATTACAAACATCAAGACCAAAGACAATAAAAATTAAGGACTATAAAACTTTCTAATGGGGCTGTCTAACTGCTCTCCTGATGGGCCTCCTTCTGGGCCCCTGTGTGATCCACATCCCAATTTCACACTGAACACTCTGAAGCTGTACACTGCCAACTCCTCTTGAGGACTACCCTCTTCTACCAGCTTCTCAACAATGAGGAAGGGGAATCATCCCCTAAAATACTGGGGAATATAATGGAAATTTAAAATGTTATGCTCCCCCTGCCTAATGCAGCAAGGCCACAAAATATTTTCTTTCTGTACAAAAAATATGAATGATAAGGTTGGCCATGCCCAGCTGCACTGTCCATACTTTCCAGGCTTAAAAGCACATCCTGTTCCCTCCAACCTGTTCCAAGAGTTGCCTGCTTAGTAACTGATAACTAAAGCTTTAGTCCAAAACTTCCATACTCCCTGCCTCTGTGCTTCCTGCTTACAAACTGTGTGAACCAGAGCCTGAAGGCAGTTCAGGGCTGATGCTTCGGGAGTGATCCCTGTCAGCCCACTGGTGTAATAAATGCGTGCCTTCCTACTCCGTCATGCGGAGATCTTCTTTTCCATTCAGCACCTGTTCTGCAACATTCTCACTCTCTCGTTACCTTTGCGTCTTCTACCACCATGAACTTCATAGCCCTTCTGTCATGTGCCACTCTGCCTAGTAGTAGCTAGGAGAAACTGTGTGCTAAATAAACACACTGTGAGCTAAATAAACCTTCCTTCTTTAACTTTTGCTGTTGGGTATTTTGTCTCAGCAAGGAGAAAAATAAGTAAGACATCCAGTGTGGTTCTACCACTGGTTAAGTTCTGAAATGCCAAACGTGCTTAAAATCTCAGTAGACTGATAAACCACATCTGGGTAAGTGGTATAATTTCATTCCCATAGGAATGCCATGGTACACCAGATATATTTATAATGTAAGCATTACAATAAACATTTCTACATTTTAAACAAATTTTTTTTCTTCCTATTGATGTGTGTGTGTGTGTTACAAAGGTCAAACCCAGGTCTTGTGCTTCTTAGGCAGCTGCTCTTCTCTACCTGTTTTCCTGTCTATTCTTGATATATGGACTTGAGAAAGTGTCACACTTTTCTGATCAGAATCACCATAGGGAAAGTATGTCCAGAGGAGAAAAGAATTAAAGGGTGTAAAAAACATCACCTACTATATAGATGCATTACCACATGTATTAGTCTCACGAAAGACCTTTTTTTTTTTTTTTTTCTTTTGCCAGCCCTTCTGGTAGCTTACTGTTACAAGAAAGTAATAAACTCTGACACGTATTTTCAATCACTTTGCTTGGTTAGTATAGAGACAGGCAGTGCCTGGGCTAGAGAATGCTATAATAACCTCCGGTAGTAAACATATAACCTCCAGTGCTAAGAAGGAGGACCTGGAGGCCCATAAAATGTAAGTAACTTGCTCAAGGCTTTGGAGAGTCAATGACATGGCTAGGAGGGAGGCTGTAGCTCTGCCCTCTGGGCCAGCAGGTCCCACTCTGGGAAACCTGCTGGGCAGCAGGCTCAGCCAGATGCAGTTGTGTTACCATGGTTTTTATGTCATAATATAAATGCATAGTAAGTGATCCTTGTTATTCATTTGGAAAGAATTTTCTTCATTGAACAAGTATTTATTAAATGTTTGATACTTCTTGGTTACTTTCTAGATATTTTTGGTATAAAGAATGGGACCAAAGAGGTTCCTTGTCCATGGAACTTATATTCCACTGGTCAGAGAGATTGCACACAAACAAACAAGCAGGAAAAAGGTGCCATATAGTAATTATCTCTAGATAGCATGTGAAAATATTTTTAAGTGTTACAGACAAGTGCCATTGATACTTCAATGGCATATGAAATTAAATTAAAAGTTAAAAGAGAAGAGAGAAATAAGCATGGGAAGAGAAACATAGATTGTGAAACACATTTACAAATAAGTGAAATAAAATTTGAAAAAATACTGGCTGGTATCTTGCTTGTCTACATTTTCCAAAACACATCATGCCTCATGAAATATCACAGACAATGAGACCAACACTTAGAAACAAAGTGCAGCTAAATTGTGATCTCACAGCTAATAAGTGGGAAACACAAAGTGTGAGGATCAGTTTATAATTTCTATATTCATGCCCTTTCCCTGTTGCTACTGCTGTGTTGTAGCTTAGAATTATAATATTATTCTGGTAGACACATTTTAAATAAAGTAGGTGAACATGGTGTAGTATAAGTAATAAAGAAAATGTGAACATTTTATCTGTGCAGTGTCTGTGTATTGATTAAGCAATCCATTTTGATTACCTGGATAATTAATGATCTGAACAGCAATTTATTTGTGTCCTGGCCCATATCACCTCTTCAGTTTATGTGGGGTAGTTTATATTTTTCCTCAGAAGTGCATCTGCAACTGAGACTTCAGCTGGGTAGTTGATTTCCTTGTAAAATTTAGTTGTGTGTAGTTTTGAATTTATGTCCCCAGTTTAACACCACAAGTTAATGATTAGGACATCAGGAGAAGTGTCATTCATGCCCAGAAAATGCACTGACTTGACTTTTTAGTTGTGTCTATTTTTTTTTTTTGTGTGTGTGTCTTTTTCATTTTTTAAAGACTTGTGGCAAATTCTTACCAACCAATTCTAGCCATATTACATGAAGAGAAACAGACAACTCTGGATAGGAAAGACACTTTCTAAGCTGAGTCACAATTTCCAAGGGTCTAGATTTGGCACTGGAAAAACTTGAGTTTGAATTCTGATCCTTCCCTGTGTTCATTGTATTTTCATAAGCTAGTTAATTCTGAATGCAGATTTTTAAGGTTGATATATAGTCATGTTACAACCTGACTGTGCATTTGTCCCATTAGAAGGTAGGATGGGATTTTCCTTCTCTAGGCAGGAGACCAGCCCAAGGGACTAGCTTCTAGTAGCTACAAAGCAGCAGAGAACTTCTATGTTACGGCCAGAGCTTGGTGATACTCTATGACAGCATTCTATCTGGCTCATTCTCTCCTTTACGTACTTGCCCTTGAGAGTCACACAGTCACATGGGCAGTCCATGAGAACAACACAGGCCCTGAACATCTACCCAAAGGTGGCCCCTAGCTAACAGCTGCAGCAAAGAACAGATCCAATCTAGGGAACTCCTGATGATGGCAACACACATTCCAAGCCTCCCCAGGGTGCAGTTGAGTTGCCCAAGGGCTCAGGTTACACATTTCTGAGCAAAAGTGGTTTCCTTACTGTTTTAAATTAAGGAACTTAGCAGTACTGTTTATGCAACAACTGATAACAGCATTTTCGAGGGTGTGGGCAGATGCTTAGGCAGAAAGATTCCCATGGATTTCAGGCCTGCCTGGGCTATATAGTGAGACTGTCTCAGAAAAATAAAATAAAAATTGTAGCAAAAATGGAAAAGAAACCTCTCCTTTGGGCATTGAACCTTTCTTATATTATTTTCATTTCCTCTAGCACTGTTCTTCCTTTCCAGCTTATTACCTTAGAATGCAGATTAAAGGCAAAAAGGTGTTTGTATGAAACCAGTAACTAGCACTTGATGGCTGTAATATCTTGGAACAACCACCTACTCCTCAGGGCCTCTTTTCTATTAGTAAGAGGAGAATGATGACATAAATTTCATAATTTCATGGACCACTTAGGTGTTAAATGGAGTGATGTGTCTGAGATTCCAGGTAGGGAGGAGGCCTTCCACTATTGAGTGCAGTGTCCTCTTTGGTCCTGGTATCATTTAAGAGCACACAGGATAGGAAGCATGGACTTTTACATAGATTTTTGTCTTATGCAAAGTAGCAATAACCTTTTAGCAAAAATAAAATTGAACTAAAAATTGACTATTTTTATGGTATTTTTTTTCTAGTTGTTATGGCATAGATTTGTGCTTTTGACTATGTTGCTTCTGTGACTATGTCTGTATACTTAGCATATGGTGTCATGTGTCATGGTCTCATCTCTCAACTATATACATATAGTTGACATCATATATCTATATCTATCTATCTATCTATATATATATATATATATATATATATATATACATACTCCCTGCTTAACATGTTTCAGTGACTTCTATGTACATGTAGGAAAAATATGTAGCCCATATGCATACTTCCACATAACTTAATCACTGCTTGATTACTTATAATACATGAAACAATAAAATTATTATGTAAATAGCTGTTATATGGTGTTAAGAAATAATGAAAAGGAAGATGTTGACATATTTCTATAAATTAAAAAATCAGCCTACAGTTGATTGAATCTGAGGATATAGAACCTACAAATAGGATTATAATACTGAATATATTATAAATATTTTTGTAATTGAACATAGTTTATAGCCACATATTCTGATCTATCTATTACATAACTAGTTGCCTCCATGTTTGCTCGAGTATCAGTATTTAGAAAATAAAAGGAAAGTTGAAAATGTTAGAAATCTTCAAAGAAATAGGATTTTATACCTTTAAATCACTGTGGAACACAAAAAGCTAAGTTGACTTCAGGTAGAAACCACTTGTGTGCCTGCATGGATGAGAGGTTGGGGTAAACACAGGTTCCAAAGTGGTAGAAGGCTCTGCATCCTTAGTTCTCCTAAAAAATTTAAAGAGTCCTCAGTTGCATGACTGATTTCCTCTGTAAATGTCTTCTGTTCAGGAAAAACAAAGCCAACTCAAGCTTAGGTCATTTTAAGGGCTATTAGATTTCAAAGTGATAGAGTCTGAATGTTCAGTGGATTCATATTGTGTTAGGTTTCCTCCCCCGTAATAAATACCTGAGACAACTGACTTAAAAAGACAGAAGGTTTACTTTGGCTCACAGTTTTGATCATTTGGCCCTATGGAGTTAGACCTGAGATGAGAGTGAGAAGAGAAAAACTGCTCAACATTACGTCCAGGAAGTGAAACAGTACAATGAGAAATGAAGGACCTACTGTCCCCTTCAAGGACATGCTCCAGAGACTGGAAGACCTTCTACTAGACTCCATCTTTTACAGCTTGCAAGACATTTCAAGATCCCTAAAGCTCAGGACTAAGCATTTAACTCATGGGCTTCGCAATGTGCCATCCAAGATTGAAACTGTTATGGATTAAAAACTGGTGGTCAATTTAACACCAGCTGAATTAAATCAGTATGGTACTGGGTGTAGATGGCCCACCTGAGGAGAAGAAGTGCTTGGCATTTGTGGGTTCTCCTAAGTGTTGTTGTTTCAAGCCATTGGTTCTTCTGGAGGAGCTTGTCATGCTGGCTTCTCTGATAGGAACTCTGCCATTATCATCAGAGGAGGTTGGGACCTTGTCACTGAGAGTGGCTGTGGTTCACTTTGGAGGAGCTCTGATCCTTACTTTCAGTATTGGCTCCTGGCTCTAGAGGTGAAGATGTGTGCTGCTTAATCTCCAGGAGAAGCTTGTCATTCTGACTTTTTGGCATGTACTCACTGTTCTCATCTTTGGAGGAACTAGGGACCTCCTTGTGGCTGAGGATGGCAGTGGTACTGTTAAGGGCAGCCCCGGTGCTTATTTTGAGTGTGACTTCTCTGCTCCAGCATAGAACTCTCAACCTACTGGCACAGCTCCTTCATCCACTGGCACAGACTTCTGGCTTCCACCACTGGCCTTTGGGTCATCTCAGATGATCCATAAAACAGACAGGTGTCGTGGACTCTAGGCTACCAGTTGGACTCATGGGAGGCATTGTAATAGGCTCTAGGTCTTCATCTGCACTCATACAGGACACTGTTGTGGGATCCAGACTCTTGATGAATATTCTGTGTCTTCAGTATTGTGGACAGATTTCCTGTACTTTCTTATCTTTAACTCTGGGTGACCGTTATAAAATAATATTATAAATTATGTGTCCTGGTTCTAGTTGTTCTCTTCACAACTTCTGACTACAACAGAAACCATAACACAAGTGTTTCACAGCTTTCACAAACTTTCCCCACAGACTTGAAATACGAAAGGACACATATACCAGATACTTAAGTCTCAGCCTATAAATCCAGTGGAAGCATTCTCAGCACCACATGAACTAATGGAAGAGAAATTGAGGATAGGAGGGATGTTCATTGGTGGTTTTCTTCAGAATATCAGCACTAGGTTTCCTGTGCTCCTTTCAATTTTGTGTTCCTTCCAGAGGAAAGCTGTGGGTAATGGAGCTAATTGACTATGTAATTAAAGAATCATTCAGACTGAGATCTCAGGATTTATTTTTCTATTCTCCCTGAAAACATACCTTTGTGTGAATCTTGCTATATTTCACATCCTCATAGCATGCTGTCTTCAAGAGCCAGGAGTTTAAGAGCCAGGACTCAGGCAAAATCTCACAGAGGTACTGACAAGTGAGAGAAGGCATGGGCTGAACCAGAGCAGCCATTCTGCTTGAGGACAAGGGGCCACCTCCTCCTGTGTGGCAGGAGCTAGTGAGCACTGGTAGGCTTGTGATATACTCGGACCCTTCTCAGAAGTTGCTCTGTATCACAGGACCTTAAGTCCCATGTAAGCTGGCAGGCAGCTGGCAGGCAGCTGGCAGGCAGCTAAGATGTGTGGGAATAGGGAAGATACTTTTCCTATGGACCCAAATACCTTGGAATACTTTTCCAAGGTTTCTAATAAAATCACCAGTTAAAAAGAGATGATGTATTCCATTTGCTGGTCTGTATCAGTCACTTGGGAAGTATATTACAGGAAACTGTCAGAAAATGACAGTGTCATGGATCAGTTACACACTGAATGAGAAACACACTGGCGTGCCATCTACAACCTTACTCCGACATTCTCTCTCTTCTCTTATGCTACTCCTAGATCAAGGCATCCAAAACCAAAGTTAGAACCCAGAAAGGGAAGGCTCTGAGGAATCTCTTGTAGGGACATACAGGGTCCCCTCTGGAGAGCTGATGAGCCTTGGAAGCTGCCATGGAGGTTCTAGTAGGTGTTCAAGCTTCAGTAAGGGTAAAGATAGGCCCACATTAACATCTGATGAGTATTGTCCTCACCCATCCCCAATCAGTGACTAGTATGGAGGTGTAACATGAAGCACAAGGCATCTTCACTATATTATTTGAGCACAAAAGAAAATCGATATGGGTATCCATGTCATGGTCCTCCTCCATTTTCCTATACTGATGCAGAATGCAAAGGGAAAGGAGAGTTTGAGAATCTTCAAGCTTAAATATATGCAGAGCATGTTCCAATGTGTCTTTGTGAATATACTGTATACTTGAAAAAATATCTAAATGGCTGCGCAATGAAATATTATATTGGTAACTTTGGGTGGTGAGATTACCAACCTTTATAAATTTTTCAATCCTGTTCCTACATAATTATTACAAATCTTCTATTTACAGAATTAAAGAACAATAAAATTCTTCTTTGATTTTATTCTCTATCATGGCAGAATTTCTGACCTTCTCTGCTGGAGCAGAAGCTGTGAACAAGGACACCAGAGTTTGTAGATAGTTAATACTTACTAAGCATTGTACAAGTACCACAGATATACTGTTCCTCTGTTTTTCCTATGTAGGCTGGGTGTTTAGGATGCCCAGGCATATTTTTCAGGCAGTGAATTTGGAAGTGGGCAGATGTACTGGTTCACCTGAGTGGTAAGCACAGAGTCCAACCTTTACTCCCAAGACAGCCTCTTGAAAGTCCATGCATTTCCCATTCAGACCCACTCAGAGATTTTAAGATAGTGGAGTTGAAGGGAAAAACTGCATGTACATGAAGATAGTGGTGTAGCCAAGTTATAGTTCAGAAAAACTCATTCTAAAGGAAGTTCCACAGTTAGAATGTACATATTTTCATTTTCCTATAGTTCTACAGAACTCAATTGTCGGAAAACTGTAGGCAACCCCATTGGAATCTGGTAGAGAGCCCTGAGGTGGATAAAACCATCCTCAGAAAATAGCTGAGGGTGACAAGAACAGTCTTCACAGTTTGGGGAGAGTGAAAACTGACTCTTACAGCTCAGGGTGTCTGAGGGTGTAGAGGAAAGGTACACCAGTGGGGGCCTCTGACTGAATCGGCCCCTCAAGTGTGGCAGAGCCTAGGGAGAGGATAATAACTGATTTTTCCAATGATGATCCTGAGTAATCAAGCAAAGGTTACATTTTACATTTACTCTTCTCTGTTTAGAAAGGCAAGGAAGCATGTAATCCATTTGAAAAAGATTTTCATTTCAAATAGTAAAAAATTTCTTTGAAAAGTTTTTGGAGCTTAAAAGGCTAAGTGACAGTTACCTGGAAAATTCACTTATGTGGAACAACATCTTCCCTAAAGATCTTGTTCAGTGAGGCAGCTCATTGTCAGGTCTCTTCCCTGCACCCTGTGCTGACGTTTCCTTGTTTACCTCTCCAGCCTTTCACCATCTCTAAGCTCCAAGCACTGTGCTACAAGCTTCATGAGACCGGAGACTGTGCTACCCTTCTGCGGATGCTCAGTATACCTGTGGCCTTTTCCTCTGCCATGAAACACATGGTGAATTGTCTTTCATAAACATGACAGACTCCTCTGCCACATACCTTCTGATATTTTCCATTTTTTTTTTGCAATTTGGTAAGCAGTTCTAGAAGGTTTCTTTCTTCCTGCCTTACTTTCTTCCTCTCTGTGTCTCTCTGTCTCTCTCTCTCTGCCTCTCTCTTAATTTAAAATAGTAATCACTAAAATCAGCCATTTTCTCTAAAACATCACCAAAGAGGAAAAGAAATAAAAAGTATTTGCTTGTGTTTTCTGAAATGACATTTTGTTATTAAAAGAAGACCTTTTCATTCGTTTCTCCGTTCTTCAGGGATCATGAGTACTTTGAGCAGTCACCTATGGGTGTCCTGCCTTCCCTCACACTTCACCTTCTGCATCCTTTCCCCAGTCATCACGGATGAAGGCGCTGAGTCCTTGTTTGCTCTCCCATTCTGTTCTCGTCCCAGAACCACCATCTCCCCCCACAGCTCTTCCTGTGCATAGCTCGCACACTCTCTTTGAGCACCATGTCTCTCAATACACTCTTCATTTCCAAAACTCTTGCAAGAACTCTGTTGTCAACATTTGCTTCTGGAAGATAAGGACAAACCTGAGAGGCTATGGAATTCATCCAGATCATTTCTGGATACCAAAGGCAAGGCTTTAGACAGTCATAACCAGGCCTTTCCTTGTCTCATTTTTTGCCACTGGACATTGAACAACCACAACTACAAAGCCCGTCTTGGCAAATGCTCCGCCTCTTGATGTTCTAGGTGTCAGAGGCTCCTGTGCCCCACTGTCCCCACCCTTGGCCTTACCAGGCGTGTTGAGCAGGCGCGACCTCTTGCAGTGGTAGGCCACCTCCTGCTCACAGTGCTCTGAGTCATCGATCAAGGCCTCCAGCTGCTCCAGGCTGCTGCCATAGTCCAAGGTCATGGTGTAGGGCTTCTGGGGGCTTGCGTCATGCACCCGTGTCAGCTCTGTGTTGTTGTGCTGCACTGACATCCAGATCTTGTCCTCTGCCAAGAAAACATCAACAGCAATACATGTTAAAAGGAAAGTAAAAAGAAGGGCAGGCCAGCAGTGTGATACTTACGTGTCACTTAGGTGCCATAGATAGTCACCATCTATGTGTTTGTTCTACTTATGCCAAGGGTGGGTGTTCCTTATAGAGTTCTGTTCTGTTAGCAGCTGTATTGCTGGAGTGCTTATTTCAAAGAATTTATGCTAACTATTTAACTATCTTCTTTAAAGCTGACAATAGAGTCTTACCACTGCATCAGTGTGGGATTGGTTCTAGGACCCCTGGGGAAGACCCAATTTTTTAGGTGTTCAAGTTCTTTATATATAAGATGGTATAGTATTCACAAATAACCTATGCATATCCCCTTTATATTTTAAAGCACCTCCAGATTACTTAAACCCTGTGTAAATAGTTTAGAGAATAATAACATAGAAAATGTCTGTACATACTCAACACAGACACAAATTGATCCAAATACATTTGTTCTGAGATTGATTGAAACCTCAGACAAGGACCTCAAAGGTACAGAGAACTAAGTGTAACTAAACTGGAAGAAAACCAATAGTGCCATGTCAAAAACAGGGAAAATGTGAATGAGAAATAGGTAGCTGTCCCAAGAGTGTACAGAAAGTGTACAAGCAAGGATATCAATTGAGGGCTTCCAACATCAAAGCTCACAATGCTATCTACTATCTCTACTTCTTCACAGAAGAGACACGAATTTAAATAAGTTTTCCAAAGAACTATAAGTGTCATTTTGAAAATGAGGCTTCCATATAACAATTAATGTAAAATATAATGTCAGCTACATAGTCAAAATTATAGGATCAATCTTATACCTGCAATCCACTTGACTGTAATATTTATATATTTATGCTCCATTTCACATACTTGTCAAAAACATTCAGAAAGTTTTATGGTGAAAGAGGAAACAGAGATAAAGACCTCTTCATCAGAGTAACAGGACAAGGCAGAAAAGAATTGACAGCAAGAAGAGAGAGAGGAATTCAAGTTTTTGAGGCTAGGAAAGCTGTATTAGGAACCTATTTCTGACAACAATAAACCTGAATAAGGTTTAACTTTTCTGAAGCTGAATATTGTCATCAGCTACAACACAACAATGACTACAAAAAACAGGCCAGTAGTGTGAGCTACAAAGCAGAAAATATGAAATAGCAACCAAAAGTATTAAATTGTAAGAACTGTGTAGCCTGCATCAGACACTCTGTTACAATAGCCTGGGCCAAAACACTTAGTGCAATTGGACGTGCAATGCAATTCTGAGCTTCCTCCCTAATAAAGAAAGGAGGAAAGAGGAAGATTTGAAAAGCTTTTGTCATCTGAGTCTCTCTCCCACATAATTGCTTCATTGTTCTTCATAGATTCTCAGAGCTGAAAAGAAACCTAACATAGAAATCATGTGGTTTCTTCCCTTTTCCCCCCTTTTAGTTTTATATGGGAAGCTAAAGTCCATAAGGTAAAGAAATAATTTAAGGCCTAGCTCTTAGACAGCGGTGATGAGCAAATATGCTGGAATGAGCCACTATTAGTAAGCACTGCTAAGGAGTGTTGGAGTTGTTGGTGTGAATTAGCCTCCTGCCCAAAAAAGAAGAAAAGAGAAAGTGACTTTTCTTTGGTGCTTGGCATGCTATGCATGTGACCGACACGTCACTTCGTCTCTCCGTAGCTCAATTCCAGCACATTGGGAAGGGAAAGAAGGAGGAAGCACTTGATTTTAAGTATCTCCAAAGGATTTTCTAACCCTCAAAATGGAGATAAACCTTCCATTATCTAATTGGATGGTATGTAAAAACCTGACACATCACACACACACACACATCTTAAAAACCATCCCATCAATATTCTACATCCTCAGTGTTTCTCTGGAGAAGGTTGTGTGTTAAGTCTCAAAAAAAAAAAAAAATGAATATCCCTAGGTTTTTGCCTTTTAAAATAAAAACAAAGCATGATAACATTACAAAAAATTAACTTGAACCTTTAACAATATTCATACCAGTATAGACAAACACTAATAAAATAACCAAAGTTATCATTCAATAATGAATTGTTGTGGGAAGAATAAATATGGGCACTTTGTGATGACCATGATGCTTGAGGGAAGAAAAAGAAAACGATGTGCTCTGCCCCATTTTACCACTGAAACCTTGACAGGTATTTTGGTTATTTTTCGGTCATTGCTGGGACAAAATACCCAATATCTAAAATGAAGGAAGGAAAGGTTTATTTAGCTCATTAAGGAAGTTTCCGTCCATACTCAGGTGGTTCCAAGGCAGGGTGCAGCTATTCATGGCAGCCTCAAGTAACAAGACAGAAAAGGGAAAAAGGGAAAAGCAAGCCTCCTTCCCTTCCCTATATTGTAGGCTGGATGCTCACAGACCCTTGGTGGGTGCAGCACTCACGCTGCCAATCTCAGCGCTCAACAACAAACCAGACACCAGCACTAAATTCAGTCACCTCCATGACTGCATGAGACTTTGGAGGGACATGTAAACAAACCACCACAACAAGTTATATATCTCTAGAGTTTTCCCACTGGAAATGAAGTTAACACGATTCTTTTCATCCATAAGAGCATCATAATGACTTGATCCCTGTAATAGGGATGTAGAAAAGCTTGTTTGGCATTAAAAAGATATATCTATACATATATGTATATGTACATATACATATCTATACATATTCATATATGTGTATACATACATACATGTATGTATCTATGTTGCTATCTTTATTTCTATCTCTATATTTGAACTTTACTGCAACAGTGAGCGGAATTAGCACCTGAATTTCACTCCCTATAGAGGATGAGGTGGAGTGTTCATTCTTCAAATGAGGTTAACATAAATGATGGATTGCAATTCTTTGCAGCACAGCTGCTGCTGATGTAATAAATTACTTCCTCCTTGTTCAGTTCTTATTTCAATGTGCAATAGCTTCATGTGTGCCTCTATTGGTATTCTTAGCATTCCTTGAAATTTTTTTAAGAGAATTTGTTTTTTGGGACACACAGACCCAAAAATCTTCATAATATTGCTGCTTCTACCACTTGTTACCCAGTTTATACTCTTTCAAAACTTTTGCTGTCTACCACCATTCAATCTCATGATTAGAAACAGCTTCCTTTCTGTAATTTCCCCCGGTGTATGTATACCAACATATTCAAGATCATTTCCATTTATTTATGAGAAAATTTAATGAGAGATTTTGAACAGATAGTAATCCACTATTCATTATTAGTAACAGACTAGGGCTGAGGATGCTTCACTAAGCATCCTACTTTCCTTAAAGTAACAGTTATTATCTATTTGATATATTTACTCTTATGGTTTTGTTTTGTTTTGTTTTGTTTTCTTTGTGTCTGTGCCAGGGATTGAACTCACAACCTTGCATTTGCCAAGCAGGCACTTAGGTCGCTGAGCTAATCTCCTGGCTCCTGTTATTGGTTTTTTAAAAACAAAATATTCCAAGATGACCTTGAATTCATGGCAATCCTCCTGTCTCAGCCTCCCAAATGCTAGGATTTATAGGAGTGCACCGCCGTGCCTAGTTTAGGGCAGACATGAATGTGGATGATCTCATTAGACAGATGCATATCAAATGTCATGCCACATTTTCATATAAAAGAGTTACAGGCCATGGACCATCAGATAACATGTGTGCTAGACTTCCAAAGAATCATGTAATAGCTATAACAATGTAGTGTTATAGAAACAAAGTATTGCTCAAATTGCATCAAGACTTTTAACTTTCAAATCTGTCTTCATATAGTTATGCAGTCTTCCAGGGTATGAAATTTTATTCATTCTCATGCACAAATGCATGCCCTATTTGTGATATGCTAGCCAATAGAGTACACACATCAGAGGAAGACACAGTAATTCTTCCAAAATATTGCCATTGCTTGGCAGAGACAGTGGTATATACAATGACAGCATCTCAGGCTGTTACAATCCCTGGAAGTTTCACAGGAGTCCCCAGAGACCTGCCAGGGGAGTGTTGGTGATGGGGTTGGGGGGAGTGGGACAGTATTAATGGAGGCTGTGCAGTATTTCCTCAAGAGCTGGCTGATCAAGAAGTGACCTTCATCCTCAAGCTACCAGAAACCAGGCTTGCACCCAGCAGTTTAGCACTTCCTGAATATCCCTGTCAAATGCAAAGATTAATTCACCACAGCCATTTGTAATATGCCAGGTTCTTAATTCCAGCATTTGCAAAGCATCTGCACTATGCATGTGTTATGTAATGGTCCAAATATAAAGTAACTTTTAAATTATAAGATCACACACACAAGCAGTAACAATTAAAAATAGCATAAGAAAAGAAAAAGAAGTTACACAAGGAGCCAGCACAGCGGTAAAGGCAGGATATTCTAGAACGTTCTCCATCACCATCCTTGGGGTGAAATCTCTCTTTCCTAGGAAAAGCTAACCAATGCTCACTAACTGGGCTCCGAGTGACTTTCTTGGTTTCTCTGATGCTCACTTCTGAAGCTGTAAACTTACATACAGTTAAAACTTAATTTTTTCATATTTTTCTCCCATTATTTCTGATTGGTATCACCATGGTTGTTATTGTTAATAATAGTAATTACAGATCCTGGATCTGTTCCATCTGTTGCCATGGGGATCACCACATAGAAAGAAGAACAAATAAAAGGGAAGTTTAAGAAAAAAAGAGAGAATAACTGATTAATAAGATCTCACTTTGCACACATATCTGCCTTTGCAAAGCCAGGGGAAAAAACGGCAACTTTTCTACCACAATGTGTGGAAGGAAGGGAAGTCTACAGATCATTAATACCCAACTTAACTGAACTGAAACCACTATGAGGAGCTGCTTGTACACCTTTGAACAATATGCCAAATCACTTTTATTCCTACTGTAATGAAACAAGTCTGTATAAAGGTACCCACGTTACTACTAGTACAGTTATCTATGTTGACAAAAAGAAAAAAAAGGCTGTGTGGGTGTGGAGTGCTGGTGGAAGATTTTATGAGGTCTTGGTGCGGAGGTCTTTGTAGCAGGTAGCATTCTGGAACATTCTGTGGTTAACACAAGGGTCTCACACAGGCCTACCTTCAGTTCTGAAAATGTGTCACTTGTACCAGCGGAGTGAGAGTGGACATTCAACACACTCTTCCAAATGCAAATGAAACAAGGGTACCTGCTGCTTGGTGAAGTTTACCTATTGAATACAGTAGTATTTTGGAAATGTTAAGTACCCACCAGTGAGCATCTGAATAAAGAAGAATTAACTGACAGTCAAATCCAGTCCATCCACAATATGCAATATCTGCGTTTCTGAGGTGACATACATTGATTTCCATTTTATATTGTCAAGCAACAGAATGTAGTTGATGTGCCAAAGAGTAGGCCACATAATGTGCTACATAAGGACAAAAATGAACACAGATAAGACAGATGAAGCATCATAAATAATTATCTGAAAGAGACAGGTAAGTATTTAGGTAAAAGCAAGAGAAGACAAAGTGTCACTGCTCAGTAGCAGTGTATAAGTGTGTGTGTATTTAATTTTTATTGCATCAAAATATTTTCAGTAGTGAAAACAAAAAATTAAAACAAAAGAGTGAAGATGTCACTACTCAGTAACATGTATATGAGTGTGTGTATTTAACTTTTATTGCATTAAAATATTTTCAGTAATGAAAACAAAAAATTAAAATAAAAGAATGAAGAAAACAATTCAAATTAAGTAAGTAGAATCAAAAAGTGTTTAAATTGATAAAATTACAAACCATAATAATTCAAGTAACTTTTGAGCACAGTATTTTCTGACTACATTTCCTTCACAGTCTATTCTAAGAGCAAAAATGAAGTTCATGGAAATTTTAAAGTTTACTTTGTTGTTATTCTGATATTGCAAGTGTGATTCTAAAACTATTTTATGTACACTGCAGGTTAGAGCAGATAAGTAATGGCATTGCTGTCAGTGGGACAATTTCTCACTTAGAAGAGGTACATGGAGAATACAGCAGAGAGAGTGGTTAGGAAATATCTAGCAATATGGTTTGCACTGGAGGTAATCATTATACACTCACTACTGAAACACACACAGTTCCTAGCACTGTCGAGTGAAATACCCTGAAATCAAAGAGTAAACATAACACCTGTATCTTCATCTCCAAATAACATTCCTACCAAAGAAACTACACTTCCTCAGGAAAATAGCAGAGTGTAGATCCAAGGAGAGGAACATTCAAGGTGACAACTTGGGATATCATGTTGTGCTAGAAAACTAAGAGACTCCAAGGTTAATGCAGGCATGTGAAAAAGGTCCAGGAACATAATTAGAGAAACATGATAAGCTTTCTTTGGAAATATATGAATATAAAAAATAATAATGCTAGTAATTGGGACAACATTTCAAAAATAAAATAATTTTTGAATCCATAGTAAGAGAAGCAGAAACAGGGCAAGAAAGTGAAAGCTCTTTTGTAGAGATGATACAGAGTGACAGCTAGGAATTTAAAGTACAGAATTAGAAAAGCAACACTTTACAAATCTCAGCGTAATAACTTATGAGTCATGATCATTTACAGACCAGGAGGAAATGCTAGGGAACAGCATCCGCAGGTATCACCACAGACAGCTGACTGATGATGAGATACTTTCACACTGTGGAGATCTGGAGACCACTTCAAACACGTGACAGAGCTGAACATCCCCCACAAGAACACACTAACATCATGGGTTAGCACTGGGAGCCCTGAGGGCAGAGACATTCCTGCCAGGATGTCCTAATAGGAAATAACCAGGAAAACTCCATGACACGGAAAACTTAACAAAAACAGGGAAAACTGGTTTCCACCATGCAGATAGAATCCACCAACCAATTAGCCAACCAATCTCAAACACAGCCACAAACAAAAGTGGGGACCAGGGAGGCGGACTTCTGAATTAGAAGAGGTGAATGGGTCATGACACTCACATCCAAAGTGTGCACACAACTTGAAACCTGAACAATATGTAAGGAAACAGGGACAGAATGTTGTACGGTATTAACTGAATTAAAATTTACTTTGTCATGGATGGCATTAATTTTGTTGGTTACACAGAATATATCTGTGAAGATGCAAGGTGAAGGCTTTAGAATTGAATTATATTGTGTATAATTTACTTTCTAATAATGTTTGCGTGAAAAATAATTTTATATGATAAGGTAGGAAGAGGAAATAGAGAAAAAGGAGATGAACATAGAACCAAAGAACCAATATGCAAAAATAGTGACTGTTAGCTTTTTGGAGAATTTAGATGATGGGTATGGGGCTGCTCATTTTACTGTTCTTGTAAATTCTCTGTATGCTTGGACATCTTGCAGTAAAAACTTTAAGTAGAACAACATGGAACTTGGCACAATGCTTCCCATGTATTAAGGTTTCAAAATTATTTTGTTGCACTCCAAAAATTTATACCAAAAATTTTATACCAACACCAATACACACACACAAAAAAAAAAAAAAAAAAAAAAGAAAAGAAAAGAAAAAAAAAACAGATAAAAAACATTGGCCAAATATTTATCCACAAAAGGAACTGTTTTCGAATTCCACCACTCATATCATGATAATGCATTCAATTACAAGTGTTTATTAATTTTTGTGGGAGTTTTCAGTATGTCCTGTGCTACACATGTATAAAATATGTTAGTTATTATTTTAAACTCTTTCCTATGAAACATCAAGAACTACAGTGTAGGTTTCTGGGGTTAGAGTGATGAATAATAATAGTTTTTGTATCATGGGTATTGTATATAATGTGGGTCATTTTTTTCTTGTGGTTCACATAAAGTATCTCATTTTAAATTCACAACAAACATACATTAGTTTTAATACTAAACACAAAAAGACATTGAGGAACAGAGATGCTGAATAACTCCTTCTTTTCCAAGGGTTAGATTAAGAACCATGAGGTGATGATCACAATGTGACGAGGAGTGTGCTACCTCAACTCATGCTTCCATGAATGGTTGCTTCTCTGCCATGTGCCACCCTGCCTTGGATCCAGATGGTTATGGACTGAAAGACTTTGTACTTTTAGTACAGACTTTGTACTAAATAAATCTTTGCCTTTTTAACTGTGGGTTTTGGGCATTTTGTCCCAACAATAAGAGAAAATTAACTAAGACCGCCATTGGAGTATAATAACTCTTTTAATGCATATGGGAAATTGAGCCTCACAGAAGGTAAATAACACAGCCAGGATTCCAAAGCTATCAAACACCTACAGGACAATTCTGTGAAATGACACAATGGCCTGGATTAAATTGATCTAAGAGCTAGATGGCTTTATTTTATGACTATAGTATAAAGCCTTTGTGCACGGGAGCCAGCAATTTGAAGTACAACGGGCAGAATTCAGTAGGTCTCTGTAAGTGGTTTCCCCCTTGAAACTCTGGCCACAAAAGGACTTAGCCAGGTATAATCCAATAAAAGATGCTGTGTAAACTCCATCAGGAGGAAGTCAGAATAAGCCCAGTGTTCAGAGTGTATGAAGAGCACCTCCTTTTTCCACTGGAGAGGCTCATTATAAAAGTGGAGAGATGAAGGGCTGGGGACACAGACATGCTGGTGTGCATGTCTAGCATTCATGAGACCGTGAGTTTGATCTTGAAAACTACACACACACACACACACACACACACACACACACACACACACACACAGGTGGGGCAGTGACCAGGAAAGAGGCTTGTTCATTGCTGAGCACTGTGCCAATCACCTTATATAGATACATCCTAAGAACAGTATCTTCTTATGCTTACTAAACATGCTATTTGTGACAAACATTTAATAACAAATAAGAATGCAGGAATAGTCCCAGAAAATGGTATTTTAAACATTCAGCTCATTCACAAGAAAGATAAATCTAGATCACTTTGGCTGTATATACTTTACATCTGATACCCAGAAAAGCCTTGACAGGTGTGCCTGATTCTGCCTTCCTTACAGATAAGGTGAGAAGGCAGGTACCAGACTCCACACTCCTTTGGGGTCACTTCCTGGAGGAACTTACCTCCATGACACTGACTAGTGGCAGGCAGGGGTGACCAGCAGAGTGGGAAAGAGAGATCTTAGATGAATTCTGTTTGGACACAGGCTCATAACTGGCAACCAAAAATCCATGTTAACTGACCCAAGGAAACTCAGCTCTGGAGGCACAGCCTCAGAACATGAATCATAGCTTCAACTCTGATCAATTTGTTTAGCCTCTTGAGATTTCTGTACCTAATGTAAAATGGAGATTATGGCACCCTCTCAACACAGTTGTTAGGAAACCAAATGTCATAAATATGCATGCCCAGCATGATGCTTCAGGCAAGTAGCTGTTAGCTACTGTTACTAAAGTATCAGCCCAATGCCTTCTTAGTGCAGCTGGCAGTGCATTGGTCTCATAAAATACCAGCCCAGGAGCAGCTCTGTAAGGAAGCCTCCTCTGACCACTGCCCTCAGCCCCCTGTATACAGTTGTTCATCTTCTGCCTCCTTCTTAACTTTGTTCTGTTCTGTTTCTTTCCACTGTGTATAAAATATCTGTTTGCAGTGTCTGCCTCCTCTGAATTCTGAGTTCCTTTAGGACAAGAATAGATTCATTCATTTTGTATCCTTGGTGCCCATCTTACTCAATATTGAAAGTGTATTTGCATGACTTAATTTCTATATGACCAACTAAAAAACTGACTACATGAAAGATGCATAAGCAACTGGACACCTAAAAAATAAATGGAGAAACAATATACAAGTGAATGAACAAATGGGTAAATAGATAAGAGATTAATAAAGAATTCAAGAAATTAGTGAATGAATTTTTAAAGTGGCCTTGCATGAATGAATGAAAATCACACAACAATTACCTGAGCCCGCTGTCCTCATCTGTGTGGGTTGGAGTCAACTGGTGTGCAACTGGAGTGTGAAAGGAATTTCTCTAATGCCAGTTAAAATTCTTGACAATTCAATGGTGACAATACTTTAATTTCAGGGTAATGCTGCAGCTTTATGACTTAGTAGTTTTATTTAATGTTCCAATTTAGCAAGAGATTATGCCGTCTGCCACCAGCCCAGAGAGAACACTTCAGAACTGGAGCCTTCAGTACTTACAGAGCCTCTCCTGAGCTCCACCTAAGTAATCAGCCTTCTAGAAGTCTCTATGGCCATTACATTTTGGTTGACAGCATAATATGAGAGGGAGAGAGAGAGAGGCACTGTGAAAAGCTTCCTTTATCTAAACTGTTGAACTAGTATTTTCAGCCAGTGTATTTTGAAAGCACTTCATTTATAGAAACTAAATTGTCATTCTGAAATATAAGCAACAATACAAGTATTATTTCAACTGATTAAACTGCTAGTGGGCCTCAGCATACATGTCATCCATGAGTGAGTCTCTACCAGATGATGATGCTTCTGTTATGAGAGGACACAGTTTTTGAATTCCTCCCCAGGATTAGCTAAGCCTGCCTTGCATAAAGATCCTGGGTATCTGAGGGAAGGGGAAAGTTGCAAGGGAGAAACACCTGAGTTTTCTTTCCATCTGTTCCATGACAGTGACTCGTGAGCAGTGCTTATATGTTAAGTCATTTAACTGATTACATGTCAACCATGAAGAACTGTCATTGTCCCTATCCATTTATGGAGAAACAGTCTCAGTATACACAATGAGGGTCTTGCTTATGGTTCCATAGAAGATAATTACAATAGATAACAATATCATAATTCACACAAGTAGCAAG